>NC_091148.1:23346898-24008285 GCF_041381155.1 Argopecten irradians
TGACCATAACAACATTTACTGTGACCATAACAACATTTACTGTGACCATAACAACATTTACTGTGACCATAACAACATTTACTGTGTCCATAACAACATTTACTGTGAGCATAACAACATTTACTGTGACCATAACAACATTTACTGTGACCATAACAACATTTACTGTGACCATAACAACATTTACTGTGACCATAACAACATTTACTGTGACCATAACAACATTTACTGTATCCATAGCAACATTAACTGTGTCCATAGCAACATTTACTGAGGCTATAACAACATTTACTGTGTCCATAGCAACATTTACTGTGAGCATAGTAACATTTACTGTGTCCACAACAACATTAACTGTGTGCATAGCAACGTTTACTGTGACCATAGAAACATTTACTTCGGGCATAACAACATTTTCTGTGTCCATAACAGCATTTACTGTGTCCATAACAGCATTTACTGTGTCACAGGCTTTATTAATCAAGATAGTAACATATGGACAATGTATATATGTGTGGTACAAGGTTCCTTGCTCGTGACATTGACACCTAAGTGAACATTTACTTTTAACAGTGACTATATCTCCCCTTAAAGGATATAACCCTGATAATATTCATTTGTTTACCATGACAACATAGAAGCCGATATTTCGTATACGTTAATTGTTAAATATATCAATGTAATAATACAAGTCAGTATAACATACAATGAAATAATATCAAAACTCTCATATACCCACCTGGAACCAGGAAATCTGTTTGTTTCACCTAACGTAGGTCTACTTTCGGTTTAACAACAGTTGTATATGTGTGTTTTATAACTTCCTCTTTGCAGGCTTCTTTCGGTTTACCCGACATTTGTTTATGTGTATTTAAAACTACCGCTTTGCAGGCTTCTTTCGGTTTACCCGACAGTAGTATATAATTATGTATACTTTATAACTATTAGTACTTGTATAGGAACATGTGTACACGTATCTGCTGCAGGTCCAGGCAAGGATTATATACATTCCCGTGTAATTTATGGTAGTTTATCGGTATAGTGTCTATACTTTACAGTTGTACTGTATACCAACTTAACTTAAAGTGCGATTAGATTTCTCTGATTTTTGAGGAAAACTAAGATCGCGAAATTACAATAATAGAACAATAGATTGCGAAGTTGTTTACAAAAATAGAATAAAAGATCACGAAATTGTTTATTGCAACCATAGAATAATATATCGCGAAACTGTTTTCAATTATAGAATAATAGTCCGCGAAATTGTTTATTGCAACCATAGAATAATATATCGTGAACTTGTTTACAACAATAGAATAATAGATGACGAAACTGTTTACAACCATTGAATAAAAGGTCGCGAAACTGTGTACAACCATAGAATAATACATCGCGAAATTGTTTACAACCATAGAAAAATAGATTGCGAAATTGTTTACAATCATTGAATAAAAGGTCCACGAAATTGTTTACAATAATATAAATTATAGTCCGCGAAATTGTTTACAACCATAGAATAATTGATCGCGAAATTGTTTACAACCATAGAATAATAGATCGCGAAATTGTTTACAACCATAGAATAATATATCGCGAACTTGTTTACAACAATAGAATAATAGATAACGAAATTGTTTACAACCATATAATAATAGTTCGCGAAATATTTTACAACCATAGAATAATAGATCGCGAAACTGTTTTCAATTATAGAATAATAGTCCGCGAAATTGTTTACAACCAAAAAATAATATATCGCGGAATTTTTTCAATCATAAACTAATAAATCGCGAAATTTTTTACAACCATAGAATAATAGATCGCGAAATTGTTTACAATTATAGAAATTATAGTTCGGGAAATTGTTTACAACCATAGAATATTAGATAACGAAATTGTTTACATTCATAGAATAATAGATCGCGGAGTTGTTTTACAACCATAGAATAATAGATCGTGATATTGTTTACAACCATATGATAAAAGATAACGAAATTGTTTACATCCATAGAATAATAGATCGCGGAGTTGTTTTACAACCATAGAATAATAGAATCGTGATATTGTTTACAATCATAGAATAATAAATCGCGAGATTTTTTACAACCATAGAATAATAGATTGCGAAACTGTTTACAAACATATAATAATAGATTACGAAATTACATTTTAATTTAAATAAGATCATTTAGTGTGTGTTGATTCAATGGATGCCATATCAATTATATAGAATTAATAGATCGCGAAATTGTTTTACCAAGCATAGTAACTAATATAGGGTCTATCGCGGAATTTTTTACAACATAGATTAATACCTCGCGAAATTGATTTACAAACTGATAGAATAACATATACGCGAAATTGTATTAATATTAACCATAGAATAAAAGGGGATCGCCGAAATTGGTTACAACCATAGGAAAAAATAGATTTGCGAAAAATATGTTTTACAATCAATTGATAAAATAATAGACGACATTGAAATTTCCATGGCTTTTATACTCGACACAACTCCATACAACGTAAGCAATAATTGATTGCGAAATTGTTTACAACAATAGAATAATAGGACGCGAAATTGTTTCCAAACCATAGAATAATAGCTCGCGTAAATATGTTTACCAACCATAGCATCATATCCGCCTACGAAATTGTTTACAAAACATTAGAATAATAGATCTTAGTTTACCAGCATAGTAATTAAACAGATAACGCGAATTGGTTTACAACCATAGAATAAAATGATCAGCGATAATTGTTATTACAACCATATCAGAATTTAGATCGCGAATTGTTTACAACCATAGAATAAAAGATTCGCGAAATTGTTTAAAAACCATAGGAATAATAGATCGCGAAATTGTTTACAACCAGTAGAACAATAGTCGTGATATTGTTTACAAACTATAATAAAAGAACGAATTGTTTAAACCATAGAATAATACATCGCGGAAATTGTTTACATACCATAGAATAATAGAACGCCGGAATTTGTTTAACAAACCATTAGAATAATAGATCGTGAAATGGTTTACATCCATAGAATAATAGTCCCCGCGATATGCTATTACAATCCTAATAAAATTATATAGGGCCTATCGCGATAATTTTTACAACCATAGAATAATAACATCGCGAAATTAGTTACAACAATAAATTACATATTAAGTTTACAACCATAAGGAATAATACATCGCGAAATTGTTTACAACACATAGAAAAATAGAATGCGAAAATGTTTACAATCCTAAGAATAATAGATGTCCCACGAAATCGAATTACTAACCAATATAAATTATAGTCCGTGAAATTGTTTTACAACCATAGAATGAATATCGCAAAATAATTTCACCAAATGAGAATAATATTTATCCGTAATTGTTTTACAACCATATAAATAAATAGATCGCGAAAGTTGTTTAAAACAATAGAAGTAATAGATCATGATATTGCTTCACAAACAATAGAATAAATAGATCGTGATATATATTTACGAATCATAGAATAATAGTTATTTGTTACATAGAATAATAGATCAGCGAAATGTTTACACAACCATATCATAAAAAGACGCGGAAAATGTTTAAAATCATAGAATTAGATCGCGAAATTGGTTTACAAACCAATAGAATATTAGGATCTCGAAATTGTTTTACTAACCCATATGAACATTATATATCGTGGAATATCGTTTACAATCATAGAATGCTAAAGTACGCGAAAATTGTTTACAACGCATAGAATACTAGATCGCGAAAGTTGTTTTACTACCATAAAATAATAGATCGTGATATGTTTACAACAACCCAAGAATAAATAGTCCGCGAAATGATTTACCAACCATAGCGTTGAATAGAGTCCGCGAAAAATTTGTGTACATATATTAGAATAATAGATCGAGAAATTAGAAAACCAATCCATAGAATAATAGATCGCGAAATTGTTTAGCCCCCATAGAGACTAATATGCCGTTAAATTGTTTTTACTAACCATATGATAACTAGATCACGGAAATATGTTATACAAACCATAGATATAATAGATCGCGAAATTGTATTTACAAAACCATAGACTAATAGATCGCGGAGTTGTTATACAAACCATAGAATTAACTAGTATCGTGATATTGTTTACAATCATAAGAATAATAGGCCGTGAAATTGTTTACCAATCAAAAATATAGGGCCTATCGCGGAATTTTTTACAACCATAGAATAATAGATCGCGAAATTGTTAACAACAATATAATCATATTCGCGAAAGTGTTTACAACCATAGAATAATACATCGCGAAAATATGTATTTACCAACCATAGAAATAATAAGATTGCGATAATTGTTTACAACAATCGAATTGTAGTCCGCGATAAATATATTTACAACCATAGAATGAATAGTTCGCGAAATTGTGTTACATTCATGAATATTAAGATCGTGAAATATGTTTATAAACCCCATAGAATAATTAGTACATTGTATACATAACCATTGAATACAATCGTTATATTGTTTATTCAAATAAGAATAATCGAGTTCCGCTGCGATATATGTTTTACAACTATAGAGTAAAAATAACGAAATGTGGTTTACCATCCATAGAAGTATTAGCATGCGTGATATTGTTTTACTAACCATCAAATAAAAGATAACGACATTGTTTACTATCCATAGATATAATAGATCGTTGAAATTGGTTTACAACCTTAGAATAAAATTTAGTACAATGTATATCGAAAAATTTTACAACCATAGAATAATCATTTAATAGCGTATATAAGGTTGTAGTTAACAACCATATAATAAAAGGAACGTTGAAATTGTTTAACTAACCATAGAATCAATAGTTCCGCCTAAAGTTGTTTTTACAACCATAAAATAGATATATCGCGGAATTGTTTTACAACCATAAAGAATTATAAATCGTGAGATTTTTTACCACCAAAGCGTAAACTAGTCCGCGAAAGTGTTTACAAACCATAGAATAATAGATCGCGAAATTGTTTACAACCATAGAATAAAAGGACGCGAAATTGTTTACAACCATAGAATAATAGATCGCGAAATTGTTTACAACCATAGAATAATAGATCGCGTACATGTTTACAACCATAGAATAATAGATACGAAATTGTATACATCCATAAATTAGTCGCAAAATTGTTTACAACATAGAAATAATACAATGCATAATCCATTTGTTTAAACAACAACCATACAAGAATAATCGTTCGCGAAATTTCCATATAGAATAATACGAAATTTAGTCGCGAAATTGTTTATGTTTATCAACCATAGATATACAATATGTATCATCATAATAATTGTTTAAAACAATGAATAATAGGTCAACACGAAATTTTGTTTACTAAAAACCATAGTAATAATAATCGCGAAATTGTTTACAACCATAGAATAATAGATCGCAAATTGTTTACAACCATACCAATAATACATCGCGAAATTGTTTAAAAACCATAAATAAAGTTCCCGCGAAATTGTTTACAACATACAGTATCATAATTTATATCGCGAAATTGTTTATAACCATAGCACTCAAGAATAATAATCGCGATCCTATTGTTTCAACAACCAGTCTTAAAATAACAAGATCGCAAAATTAAACGTTTACCATAGAATATACAAGATCGCGAAATTGTTTATAGTCTCCTAAAATACACAACACTATAATTCTGCAGTCTCGCGAAAATTGTTTACAAATAACATAATTTCCGCGAAATACAACAACCATAGAATAATTAGATCGCGAAACAACCATAAAATACCATATATACAAACATATTTCTGCAGATATCGAAAATGTTTACAATAAAATAAAATAATACGCAAATCAAATTGAATAATTTACGAAATACACAAACATAAAATTATATACAATGCGAAATCAAATGTTTACAACCATAGAAAACACAACAATCAAAAATTGTTTACAACCAAAGTTAATACAAACACGTCACGAAATTGTTTAATTGTTTAACAATATAAATTATACAGTCTCCTAAAATACCGCGAAATTGTTTACAACCATAGAAAATAGATCGCGAAATACAACAACAACCATAGAAATTTAGATCTCCGCGAAATTGTTTACACACAACCATAAACGTTATATAGTGATCGCGAAATTTTTACAACATATAAAACGTTCTAGTCGCGAAATTGTTTACACAACCATAGAATAATAGATCGCGAAATTGTTTAAACAACCATAGAATCAACATTCGACGTTTGTTTACAATAATAGACTCAACAGATTAATGCAGTCGCCTAAAATAATAATTTTGAACATAGCACTACAACAAATAGATCCGCGAAATACACACAACACTCAAAATTGTGTTACTGCACCATAGAATAATAATCGCGAAATTGTTTACAACCATAAACGTTCTGCAGATCCGAAATTACACAAGCACTCAACGAATAATTAACGTTCTGCAGTCTCCTAAAATACACAAGCACTCGAAACGTTAACGTTCTGCAACGTTAACGTCTCCTAAAATACACAAGCACTGTTTACACTCAACATTAACGTTCTGCAGTCTCCTCAAATACACAAGCACTCAACATTAACGTTCTGCAGTCTCCTCAAATACACAAGCACTCAACATAAACGTTCTGCAGTCTCCTCAACATAAAATATAAAATTCAACAAGCACTCATCGTAATAAACGTTCTGCAGTCTCCTAAAATAACACAAGCACTCAACATAAACGTTCTGCAGTCTCCTCAAATATACAAGCACTCAACATAAACGTTCTGCAGTTCTCCTAAAATAACAAGCACTCAACATAAACGTTCTGCAGTCTCCTAAATACACAAACACTCTCAACATTAACGTTCTGCAGTCTCCTAAAATACACAAGCACTCAACATAAACGTTCTGCAGTCTCCTAAAATACACAAGCACTCAACATAAACGTTCTGTAGTCTCCTAAAATACACAACAATCAACATTAAACGTTCTGCAGTCTCCTAAAAAATACACAAGCACTCAACATAAACGTTCTGCATCCTCAGTTCTAAAATTACACAAGCACTCAACATAAACGTTCTGCAGTCTCCTCAAATACACAAGCCACTCAACAACAAAACGTTCTGCAGTCTCCTAAAAATACACAAGCACTCAACATAAACGTTCTGCAGTCTCCTAAAATACACAAGCACTCAACATAAACGTTCTGCAGTCTCCTAAAATACACAAACACTCAACATTAACGTTCTGCAGTCTCCTAAAATACACAAGCACTCAACGTAAACGTTCTGCAGTCTCCTAAAATACACAAGCACTCAACATAAACGTTCTGCAGTCTCCTAAAATACACAAGCACTCAACATTAACGTTCTGCAGTCTCCTAAAATACACAACACACAACATTAACGTTCTGCAGTCTCCTTAAATACACAAGCACTCAACATAAACGTTCTGCATTCTCCTAAAATACACTCAAACACTCAACATAAACGAAATGTTCTGCAGTCTCCTAAAATACACAAACACTCAACATTAACGTTCTGCAGTCTCCTCAAATACACAAACACTCAACATAAACGTTCTGCAGTCTCCCTAAAATACACAAAGCACTCAACAACATTAACGTTCTGCAGTCTCCTAAAATACACAAACACTCAACATAAACGTTCTGCAGTCTCCTAAAAATACACAAACACTCAACATTAACGTTCTGCAGTCTCCTAAAATACACAAGCACTCAACATTAAACGTTCTGCCAGTCTCCTCAAATACACAAACACTCAACATAACGTTCTGCAGTCTCCTAAAAATACACAAGCACTCAACAAAAACGTTCTGCAGTCTCCTCAAATACACAAGCACACTCAAACATTAACGTTCTGCAGTCTCCTAAAATACACAAGCACTCAACATTAACGTTCTCAGTCTCCTAAATACACAACACTCACTTAACGTTCTGCAGTCTCCTAAAAATACACAAAACACTCAACATAAACGTTCTGCAGTCTCCTCAAAATACACAAACACTCAACATACAGTCTCAGTCTCCTAAAATACACAAGCACTCAACATTAACGTTCTGCAGTCTCCTCAAATACACAAACACTCAACATTAACGTTCTGCAGTCTCCTAAAATACACAAACACTCAACATTAACGTTCTGCAGTCTCCTAAAATACACAAGCACTCAACATAAACGTTCTGCAGTCTCCTAAAATACACAAGCACTCAACATAAACGTTCTGCAGTCTCCTAAAATACACAAACACTCAACATTAACGTTCTGCAGTCTCCTCAAAATACACAAACACTCAAATTATACGTTCTGAAGTCCTCAAATACACAAACACTCAACATAAAACGTTCTGCAGTCTCCTAAAATACACAAACACTCAACATAAACGTTCTGCAGTCTCCTAAATACACAAGCACTCAACATAAACGTTCTGCAGTCTCCTAAATACACACAACACTCAACATAAACGTTCTGCAGTCTCCTAAAATACACAACACTCAACATAAACGTTCTGCAGTCTCCTCAAATACACAAGCACTCAACATTAAACGTTCTGCAGTCTCCTAAAATACACAAACACTCAACATAAACGTTCTGCAGTCTCCTAAAATACACAAGCACTCAACATAAACGTTCTGCAGTCTCCTAAAATACACAAGCACTCAACATAAACGTTCTGCAGTCTCCTAAAATACACAAGCACTCAACATAAACGTTCTGCAGTCTCCTAAAATACACAAGCACTCAACATAAACGTTCTGCAGTCTCCTAAAATACACAAGCACTCAAGTCTCCTAAAATAACATTAACGTTCTGCAGTCTCCTAAAATACACAAACACTCAACATAAACGTTCTGCAGTCTCCTAAAATACACAAGCACTCAACATTAACGTTCTGCAGTCTCCTAAAATACACAAACACTCAACATTAACGTTCTGCAGTCTCCTAAAATACACAAAGCACTCAACATTAACGTTCTGCAGTCCTCCTAAAATACACAAGCACTCAACATAAACGTTCTGCAGTCTCCTAAAATACACAAGCACTCAACATTAACGTTCTGCAGTCCTCCTAAAAATACACAACACTCAACATTAACGTTCTGCAGTCTCCTAAAATACACAACACTCAACATTAAACGTTCTGCAGTCTCCTAAAATACACAAGCACTCAACATTAACGTTCTGCAGTCTCCTAAAATACACAAGCACTCAACATTAACGTTCTGCAGTCTCCTAAAATACACAAACACTCAACATAAACGTTCTGCAGTCTCCTCAAAATACACAAACACTCAACATAAACGTTCTGCAGTCTCCTAAAATACACAAAGCACTCAACATTAACGTTCTGCAGTCTCCTCAAAAATACACAACAAGCACTCAACATAAACGTTCTGCAGTCTCCTAAAAATACACAAGCAGTCTCCCTCAACATAAACGTTCTGCAGTCTCCTAAAATACACAAGCACTCAACATAAAACGTTCTGCAGTCTCCTAAAATACACAAACACTCAACATTAACGTTCTGCAGTCTCCTAAAAATACACAAGCACTCAACATAAACGTTCTGCAGTCTCCTAAAATACACAAGCACTCAACATTAACGTTCTGCAGTCTCCTAAAATACACAAGCACTCAACATTAACGTTCTGCAGTCTCCTCAAATACAACAACACTCAACATTAACGTTCTGCAGTCTCCTAAAATACACAAGCACTCAACATAAAACGTTCTGCAGTCTCCTAAAATACACAACACTCAACATAAACGTTCTGCAGTCTCCTAAAATACACAAACACTCAACGTAAACGTTCTGCAGTCTCCTAAAATACACAAGCACTCAACATTAAACGTTCTGCAGTCTCCTAAAATACACAAGCACTCAACATTAAACGTTCTCAGTCTCCTAAAATACACAAGCACTCAACATTAACGTTCTGCAGTCTCCTAAAATACACAAGCACTCAACGTAACGTTCTGCAGTCTCCTAAAATACACAAGCACTCAACATAAACGTTCTGCAGTCTCCTAAAAATACACAAGCACTCAACATTAACGTTCTGCAGTCTCCTAAAATACACAAGCACTCAACATTAACGTTCTGCAGTCTCCTAAAATACACAAGCACTCAACATTAACGTTCTGCAGTCTCCTAAAAATACACAAGCACTCAACATTAACGTTCTGCAGTCTCCTAAAATACACAAGCACTCAACATTAACGTTCTGCAGTCTCCAAAATACACAAGCACTCAACATTAAACGTTCTGCAGTCTCCTCAAATACACAAACACTCAACATTAACGTTCTGCAGTCTCCTAAAATACACAAACACTCAACATTAACGTTCTGCAGTCTCCTCAAATACAACAACACTCAACATTAACGTTCTGCAGTCTCCTCAAATACAACAACACTCAACATAAACGTTCTGCAGTCTCCTAAAATACACAAGCACTCAACATAAACGTCTAGTCTCCTAAAATACACAAGCACTCAACATAACGTTCTGCAGTCTCCTAAAATACACAAACACTCAACATAAACGTTCTGCAGTCTCCTCAAATACACAAGCACTCAACATTAACGTTCTGCAGTCTCCTAAAATACACAAACACTCAACATTAACGTTCTGCAGTCTCCTAAAATACACAAGCACTCAACATAAACGTTCTGCAGTCTCCTAAAATACACAAACACTCAACATAAACGTTCTGCAGTCTCCTAAAATACACAAACACTCAACATAAACGTTCTGCAGTCTCCTCAAATATACAAGCACTCAACATAAACGTTCTGCAGTCTCCTAAAATACACAAGCACTCAACATAAACGTTCTGCAGTCTCCTAAAATACACAAACACTCAACATAAACGTTCTGCAGTCTCCTAAAATACACAAACACTCAACATTAACGTTCTGCAGTCTCCTAAAATACACAAGCACTCAACATTAACGTTCTGCAGTCTCCTAAAATACACAAACACTCAACATTAACGTTCTGCAGTCTCCTAAAATACACAAACACTCAACATTAACGTTCTGCAGTCTCCTAAAATACACAAACACTCAACATAAACGTTCTGCAGTCTCCTAAAATACACAAGCACTCAACATAAAATCTGCAGTCTCTACACAAGCCTCAAATAATTCTGCATCTCCTAAAATACACAAACACTCAACATTAACGTTCTGCAGTCTCCTAAAATACACAAACACTCAACCACATGGAACGCGAGATCTTCCCCAATACATTAACTGGTAATAGGACGTTAAGTATATTACAACCAACAAATAACGTCTTTGAAGAGTTATTCTCATATGCCCCACATTTAACACGTCATTAAAAGGAGGATGCTAGTGTTAATATTCTTCATTTAACTCGATAATATTCACCGAAATCAATTTTTCATTTCAGGTTTCCTCAGCAAACACAGAATTTTATGATAGTATTATACAGTGAAAAAGAAAAAAAATGATGCTCAATAAAGTATTGGTAATTATTTGGATATTTGCCACTGATAATAGACATATGACCTGTGTGACTACTTCTGGTTCAATGGCGGACTTTAAGAGACTGACCAGCGATATATTTACAAACTACAGTGTGGAAGCGAGACCGATGGCAAACCTGAGTGAATCTGTGGAGGTCTACACACTTTTCTCTCCACTCTTTCTTCTAGACGTGAACGAGGTCTCAGGAACAATCACCATGACAATGATATTGTGTATGTATTGGATGGACTTCCAGTTGGCATGGCAACCTTCAAATTATGGCGGTATAACTGATGTTGTCGTCAATTCGTCTAAAATATGGAAGCCCTATCTGTTTGTGCTATCGTCTGCTTCAGATATGGAAATGGTTGGATCTGACATATATACCGCGAGAATAAATAGCTTTGGCGGTGTCCTGTGGTGTCCCGGCAGAATGATAACCTCTAGTTGTTCTGTCGATATGACGAGGTACCCGGCTGATTCCCAGAACTGCTCTGTGCTTATGTTGCCATGGGGCTATGGTATTAACGAAATCAAGCTCGTTCCTCAAAGTCGAACATTTTATATGAAAATGTACACTCCTAATGGTGAATGGGATATTGATAGAACATTAATTGATAATTTTTTCGGTGTGTATTATGATACGTCCATCATTGGTTTCAGCATGATATTGACACGGAAATCCAAATATTTTATAATATCAATGGTCGTACCTGTGTTCATTCTTTGCTTCCTCAATCCGTTTGTGTTTCTGCTTCCCGCCCCGTCAGGGGAGAGAATTTCCTACACCATCACCATGTTCCTGTCTCTGGCGGTTTACATGACACTTGTCGGGGATAACATGCCCAAGGTATCTGAGCCGATGGCCGGGATCTCCTACTTTATCCTGGTATCGCTGGTTTTCAGTGCTGCAATAGTAATGCTGACAATATTCACTCTTCGCTGTGAGGCAGTGACAGATGTAACGAAGTTCCCTTCGTGGTTAATTACCTTATTGAAGAAAAAGAAATCCCTAATATGTATGTTCAAATATAAGAAAGAAAACAAGAACACCATCGCTCCTAGTAAAGGTCCACCTCTCGATGCTGACAACATTTGTCCTTTACCTGAGGTGGAGAAAGAACAACCACCTTTTGATTCCATGGAAACCTACTACCCATAAAAGCGTGACGTCATGGCCTTTATCGACATTAGTTTATTTTGTATCACCCAGATATCAGTGATTGTCATTATTTCGTGGTTTACCCTTTCTTATTATAATTAGTGTCATTGTAACATCATTGATTTTAGTACGTTCAAAAGTTTAGTGGATAAGCGAATCTTAACAGATCTAAACGATTTTCCTTAGCAATACTCCACAGAACCGCAAACACAGTAATTGCTGTGTAGCGATATTGGGTCAATAGCAATGAAATGAAGCTAACTCAAGGTCCTTAATATTTTTCCTTAACTTATGTAATTGTTTCTTTGATTTTTATGTCAAGAGGTACATAATGGTCACGAAACTGGAATCGGGCGGGATTCGATTTAAACTTTTCATTACAGTTTCCTATCTAAACATGGTGAAGAATGATATAAAGTTGGTAGAGATTCAGGGTGGGGTCCCACGTATTTCAGCTCATTTCCAGAGACAAAGTGCCTTTTATTTCTTTCCATTTTTTCAAAAGTAAATTGCTGTATAGTGTACACATTCTTAAAGATGCTCCACCGCCGACACAGCTTAAACGGTACTCATTATTTGAAAAATAATTGGTGTTTAATCGTGTATACATATAAAATAATTTATTTTGATTTTGGTGCATGCACAATTAATACTTAGGACATTGTGTCACGGAATTGTTTTGGGGATGCAATCAATTATTTTTGATATTTTTTTAAGTAAAATTAGAAGCTCAAAGGTAACTTTTGTAACTGAAGTAAAATACTAAATCGTCTGATCCTATTTAACATATTAGAACCATGATCAATTCGCGTAATTACCTTAATGGTTATACAAACGATAGACAGAAATAATGTTAGCACAATATATTTTAGCGGATGTCGTCCTTATATTAACATTATATGACCCTAGCGGTCGATTGAACATTACACGTGGAAGGTAACTCAAAAATGACTCCAGAAGAATAAAATCAAACCAAGCTCTATCGATTTTGAGCTTACATTACGAGTTTTGTGTTGATATCCATTGTCGTCATTAAACAATATTTTTCTGTAGCCAATACTTTGTACACTTTTAGTTAGATCGGGCATAATAGATAGTAAATAATGAATCTAATCTGGTGGCCATTCTTAATATCCTCTTTCATGTTTAATAAAGAAACCATTAGGCATGTTAATAATTCCATATTGTCTGTATTATGAAAGCTAAATCGATGATTGACCATACCTTGTACTAATCATAACTCCATAATTTATTTGCACACGGTAAGAAGGAAGACCGTAGAAAAAATACACTGTAGCATAAAGTAATATTGACAGAAAACCTCGATTCCAACACAAAATTGTAATGTAGTCCCATTTTGAAGAACCGAGTGCGCCTATTTTGATGGACTTTTGTGTTCCTTATACAGTGTTAAGTTGAGGAGTTGAAATAACCTCTATGTCTGCAACTTGAAGACACCAGATCTGATGAGGAACCCATATGACCCATATGACAATACAAATAATAGTGATGAAAGACATTAGCTTACGTTAAAATCAATAGTTATTTGTAATTAGACCCTAGACTAATTCCATGGTAAAGTTAGGTTGAAATATCTTTAGGTATGTAGATGAGAGATCTGGGTGAAATATCTTTAGGTATGTAGATGAGAGATCTGGGTGAAATATCTTTAGGTATGTAGATGAGAGATCTGGGTGTAATATATTAAGGTATGTAGATGAGAGATCTGGGTGAAACATCTTTAGGTATGTAGATGAGAGATCTGGGTGAAATATCTTTAGGTATGTAGATGAGAGATCTGGGTGAAATATCTTTAGGTATGTAGATGAGAGATCTGGGTGAAATATCTTTAGGTATGTAGATGAAAGATCTGGGTGAAATATCTTTAGGTATGTAGATAAGAGATCTGGGTGAAATATCTTTAGGTATGTAGATGAAAGATCTGGGTGAAATATCTTTAGGTATGTAGATGGGAGATCAGGGTGAAAGACTAGTAGTACAGGTTGACTTTGTTTTGTTGTGTTTAATTTGTTAATAAATTTATATATTTTTTTGATTCCGGTGTTTGTCAATTATTAAAACAGAAATAAAAGTCTATGAACTATGAAAAATCCTTTGTTTCGAAAAAACCGAACATTCCAATAAAATGCTAAGATAAAACTCAAAGAAATTGCGTTTCATAGCCACGTGATACATATATTAGCATTCAAATACTTTGTGGATATTTTCACATATACATCTGTATTTCAATCTACAATCTCTACAAACGGGCGTTTGATTATCATATATAACTAACTGGACAGGAACATTGTTCAGTAGTAAACTATTCTTTTCTGTTTTCATTTAAACAAGAGAAACGAATATTGTATAATGATAAATAATTTAAAAGTATTATTGGTCAGAGAAGTATTATAAATGGCTGTTTTCAAGATAACACTGGCTCCTTAAAACGTATGTAATATGTAAAATACACATTAGGTGAAGTAGTAAATATGTAACAAAGACTTTATTTTAACTGCGTGGACAAATATCTTTAAATGACCCTTTTTGCCCTTTTTGACCCAAAAACACGTCAAATTTTCAAAGTTTGAGTTTTTTTGTGAAAAAGTTGTTAAATAATTCCGCCTCTCGAGTATATCCTTTTACAGCAGTTACATTTGCTATAGTAACCCTTCTATTAAGTGTTGAAATTTCGTCAATTTTGATATACGTTTATAATAAGTTGTTCATCTAGAAACCATATAACGCATCGTAGAATAAAAGGAGTAGATATGATAGGACCAGTATTTGGCCTTAATTTTTCAGGCCGAAAAATATTAACTCTGATCCACATCAATTTCACATCAGTAAATACTCTCATACTTGCCATTCATCAAAACATAACTTTTTATAACCATGTACACGATGTGCTCCACCTATGACGTCATCAAATTGACGATTTTCCTCTTCTCGCCAAATTTTGCTAGAAATTCATCATCTTTAGGTTAGAAAAAGCTTGAAATGGATTTGGCCGCCACCTTGGAGCAACTTTTTCTCTTTTTGCTCCATGAAGGCGGCCACATTCATTTTTAGAGAAAACCACTCAAAAAGTATGATTTTTCAAGGATTTTTGAGAAAAATGGCGGGAAACTGCATGTTGATGACGTCATAGTGAACATAATTGGCACATGCGGGATATTTTCGGGATGTAATGTGTTAGCAAATGTATGCAACTGTTATATGGCAAAATATGTTGTTCTTTACTGGAGAATTAATTTTGGGGCCATATTCGAGTCTTAACGTACCTTCTCCTTTGTATTTCCCTTAAATGAGGTACCTAAACATTCTAAATGAATATTATATTTGTTCAAGATTGCGCGTTATTGTTTCTAAGAAAGAAAGAAAAACTAATTGCTTAGGAAATCTCTAATTCTAAAATTAGCTTAATTAATGTACATTTTGGATGGTTACCTTGGCAACTGATGCTGAAAAATTATTTAAAAAAATATCAAAATTAAATCAAAGGTGTACAATTCAATTAAATAATAATAAAAAATATATTTAAACTTGATTATATTTTAGCTTTACAGTTCGTCATACCATTGTTCAAGATAAATATAAGATATACAATTTATACAATAATATGAAAAAAAAAATCGTTCATGATAAATATGGCGTGTATGAAGAGGATATAAATTGTTTCCACATGTAGAATAAACAAATTTAATCCTTTGCTGCTTTCTTAAAAGATAAAAGAGTTGTGCAACTTCTTACTTGATCTGGTTAAATACATTGTATTTCAAATAAGCTCTTTTATGTTTACATTTAAATTTACTTGTACAGTGATGTTCCTTTTCTCCAATCGACTCATAAGGACTAGCCACAATATCGCTTTGTTGTGGAACTATGTTTTGTGTACTTTGTCAACTTGACAATATTTCCCGACAAATTGGAGCCAGCGGTTCCGGGATTCCATCAGTTGACCGGCTGTTACAATCGTATCTCGTTGAAAAAACAAAGTTCGATTTTATCGAAACCTGCACATGCACACAGTTATACTGTCAAGCAAGCTATATCGACAAATGAATGACTAGGCATGCTAATTAAATAAAGGCTATAAACCATGATCCTACTATAAATCTGGTTATACATTTTACACATAATAAATACACTGCATTAATATGATAACTTCAATTATCCAATAAATACATTTAATATGAAATATCTTCAGATGCACTATTTGAACTTATGTACATTATGTTCCATTAAATATGATTGAAATAAATTCATTATTTAGATAAATCTTATACATATTATAAAACATACATAAATTACGGGCCCACTAAGGGAAATAGAGGTAAATCATATAAATCGCTAGTAGTCCTAGAGTTCTGCATGAATTGAAACCAGATTTGGTCAAAACATCCTTGGGGAAGGGTAACAGAGTTTGTATAAATTTTGGCTCTGACCCCGTGGGGCAGGAGGGGCGGTTCCCAATAAGGGAAATAGAGGTCAATTCTATAAATCGCTACTAGTCTGAGAGTTCTCATGGATTGAAGCAGATTTGGCCAAAAACATCCTTGGGGGGGGAAGAGAACTAGTTTGAATAAATTTTGACTCTGATCCCCCGTGGGGCAGGGGGGGGGGAAATAGAGGGGATTCTATAAATCGCTACTAGGGAGGGCAGGATGGGGCAGGCAAAAATCCCAATAGGTGAAATAGAGTTTGAAAATTTTAAATCGCTACTAGTCATGTAGTTTTGCGTCGATTGTAACCAAATTTGGCCCAGAAACATCATTACGGGAAGAGTAACAGAATTTGTATAAATTTTGGCTTTGACCCCCTGGAGCAGAAATAGTGGGGCTCAATAGAGGACTTAGGGGTAAATATTCCTTCAGAAAAGAAACAATGAACTTGTATTCAGTACATTACTTGACATTATAAACCAGGTGAGCGATACAGGCCCTTTGGGCCTCTTGTTGTGTAACTATTACACGATTTCATGTTAATATGAAAATATATGTGATTCGTATAGCCACGGGGTAGTTGAAGACCATTGATAAACTGCAATTGTTTTTACTACACGGAAAACATTTATAAACCCTGCATTAATTTGACACTATAATTCCTGTATAATATAATACATATCTAATTTTTAAAATTTAATCTCATATTAGGTGTGTGAATGATTGTTTCAAGATAACCCTGACTCCTTACAAACGTTTTTTATGTAGGATACGAATTAGATGAGGTTGTAGGTATGTAAATATGTAAATATGAGTGTGCGCTCTATTGTTTCTAATGAAAAACAACCCATATATGACCTATACTGCCTACATTTCACTTTATCTATGCATGTTTTGGATGATTATCATGGCAACAAAAGGTGCTAAACCTTTTATTAAAATTAATTCAAGGATGTACTAAATATTTAAAATACAACAATTTTATTTCTTAAAACAGTAAAATTGATACATATTTTGGACAAAAATATGTACATGCTTAATTAATTCAATTTATCCAATGAAATTAAATAGTAATAGTCGATTTCCAAAATGGCTCAGACAACTTGTGTTTCTGTTGAAGAAAAAGGAAAAGACAACATACTCACTCTTACTTTCTGTTGGTATCGGTGGAAATGATAAATGGATGCGACAACTTGGGTTTCTGTTGAAGAAAAAAACAATACAAAATTCGTAATCGAAAATTTCCCTCAAATCAGCAATATGGATGGGCAACAGAAAGCCCCACAAATTCACGAAATCCGTATGACTTAGATGTTAACGAAAAGAGCTTCTATTTCGTAAATAGCTCTACAAAACCCGAGGAAGACGACATCGCTAATTTCATAGACAATGCATTATTTGGAATATCAGATATTAAACCTTGTTGGAATATGTTTTGGCTTTACATATGGGTATTACATATGACAATGATGAATGTACTTTTGTTGAGATATGTATTCGTTTATTACTTAATCTATTATTTCTTGGTTAGGTTTACCTGTAGCAGTTTGGAAAATCATGATTTGAAATCTTCGTGAATATAACTATATGAATGAACGTGTTTTTGAGAGAGTGCCCAGAATTATGAAACATGGCGTGCATTATACATAACGTTATATTGTTGTTTGTATCTGATATAATTCATACTATTTAAAAGGAAAACTGTATAACAATATTTTGTCTGGATGATATATTTTCTTTATACTGTTTAAACGTGTGTCCAAATGGAATTTTCAAAGCGCCATTCTCGTGTTGCTGACGATATATATATGTTGCTATGCTGAATTATTTTGAATACATTAGAAGAATCGGGATGTCAAATCATGAAGCGGTACTATATTACAAAGTCATTAGGCAACTCCAGTATCGATAGAATGGTATTCAAACCTCGATAAAAGATAAAAAAAATAGCTATAGCCTATAATACAACGGAAACGTCAAAAAATCGAAACTCATTTATTTAGAGTTTTAAAAACATTCTTTGTGATAGGTAACAATGTGGGATGGCTTTTTACAACTAGTTCCATTCAAACACGCCAGGGCAGCTTCATTACAGAACAACAAGGCATCGTCAAAGTTCAATTGGCAATGACGGATAGAACAATGTAAAAATCATTTTTGATTCACGCAGCATTTTCTTTCATTTGGAACTCATTTATGATGCATAGAATTGCTGAGAATTATTTCCTTTATTATGAAAACAAGGGATATGATCGTGTTACTAATGGAATAAGGATTTAATGACGTGATTATTCAATAGTGGCAGCACGTGCAGTTCACGGACGGGTATATATGGACGCAACGCCTAATATGGGCATTGGAAGGAAAACGTCTGAAGCGGCATACTTACACCAAAAGTGTGATAAAGATAGAAACAAAGGAAGCAAAAAGAAGCAAACAAAAGTGTAAGGTATCTTAGTATAACTTATAGATTACAAGTTGCACGAGGAATGTGTACATTGTAATATAAACTGTCGGTCAGGAGTGCTAAAATACCAACTAGATTAAAAAGTGGCATAAAAATACAACGTCGAAGGTATTAACAAAACCATTGTTTGCCGGATTTTAAGTCAACTGGAACCTACAAGAATTTAAGAGAAAATGAAAAGGGAAGTATCCTTATCAATATTCTGCTGTTATTTTTTTCTGTCACGTGATTCTCCGCGTGTCCGGTAGTATTGAAGATATAACTCGTTTGATGAGCGACATATTCGCCAATTATAGCAGAGAAATTAGACCTGTTAGGAACCAAAATGACCAGTTGATGATTAACACTTCATTTTCATTCTTCTCTATTCACGAAGTCGATGAAGTAGCTGGATCTATATGTTTAACGGGCGGACTTATCATGGTTTGGGAGGATTTCAGGTTGTCATGGCAACCCGAGGAGTATGGCGGGATAAAGGAAATACTGGTAAATTCATCAAGTGTTTGATCGCCGAAAATATTCTTAATGTCCTCGATGGCAGACATGGAGAAGTTAGATCTGGAAGATTTTGACGTGAAGATAAATTACGCGGGTTTACTAGATGTGCTTCCAGGAAAGCTGATCAAATCCACCTGTACAGTGGACATGACAAACTTCCCAACTGACTACCAGACATGTAACATAGTCTTCGTTCCTTGGAGTTACTTGCCAAGTGAGGCCCAGCTGACAGAATTGTTAGAGGATATTATGATCGTCGGTGAAAATGGAGAATGGGACATCAGCGGTACACCGCCCAGTATGAATAAGAGTGATCCTTATCGCACGAATGCCGCTGTCTACAAATTAGTTTTGAAAAGGAAGTCTGCTTACTACATCATCTCAATGGTCGTACCTGTGTATATCCTTTGTTTCCTCAACCCGTTCGTGTTTCTGCTACCCGCCTCGTCAGGGGAGAGAATTTCCTACACCATCACCATGTTCCTGTCTCTGGCGGTTTATATGACACTTGTCGGGGATAACATGCCCAAGGTATCGGAGCCAATGGCAGGCATCTCTTTTAATTACTTTCTGCTCGTATCAATGATGTTCAGCTGTGCCTTGACGATACTGACAATATTTTCGCTCCGCTGGCATACTAGAAAGGACGCAAGTCAATTTCCGAAATGGCTGAAACGTCTTGTGTTTCTGTACACAAGAAAAGAAGAGAAGAGGCGGACAACGAACCAAGAAAATGAGAGTTGTTCAGAACAGAACGTAGATTAATGCTATCACATCAGCAATGATACTATATCTCAGGAACAAGGGGAGATAACTTGTGACATGGATATATCTAGTGATCCGAACATGGAGGATATAACAGCGTTCATTGATAATGCTCTGTTTTGGATATCGGAATTAGCCGTTTTCGGTCTGATTTTTGGATTTACGTATGGATATCACAGATAAATTTACTTTACACCATACAAACATTTTATTAGTACAGTTTGTACCTAACCGTTTCAGGTTATTAAAAAAGAATGTGTTAAAAAGTGTTATTGCAGCATTTATGTTGAGGAATCATGTTAAGCAATGACATTGGTTCAGAATAATATATCATAATCTTATAATTGTAAAAATATCTAATAATATCTAAAATGTTACTTTTACATGACAGTTATCTGAAAGCATTTGCAAATGAAATAAAAGATGAATGTTTCTATGGGATTTCAACTTCATATTTTCATGTTCAGAATAAAACATAATATCGACATAATGACATAATCATAGTATGAATGTTAAATCGATGTGGGTTTTTCAACTGTGATCTGTGGAGTGTCTTCCCTAGGGCGGATATATATCAACATCTGTAGCTATGTACTTCGACTTTGCATTCAGTGTTTAGAGTCTGATAAGTCAAAGTTTTTTCCTCTACATTAAATATTTCAATTGACTCATTTATATTTTTTTATTTCGTTATTTTTTATTTACGTCAAAAAAGAAACATACCACAAGCACAGGCAGTGGTTGTTTTATTCTCATATACCGTATGGACTGGTTGGTTTCAGTAAATTTCATGAGTTTCATGTTAAACTATCAGCCAGACCGTCCCAAAGCTTGGTGGTTCAAAACAAAAAGTGTCTGCGCCAAAGAGATGATCTCGATTGTTGAAGAAATACCATTTTAGAATTCCCACTGTTGTTGTGGTGTCAATGTCGTTATATCCACCCCGGACTATGTCATAGCATAAATGAAGGCCCACAGATGAGACAGGTAGTTTGGTCTTTTGATGTACATTGTATAGTTTTGGAGTTTGTGTGATCGCTCTTTGTATTCTTCAAAGGAAGTGTCTATAGACCTGCTATTGGTCAGTTGTTTTCTCCTGAAATGCCTTAAGTTTTGCTATGACATAATGTAAGGGAGTATACAATGACATTTATAATACTTAAGGTGGTAATCTCACATTCCCCAAAAAATTCCCGTAATTCAATATTCTGTATACTATAAAGTAAATATGTTGTTATGCATCTTCTGTTAAAGTTTCGAAGAAATTTAATCAGTCATTTTTTCTAAATCGAAATTCAAATTTCTCATTTTTGAGTGGTTTCTACACATGAATCAAAGTACTGTAAGTACTGAAGCCCTTAAGCCTTTGTGTTCATGATTTAATAAGGTGAAGAGCTTTACAATTTGGCAATGTTGTGAGAATTAAATTAGTGTAACATTGGTATAATAAATTAGAAAACTACAAAATATCTTAATACAGAAATATATGGTCTGAGTAATATAATGACACGGTTTGTCAAACAGGATTGCCTCCATATCAAATCTTTTCACAATATAACTGACAAGTTTTTGCCTATAAGAGATAACCTTGAGTTTTTTCTGAATAAGTTTAGTCTTCGCATATAATGCTTGTAAAAGTTTAAGTAGTAAATCAATATTTGTTTTTTTTTTTCTTTCCCTTTGTGCCAAGACATGACAAGACAAAAAAAAACCTAAGGGCCTTAACGGTCATCTACTACCTTGGCAATAGTCGTATAGAAAATTAAAATATTCAGGCACATTCCAGCCAAACCACATTGATAGAACTTTATAAGTTCAAATTTTGTATTCAAGATGGCGTCTGTTGCGACCATTTTGGATTTCGGATCGACTAGGACTATTTCAGGCAAGTTTCAGCCAAATCGCAGCGGTAGAACTTGAGAAGTTCAAATGTGTTTTCAAGAGTCTTTTATTGTTATTTCAAAGAAAATCTTACTTAATCTTCCCAATACCATATATTATACATATTCTTTATCATAATAATGAAGCTAAAAGAATATATAAAAAAGGTTAAATACGTATGTAATTAGCAATAAATTGATAGTAGATAAAGTTGCAATATGTTTAGTATAAATCTAAATATATATGTATAGTAACAAGTACTATGCTATAGCTATTTCTTTCTTTTTCTTTCTCCCCTTTGTTATTGGTGGTATATTTTTGAAGTGTCATCCGGGCCATCGAGAGTGATTTGCATAAGTTGTATAACTTGTTTCGTAATCGATGTAAAAGAAATTTAAAAAAATCAAAACAACAACATTTTACCAAGACCAATAAGACGCGTCGTAAGGTACTGGTGAAACAGGTTACATTAGCGTGACGTTGACCGGCGCTAAATGCGGAATTAAAAATGTCCATTATAGAAATACAAAAATAATATATGTACCGACTTCTTTAAATATGGCATATAAGATCATAAATATAATGTATGTACAGGTATATACATGTGCATATTGTGGTCGTTTGTAACTATTCTTCGATTTCCATTGACTTATGGATTCCTTTAATGTTCTCCTTCTTTTTGAATGGTGTTTTCTGTGTAGCATAAATGAAATAAATAAAGTTCATTTATAAATATATATTTTAATTGTAACCACTGTAGTCTTGATTTGTTTAAGATTTTAAATAGAAGAGTATAAATGTTAAACCAATCATTCTCATCTAATTGAAAAAAAACATCAGTCCATTTTTCATTACCTTTGGAAAAGACGTATTCTCGCATTTAACAAATCATAGTATTTAGTAAAATTAGTCGGATAAGGTTACAGATTCTTCGGAATTATAAGTTTGTAAACATTTCCTTACAACGGTAATTATTCCGTAATATTTGAGAAAGTCAATGTTTATATTAATTTTTAATAAACTCATTAAAAAAGAGTAAAGTGATAGTAGTTAAATCCTTGAAGAAATCCCAATAATATCAATACCTTTTTCATACCATTAAAGGCCCACTACCTTTCCGGAGCAAAATTTAAAGGTTTCTTAAATGCATTAATAACAAAAGAAAATATATTTCGATGGCCTAAGATGAGGTTACAACACCAAACATATGCAAGATTTCCTGTCTAATGTACGATAACAGTGGAGATTCATTTCGCTGTTTTGCCGTCTGGCGCAGTGATAGTCAAATACTACCGCGCGGCATTTAGGACGACGGCGGGAAACATAAAACGACCCGCGTTATGAAAATTAACATTTTATTTATTCTAATTAAACAGTTCTGAAGGTGATGATAAGTGTGCTAGTAAACGTATAGTTAATAACTTCTGCGACTCTACAAAATTATTGATCTCGTTTTACATTCCTATTTTAAAAATTAAAAGCCGTTTCGGAAAGGTAGTGGCCCTTTAAGAAAAAAATTCTGTCCTGCCCATTTGGAACATTTGGAAGTTCAGTACGCGAAAGGAAGTGGACGTTGTCTGCATCGTCAATCAACAATGGCAACGCTGTTGCTTAATTTTTTGCAATCCGACGAATTTAGCAACATTTGGGAAATTTTGATTTTTCTGTACAATTGGGAAAATACTAGAGATTTACATAGCTTATTGATGTTGCATATAACAAAGGACTAGGTATGGTAAGGGTCTTTTGTGACCCTCAAATCCGCTATTTTTCAAAGTCTTTTATTTTATGGTATTTATCTTGCATTTCAAATCTTAACTACATACCCGACATATTTGATAGTGTTATTAGGTAATATAAGCAGTTCTAGTTGCCATGGCAACCATTTTCATTACACATAAATTATGCAAAATGTGAAAATTTCATCAAAATTGACCTTTTTTATGCAGTTTTTCATCTAGTTAACATAGAGCGCATTCTAGAACAAACTTTATATTTCTCAAAATGATGTGCTCTTCATGTCTGCTAATTCCTTTAAAATATAAAGCTTGTTCTAGGTTGTGCTCTATTACTTTCAAAAGAAAAAACTATCAAAAAAAAAAAAAAAAAAAAAAAATGCAAAAATTGACCAAATTTTCAAATTTGCATAATTTATGCAAAGTTACCATGGTTATAGAGCAAAAACATACATTCTGTCAATAAAAATATCATTAAGTTTTTATCAGGGGCGTATTCAATATTTCAAATGCAGCAACTTAATTTCTAAATACTTAATTTGAATTTCGGGCCGTATTTTGTACTTCTAATATATATATATATATTTATCTTTTTATTTAAACATGCTACACAGAAACACCATTCAAAAAGAAGGAGAACATTAAAGGAATCCATAAGTCAATGGAAATCGAAGAATAGTTACAAACGACCACAATATGCACATGTATATACCTGTACATACATTATATTTATGATCTTATATGCCATATTTAAAGAAGTCGGTACATATATTATTTTTGTATTTCTATAATGGACATTTTTAATTCCGCATTTAGCGCCGGTCAACGTCACGCTAGTGCAACCAGTTTCACCAGTATCTTACGACGCGTCTTATTGGTCCTGGTAAAATGTTGTTTTTGTTTTTTTTTGTGTTTTTTTTAATTTCTTTTACATCGATTACGAAACAAGTTATACAACTTATGAAAATCACTCTCAATGGCCCGGATGTAAGCGCGCGAGGGGTCTTAGAATGGGAGGAAACCAGAGTGCCCGGAGAAAACCCACGTGATCGGGCAGGTGACCCCTAACCTTAAAACCCCGGCCGGCTTGATGAAAGGCGAGCGGCTTAACCACTACACCATACGATCACCCGAAATAAAATAAAAAAATATTTCAGCATTTTGTACGACACATACTGTGTTATTAAATCCAAATATACGGATATCCCTCTCTGTTGTGTGTCTGTGACATGCTCCAATACTATTTCCGCGAACATTATTTAATTTTAAAAAAATCCTGAAATAAAAATTCCCCATAGGATAGTAATGAAGCTAACTTTGGTTCCTAAACATAAGATTTCCCTTAAACCATGTAATTGTTTCTTAGAATTTCATATCAAGATGTTTTCTAAAGTTATGGAATGGTTACGAAACTAGAGTCAGACAGGATTTGCTTTAAACTTTTACCGACAGCTACTTATCTAAACATTGTGAAGAATCAGATAAGACTGGTAGAGATTCAAGGTGGGTTCCCGCGTATTTCAACTTATTTCCGCAGACATACAGACATACTGCCTTTTATTTTTTATCATTTTTCAAGCAAATTGTTGTATACTGTACACGTACTTATTGTAAAAAAACAACATTTTTGCGGTACTTACATATTACCGCTTTTCGTTTTCGTATAGCTAGTAATGTAGGAATTCATCACTTCGCTAACTAGTTCAAAATCAATTTTGAGAAAACGTTCGTTGGCAGTTTTTTGGCGCATAAAATTTTGATTCGGACATGTTAGCCTCACGATTAATTTGCGCAGAAAAAAACATTTAGCGGAGTCATATTTATTTTTGCGGACGTCCTCGTTATATTGACCTTATATGATCTTAGTGGTGGTCGATATTAGATAACACAGGGGAGGTAACTCTTAAATGACTCCAGAGGAATCAAACTAAACCCATCGATTTGAGCTTACATTACGATTTTTTGTGTTGAAATTCATTGTTATTATTGTTATAAACATTTCTGTAGTCAAATGTTGTATACTAGTAGTTAGATCGACAACACAATAATAGATAGTAAATACATGCAGCAATGTTGTCTTCTATAAATTAAATAAGAAAAACGATATTGTATAATGATGTACAAAATAATGATTCATTATAATACAGGTATTCACTTTAAAAAAATATGACAGTTTTTCTTATAACACAACATCAATATTGGTCAACGAGTGTTTTCAAGATAACCCTGACTCCTTACAAACGTATGTGTATAGGATACGAATTTGATGAGGTTGTAGGTATGTAAATATGAGTGCGCTCTATTGTTTAGAATGAAAACAACCCAAATAAGACCTATACACCCTACATTTTTCAAATGCGTTTTATCTATACATGTTTGAGATGGTTATCATGGCAACTAATAGTGCAAAATTAAAAAAAAACTTTATTAGAATTAAAGCAAGGATGTACTAAATATTTCCAATACAACAATTTGATTTCTTACAACATGTAAAATTGATATATATTTTGGTCACAAATATTCATCAATCTATATAAGTGATTTGAATTAGACTACTCGGTGTTATTTATTCGATGAAATTGAATGGTAAATCCGATAACCCCATTTTCCAAGGTCTATTCGAAACTCAAACCAAAGTCCATCCAAATTTTCTATTATTATCAATTATTAAAGTTATAACATATGTGTGTGATGAGGAAAAATATGTTAATTTATCTCAAATATAGTGAATTTAGGAACAAAATAGAAATTAAGTCACTCTATATTTTCAAAATATGAGAATCTGTATATGGAATGTTAAATTCAAACCCACAGAGATTTGTTAATATTTAACGTACCACTACTGCATACAGTTTGTATAAGCATGTATTCATTTAACCCAGCCCCCTTCCCCTCCCCCCTTACGACATATTAAGATTTTTCAACGATCATATTAAGATTTTTCAAAATCAAAGACTACACCAGTCCATAATTAAATTGCAGTTAGCTTATTCACCCCTGAAGACACATTTAGACTCTTCTAAATCAAAGATTAGACCAGTCCATTATTAAATTACAGGGATGAATAAATTAATCCATCCCAATGTATGTGCGTTTGGTTTGTACCGTTACATGGGTTATTATTTCACTCAAACTTACAACTTACACTGTAAACTGTTAAAAGATATATGGCCTTTAATTCTATGTATTTCTTGGAGACAGTGGAAAGTACACTCTTTTGTCATAAGAAAACCCCAAAACGTTTCTTTCCTTTTATCTGATTCATCAGTATGTGAAAGGATATCGCATATATTTCTTGCCATACGTGCGATTAGTAACATGCTTGCCATATATTCAAATTTTATCATAATATATCTCATCCAAAATGTTGTCAAAATATCCAACATAAGAAAGAAAGGTCGAATCACAAGACCATATAGATCAAAAGTAAAGCAAACACCAGTTCCAATGTCTCTCCACGAAACTATCAAAAGATATACCCAAACCAATGGGGGTAAAAACACCATCAACCTACTCAAAATCTTAGACTAGTAATAAAATAATACTTCATCAAAATTAAAAATATATTACTTTTCTATCTGTAATATCCATACGTAAAGCCAAAACATAGTCCGACAACGACTAATTCTGAAATTCCAAATAAGGCATTATCTATGAAATTAATGATGTCGTCTTTATCGGGTTCCGTAAATCTACTTCCTATATTTTCGTCCTTCTCGCTTCCATCCAAGATTATACCGATATTGAGATTTCGTGATTCTTTTTGTTCATGGTTTTGCGCCTTTATTATGTTGACTGGAGAACACTGTTTAATTGGGTATGTTGTCTTTTCCTTTTTCTTCAACAGAAACACTAGTTGTCTTAGCCATTTGGGAAATCTACTCGCGTCATTCCTTCCGTGCCAGCGGAGAGTAAATATTGTTATTATCGTCAAGGCACAGCTGAATATCATCGATACCAGCAGGAAGTAGGATATACCAGCCATTGGTTCAGATACTTTGGGCATGTTATCCCCGACAAGTGTCATGTAAACCGCCAGAGACAGGAACATTGTGATGGTGTAGGAAATTCTCTCCCCTGACGAGGCGGGAAGCAGAAATACGAACGGGTTGAGGAAGCAAAGGATGTACACAGGTACGAGCATTGAGATGATGAAGTAAGCAGACCTCCTTTTCAAAGTTAAAGTGAACACGACGGCATTACTGACATAATCTGGGTCATCAAACATTTCTGCCGATGTATCGTCAACGCTCCATTCGCCGTTTGGACTAAAATATCTTGTTTCGAAAGTCGGATACATAGTCGTTAGATTTACCTCTGTTGGGAGGTATCCCCAGGGGACTATAATCATTGAACATTTCTGTGAGTCCACGGGGAAGTAGGTCATGTCTATTGAACATGTGGACCGCATCAACTTTCCTGCACTTACATTTAGCAATCCGGTATCTCTTATCCTAATATCGTATTCATGTAGACTAAACTTCTCCATCTCTGCTGAAGATGTCATCAAAAATAAATTCGGAACCCAAATCTTGGATGAGTTTACCATAAGGTAAGAGATGCCACCGTAGTCGGCTGGTTGCCATGCCAGCCGATAGTCGAGCCAGAAAATAGTGAGACCCCCACTAAGAGTTATAGATCCGGCCACTTCGTCAACGTCCAGGATAGACAGAAGGAATAGAGTTGTGGAGATAGTCACCGTGTCTCCGGTGTCCTTGGCTGGTCGGACGTCTCTGCTATAGTTTGAAAACACGTCCGCCATGAGTCTAGTCATGTTCTCAACAGAACCCATAACAGGTAAGATCATGTGACAGTGACATATTATAAACAGAATGATGATGCGTTTATCACCCTTCATTTTGAACTCAGGTGGTACATGTATATGCTATTATCGAATATATCCCTCCAATACGTAGTCTGTATCACGTGAATTTCCCTGTTTTTCACTCTGAACTCATCAGTCCTGATAGGATGATGTTGTAAATATTAGTTTTTTCCAAGATTACCCGTCATCCTCTTTGTTGCCAGGTTACCCAATATTATCAGGCGATTAACTGGCTGTCTGATGATGCACCTGAATTGAAATAACACGAATGTATCATAAGGAACGACACGAAGTTAATCGAAGTGACAAAAACTGAAAGAAAAGGTAGAATATTTACGAAATCCTCGAAAAGATTATTAAAAACCTCTAATTTAAAAATCATATTATTAATATTTGGTTTTTATACCACTTAAGTAATGACAAGATGACATTACACACAAAACTATTATTTCGAGCTTCAGTCTAAAAACAATACTGTCTTCCTTTAATGATAGGTGTTATATACAAAGAGAACAATACATAACGTCCGACACAGTGCTCCTGAATGTAAACTAGTCTTTGTGGAACTATAATATCATTTAGATGTAATTTACGCATACATTTTGAGACTGCGTCATAACTTGCAACTTTAAACTGGCCATCGGTCTAAATTTTCAAAACTTGATTGCTTTTAGTTTAAATCTATATATTTTGTATGTATTTTGATTTAGTTTGAAAAATAAATGAAAAAGATGATGATAAGTGGAATAAAAGAAAAACCTTCTATCAAATACAAGTGTTTTACTATAGATTGTTATGGGACATCTCTTTGTACATCTTGGAATAGACAACAACGTTTCTTCAAAATCAATATTTAACCCCCCCCCCCAATTTATTTTTTACCTATATTTCGTCATAGAAAAAGGAATAACAATTGGAATTGGTCGTACAGTCTGTATCACCATTTACACACTAAATGCCTGTTTCTTATATGGACCTGTACTCAATATGAAAATATCTGTGATCCGTATAGGCATGGAGTAGTGGAGGATTATCCATAACTCGCAATAACATTACTGTACGGAAATGTTTTACAAAACCTCCATTTTGACACTTTTATTCCTGTATAAAATTATCACACCAATATCAAGTTTTTTGAAATCAAAATGAAATAGTTCAAATTGATAAAAAATGTTTTCAAACAAAAGATGAAATAGGACGAAAAGAGAAATAACCATATAGACAAATATAAAAGCAGCACCTACCTTCATATCTCGGCTCTTCCTTTTAATCGTTCAATTTTAATATGTTTGCTCCCACAACATAATACGTAATATGCCCTGACAGGCTGGGGTTATAATAGGTACCCATCACTGTATCGACCGCTCACTGGTGATAACTGACAGGTTGGCTTGTCAAGCTTTTATACTTTGTTTAGTTAGTCATCTCAAATGGCTGAAAGCAACTGTTCGTAATGGGACCTTTTTATGACAAGTGGTTGCCATGTCCAATAGGAATAGGACTTTTGTCATTTATTAAAACAAGACTGCCCTTAACTTTGTAACGTGCAATCATTATCGTTAACATGTTGCTATGGTAATGCTTTTGAAGCCGATAACGTATTCAGTTATTTTAGTATGAAGTGAAACAGGACAATTACAAACGTTTTAATGGTGTAATGAATATAGCTAACACTTCATTGTCCTAGGTTAATGCTTTTGGTGTAGATATATGGTATCTCTTCCTCGATGCTCCAGGAGTTGCTAATATTTGTCGGTTGTTTTGCTGAAATGCCTTCAGTTCTTTAAAATAGTCCAGGGATATAACGACATTTATAGTAGTCGCTGGAGTATCGAGGATAATGGAATTTTTTAAATGAGTGTTAATATCAAATGTGATTTTAAGGAAAGAGTCTTGAAGTATATTGCTACACTTGGAAGACATACAGGTTGATGTGATCATGGTAGTACTAAAGAAAAAATCGTTTCAAAAACTAAGATTCTTTGAAAGAATTCCGTGAACATTAAATTTATCTATCTATTATAATCATACCAAATATGATATTAGAATAGCAAGGAACATTCTGAAAAGAAACCCCTGTTTCACATATTTCTGTAATTGTAGTACGCATGGTACAGTTCAATAGCGATCCATGATACAAAAATATCAATGTTAAGTCATTTTGATGGTACTAGAGTGTATGCAGTATTTGCTTCCTTACGTCAGGGGAGAGAATTTCATACACCATCACCATGTTCCTGTCTATGGCGGTTTACATGACACTGTCGGTTATAGCATGCTCAAGGTATCTGAACCAATGGCTGGCATCTCCTACTTCCTGTTGGTATCGATGATATTCACAATCGCATCTGTAATATTGACAATATGTACATTTCGCTGGTATAGAAGTAACGAGGTTTCCAAAATGGATGCGACAACTTGTGTTACTGTTGAAGAAAGAAAAAATACAACATTGGCAATCGAACAATATCCTAACGTCAGCAATACGGAAGTGCAAATTCACGAAATCGATATGACCTTAGATGGTAACAAGAAAAACATCTATTTCGTAAATAGCTCTACAAAAGCAAAGAAAGGCGACGTCACTAATTTCACAGAAAATTCATTGTTTGGAATCTCAGATTAATTCATTCTAGGAATATATTTTGGCTTTATGTATAGGTCTTACAAATGACAATAATGAATGTTCCTTTGTTGAGATATGTATTCGTTTTGTACTAAATCTATTTTTATTGGTTAGGTTTTACCTGAAGTAGTTTGGCAAGCCTTGATTTCAGGGCTTCGTGAAAAAAACCTTTAAATTAGTCATGATGGTATGGTTTAATCTTTTACTTTAAGGTGCGATGTTGTTACACGTGTTTTGAGAGGGGCGTCCAGAATTATAAAACATGGCGTACATTGCACATAACGCCACATTATTGTTAAATGTTTTATATTCTAAAAAACATTCCCTGTGTAGTGTAGCAATTGAATGCTTTTACCTAAAACTGTATTTCTACAGTAGATGCAATTCAACATATTAGTTGGTAGTCTTAGTTAAGTCGTTGTTAAACTTTTGCTTTCTTTTATATTCATATATAATTCAATAAATGATAATATTTCTGGAACTTTTTTTGTTTATTTTTTTGTTCTTTCTTATCTTTTGCCTTGTGTTCTCCCTTTTCCTAAAGGGAGAACACAAAGCAAGTCCCTTTTTGTTTCTCACTTTTTGTTTTGTTAGTAATTTGCACCTATTTTGTTTGTATTCTATTCTGTTCATGTAACCCTTCCTTTACGGAGGAATACAGATTTCTACCTCATGAAAGATTTTGGGTGTCAACCCTCGGCAAGCCTCGGGTTGATAGCCAAAATCTTTCCCTCCGGTTGAGATATCCTTGTCCACTTGACAGACCAATGTAAGAATCTATTGTTCTCTTACTCCAGGCAGGAATATCCACAGTTTTACTGGTGTGAGATTTTTCTATCTCAGTCTAGGGTAAAGACAAGCTACACGAGATCTTTGCAAGTGCTCAATAATTGTATGACGTGACGACAACAGTATCATGACGTCGCAGTAATAGTATCAAACGTCACGGCAACAATGAAATGACGTCACACGACGGCAACGACGACAAGTCATTGAAGTCACGTCCAGCCTTGCTTGTTTATTAGATAAACAAAGTGGTGAACAGGGTAAAAGAAAAAGAATATTTTACCCTCTAAGGGAAGAGACAGGAGATCGTAACCCCCGGGATAAAAATAGTCGTCAAAGACTCGTGTGTGACGACTTAAGAATCTTACCCTTCTCGTTGAGATTCTCCTGTCTCATCCCGAAGGGGATGAACTATTCTATTAATGAATGAACGTGTTTTGAGAGGGCGTCCAGAATTATGAAACATGGTGTACATTGTGTATAACGCCATATTTTGCTTGTATCTGATATAATTCTTACTATAAACAAAAATGTGGATATTATGTCTGGGTGATATATTTTCTTTACACTGTTTAAACACGTGTTCAAATGGAATATTATAAGCCCCATTATTGTGTTGCTGACGAAATGTATGTTGATATGCTGAAATACTATCAATAAATAAAAAGAATTGGAATGTCAGATATATGATATTATAAATTCTTTTTTTAGTGCTGTGGCAGACAAATTCAATAAAAGTATACCTTCCTATTCCTTCTACGTGTAATACAGATATTTGACGGAAATAGCGGAGCGATCGATAACGGAGTTAATATATACCGAGTGCCAATAGTAAGAATTTCGTCAATTATACAAATTGTGACTACGAGTGATAACACGTTTTTAATTATTGATATCCGTAATATTCCATGTTTTATAGCCGTTAGGTATACTGATTCAAATAAAATTATTGACTCATTCACCCACGAAATTACAAATGGACTATCCCAGCCTATGAACAAGAATAATATAAATGCGTCTTCACGGATATATAGGTTGATGTAGAGCTTATCACCTAACAGTATGTGCGAATCATGAAGAGGTACTGCATTACTAAGTAAATAGACAACTCCCATGATGGACTTTAATATTGATAGGTGGGTATTCAAAACTCGACAAAAGCTTAAGAGAAAAGCTATAGCCTACAACATAATGGAACCATAAAAACATTCTGTTTTATCCCGATGCAATGATAAACCAGATATACAGAACGAGTTTAGCATGATTTGCTGAAAAAACTAAACAATAACTAATAGTTCACAGAATGGAGTGATCGGTAACAATGTGGGATGGCTTTTTACTACTAGTTCCGTCCAAACACGACAAGACAGCGTCATTACAGAACAGCAAGGCATCATCAAAGTTCAATTGACATTGACGGATAGAACAATGTAAAAATTATTTTTGATTCATGCAGCTTTTTTTCTTTTATCAGGAACTCATTTATTATACATAAAATTGCTGAGATTTATTTCCTTTATTATAAAAGTAAGGAATACTTTCGTGTTACTGATGGAATAAGGGTTCAATGAAGTGATTACTTAATATTGTCAGCACGTGCAGTGCACGGGCGGATATATATTGACGCAACGCCTAATTTGGGCATTAGAAGGATAACGTCTGAAGTGGCATACTTACACCATGAGTGTGATAAAGATAGAAACAAAGGAAGCAAACAAATGTGTAAGGCATCTTAGTATTACTTATAGATTACAAGTCGCACATGGATTTTAGATATATGGACATGAATACATTGTCATGAAAGTTTGAAGTCTGACAAAGCCACGCTTTTGACTTTCAGATTGTGTATTGCAACAGTAACGCGAGTCTTAACTTCATAACGTACGCTGTAACTTTCTTCTTGGATGGACAGAGCAATATAAACTATGGTTCAGGAGTGCTAAATTATCACCTGGATTAAAAAGTGGCATAAAAATACAACGTCGAATGTAAAAACAAAACCACAGTGTGCAGGATTTCAAGTCCACTAGAGCCTAAAAGAATCAAAGAGAAAATGAAGGGAAGTCTCCTTATCGGTATTCTACTGTTATTTTTTCTCTGTCACGTGATTATCCGCGTGACCGGTAGTATTGAAGATATGACTCGTTTGATGGGCGACATATTCGTCAACTATAGCAGAGAAATTCGACCTGTTAGGAACCAAAGTGACCAGTTGATGATAAACACTTCATTTATCCTTCTCTCAATTCGCGATGTCGATGAAGTAGCTGGATCTATAAGTTTAACAGGCGGACTCACCATGGTTTGGGAGGATTTCAGGTTGTCATGGCAACCCGAGGAGTATGGCGGGATAGAGCAAATACTGGTTAATTCATCAAGCGTTTGGTCGCCGGATATATTCTTGTTGTCCCCGGCAGCAGACATGGAGAAGTTAGATCTGAAAGATTTCGACGTGAGGATATATTACATGGGTGTGCTACTTGTGATTCCAGGAAAGCTTATCAAATCCACCTGTAAAGTGGACATGACAAACTTCCCCACTGACTACCAAACATGTAACATATTCTTCGTTCCTTGGAGTTACATACCCAGTGAGGTACAGCTAGCATTTTTAGAACCGTCTGTAGATATTAACAGCTACAATGAAAATGGGGAATGGGCCATCAATGGTACATCGGCCAGTATATATAAGACTGATCATTATGACACGAATGCTGCTGTCTATACATTAGTGTTAAAAAGGAGGTCTGCTTACTTCATCATCTCAATGGTCGTACCTGTGTACATCCTTTGTTTCCTCAACCCGTTCGTGTTTCTGCTGCCCGCCTCGTCAGGGGAGAGAATTTCCTACACCATCACCATGTTCCTGTCTCTGGCGGTTTACATGACACTTGTCGGGGATAACATGCCCAAGGTATCGGAGCCTATGGCAGGCATTTCTTACTTTCTGCTCGTATCAATGATGTTCAGCTGTTCCTTGACGATACTGACAATATTTACGCTCCGCTGGCATGCTAGAAAGGACCCAAATAAATTCCCAAAATGGCTGAACCGTCTTGTATTTTTGCATACCAGGAAAGAAGAGAAGAGGCGGACAGAGAAGCAGGAAAATGAGAGCAGCTCAGAACAGAACGATGGTCATCGCTATCACATCAGCAATGATACTAAATCACAGGACCAAGGGGAGATAACTTGTGTCATGGATATATCTAGTGATCCGATCATAGAGGATATAACAGCGTTCATTGACAATGCTCTGTTTTGGATTTCGGAATTAGTCGTTACCAGTCTGATTCTTGGATTTACGTATGGGTATCACAGATAAGTACTGTGTACCATGCAAACATTTAATTCGTATAATGTGTAGCTAACCGTTTCAGATTATTCAAAAAGAATAGTGGAATAACACACGTTATGTTAAGGAATCATGTGGAACATTGGTATTGGTCCAGAATTATATATCATAATCTTATAATCATAATAATATCTTATAATATCTAAAATGTTTCTTTACTCTTTTAACCAGATGGTTATGAGAAAGAATTTGTATTTGAATAAAAAAAATGAATGTTTCCATGGGATTTCAGCTTCATTTGTTCATGTTAACAATAAAATAAAAGAAAATATTGACATAATGATATAATCATAGTGTGAATGTTAACCAATCGATTGGTAGCTTTTCAACTGTGACCTGTCTTCCATCCCTTGGCGGAGGAATATCTTCATCTAGTCTATATTTACATATTATAGTGTTAGTGCCCCATATTGAATATAGTCCTACTGTAATTCTTCCATACAAGTATGGTAAACATAAAAAAGCGAAATCCAGTCACTATATCAACGCTCACGCGACCTTTTTATTTATGTCTTATACAATAAAATCATCATTTGAAAGTGACGGAATTTTTCAATAAAAGTTGGTCAAATTTGGGAGGAGTTTACTCAATTGAACATCCAATGATGACTCTTCACATAAGGCAGAATTATTCCTCCGTGGCGACATAACATTCAATGTTTTAGTTTAAAATAAACATGACAAACAGAGGTAGTTTTATTTAATCATAACAGATATTTAAATCATTGGAAAAGTTTATATAAAGTATCTGTACTCGCCCACATGAGGCGAAGTTGACGCAGCCATTTGCCGAAGTGTCAAAACATCGGTGTTCAAGTCGTTCAATGTGTTTGAGATTGTCGTCTGACTTGACGATATTACATCCTTAGAAGCCATGTGGTTATATAACCAGCGGTAGATTCATCGATATATGGAACAACTCCACTTGTGTTCGATGGATCCAGTGAATTTGAGGTGACGTGTAACTCACTATTTTCCCGGGTTTTTTTTAATACAACTGTTAATTAAAAAAATGTGTATTATATAGAAATATATGTTTATATATTGATCAGAGTTTTTTTCTCTCGAAAATTCTATGAAAAACAACACTATACATGTACTGTGCGTCAAAATGTAAGCAAAGCCATTTGTTTCTTAAAAAAAGAGCACCTATACGTTGCATAGGACATTTTCATACGCATGCTCAAAGTTCAACGTTACCATGCAGTTATGCTAAACAAACTCGGCTAGTATTTGCGTATAATAAACATGCTCAGCAAGTGTAAATATATAATAATAATGTCGTAATGGATACCTAAACACAAGAGAGCTCTGAAATATCGACATGGCGCTCAATGCAATCTGATAGGTTATAGATTTTATTCCTATACAGTAACTAATACAATGGATTTATTTATATGTATTTCTTTTTAATTTCGTTATATTTTTGTTTCATCAAAGAAACAGAACGGATACACGTGCCCTGACTAGCAATTAATCAAATCTGCCAACCAGTCTGCAGTATAATCATAGGCTATGTATAGACTGATTGGTACATTCTTTGAGCCAAAGTTTGGTGGTTTGAAAGACAATTGTCTGCTAAGAGAGATTATCCCGATTGTTGGAGAAGTAAACGTTTTAAAGTTTCCTCTGTCAGATTGCTGTGACTGACTAATGTTTGATATTTGTATGGTGTTCCCCCGAGAGATGGCTGCCCTCCTCGATACATGGATTGTTTGCTACTGTACTTATATAACCCCTTGACTATGCCATAGCAAAAATGAAGGTCCACAGATGAGATAGGTAGTTTGGTCTTTAGATGAACATCAAAAGAATTGAATTATGTACATTGTATAGTTTTGGAATTTTGATGGTCGCTCTCTGTATTTTCAAAAATAAGTCTCTTTCGGCATGCGATTGGTCAGTTGTTTTCTCCTGAAATGCCTTTAGTTTTGCTATGACATAATGTAAGGATGGATACAACGACATTGATAGTACTTATCGATGATGTTAGTCTGTACGCATGGTGGCGCATTTGCTATTATCAATCTCCAGTAATTAACAACTTCGATTACCTACCTGAATTATTCATCAGTATTATGAAGTATCTATATATAGTTAGCAAATCAATATCACAATTATATTTCTTCTATGAATCGCATCATTGAATTAAGTAATGCGATGGATACTGTAACATGAATGTGGGTTAAATATCATTGTACACCTGGGATATAGGAACTTTACCTGTAGCGTGTTATAATAAATGGAATTGGAAATTTTAGTCTACCATAGTTAAAACTATTTTATCTGTGCTACTCTTCCTGGGCCCAATTTCACGAACATAACTTAACTTAAAATTCTCCATTACAAAGCATTGCAGATTTTAAAGAAGGTTCCTTAACTCCATTAACTTCTGTAATGTTGTTCTATGAGGACTATGTAAATCTTGCTTGTACCGGGCATTTTCATTGGTTTGCAACTCATAACGTAAAAACGACGTCACCGTTTGTACTGATGTACAGTTTTATATAAAAAAAATACATCGGTATCCTCACATCGGTATCCTCACATCAGCAATACAAATTCACGAAATCTATATGACATCAGATAGAAATGAGAAAAGCATTTATTTTGGAAACAGATCTACAGAATCCTAGAAAGACGATGTCATTAGTTTCACAGACGACGCATTGTTTGAATTTCAAATTTAATCCGTGTTATAATATGATATGGTTTACATCTTACAAATGACAATAATGAACGCCCTTTTGTTGAGATATAATGTCATTTAGCACTAAATCTAATATCTATTGGTTATGTTTACCTGTAGCAGTTCGGAAAACCCCGATTTGAGATCTTCGTGAATAAAAACTTGAACTGGTGTTTCATTGGTCCAGAGGATGGTATGGTTTAATCTTTTACTGTAAGGTGCGATGCTGTTACACGTGGTTTGAGAGGGGCGTCCAGAATTATGAAACATGGCGTACATCGCACATAACGTCATATTGTTGTTTGTATCTGATATAATTCAAACTATTTAAAATAAAAACTGTTAATATTTTGTCTGAATGATACATTTTCTTTATACTGTCTAAACATGTGTTCATATGAAATATTCAAAGCCCCATTCTCGTGTTGCTGACGAAATATATGTTGCTATGCTGAAATATTTCGAATACATAAGAAGAATCGGAATGTCAGATATATGATGTTGAAAACTCATTTTTAGTGATGTGGCAAACAATTCAAGAAAAGTATACGTGTAATACAGATATTTGACGGAATTAGCCGAGCGATCGATAACGGAGTTTAGCGAAATTAACCGAAATATACCGAGTGTCAATAGTAAGAATTATGACAATTACATTTTCATACAAAGTCTAATTACGAGTGAGAATTTGTTTTTAATTATTGATATCCGTAATATTCCATGTTTTACAGCCGTTAGGCATACTGATTCAAATCAATTGATTGATTCATTCACCCACGAAATTACAAAATGGACTATCCCAGCCTATGAGCTAGCAGAAAATGCGTCTCGTGGGTGAATGGGTTGGTGCAGAGCTATCACCTAACAGTGTGTGCGAATGATGAGCGGTACTGTATTACTAAGTAAATACCATGATGGACTTTAATATTGATGTGTGGGTATTCAGACCTCGATAAAAGCTAAAGAGAGCTAAATGGAAACATAAAAAAAAAATCGAAACTCATCTATTTAGATTTTTAAAAACATTCTATTTTATTCCGATGCAATGATAAACCAAATTGACAGAACGAGTTTAGCATGGTTTTCGTTATTGACAAACCAAACAATTACTAACAGTTCACAGACTGGAGTGATTGGTAACAATGTGGGATGACTTTTTACTACTAGTTCCGTCCAAACACGACAAGACAGCTTCATTACAGAACAACAAGGCATCATCAAAGTTCAATTGACATTAACGGATAGAACAATGTAAAAATCATTTTTGACTCATGCAGCATTTTCTGAAAATTATTTCCTTTATTATAAAAACTAGGAATACTATCGTGTTACTGGTGGAATAATTGGATAATGGATTTAATGAAGTTATTATTTAATAGTGGCAACACGTGCAGTGCACGGACGGGTATATATGGAAGCCACGCCTAATTTTGGCATTGGAAGGAAAACGTCTAAAGTAGCATACCTACACCATAAGCATGATGAAGATAAAAAAAGGAAGCAAAAGGAAGCAAACAAAAGTGTAAGGTGTAAAGCATAATTTAAAGATTACATGGACTTTAGATATATGGACATGAATACCTAAGTTTGAAGTCTGACAAAGCCGCGCTCTTGACGTTCACATTGTGTATTGCAACAGTAACGCGAGTTTTAAGTTCATAACGTACACTGTAACTTTCTTCTTGGATGGACAGAGCAATATAAACTACCGTTCAGGAGTACTAAATTACCACCTGGATTAAAAACTGGCTTAAAAATACAACGTCGAATGTAAAAACAAAACCACAGTCTGCAGGATTTCAAGTCAACTGAAACCTACTAGAATTAAAGAGAAAATGAAGAGAGGCATCATTAATATTCTACTTTTATTTTTTCTCTGTCACGTGATTCTCCGCGTGTCCGGTAGTATTGAAGATATGACTCGTTTGATGGGCGACATATTCGCCAATTATAGCAGAGAAATTCGACCTGTTAGGAACCAAAGTGACCAGTTGATGATTAACACTTCATTTTTCCTTCTCTCCATTCGCGATGTCGATGAAGTAGCTGGATCTATAAGTTTAACAGGCGGACTCATCATGGTCTGGGAGGATTTCAGGTTGTCATGGCAACCCGAGGAGTATGGCGGGATAGAGCAAATACTGGTAAATTCATCAAGCGTTTGGTCGCCGAATATATTCTTGCTGTCCCCGGCAGCAGATATGGAGAAGTTAGATCTGAAAGATTTCGACGTGAGGATATATTACGTGGGTGTACTACTTGTAAATCCAGGAAAGCTAATCAAATCCACCTGTAAAGTGGACATGACAAACTTCCCCACTGACTACCAAACATGTAACATATTCTTCGTTCCTTGGAGTTACATGCCCAGTGAGGTACAGCTGACATTTTTAGAACCGTCTGTAGATATTAACAGCTACAATGAAAATGGGGAATGGGCCATCAATGGTACATCGGCCAGTATATATAAGACTGATCATTATGACACGAATGCTGCTGTCTATACATTAGTGTTAAAAAGGAGGTCTGCTTACTTCATCATCTCAATGGTCGTACCTGTGTACATCCTTTGTTTCCTCAACCCGTTCGTGTTTCTGCTGCCCGCCTCGTCAGGGGAGAGAATTTCCTACACCATCACCATGTTCCTGTCTCTGGCGGTTTACATGACACTTGTCGGGGATAACATGCCCAAGGTATCGGAGCCTATGGCAGGCATATCTTACTTTCTGCTCGTATCAATGGCATTCAGTTGTGCTTTGACGATATTGACAATATTTACGCTCCGCTGGCATGCTAGAAAGGACCCAAATCAATTTCCAAAACTGCTGAAACATCTTGTGTTTCTGTGCACCAGGAAAGAAGAGAAGAGGCGGACAGCGAAACAGGAAAATGAGAGCAGTTCAGATTTAAACGTTGGTCATCTCTATCACATCAGCAAAGCTAGTAAAACACAGGACCAAGGGGAGATAACTTGTGACTTAGATATATCTAGTGATCCGAACATAGAGGATATAACAGCGTTCATTGACAATGCTCTGTTTTGGATTTCGGAATTAGTCGTTACCAGTCTGATTCTTGGATTTACGTATGGGTATCACAGATAAGTACTGTGTACCATGCAAACATTTAATTCGTATAATGTGTAACTAACCGTTTCAGATTATTCAAAAAGAATAGTGGAATAACACAAGTTATGTTAAGGAATCATGTGGAACATTGGCATTGGTCCAGAATTATATATCATAATCTTATAATTATAATAATATCTTATAATATCTAAAATGTTTCTTTACTCTTTTAACCAGATGGTTATGAGAAAGAATTTGTATTTGAATAAAAAAATGAATGTTTCCATGTGATTTCAGCTTCATTTGTTCATGTTAACAATAAAATAAAAGAAAATATTGACATAATGATATAATCATAGTGTGAATGTTAACCAATCGATTGGCGGAGGAATATCTTCATCTAATCTATATTTACATTTAATAGTGTTAGCGCCCATATTGAATATATTCCTACTGGAATTGCTCCATACCAGCATGACAAACATAAAAGCCAAATCCAATCACTAATATTTACGCTCATGCGACCTTTTTATTAATGTCTTAATAAAATCAATAAAATCATCATTTGAAAGTGACGGATTTTTTCAATAAAAGTTGGTCAAATTTAGTAGGAGTTTACTCAATTGAACATCCAATGATGACTCTTCAAATAAGGGAGAATTATTCCTCCGCGGCGACAAATAATTCAATGCTTTAGTTTAAAATAAACATGACAAACAGAGGTGGTTTTATTTAATCATATCAGATATTTAAATCATTGTAAAAGTTGATATAAAGTATCTGTACTCGCCCACATGAGGCGAAGTTGACGCAGCCATTTGCCGAAGTGTCAAAACATCGGTGTTCAAGTCGTTCAATGTGTTTGAGATTGTCGTCTGACTTGACGATATTACATCCTTAGAAGCCATGTGGTTATATAACCAGCGGTAGATTCATCGATATATGGAACAACTTCACTTGTGTTCGATGGATACAGTGAATTTGAGGTGACGTGTAACTCACTATTTTTCCCGGTTTTTTTTTTAAATACAACTGTTAATTAAAAAAAAATGTGTATTATATAGAAATATATGTTTATATATTGATCAGAGTTTTTTTCTCTCGAAAATTCTATGAAAAACAACACTATACATGTACTGTGCGTCAAAATGTAATCAAAGCCATGTGTTTCTTAAAAAAAGAGCACCTATACGTTGCATAGGACATTTTCATACGCATGCTCAAAGTTCATCGTTACCATGCAGTTATGCTAAACAAACTCGGCTAGTATTTGCGTATAATAAACATGCTCAGCAAGTGTAAATATATAATAATAATGTCGTAATGGATACCTAAACACAAGAGGGCTCTGAAATATCGACATGGCGCTCAATGCAATCTGATAGGTTATAGATTTTATTCCTATACAGTAACTAATACAATGGATTTATTTATATGTATTTCTTTTAAATTTCGTTATATTTTTGTTTCATCAAAGAAACAGAACGGATACACGTGCCCTGACTAGCAATTAATCAAATCTGCCAACCAGTCTGCAGTATAATCATAGGCTATGTATAGACTGATTGGTACATTCTTTGAGCCAAAGTTTGGTGGTTTGAAAGAAAAATTTCTGCTCCAAAGAGATTATCCCGATTGTTGGGGAAGTAACGTTTTAAAGTTTCCACTGTCAGATTGCTGTGACTGACTAATGTTTGATATTTGTATGGTGTTCCCCCGAGAGATGGCTGCCCTCCTCGATACATGGATTGTTTGCTACTGTACTTATATAAACCCTTGACTATGTCATAGCAAAAATGAAGGTCCACATATGAGATAGGTAGTTTGGTCTTTAGATGAACATCAAAAGAATTGAATTATGTACATTGTATAGTTTTTGGAATTTTGATGGTCGCTCTCTGTATTTTCAAAAATAAGTCTCTTTATGCATACGATTGGTCAGTTGTTTTCTCCTGAAATGCCTTCAGTTTTGCTATGACATAATGTAAGGGTGGATACAACGACATTGATAGTACTTATATCGATGATGTTAGTCTGTACGCATGGTGGCGCATTTGCTATTATCAATCTCCAGTAATTAACAACTTCGATTACCTACCTGAATTATTAATCAGTATTATGAAGTATCTATATATAGTTAGCAAATCAATATCACAATTATATTTCTTCTATGAATCGCATCATTGAATTAAGTAATGCGATGGATACTGTAACATGAATGTGGGTTAGATATCATTGTACACCTGGGATATAGGAACTTTACCTGTAGCGTGTTATAATAAATGGAATTGGAAATTTTAGTCTACCATAGTTAAAACTATTTTATCTGTGCTACTCTTCCTGGGCCCAATTTCACGAACATAACTTAACTTAAAATCCTCCATTACAAAGCATTGCAGATTTTAAAGAAGGTTCCTTAACTCCATTAACTTCTGTAATGTTGTTCTATGAGGACTATGTAAATCTTGCTTGTACCGGGCATTTTCATTGGTTTGCAACTCATAACGTAAAAACGACGTCACCGTTTGTACTGATGTACAGTTTTATATAAAAAAAATACATCGGTATCCTCACATCAGCAATACAAATTCACGAAATCTATATGACATCAGATAGAAATGAGAAAAGCATTTATTTTGGAAACAGATCTACAGAATCCTAGAAAGACGATGTCATTAGTTTCACAGACAACGCATTGTTTGAATTTCAAATTTAATCCTTGTTGTAATATGATATGGTTTACGTCTTACAAATGACAGTAATGAACGCCCTTTTGTTGAGATATAATGTCATTTAGTACTAAATCTAATATCTATTGGTTTTGTTTACCTGTAGCAGTTCGGAAAACCCCGATTTGAGATCTTCGTGAAGAAAAACTTGAACTGGTGTTTCATTGGTCCAGAGGATGGTATGGTTTAATCTTTTACTGTAAGGTGCGATGCTGTTACACGTGGTTTGAGAGGGGCGTCCAGAATTATGAAACATGGCGTACATCGCACATAACGTCATATTGTTGTTTGTATCTGATATAATTCAAACTATTTAAAATAAAAACTGTTAATATTTTGTCTGAATGATATATTTTCTTTATACTGTCTAAACATGTGTTCATATGAAATATTCAAAGCCCCATTCTCGTGTTGCTGACGAAATATATGTTGCTATGCTGAAATATTTCGAATACATAAGAAGAATCGGAATGTCAGATATATGATGTTGAAAACTCATTTTTAGTGATGTGGCAAACAATTCAAGAAAAGTATACGTGTAATACAGATATTTGACGGAATTAGCCGAGCGATCGATAACGGAGTTTAGCGAAATTAACCGAAATATACCGAGTGTCAATAGTAAGAATTATGACAATTACATTTTCATGCAAAGTCTGATTACGAGTGAGAATTTGTTTTTAATTATTGATATCCATAATATTCCGTGTTTTACAGCCGTTAGGCATACTGATTCAAATCAATTGATTGACTCATTCACCCACGAAATAACAAAATGGACTATCCCAGCCTATGAGCTAGAAGAAAATGCGTCTCGTGGGTGAATGGGTTGGTGCAGAGCTATCATCTAACAGTGTGTGCGAATCATGAGCGGTACTGTATTACTAAGTAAATACCATGATGGACTTTAATATTGATAGGTGGGTATTCAGACCTCGATAAAAGCTAAAGAGAGCTAAATGGAAACATAAAAAAAATCGAAACTCATCTATTTAGATTTCTATTAATTAATTTTTATTCCGATGCAATGATAAACCAAATTGACAGAACGAGTTTAGCATGGTTTTCGTTATTTTGACAAACCAAAACAATTACTAACAGTTCACAGACTGGAGTGATCGGTAACAATGTGGGATGACTTTTTTACTACTAGTTCCGTCCAAACACGACAAGACAGCTTCATTACAGAACAACAAGGCATCATCAAAGTTCAATTGACATTAACGGATAGAACAATGTAAAAATCATTTTTGACTCATGCAGCATTTTCTGAAAATTATTTCCTTTATTATAAAAACTAGGAATACTATCGTGTTACTGGTGGAATAATTGGATAATGGATTTAATGAAGTTATTATTTAATAGTGGCAACACGTGCAGTGCACGGACGGGTATATATGGAAGCCACGCCTAATTTTGGCATTGGAAGGAAAACGTCTAAAGTAGCATACCTACACCATAAGCATGATGAAGATAAAAAAAAGGAAGCAAAAGGAAGCAAACAAAAGTGTAAGGTGTAAAGCATAATTTAAAGAATACATGGACTTTAGATATATGGACATGAATACCTAAGTTTGAAGTCTGACAAAGCCGCGCTCTTGACGTTCACATTGTGTACATTGCAACAGTAACGCGAGTTTTAAGTTCATAACGTACACTGTAACTTTCTTCTTGGATGGACAGAGCAATATAAACTACCGTTCAGGAGTACTAAATTACCACCTGGATTAAAAACTGGCTTAAAAATACAACGTCGAATGTAAAAACAAAACCACAGTCTGCAGGATTTCAAGTCAACTGAAACCTACTAGAATTAAAGAGAAAATGAAGAGAGGCATCATTAATATTCTACTTTTATTTTTTCTCTGTCACGTGATTCTCCGCGTGTCCGGTAGTATTGAAGATATGACTCGTTTGATGGGCGACATATTCGCCAATTATAGCAGAGAAATTCGACCTGTTAGGAACCAAAGTGACCAGTTGATGATTAACACTTCATTTTTCCTTCTCTCCATTCGCGATGTCGATGAAGTAGCTGGATCTATAAGTTTAACAGGCGGACTCATCATGGTCTGGGAGGATTTCAGGTTGTCATGGCAACCCGAGGAGTATGGCGGGATAGAGCAAATACTGGTAAATTCATCAAGCGTTTGGTCGCCGAATATATTCTTGCTGTCCCCGGCAGCAGATATGGAGAAGTTAGATCTGAAAGATTTCGACGTGAGGATATATTACGTGGGTGTACTACTTGTAAATCCAGGAAAGCTAATCAAATCCACCTGTAAAGTGGACATGACAAACTTCCCCACTGACTACCAAACATGTAACATATTCTTCGTTCCTTGGAGTTACATGCCCAGTGAGGTACAGCTGACATTTTTAGAACCGTCTGTAGATATTAACAGCTACAATGAAAATGGGGAATGGGCCATCAATGGTACATCGGCCAGTATATATAAGACTGATCATTATGACACGAATGCTGCTGTCTATACATTAGTGTTAAAAAGGAGGTCTGCTTACTTCATCATCTCAATGGTCGTACCTGTGTACATCCTTTGTTTCCTCAACCCGTTCGTGTTTCTGCTGCCCGCCTCGTCAGGGGAGAGAATTTCCTACACCATCACCATGTTCCTGTCTCTGGCGGTTTACATGACACTTGTCGGGGATAACATGCCCAAGGTATCGGAGCCTATGGCAGGCATATCTTACTTTCTGCTCGTATCAATGGCATTCAGTTGTGCTTTGACGATATTGACAATATTTACGCTCCGCTGGCATGCTAGAAAGGACCCAAATCAATTTCCAAAACTGCTGAAACATCTTGTGTTTCTGTGCACCAGGAAAGAAGAGAAGAGGCGGACAGCGAAACAGGAAAATGAGAGCAGTTCAGATTTAAACGTTGGTCATCTCTATCACATCAGCAAAGCTAGTAAAACACAGGACCAAGGGGAGATAACTTGTGACTTAGATATATCTAGTGATCCGAACATAGAGGATATAACAGCGTTCATTGACAATGCTCTCTTTTGGATTTCGGAATTAGTCGTTACCGGTCTGGTTTTTGGATTTACGTATGGGTATCACAGATAAATTTACTGTGTGCCATGCAAACATTTCATTCGTATAATGTGTGACAAACCGTTTTAGATTATTCACAAACAATAGTGGAATTACACCATTAAAGTTAAGGAATCATGTTAAACAGTGACATTGGTCCATAATAATATATCATTATCTTATAATTATAATAATATCTTATAGTATCTAAAATGATTCTTTACTCTTTTAACCAGATGGTTATGAGAAAGAATTTGTATTTGAATAGAAAAAATGAATTTTTCCATGGGATTTCAGCTGCATTTATTCATGTTAACAATAAAATAAAATAAAACGTTATGATATAATCCTAGTGTGAATGTTAACCAATCGATTGGTAGCTTTTCAACTGTGACCTGTCTTCAATCCCTTGGCGGAGGAATATCTTCATCTAGTCTATATTTACATAAAATAGTGTTAGCGGCCCACATTCAATATATTCCTACTGGAATTCTTCCATACAAGTATGGTAAACATAAAAGGAAAATCCAATCACTATATTAACACTCACGCGACTTTTTTCTTTTTGTTTTATACAATTAAATCGTGATTTGAATGTGACGTAATTATTCAATAAAGTCGGTCAAATTTGGGAGGAGTTTACTCCATTGAACATCCAATGATGACTCTTCACATAAGACAGAATTATTCCACCGCGGCGACTAAAAAGATAAACATAACAAACAGAGATAATTTATTTCATCAGATCAGATATTCAAATAAATATTTATTTTAAGTCAAAGTAAATATAAAGTATTTGTACTCGGCCACATGTGTGAACTCGATGACCGTTGTGCAGCGAGGCAAAGTTGACGCAGCCGTTTGCCGAAGTTGTCAAAACACCGGTGTTCAAGTAATTCAATGTGCTTAAGATTGTCGTCTGACTTGACGATATTACATCCTTAGTAGCCACGTGATTATATAACCAACGGTTGATTTATCGATATATGGAACAACTTTCACTTGTGTATGATGGATACAGTGGATTTTCAGGGACGCGTAACTCACTATTTTCCCTGTTTCTTTAATACAACTGTTAATATAAAAATGTGTTATATATAAATATGATATATGTATATATATATATTGCTCACAGTTTTTTTCTCAAAATTCTATGAAAAACAACAATATACATAATTTTCTTTAAAAAAGTAGCACCTATACGTTGGATAGGACATTTTCATACGCATGCTCAAAGTTCAACGTTACCATACAGTTATGCTAAACAAACTCGGCTAGTACGTATCTGCGTATAATAAACATGTCTAGCAAGTGTAAATATAAAATAATAATGTCGTAATGGATACCTAACTCAAGAGAGCTCTGGAATATCGACATGGCGCTCAATGTAATCTGATAGGTTATAGGTTTTATTACTATACTAGTGTTTCCCACAGGAAAAAGGGCATGGTGCTTGGTTTTGAAAAGGGCACCTTGATAAATAACTATCAGAGGGGCAAAAGGTTATATCGACGACTTCCAATACAAGGGAAAATCTTCTTGCTGTTTTTTCAATTCTGGTTCAACTTAATATCATTTAAATGCTTTAAACTCTCTGAGTTGCTAAGTAATATCAGGACATCTATTTAATTATTCTAAGTGAAAACAAGGACGTATATCTCACTTATAAATCTTTGGTGGAAACAAAATGATTTTGGAAATTGTAATCTGCCGATCATATGATCATTACTATAATTGATTCAAATGGTTAATAATTTTATTATTATTAATAATTTTTATTATTATATTTATATCTTTTCTAGAAAATAAATTCACACCGAAATTCAAAAAATAATAATACCGTTTTCATTTTTAAAAACGTGAATATTAGTAAAACCTGAAATTCAATACCTCCGGATCTACTATTACAATACACCCAAAATGGCGGCCATTACGATTGCAAAGTTTGTGACATCCATCAGATATATATAGACCTATTAAACATTAAAAACGTGAGTAAATTATTTACAGTTGTAAGCACTAGCTGTAGTGCATAAAACTTATTGGAAAGCCAGCTGATTACGTAATACACAGACCTGAAAGTGACACCACACAAGCCAAGGTGGAAATAGCCAAAGGTTGCTAATTAGGGCCACTGGGGTGTTGGTCAGGGGGTCAGGGAGTGGTCACACCTCTTTTGTTTACTTAAAATATCAAGCCACTGCCTGGCATTTTGGTAGTTTAGTAAAAGTCTACTGGGCACGGCGTTTTATAAGGGCACTGCGCGGCGCCATGCTAATCGAGGCTGTGGAAACACTACATACAGTTACTATTTTAATGGATTTATTTATATGTATTTCTTTTTTAATTTCGTTATATTTTTGTTTCATCAAAGAAACAGAACGGATACATGTGCCCTGACTAGCAATTAATCAAATCTGCCAACCAGTCTGCAGTATAATCATAGGCTATGTATAGACTGATTGGTACATTCTTTGAGCCAATGTTTGGTGGTTTGAAAGAAAATATTCTGCTCCAAAGAGATTATCCCGATTGTTTGGGAAGTAACGTATTAAAGATTCTACTGTCAGATTGCTGTGACTGACTTAAGTTTGATATTTGTATTAGTGTGTTCCCCTGAGAGATGGCTGCCCTCCACGATACATGGATTGTTTGGTGTTCCCCGAGAGATGGCTGCCCTCCTCGATACATGGATTGTTTGGTGTTCCCCTAGAGATGGCTGCCCTCCTCGATACATGGATTGTTTGGTGTTCCCCGAGAGATGGCTGCCCTCCACGATACATGGATTGTTTGGTGTTCCCCGAGAGATGGCTGCCCTCCTCGATACATGGATTGTTTGGTGTTCCCCTAGATATGGCTGCCCTCCTCGATACATGGATTGTTTGGTGTTCCCCCGAGAGATGGCTGCCCTCCTTGATACATGGATTGTTTGGTATTTCCCCGAGGTGTTGGCTGCCCCGAGAGATGGTGCCCTCCTTCAGGATACATGGATTGTTTGGTGTTCCACTGAGAGATGGCTGCCCTCCTCGATAAATGGATTGTTTGGTGTTCCCCTCGGAGAGATGGCTGCCCTCCTCGATACATGGATTGTTTGGTGTTCCCCGAGAGATGGCTGCCTCCTCGATACATGGATTGTTTGGTGTTCCCCGAGAGATGGCTGCCCTCCTCGATACATGGATTGTTTGGTGTTCCCCCGAGAGATGGCTGCCCTCCTCGATATTGTTTGGTGTTCCCCTAGAGATGGCTGCCCTCCTCGATACATGGATTGTTTGGTGTTCCCCGAGAGATGGCTGGATTGTTTGGTGTTTCCCCCGAGAGATGGCTGCCTCTCTCGATACATGGATTGTTTGGTGATTCCCTAGAGATGCTGGCACATCATTACGACTAATGGATTGTTAGGTGGTCCCGAGATATGGCTGCCCTCCATCGATTACATGGATCCTGTTTGGTGTTTTCCCCGTAGAGATGGCTCTCCTCGATACATGGATTGTTTGGTGTTCCCCCTAGAGATGGCTGCCCTCCTCGATACATGGATTGTTTGTGTTCCCCGAGAGATGGCTGCCTCCTTGATACATAGATTGTTTGGTGTTCCCCGAGAGATGGCTGCCCCTCCTCGATACATGGATTGTTTGGTGTTTCCCCGAGAGATGGCTGCCCTCCTCGATACATGGATTGTTTGGCGTTCCCCCGAGAGATGGACTGCCCTCCTCGATACATGGATTGTTTGGTGTTCACGCCGAGTAGATGGCTGCCCTCCTCGATACATGGATTGTTTGGTGTTCCCCCGAGAGAGACTGCCCTCCTCGATACATGGATTGTTTGGTGTTCCCACGAGAGATGGCTGCCCTCCTCGATACATGGATTGTTTGGTGTTCCCCGAGAGATGGCTGCCTCCTCGATACATGGATTGTTTGGTGTTCCCCTAGAGATGGCTGCCTCCTCGATACATGGATTGTTTGGTGTTCCCCCGAGAGATGGCTGCCCTCCCTCGATACATGGATTGTTTGGTGTTCCCCCTAGAGATGGCTGCCCTCCTCGATACATGGATTGTTTGGTGTTCCCCGAGAGATGGCTGCCCTCCTTGATACATGGATTGTTTGGTGTTCCCCGAGAGATGGCTGCCCTCCTCGATACATGGATTGTTTGCTACTGTCGTTATATCCACCCTTGAATATGCCATGTGGAATTTTGATGGTCGCTCTCTGTATTTTCAAAAATAAGTCTCTTTAGGCATACGATTGGTCAGTTGTTTTCTCCTGAAATACGTTCAGTTTTGCTATGACATAATGTAAGGGTGGATACAATGACATTAATAGTACTTAACCCCTGAATTATCGATGATGTGGGTCTGTACTCCCATTCTCCAGTAATTAAAAACTCCGATTACTCCTGAATTATTCATCAGTATTATGTAGTTATCTATATTTAGTTAGCAAAATCAATATCACCATTATATATTTCTCCTATGAATCGGCATCATTGAATATAGTAATGCGATGGATACTATAGAATTCTGGTTAGATATCTTTGTACACCTGGGATATATCAACTTTACCTGAAGCGTGTTAGGATAAATGGAAAAGGAAATTTTAGTCTACTAATAGTTAAAACTATTTTTATCTGTGCTTCTCTTCCTGGGCCAATTTCACGAACATAACTTAAAATTTCTCCATTACTAAGCCATTACATGATTTTAAAGAGGTTCCTTAACTCCATTTAACTTCTGGTAATGTTGTTCTATGAGAACTGATGTTAATCTTGCTTGTACCGGCATTTTCATTGGTTTGCGACTCATAACGTAAAAAATGACGTCACCGTTCGTTCTGATTTACAGTTTTATACAAAAAATTTAATATTTGCTTCATCATTTAAAGGCCCAATAATCGCATCTTTCTTATTTTTTTCATTGATTTAGTGAGAATGTTGAAAAAAAATCCTGTTGTAAATCACTGCGAGTGAGAGGGTCTAAAATCAAAGTCAGATGAGCGATTATGTTTCGGAACTACTTGATAAAATCTTAACATCGCTAGGTGGGTCCCACTTAGTCATAACAATGCCGAAGTTAGCCGACATTGTAACGTCGTTGCCGAGAAGTCATGTGACTACCGTTATACGTAACGTCTGTCGAACTCTTCCGAAAAAACGGGTCATGAACTTTCCGACTTCCGTTCGGTAATAATCGTAACTTCTATGGCGACCAGTTTAAAATGAAGGCATGTTTACATGTATCGACTTTCAGCAACTGCTGTACTAAAGTTATTAAAAAATCATTACAAATATTCTTTAATATATCTTAATTTCAACTACATCTACAAATACTAACAATATCGGAATCGAATTTAACTTGAAATTTTTGTTGATTAGTTACGTATAGTGTGGCTTTAAGCATTGATGTCACTATTTTTTAACTTCACCGGAAAGAATTTTTGCTTGCAAACTCTGTGATTCCGAATTCTCACAAAACTTTGCAACAAAATTTATTTGATACAACGATAAAGATAAAAGAATAGTGACATCAATGCTTAAAATTAATTTTTCAGACTACGTGATAATATTGACTTTTCAATGGATTTTTAACTTTTCTAAATCAATACGCAACGTCGACGTCTCTATTGTGACGTCATGTGTGACGTCATGATAAAGTCGAGTTTTCGCGCTATTCTCTGATTTTTTCCTTTACAGTAGTATGAAGAAAAAGTATCCGTCAGTGGAATGTCGGATTAAGTATGAAAACAATTAAAATGAATTATGTAAATGTAACTATGATATGTGACAAAGACAAAACACAAGTGTCAGAAATGTGTGTTTCGGACGCACGCAATCCTTGTCTCGGTGTATTTTTTATACTCGATAGTTTTTTTATCGATTTCGATTTCGTAATGCGATTTTTCTGTTTATGCTGTTCTTCATATTTAACTTGTGCAAATACAGAGTCGTGTAATGATATCTATCATCATTTATCGATTTGTCTTATGTTAACAATATGAACTTGTTTATAGAGAAATCAATCAATTGGTATGACTAATGGTTTCAAGTTTGAATACAAGTGGAGATACTATCGATGGCGGACTGATTTGGTTCTAGATTAGCGTTACCCTTATCCATCTAACGATGCAAATATGAAATATAATAGAAGTAATGATGTAAAAATCATATTGTAAACTCGAAATTAAATAGACTTGCATGGTTAAATTCTTATTTACTTTCTATAAAGGACTAATACCATTTAAGGACAGCCTTCTTTATATAGGAGAAAAAATGAAAATATGGGGGATTTCACGCTAAATACGCGAAGGTCGCTTGATAAAAAATATCTTTTATGTGTGTCAGGTCCTGTGAGAAAAGGTAAGCACACTTTATAATTATATCACTTATAGGTTCTCTAACATGATCAATGTTAAAATTGACAGTACGACACTTCTTGGAATAAAATATTTTATTGTTTTATGTTTGATATACTTAATTCTCCATCAGACGGACTTAGAAATGTCAAGGAAATACCTTAAGTAAGTTGATGTTGGTTGAGTGGACGTCAACACTTAAAGATATTTAAGGACGGACTCTCTTGTATGCAGTATGTTGCGTGTGTGAATGTCCTCTGTAAGTTTTGGGATCCTATGGTATGTAAGTGTTGTGTCTCCTTGTGAAAGTATGATTTGGGAGGATGTGGTATGTTAGTGTTGTATCTCCTTGTGAAAGTATGATTTGATAGGATGTGGTATGTAAGTGTTGTGTCTCCTTGTAATATCGGGACTTCTGTTGTCCTTTTTATAGTTCCACATCGCTGAAAGTTAACGAACATTCCTGTAATACTTTATATGAATATATTTTGGTTCAAGAGTTTCCTTAAATTAATACACAATGATTAATCTAAATCTAGATATTTAAACATTTTATCCAGCACAAGATCTTTAAATAACATAAACACATTTATCACAAAATCCGCCTGATATCCAGTAATTTCGCCCGTGTAATGTTTTTGCGTATTTCACTAGTGTAATATGACCTGGAGCGATTTTCACTGGCTAGAAATTCATTGTGACGTCAGAAAGAAACAATAAAATGACGTCAGGAAAAATGACATGACGTCAGGATTTCGATGACGACTGGACAAAATGGCGGCCTCTGCTGGTTTTTCGGAATACATTTTAACGTGAAACTCTTTGTAATGTAGGTATTTGTAGTTGTGTGAAAAAACGTATCTTTTTGTGTTCATTTCCTATTGAGATTTTATGAAACTCGTTTCGACGTAAATTTTGCTCGCCAAGTCTCGCAAAAATAAAAATTTCTCAGACTCGTTTCATAAAACCTCATATGAAATGAACGCTCATGTAAGATACTATATATATGTTTTGTCATCTTATATTGCAGTTTATTGCAATTATATTTTCACTGACTACATGCAATATTTAATTAATGGTATACAGAAATTGAGAATGTAGATTGTGGACAAATCAACTTTCTACAATATTAACCAATAGGTCTTACATTAATCTTTATTTTCCTTAGTTAGCTGCATATATCAAGTACTATCTTTAAAAATAGTGTTTCCTGAATCTCTATATAAGTGTAAATTGAGTAATATACGGTTGTTTTATGCCTTTTCAGTCATTAGTCAAGATTCTTTTCCTGAGCGGTAGGAACCTGATGAACTGTTTCCCGAGGTGTTGGGACCCGATGAACTGTTTCCCGAGGCCGGATGCCGAGGAAAACTGTTTATAGGGTTTGTTCCAACACCAAGGGGAAAGAGTTTTGACTGTTGAATGAAAAGGCATAAAACAACTGGTTTTTTTTTATTGAACCGCAATCTTGAACTTATCACTGGGCTTCTGGTGAGAAAGAGTTTCGCCAAAAGAATACCGTATTTGGATCGATCTGGTGCAACAATTAATCATGACGTCAAGCGCGTGCAAACGTTCTGCAGCGGTCAACAGTCAAACTATTGACCGGTCAATAGTCGAAATTACATTTTGTTTGCATTTATATAGAGCGTCATGTAACAATTTCGGCTGTTTTTACATGAAATTGCTTCAAAATCGTTATAAATATTCAAATCCACGGAAACTTTTGACGGGTCAATCGTTTTTCTCTTGACCAGCGAGGAAGCATGCGCTTGATGTCATAATTAATTTTTGACATCATAAACACCGGCGCTTTGGATCAAACCTTTCTTTTAACAAAAGTTCAACTCGTAAGGTGCTGTGACAAGTTAAAGGGACAATTCAGTCTAAGGTAACAAAACTATTGTTTCATGCTATAACAGCCAAGGAATGCAACAACTGTATAACATATTGTCGATCCACACATCGCCCATGCATCCCCCGTTATGCAGGTAATCAGTCGACACTAGGCTGTTGTCTGATCGGTAAATCAGTCGACCCTCTGCTGTCGTCTGATCGGTAAATCAGTCGACACTGGGCTGTTGTCTGATCGGTAAATCAGTCGACACTGGGCTGTTGTCTGATCGGTAAATCAGTCGACACTGGGCTGTTGTCTGATCGGTAAATCAGTCGACACTGTGCTGTCGTCTGATCGGTAAATCGGTCGACACTGGGCTGTCGTCTGATCGGTAAATCAGTCGACACTGGGCTGCCGTCTGATCGGTAAATCAGTCGACACTGGGCTGTCGTCTGATCGGTAAATCAGTCGACACTGGGCTGTCGTCTGATCGGTAAATCAGTCGACACTGTGCTGTCGTCTGATCGGTAAATCAGTCGACACTGGGCTGTCGTCTGATCGGTAAATCAGTCGACACTGGGCTGTTGTCTGATCGGTAAATCAGTCGACACTGGGCTGTTGTCTGATCGGTAAATCAGTCGACACTGGGCTTTCGTCTGATCGGTAAATCAGTCGACACTGGGCTGTTGTCTGATCGGTAAATCAGTCGACACTGGGCTGTTGTCTGATCGGTAAATCAGTCGACACTGGGCTGTTGTCTGATCGGTAAATCAGTCGACACTGGGCTGTTGTCTGATCGGTAAATCAGTCGACACTGGGCTGTTGTCTGATCGGTAAATCAGTCGACACTGGGCTGTTGTCTGATCGGTAAATCAGTCGACACTGGGCTGTTGTCTGATCGGTAAATCAGTCGACACTGGGCTGTTGTCTGATCGGTAAATCAGTCGACACTGGGCTGTCGTCTGATCGGTAAATCGGTCGACACTTGGCTTTCGTCTGATCGGTAAATCAGTCAACACCTGGGCTGTTGTCTGATCGGTAAATCAGTCTACACTGGGCTTTCGTCTGATCGGTAAATCAGTCGACACTTGGCTGTTGTCTGATCGGTAAATCAGTCGACACTGGGCTGTTGTCTGATCGGTAAATCGGTCGACACTGTGCTTTCGTCTGATCGGTAAATCAGTCGACACTGGGCTGTCGTCTGATCGGTAAATCAGTCGACACTGGGCTGTCGTCTGATCGGTAAATCAGTCGACACTGTGCTTTCGTCTGATCGGTAAATCAGTCGACACTGGGCTGTCGTCTGATCGGTAAATCAGTCGACACTGTGCTTTCGTCTGATCGGTAAATCAGTCGACACTGGGTTGTCGTCTGATCGGTAAATCAGTCGACACTGGGCTGTTGTCTGATCGGTAAATCAGTCGACACTGGGCTGTTGTCTGATCGGTAAATCGGTCGACACTTGGCTTTCGTCTGATCGGTAAATCAGTCGACACTGGGCTGTTGTCTGATCGGTAAATCAGTCGACACTGGGCTTTCGTCTGATCGGTAAATCAGTCGACACTGGGCTGTTGTCTGATCGGTAAATCAGTCGACACTGGGCTGTCGTCTGTATCGGTAAATCAGTCGACACTGGGCTGTTGTCTGATCGGTAAATCAGTCGACACTGGGCTGTTGTCTGATCGGTAAATCAGTCGACACTGGGCTGTCGTCTGATCGGTAAATCAGTCGACACTGGGCTGTTGTCTGATCGGTAAATCAGTCGACACTGGGCTGTTGTCTGATCGGTAAATCAGTCGACACTGGGCTGTTGTCTGATCGGTAAATCAGTCGACACTGGGCTGTTGTCTGATCGGTAAATCAGTCGACACTGGGCTGTCGTCTGATCGGTAAATCAGTCGACACTGGGCTGTTGTCTGATCGGTAAATCAGTCGACACTGGGCTGTTGTCTGATCGGTAAATCAGTCGACACTGGGCTGTTGTCTGATCGGTAAATCAGTCGACACTGGGCTGTCGTCTGATCGGTAAATCAGTCGACACTGGGCTGTTGTCTGATCGGTAAATCAGTCGACACTGGGCTGTCGTCTGATCGGTAAATCAGTCGACACTGGGCTGTCGTCTGATCGGTAAATCAGTCGACACTGGGCTGTTGTCTGATCGGTAAATCAGTCGACACTGGGCTGCCGTCTGATCGGTAAATCAGTCGACACTGGGCTGTTGTCTGATCGGTAAATCAGTCGACACTGGGCTGTTGTCTGATCGGTAAATCAGTCGACACTGGGCTGTCGTCTGATCGGTAAATCAGTCGACACTGGGCTGTTGTCTGATCGGTAAATCAGTCGACACTGGGCTGTTGTCTGATCGGTAAATCAGTCTACACTGGGCTGTTGTCTGATCGGTAAATCAGTCTACACTGGGCTGTTGTCTGATCGGTAAATCAGTCTACACTGGGCTGTTGTCTGATCGGTAAATCAGTCTACACTGGGCTGTCGTCTGATCGGTAAATCAGTCTACACTGGGCTAGTGTGTGATCGGTAAATCAGTCTACACTGGGCTGTTGTCTGATCGGCAAATTAGACGACAATGGGCTGACGTATGATCGGTAAATCAGTCGACACTGGGTTGTTGTCTGATCGGTATAGACAGTTGAGTTTTGACATTGTGGATGGCAACGGTCTCTTAACTCTGTCTAAATTCCTAACTAAGTTACAAATCAAATATGAAATTCCCAACATCAATTCGACCAAAGTTCATCATCGGTGACTGACTTGACCATCCAATTTAAAGCATGGCAAAACGCACTCCTTTTTGCAAGTAATAAAAAATATTCAGATATTTTGATCTTAAGCACACAATTGCGTCTCTAAACAGATAACAAGCTACTGTTATGTAGCTTGTAGCTACATAACCGTATCTAAACAGATAACAAGCTACAACATATTGACCTGAAGGCTGTTTTCTCGATATGCTGATAATTGTCTCGATTGACTGTTTGGTGGTTGACTTCATTCCGTTATACAACAATGTCGATGGTTAACACTGAGGTTACAATGTATGATTTTATTTATAGTGAAAAAGCGAAAAACCGATAATTATCGTAATCACTGATATTTGGATGATACAAAATAGACTAACGTCGATAAAGGCCATGACGTCACACTTTTCTGGGTAGTAGGTTTCCATGGAATCACAAGGTAGTTGTTCTGTCTCCACCTCAGGTAAAGGACAAATGTTTTCAGCATCGAGCGGTGGACCTTTACTAGGAGCGATGGTGTTCTTGTTTTCTTTCTTATATTTGAACATACATACTAGGGATTTCTTTTTCTTCAATAAGGTAATTAACCACGAAGGAAACTTATCTACATCTGTTACTGCCTCACAGCGAAGAGTGAATATTGTCAGTATTATAATTGCAGCACTGAAAACCAGCGATACCAGGATAAAGTAGGAGATCCCGGCCATCGGCTCAGATACCTTGGGCATGTTATCCCCGATAAGTGTCATATAAACCGCCAGAGACAGGAACATGGTGATGGTGTAGGAAATTCTCTCCCCTGACGAGGCGGGCAGCAGAAATACGAACGGATTGAGGAAACAAAGGATGTACACAGGTACGACCATTGATATTATAAAATATTTTGATTTCCGTGTCAGTATCATGCTGAAACCAATTATGGACGTATCATAATTAACACCGAAATAATTATCAATTAATGTTCTATCAACATCCCATTCACCATTAGGAGTGTACATTTCCATATAAAATGTTCGACTTTGAGGAACGAGCTTGATTTCGTTAATACCATAGCCCCATGGCAACATAAGCACGGAGCAGTTCTGGGAATCAGCCGGGTACCTCGTCATGTCGACTGAACAACTAGAGGTTATCATTCTGCCGGGACACCACAGAACAACGCCGCTAGCATTAATTCTCGCGGTAAATATGTCTGAACCAATCATCTCCATGTCTGAAGCAGACGATATCACAAACAAATAGGGCTTCCATATTTTAGACGAATTGACCACAATTTCAGTTATTCCGCCATAATCTGAAGGTTGCCATGTCAACTGTAAGTCCATCCATTTCATACACAATATCATTGACATTGAGATTGTTCCTGAGACCTCATTCACGTCTAGAAGAAAGAGGGGAGAAAAATGTGTGTAGACGTCTACAGTGTCACTCAGGTTTGCCACCGGTCTCGCTTCCACACTGTAGTTTTTAAATATGTCGCTCGTCAGTCTCTTAAAGTCCGCCATTGAACCGGAAGTAGTTACATAAGTCATATGGGTATTATCAGTAGCAAATATCCAAATAATTACCAATACTTTTTTTAACATCATTTTTCCCTTTTGTGTAATCACTGTATTATGATATCATATACTTCAATGTCAGAAACCTGAAACGAAAAATAAAAAAATCAATTAAGCAATTTAATACTACAAACTTAAGTCCTTTTAAACTACACTACAACTTAAAACAAAGGGAAAAAACAAATAAAAATAAACAATCGCTTAAGTAGTTTTGGGAGACTACGGTACGTCCGTCTTGTAATAGCGTGTACTGTCAAAAAGTAGAAACTACACACTCGACCCACTCTCATCATGTTGAAAGCTTAAAAAGAGCGGAAACAAGATTTTAGTAGAATTTGATGATACAGAACCAAGAGCTGACCTCGTAAGTTTGAATTCTCAACTCAAGGTCAAAATTGAGGCGACGCTAAAAGAAACGTGAAGAAGAAAATAAAATAGGGAGAAGAGAAGAGATAAGATCACACATCCAGTCGCCTCTCTATCATACGGACGGGACAGATACAGTTTTATCACATAATCCGCCTGATATCCGGTGATTTTGCCCATGTAATATTTTTGCATACGTCACTAGTGTAATATGACCTGGAGCGATTTTCATTGGCTAGAAATTAATTGTGACGTCAGACAGAAACAATAAAATGACGTCAGGAAAGGATTACGAGTACGGCGGGACCAAATGGCGGCCTTTGCTGGATTTTCGGAATAAATTTGAACGTGAAATTCTTTGTTATGTAGGTATTTGGAGTTATGTGATAAAAAGTATCTTAAATTTGTGTTCATTTCATATGAATTTTTATGAAACTCGTCTCGAAGTTTTAATTTTTGCTCGCCAAGGCTCGCAAAAACAAAAACTTCTTAAGACTCGTTTCATAAAATCTCACATGAAATGAACACTCATGTAAGATCCTATATACATTAAAATACATAGGAAGTGGTCAATAATCAGTTGGCATTCTGTATTATAGCAATATTAGGTACAAAATTGTTATGTAATTTTTTTCAAGAATAATATCTTTAAAAGTATTTCATTAAAACAAAGTTAAATCGCTATTAGATAAACATTTTTAAATAATGTTTGAAAAAGAGAAAGAGTATATATATACAGAATTTTGTTGACGTTGACCAATCAGAAAATGTTGTTTCTAAAAAACAATTAAGGCTGGGCTTCATTGTTTTTACGTTCATTATCGTTCATTATTATATAATGTACACACATGCAAAATGTTATCGTAAGTCCACTGTTTCGTCTTTAGTTTTATAACAATACATGCTCAAACTGTTCAATGATGGTAATGATGTAAAGTAAGTAAATGAAGAAAATACCATTTGTAAGCGGTGTAGCATCTTTAAAAAATAACAATTTTAAAAACCAATTCACAACTCACCTGTTTGTAGCTTGTGTATGATAAGACAGTTCAATGTGTTACATTCTCCGTGTATTTAGCGATTTTTTTTATGAAGACCGATCATGACTGAATGTGATTATAACACATCCTATCACTACACACTCGTGAATATCAAGTCCTTTAGTCTGTGTACAGAGTGACATGCTCCAGTAAAATATCCCCATTGGTATAAAACATCCTGTGATCACTATATCAGTTAATGGACGGAAACAAACACTACCTCAACAGACACTGAAACCCCATTGTTTCGTTAATCACAATCAGGTCAATAGCTGTCTGGCTCACGGTAAATGTATTTGTGCTACAACAATAAAGAGTATTGATATACGATAGATATAATGATCTAAAAATCAATGGAAAAACAGGGAGACAATTAAAAATAATTTCATTTAGCCTTTCAGAACATTTTATAAAAAATGAAAAGCATGTTCTAAAAATAATCAGCGTTTTGTTAAGTTTATGGATGTTACTTGCAATAGGCGTTAATATCAAGCATAATATATTCCGCCAAACAAATTGTAAACTACCTCTTGTCGTGTGTATTTAGTCTTCGTGAGATTATTATTTCATCAATAAACTGTTACCAGATTGGACATACAGTTGATATGAAGCCCATCCGGAAGGAAGATAAATAGAATGGCGCCCGTTAGGGCGCCATGAATATTTATCTTTCGGACGGATGGGCTTCATATCAACTGTATGTCCAATCTGGTAACAGTTTATTACTTATATTTCCATTACGATCATTCGAATTCAAAACTATACACGTATATCCTTTAAATTTCCCGCTTGTGCTAGTGTTGACGTCACCAAGTTCAATAGACGGAACAGCAATAGCATCAGCTTCTGAATATAGTTCAACACAAAACGGTTTGAAACAAGCGAACAAATGAAAATTATGCCATGACGTTTTTGATACAAGTGATTTTGTCAACACGATAATGCTGTTCGATTTCATAGACTGTACAACTTTAAAACCACTTTTGAAATTATTTAACCGTTATGTATAGGCGTAAGTATATACTGACTACATTGTCAGTGACGCGGCGGAAACGTTAAATATTCATACGCTTGACCAGATTGGAGTTCATAGCCAGATATTACCCATCTGGTTTAACATAGATTAAATGGGAAACTGAAAGTAGAATGGAAATATAAAATAATAATACATGTCAGATAATTTAAAATAGACAATATGATTAAAAGTGCATGATGACTTCTACCAATGAGCACAACCAACGAGTTAACCAATGAGAAAAAGCCTAGTAGAAGCCTACGGTTACTTATAAGTTCGTGCTATTGTTTATGTTTTTGTATATTTCTGTATTCGTTATATAACAGCAAAGGTAACTGTGTTATATATGACGATAATAAGCTTCACTTTTTCGTTACCGCTGCTGTATATTTCCTTCGCCTCAAATCAAAAACTGCAGAAACGTCTGCCAACGTTTTCCTGTGTGTTTCAGGCGAAAACGTGTGTAAAGCTGTAAGCTGCCATATTGTTTGCCGGCGTTGCTATTGACATTACGAATATCTCGTGAACTTGTATATTGAAAGCATCGAAGTGCAGCGGAAGTAAGAACTTTATTAGATCACATACCTCTAGCACGGATAAAGGTAATAAATGCCCGGATTTATGACTGTAAATCGCCAAGTTAAATCGTAAAACGAAAGTCGTTGATCCCAAAAACTTAAACTGAGACCTCTGCGAAAATAACTGAGTTGACAGTAAACCAGTATTGATATATTTTCAAATTAGGTCACTGACAAACTACCGTATAGATATGATTAATACTATCTTCTATATAAATATTCCGACATTCTACGACTAGCCACCCACATTATGAGCGTTCGAAAGCCATGTAAGGTACGCACAGTACTGACCTTATCATGATCCTTAATTTAACTTCCATTCGCCTCCAAAACCCTACACGTCCTCAAATGGGCCTTCTTTTTAAGAGGGCGTTCAACAACAAAAAAATCAACAAAATAAAAAGATTTGGAAAACAAGTCAAATCATTATTTTGGTAATGTCAAAAATATTAGATACTACATTATGTATTTCCATTTTATCCACTTATTTGACCTTCGAATCCAAAAACTAATCATATTAGTATATACATATAATTAGTATATGCTATCAATAGGAAGACCAGTTTGATTATTTTTGTTTATAAGTAATCTATTGAAACTGATCAGGTTTGACAAATTTAGCTATGGACATCATTCAAAGTTTGTAAATTGAATTTGAAGATTACTGTATTTTTGCTTTTTGTCATGAATTTTGTTAATAAGTCTTTCTTTGGGTAACATCATCAGCAACATGATAAGGTTTTAAAAACTCAATAAAACTGGGTATGTCCAAATATGATAATTTGATAAGTGATATCAATAAAACTTATGCCATCTTTGAAAATAACTAACATTTCTAAGAAATTTCGTAACAAATGAGTAACCGATAAATAATCGAAAATCGATCGGTTGACACCAGCCGATTTTATCCGATCATCGATGATGAAATCTTAACCTATTCCCAACACTAATGGACATCATTCAAAGGCACGGATGAATACAAACAGGTATGAAGTTTTTTATAAGCAACACATGATTTATACACTGGTATAGTTAGAGATAAAACACATCTGAAGCAGTCACTGATATCGCTGTAAAATGTAGACCACAACTTGGGTTCTTGGGTTGACCAAGTACTTTTGAGTGATTACAGACGAAATTGTTTTCTCATAAATACGGGTACACTCGTGTCGTCTGAGGCTGTATTACATGGCTACCTTCGTCCGATAATCCAGTCTATATCATTAAGTATTTTCGCCAAACCAAATAAATATTTTTTGTGAAATTCGATAAGCGGAAGAAAAGATGAAAAAACATATTAAAATATCTCAATTTAATTTCTTTATGTGTTTGAGATTGAACAAATGTGTCTTGAATCCAAAATTGAAGGAAATCCTTGATTTATTACGGTGTCCGTCAGACAAAATAATATGCAAATGAAGCTGCGATGGATTGTGTTGTCGAAGTTTGGCGCATGCGCATTGTCACGCACTAAAAGTAAACAAAATGGCTGAACGAAAGTGTGTGAGATGAAAAAATATATCTGAATCGGCAACAAAGTGGAGGAAATTATAATGGATTCGGTAGCACCCTAGGATATCTATAGGGAATTGAATTCAGAGATGACATGTAGCAATAAAAGAAACAGAAGCCACATCTCAAGCGGAACTTGCCGGGATCTGTTGGGACTCGTGTAACGGCATTGCACGTGGTGAGTTAAATTTCAACACATATGCCAGCGCACAAACAACCGCAGACTAACTACATGTATATTTGGTGTACAAAGTTAGCGAGCGTATGAAAGTAACATGAAGTGTTTTAGATTAAATGATATGTATAAACAGTCCCTCGCACTTCGATTTGTTGTTGTTGTTTTTTTAACGAAACATGCCGTGGCAAGACTGTCACTTAATTTTGACATTTTGTTGCACGCTTCCGTTTGTGTTGCTGCGGCCTCGTTTTGGAAAAAATACGTCATGTTCTATGTAAAGCTTGGCTTAGCTCTATTTTTAGAGCGGTATTTTCCTGGTCAAGCTAGGCAACTGACCACCCATATCGTTCGCTGTATGCATTGAAAATGATCTGAAGATTATATCTATGTATAGGATAAATTTCAATTTCGTAGTCTTTATATTTCAATGGGCGAAACCTACCTTTAAGTTTTTTGCCTAATATATAGACTATATATTTTGGAGAAAAAAAACAACTATTAGTATAAGTAGATTTAGCGGACTAAATTAATGGCTACCTATATCAATACAATCTCATGACGTCACTGCGTCAACAAAATGACTAAATTTCAAATAACGATTAAAAAAAGGAATTTGTGTTAGGACATCACGTAATTTTCATATGTGAGAGAGTTGCAGTCGTAATTTTCTTCGATATTTTATCACAATAACAGGATATCATAATTGTAAAATTGTATCAAAAATGTTGAGGTATGAGAGGAAATGTTCTTTCATTTCTGGATATGAATGATTATAAGACTCTTTCATACGTGGATGTGAAGGATATGGATATTCTACCCGAGGGTCACAAAATGTAGTAAAACCCGAAGCTTGCCACTTATGAAAGAGTATTTTTCTTTCAAACCTCGACGTTTTATTGCAATTTTACAACTACACTGTATAATATCCTGCCATTTTGAAATATATTCGAAGAAATCCAAGGCTGAAAGTCAATTTTTCATACATGAAAAATTATGTGATATTTTTAACAAAAATTCTATTGTGTTTGCATCTTTTATAGTAAAACCAGTCAAGTTTGTAAAAAAATATTAACATTTTATCGAGGAAATAGAAATTTTGTTGACGCCGTGACGTCACGAGGCTTTATTGCATGGGTAGCCATGCAATACAGCCTCAGGCGACATGAGTGTATTACCCTAGACCAGCCAGTATTACACCCGTAGGTATGAAAGAAAAGGATTTTCTACCCTTAGAATCACAAAATGTTGTAAAACCTATGACAAACATAGGGTTTTGCTACATTTTGTGATAGAATATCTCGAACCTTCATATCCTCATATGGAATCTTCAAGTCTCATGAAACGCATTTTTATTCTCAAAATAATGAACACTTTTGGCGGCGGAAACTTACTTTAAATGGTTAATTCTAGCATTTTGTTTTATGGTTTTTACATGAACTTAAATAAACAGTGTCCTAGAATTAATCTAAACACAATTATTACCTGATATTATAGTACATCATTACAAACCAAATGTCTTGCCGCAGGGGCATACTTTGGGTTAATAGGCAAAAAATGCGGAACTATTTCAGGAGAAAAATGCAGTTAGATCAGATAACATATCTTTAATGTTCAATTTCACCTGTAAATTGTTAATAGGATTCAATGGTCATCTCATACTGATAATTCTGACAACATTTGACTTATTTCCTCTTACAAATGACCAAATAATACTCAAAAATGTGTTTTCCTATATAAACTATAGTAATCTTTACCCCCTCCCCTGGGGGAACATGAGACCCAAGGGTAATATAATTCACAATTTATGAAGGACCTTAAGACCTATCAATCTATGAAGAGTATTTGATTCTAACATTTTTGAAATTTCAGAAGAAGATTTTATGAAGTTTTAGCCTATTTAATCCCTTTTGGGCCCCACCCCTCAGGACCCTGGGGGGCTGGAACCATATAATTATTAATTTTGGTTGACTTTTGGCTATGGAAAGTATCTTCAAACTTTCAACAAATTTGATTCAGTAGTTTTGGAGAAGAAGTCGAAAAAGTAAATTGTTTATTGCCATACGACGGACGACGATGGACGACGCACGACGGACGACGACGAGTAATCTAAAAATTCCAAAATTGAAGGTCCGCAACAGCAATAAAGGCACAACTAGGTTACTTGTCTGATATATACAGAAAGTTTCATTAAGCTGTGTTGAACGGTTTTGGAGTTATAGCTATTGCGAACCTTCCATTTTGGGAATTTTTTCTGTTACCATGGAAACTTATTAAAAAATACTAAATTATTGTTTCTTTTTGTTTACGGGCTATAACTCCACAATTTTTCTGAAATGTTCAATACATTTACTTCAGGTATTGAGCCAACTGTTAAGAAAATATTTTTGGTGCACTCAAACTAGAAGTGGATGAATCGCCATCGTTAATAATTGACATGGCTGATAATAACACCTACTTATACTTTTCTGAAAATAATACGGTTTTATGACATAAAACATTATTTTGATACCTTTTTGTATCAAAAAGGGAACTTTAATTTGGCCACAGCACAGGCCCCTTGGACCTTTTGATTTTTTTAAACGTATTTCAAGGGTTTGCATCAATGTTGCTACATGTCACATTTAGTTTTAATAAAATTAGTTCGTGGGCAAATTTTCATTGTTTGTGAAAGAAGTCCTTTCCTGAAATACCATATGATTGTTTAAATCAGACGAGTACTAGACAGGATGTGATTATTAATTCCAAATACCTGTTTCGTTTTATAACATCTATCCATTTCAACTTCAACATTTCTCAAACATTCCTTAAATTTAAGGAATCACTTAAATGAAAAGTTGAAAATTCTCCATATGATTTAGCATTACAGATTTATGGAAGGCTCCTTAACTTGATATTTTTTCCTGGACTTTTTTATGCTTTACTATGGGGAAATTTAAGTTAAGAAATTCCTTAAAGTTTAGGAATGTTCGTGAAACTGGGCTCTGGTCTAGAAAGTTTGCATAGAGCACTCTGTAAGAAAAGTATTTGATTCTATCACTTCTGGAATTCGAGAAGATGTTGGAATTTTTAGCCTATTTGACTCTTTGACTTTTGGCCCTATCCCTTCAGGCCCATGGGGGGGGATCCTATAATTCACAAATAGTCATTGAAGGTTTCTGCAAAATTTCAACGAATTTGGGTCATTGGTTTTGGAGAAGTTGGTTCATTGGTTTTGGAGAAGAAGTCAAAATGTAAATTGTTTATCGCCATACGATGGACGAAAGGCAACTAGAATAGGTCACTTAAGACTTCGTCATGGGTGACCTAAAAACCATGATTTTTATCAATTTCGCGAAATATCAATTTTGCTCAATCCGCGAATTTAAAAACCCCGTGAACATTAGCAATTATACAGTAATCCAATTTAACGTTAGTTTTCTTTGGTCTGACATAAATCAAATTATTAGAAAATTTGCCGGATTACCAGGTAATAGGCTCAAATCTTCATAACAATTGTTGTTTTTTTCTTCATTTTTTAAATAATATAATTCAAGACAGAACTGGAAGCTGTTTTATTTGAAACACTATTTTCCATGAAACTGCATACAGACGCAAAACATCAGACACTCTTGATGTCGACCTAAACGGACCACAGGGATCTGAGAATTAGTTACAGATTATATAATCATGGACCCACCAGAGTGCCCCAAGACCAATTTTAACCGTTTTAAAGGTCTAAATAAAAAAACCCGATAAAATCATACTCTACATGGTACTATATATGAGTATAGTACCAGGTAGAGTATGGTTTTTTTCCGTTTCTTTATCTAGACCTCTAAAACGTTTAAAAATGGTCTTAGGGCACTCTGGTGGGTCCATGATAATATAATCTGTAACTAATTCTCAGATCCCTGTGAAACGGACAGGCACATAGCCTATAACTTTCAGAATCCTGTGTTTTGACTCGGCACATAACCTATACGGCAAAAAATATGTCTGTTTAGGGTTACATTGGCAAAATAAGTGTCGGTAGGTCAAGGATTTTTGTTTATTATTTATTTATTAAGTTTTGTTCACTCTAAAATAATGGCCAGAACCGGAGTCATAGATCGAAATCTACACTTTTAATTTTTTTTCGTAAAAAAGTGGGTAAAAAATTAGGAAAGGGGGTAAAAAATTAGGGTTGGTCAGGTGACCCGAAACAGACATTATTTTTTTTGCCTAACTTTCAGAATCCTGTATTTGAACTTGGTACATCACATATCGTCTACAAACGATTAAGTTCACGCTATATTAATGATAATGTAGGAAATGGGTCCAGGCAAGGTTGTTTTTATAAGCCAGTTGCATTGACCTACTCTTGGCTTTAAACAGTCTCAGCTAGGTGAAACATGGTCTATAATTATACACGTTTATAATATATCTGAAGCTATATATCTCCCCAAAAGTCTGAACGTTTACTATTTTTAAAATATTTTTATAGACTCTTCCAACACCCATGGCGAATTTAATACAAAATTCAATGACTGTATGAACTTTCCTCGAATTGAAACAAAATCAGTTCTTGAGTTACCTCCCCTTACATTTACCAAGTAATTAAACAATTTTTTTTCAAATGGTTTGCTTTTTAAAAATTAACATCTCCCATATCTTCAGAATTGCAATTAATTTGAAAAGATCAAACAGAAATGGTGTAAAATTGGTAATGTACTAACATGAGACAGTGTAGCAGCAGATTTTGTGTAAAAACCAAATTAACTTTCATAAGAAATCCTTCAATCAAATTCCAACTTGGACTATAAATGGCTTTAATTTTTAAAACATTTAAAACTGATTAACTTGTTGCACTTAAAAGATTGTATAATTTGTAGTCCGGTGTAATCTCCAATTTTCTATACATAAATACAGGGATGTGTATAGTTGAAATTCATCTAACAGTATTTTTTAGATCAATCATTTCCAGTCTTCTCCCTTAAGGATTTTCCCCAGCTGGTTCTAAGGACTGGCTGACCCTAAAAGTTACTGGTCCTAGACTCTTTACAATCCTTGTAGTTTTTATAACAAAGTAATAGTTTTACTAACAAAAATATCAACTTATCTGTTTTAGTATTGTGCGCTCTCAACAAAGTTAAAACCAGAATATTACGCAAATTTGCTTTGTACAGTTTGATCTTCAACCTTCTACAATTTTATTGCCATTTTCCCCTCTTCTGGAAAAAAGTAAAAGTTATATAAATGCCCACCCATATCACACAGATTTAATAATGTTTTAAAAATGTGATGCTTTTAAAACTGGTATTGAATCTCATATTCCATAAACTTTTGAGTAACTCACAACATAATAATGGTTTCCCAATAAGCAACCCCCTTTCTTATAATCTTTAATTGCCCTTGGCGCTTCTTATGGTGAAAACGGTAACAAGCTTCATCTGTATACATTTTTGGAACAGAACAAAACACTCAAGAGCTCTGATTTCCCATCATCAGTGACTTTATTAAGTTAAAGTTTCCGCCACCAAGACGAGACGAGTCCGTACACTTCCTAGATCATCCTCCTGAGGAGGGGGTTAATTTGTGTGTCACGACAGCCGAAGTCACCACCGTCATTGTAGTGGTTGTACTTCCTCTTCCAGCCACCGTTGGGCGTGTTCATCTTGAAGTGCCACAGGAAGTTGGTGGCGGGCTTGAAGTTGGGTCCGACTGTGTAGATCTCGTGGATCAAGTCCTCCATACAGATGATACCGTATTTACCTTAAAAAGTCAAAAATATCAACTCTAATTTGACACCGACTGCAAAACAAGTTATACAATTTATACAGATAAACTTTTGGTGACCCGGATGCAAGCTCAATTTAGTTAACATTGATTGTAAAACAAGCTACAGTAAAACCTATCTTAGCAACAATGTCCATATAAATACAACCTACTAACATAGCACCCAGGTGGCCAATTTTTACACAATTTACTTTGTGTATAAAGAACATTTTTTTGTCCTTCACATGGTCTCTAGTCAGGTTTTAACAGTATTAACCGATCATAAATCACTAATAATTTTGTTAAATGTAAATAACAATTTGCTTTATATTACCTTTTAGTGTTGAGAAATAAGTTTGTGTTTGAACTTTATTCTTTCTAGCAAAAATGAAAGAAACATTAGCCAATGTATCTTCAGTACTCAGCTTCTTCATTTACAGCTTTGGGATCGATAAGGCCAAAAAAATTAATGTCTGTTTAGGTTTAGGGTTACCCGACCGACTCTAATTCCCACCCACCCCCACTTTTCTCTGAAAAAATTCAAAGCCGGAATTTCGATTTCATACTCCGGTTCTGGACACATTATTTTAGAGTGAAAGACACTAAAATTTTTTTTAAAAAAATCCTCGCGACCTACCGACCCTATCTTTATGCTGAAGTAACCCATATCCAGGGGTTCCGATCACTTACGATCTCTACACCCCTGGACCATCTCAAAGCAAAACTGGAGGCAACAGAACAGAACAGGTAATTTAGTCATTTGATGTACATCAAAAGAGCTGTATAATGGTACACTGTGGTTGACTGTGTGGCTTTGATGTAAGGTGTCGCTCTCTCTCTGTAGTCTTCAAAGGAAATCTTTGCTAGCCTGTGATTGGTGAAATGTTTTCCGCTGAGCTGCCTTCAATTTCACTATGAGATAGTCCAGGGGTGTAGAGATCGTAAGTGATTGGAACCCCTGGAATATCGTATCTAGGATGATGTAACCCTAAACCGACATTTTAATTTTAGGCCAAATGACAATCTTCATTACGTGAAGATCATTTCATGGAAGTTATTTAGGAAGAGGAAACAAACAACTTTTTAATGGTGGTCTCACTCCCTTCCATCTCCAGCCCCAGTAGCCCAATTCCACTTACCTAACTTTTCCTCAATGATAGAGTTGTCTGTGAGTGGTACTCTCCTTCCATCAACCTTGGCGTAACCACGTTTGTAAACCAGCTCCTTCACACTCTTCAGGTTGGGGTATCTAAACAAAACCACATATCTACTGTTACCTCGCTCTTATTTAAAACTACAAGGGGTAAAAACCCCTCTGCTAAAAGTTTGAATGGAAAATTTTCAAGCTTGTGCATATTCTTTTTTCTGTCTACCTGTAGCAAAATAATGTTATGATTCAGTGACACAATCATGAATAACAATTATTATATGACTTTGTTGGATAAATGAATTTTGAAAACATCCTGTGCCCACTTAAACATCAATCAGAATCTTTTGTTCGCGTTAGTTCAGAAAGATAATGCATCCTAAATTGATGTAATTTCATATGAAACATAGAATAAGTCATCAATTAATCTTATTTAAAGGAAGTTTTGTGAAGATAAATATTCTTGTTCATCTATCATTAAAATATTTGTCATCAGTTTGGTAAGAAGACATTTGGTAAAAATCATTTTGATGAACAAAAACTTTTATCTTGACGACCCTTACTTCAATGCTATAGATGTATATATGGTGAATAAAATTTGATACATACTAAATCATTGGGTACGATTTTTGTAATAATAAAGTAACTTTGATGACACAATCTTACAAATTTGTTGCACATAAAAGTATTTTATTCTCCACTTAATTATTGACTTTCTACTATCAATTTGTTTTTGACCTAATTGGATTGAAATTGAAGAGGGAATCAAAGCTCTTCATCTTATTTAAAACATTTTCAGTAGGCTGTTTCTTTTTTTGCTTGTATTTCACGTTTGTTCATGGACCACTTAAAATCGATTGTTGGAAAACCAATAAATCAAATCAAATTTAGTGTAGAGATAATTTTTGAAAATAATCAATACTTTAGTTCATCTATCATAACGAAATTAAGGCATCAGTTTTACTCAGAAAACATGTGCAAAGTTTCTAATCATTCAGATGAACAAAATATTGATTTAGTTTCAATGTTAGTAACTTTCACAAGTAAATTCTACCTAAACAACTTTTGGTCTTAATTATTTTGCCATAAACAAATTACATTCAGGCATATTTCTTATGTTTTCTGGAGCTGATATTGAATCCCACAAAATTATTTTAACTTTTAGCAAGGCTCATCCCCCCAAAACATACCCGAAAAATGTCCTTCCAATTTTAATCTTATCATATAAATTTAAATTCTTGAATAGAAGAGAAACTTTGAAACCTTCAATTACTGTCAATTAGCTCATCGATAAAATTTCTTCAAAAATCTGTTTGCCAATATTAATTAATCCAAACTCATTTCACAATCATTGAATTGCCAATATCAATCAATTCTGACTTATTTTACAATCATTGAAATTCCAGTATTTGCAAAATCTGTGGTAGTGGTATTGCTAGACATCAAACATGGAGGCTGAGTTTTGGAATACGCACCCCCATGTAATGAAAGGCTCGGCGATTCTGAGCATGTTGATAGTGGCCTTGTTCAGACGAATGAATACACCGTTGTTGATCTGTCTCAGACGGAACAGCTGCATAACCTTCCTGGGTCTTGGATGGACACCGTTGATACTGTGAAATGATATCAATAAGCAGTGTTTACACCTACTACATTCAGAAGATAATTATTCTAAGGAAATGGACTTTATTCCTTTTCAATTATGATTCAGTTTTACAGTAACTTAATTAGGCCAAAAAAACAAATGTCTGTTTAGGGTTACATTGGGTAACCCTAAACAGGAGTTTAGGCATCAACGAGGTTTTATCATTTCATAGATCTCTTCTGAGATACTAAAAACAAAGTTGATATATACAAATGCTTTAGATTATTTAAAAGAATAAGTCCTACCCTCTGATTCTCATAACAAATGCGAGTTTGGGTTCGTCAGGTACATAGAAGTTGTTGTGTTTCCTTGCTTCTCTATGGAGACGGATGGTATCTTTCTCCATAGCCCTGTATTCTTTGATGTATTTTTCGGCCCTCTTGAAGATGGATTGTTTCTTTACAGCAGCTTTCTATAAACCAAAACAAAGTAATTAGACAATTTAATTTTAATATCTTGCCTAGGCAACTTCGCTAACCAAGGGTATTCAGTCTGATACTCTACCTGCAACCCTTGGCACATGTTGTGTCAAAATTTAAGTTTTCCCTTTCCAAATTCTAATTAGATGCGGCTAGGTTCAGGAGACCAATGAAAACGCAATTTTTATATGTCAACAAAACTGAATCAAAGTGATAGTAGTGACCTACATTTGTATATTGTCAACAACAGCTAATAGCAGAGTCATATTTACTATTTAGTCAATTATCAAATGTTTTACACCAGCTAAATGAAATACGTGGATATGTTGCTCTTCAAATATAATGAGATAGTAAATATGTGCATGATTTTCGTTTCTCAACATTACACAAATTATGCAAAGGTAAACTGCGATCTCCTGACCAGATTGGTGGACACTGAAGTCTAAAACACAAAAACCGGTGTCCAAGCTGACAAACTATTTTTTTTTTGGCTCTGGTATTGTGAATCTGTTGCAAACAACATATGCATTTCAAGTAGTGCTAGAACGAGTAACCGGATCACGGTTCGGTTGGTAACTCTCTTGCGGTTAGCTTTTGCACTATCCGATCACCGCCATCAGTGTCGGTGAAATCCCTTCTCAAGATTATGTGCCCATGCTTCCTTTTGATTGATACACGAGTACATATGACATGTACACTTACAGTATAAATATTTACTGGTTTCTTATCTTATCGATATATATATACATATTTTATATATGCAGCAATGATGAGCATGTTTGTCTGTTTGTATTACATAACAATAATGTATGTTTTCAACTTTTCATACATCTAGATTGATCGTAATCTAGGTCATCACACAAGCGCTTGTTGTACACACGGTAATATGCACTTTGTTAAGCGTGTGAATGAGCAAGATCTGTACTTGAAGTAACTATGATAATAAAACAACATTGTACTACTGAGTTGATATGTCAATTTCGAAAATTAAAACACTGTATCACAACTTGTATCTTGTCATGTGTCATCTTTATATTTTCCCACGGCAGAGTAAAATATGTTCAAGGTTAAAAATATAGTTAATTTACTCGAGTTCTGCATCACAGCCATGGCAGCCGAACCTACAAAATTGGATGTTTGGAAATATTTCTCAGTTTGTGACGAAAAGACAAAAACGGAATGCACAATATGCAACCAGATTATTTTGTACAGGTATTTATTTTACTTTGTTATTCTGTATTTTCCTTAGTAACAATGTTTGATACATTTGAATTTTTGAATTAGTTTTAACATTACATTTGTTCTTGTTTATATTTGTGAATGTGAACTGTTTCTCAAAGTTTTTTGTTTTCTTCTAGATTTTGATTAAATCTTGAAGTGTACATAGTGTAGTTATTGTCTTTGTTGCAGTAAGATCTCCTGGAAGTATCGTAATGCACAAATAGGATGCACAGTAGTTCTACGTTGACAACATTATACCAGTCTTCGCCTGAATATTTGTCAAGTTTGTTGATGTTTTTCTGTAAGTTCCTACAGTATCTTGTAATGGAATTGCAACTTTTATCAAATTTAATTGATTACTAGCTATGTATCTTGTTCCAGTGTGGTGTATAAGATGCACTGCGCCATACGACGGTAGGCTTATCAAGTTATCAATGGGTACTGCAGAATTTACGATTTGACGTGCTGTAGTCGGATATCTGGTTACGGTTCAGTAAATCAAAGACGGTGATCTGGTTGGCGTTTTTGCTAACCGTTCCAGCTCTAATTTCAAAGGGCGCTGCTATTAATCAATCCATACAACAATGATACGAGCTTTCTCATTGGTTTCTTATTATATAAATGGAAGGGGTGCAATTGCTGTGATCCAGCAGGTGTTACTGTATGGAAACTTCAGTTTTGACGCGACATCTGCAAAGGGTTCAGTATTGTAGACTACTGTACCCTTGGCTAGCGAAGTTGTAGCCTAAGATACATGCGAAGATTACACATCTAATGCTATAAGTGTTAATGAATGAAGATTTGCACATGATAATGACTTATATTATACTTGTAACAAACAAAACAATATTATACAAGTAATTTGGATATCAGTTGTTTTCATAACGTCTGCGCTTTTCAACTCTGCCTCTTCAGAGTACAGTACTTAATACAAATAATGCTACAGAAAAGCTTTAGGAATTTGTCAAAACAGTTTCATACTTTTTTGCTGAGGATGGCAGCCTTGGCCCTCTTGGCACGAACTTCTTCGTTCCTCTTCCTCTTTTTCAAGAGGGTTTCTGGAACCTGCGGAACCTTCTTTTTTCTGAAATAACAATTGTAGGTGAAAATTAAGTATTAATGTTTACTAAAGTACGTTGCTCTCTTACATACACGTACAAATCAAATAGATTTAGCAAACATCCACATACTCTAGAGTACAGGAGGATTAGATTAGACATGGTGGAGGTGTTCAAAATCATCAACAATATAGATATTGTAGACCATCAAAGAATGTTTTCCTTCGCACGATATGGATCTACCAGAGGACACTCAAAAAAACTATACAAGAGACAAGTTAGACTTAATACCAGCAAAAATGTGTTCAGTAACAGAGTCATTACACAATGGAACTCACTACCAGAATCAGTTGTATCGGCGCCAACGACCAATAGTTTCAAAAGCCGCCTAAACAATCATTGGAAAGACCATCCCAATAAATTCATCACACCATCATTTTAATATGTACAGGATCAAAATGTGGTTAATATGGACCAAGAGAGACATTTAACGGTTCAATATCCCCTAAACAATCATTGGAAAGACTCAATATCTGTCTAATAAATTATTGGAAGGACCATCCCAATTAATTCTAACCATCATTACATTATGTACAGGATCATATGTGCTAAATATTGACCAAGAGACAATTAACAGTTCAATATCCCCTTATCGAAATTATGTAAATATTTTTTTCGTTTACTTTTTTCTCATATAAGTAACGAAAGGACAAGTTCGATCAAGTGCATCTAAGGTACCAATATATTTTAGCTACAAGTGAGGCATAGTGTCTATATATTTTATCAAAAAAAAAAAAAAAAAAAAAAAATATGAGAAGAACTATCAATATTAGGTTTAACAAATTTAGGATGCTAATGTATATATACGTCACACCGGAAGAAGTATCTATAAGTAGAGAAGTTATCCACTAAGGGACAACCATATCTACTACGAGCCATGACATTCAAGAGGCATCTTTACAAGCCAAGACAGGCTTCCTTTTGATGCAGTTTTCAGCCAAAGTATACAATTTAAAAATGTTTTGTCTTCGAAATTGAAGACACTTCGTCTCAAATATATCAATTAAAAAATTCAAAATAGCCGAGCTCGATGCACTTATTACTGGTGTTTTTGTCTTATTAGTCCGATATCGTTGATGTAAATAACTACTGTTGTATGTCAAATCAAAGTAACGACTTCAAAGTTCCGAGTTAAAAGTTTCAATAGACATGTACACATTCACTGAATTGATTTGAGTGTGGGAAAAGGTGTATTTATTAAGAGCTACGCTTGAGACAGCATACTACACGTAAGAAAGTTACTTCCAATTACAGATAGTCCACAAAAATTGGAAGCGATTTTACCACAAGTTGCTTACAAATAGTTTTGTAAACTAATTCGTTAAACGACATCGCCATGTTTACAAGACGTATCATTTTATGTCGATTTAACAACATTCGTGTCACTAAATATATAAATTAATGGCTGCTTATGTAGCTTTAATGTTTGAGTATTGTGGGGGATACTCAAATGAAATATATTACATCGATTAACACTGATGATAGCGGATTTAAAATACATAATGTATATAACACATACGTTTCCGCCATGATGGCCTATTGAAAAGGCCGCTTAACACATTATATTTATGTACTTCCGGTGAAAGAAAACCAATACTTTAGGATTAAATCTAACATCTAAAATTCAGTTTCAAAAAATTAAAAATGTGGTTAGTTATGCGTTGTTTAGTTAAAAGGTGAGAATCGCGAATATTTTGCTTTATTTTTAATGTTGTAAGCGAGCCGGTGATTTTAGGGTTAAAGGTGATAGGTCACGTTGACTTAGCAGCTTCAGCATGACAGGTGCTCTGACCTGACAGTTTCAGTCACGACGATGGAGAGAAAGGCAGCGAGAATGGATTCGACAGCAGACGACAGTTTTGAATCTGAAACCTTCATGAGTATTTTAAAAGACTTAATGACATGTATGAAACACGTTGTAGTGGCGTTGTGTGTTAGTATATGGAGGTTTTTCATTTCGCCGCCAAGGAAATGTGTAAAAAATGAAATAGTGCTAATAACTGGTAGCGGTTCAGGAATAGGCAGACAATTAGCAGAGGAATTCGCAAAACTAGGAGCTGTTCTAGTGCTTTGGGATATTGAAGAAAAGACAAATTTAGAGACAGCAGAATTAGTTCGTCAAGCTGGTGCAAAGTGTTACTGTTTCACCTGCGATGTTGGGTGAGTACAATAATCTGTGTTTATCACGACTTGTTGCTTCAGTATACATTTTGTACAGGGTCGATTGGGAGAGGTTCTAATGTCAACTAAAGGCTAAAGGCAAAATGTCAGTATAACATTGCCACAATGTAGAACAAACTGACCTGTAGCCAGGGTCACCATCCCATAGTCTGGTACACTAGTATTGTTATATTCCTAATTAGTTTATTAATGCATTATACACTGTATGTGTTATTAATCTAATATTAATTAAATTCAATATAAAATGAAACAAAAGCAATTAATGCAATGACTGTTTGAAATTATTTAAAAAGCATTTTATATATGAATATATGTAAAGATACTGTGAGTTGTGAGAGGAGAAAATGATTCGAACCCCGGACTCTCCAAACACAAGCCGGGTGCTTTACCGACTGAGCTATCTGGTCACCGCAATGATCAACCCAGTCCAATCCCGCTACACTTCTCTCTCCTTTCTTGAAGTCTCCGCTCTCGAAGACATACGAGACCCATTTAGTTGGTCGGCCAATTCTGTAACAGGAGAGGAGAAAATGTAGCGGCCACACAGGGATTTGAACCCGGGACTCTCCAAACACTAACCGGGTGCTCTACTGACTGAGTTACCTGGTTCTCGAATTTACACACAAGCACAACATTATATAATTTGCATAATGTAGTCACGATATGTAAAGTCGAGAAGCGTTCCGAGAGAAAAATAAACATGGCGGTGACGGTTAAAGTAAGTGAGCTACACGATGTCTAAATGGAGTTTCTATAAAGTACGGGTCATGACACCTCCAAAGGAGATTGTGGTACTGTTTACCACCAAAAGCGTAGATTTTGTGATTTTGGCTTGGTTTTTGAGGTACTCATTAGAGCCGAGACGACATTTCGACCGGACAGGGAAATGTCTACCTAGCATATATTTTTAGCAAATTTCCCAATTCATCAAGCGATAACTTCGCCAATACTTGGTCAATTTTGTTCATCAAGCACTCAATGGAAAGATAAATTATTTATTTTTAAGATAAGATATCCGTCAATGTTGTATAGAACCCATTTATTAAAATAATCACGGTTTTAAAAAAATAGGTCTGTTTTTCTCGACTGCCGAGTTCATACCCTTGTTACTATAATAATATATATATATGTATACTATTGGTTAAATTTTTTTCGTGCCAGGTCCCTGTGGGATTAGTAGTCCTTTTTCATCTTGTGCACGCTTTTGCAATGTTCAGCCATTTTAGCAAACTATGTAAAATATTTGGAAGATTTTTTTCACGGAACACCTCTAAACTTTTCCATACCTTATCAATGTCACTGTTTTTGAGACGCTTGAAAGTATACAGTATTTCAAAGTGTCGACAAGACGTTGCATTATTTCTATGGAAAGTTGGCTTTTGTTTCACGATTCATTTAAGCTATTATTTGGCAAACAATTTATGATAGATATACTGATTGGAATATAAAGTAACTGTATATGTATTTAGAATGACGAACGATGCACCCGCTCGCCAAAAAAATGCAAGTACAATATTTTTCCACTCGCCATTTCAAAAACCAACTCGCATTTCGCAAGTGTGCGAGTGTTAATTTCGAACCCTGGCTTAATAAGACCAAATTATTGCAAACATGTACATGCAGTTTTGATAGTTTTGTTATATGATCTGATGCCTGGGCAATTAAAATGAGGCCTCAAAATGGGGAGGGACGCGTATAGGGACATGGACGCTTATTGGGTCGAAAATGCTATATAATAAATAATTTCTATCTCTATTTTTTACAGAAAACGAGAAGATGTTTACAAAACAGCTAAACAGGTCAAACAACAAGTTGGGGATGTGTCGATTTTAATAAATAATGCTGGAGTTGTCAGTGGAAAAAAACTAATTGATATTCCTGATCATCAGATCGAAAAAACTATCAACGTTAATTTGATGGCTCATTTTTGGGTAAGTAAGCTTGTTTAAATTTCCTAACGATGTAAAAGTTTGAGATATGCAGGTGTTACAGTGAACCTGCAGTAATCGAAACACGTATAGCTGATATTCTTGAAAATTTGCAATCCAAACAGTTTTGATTATTGATGTACAGATTGTAGATGGAATCTGGCAGTCCAGAAAGTTTGCAATCTAAATGGTTTGGACTGGGAAGGTGCATGTCCAGATTATACACAGTAAATATATTTATGTATTTACTGTTATATATTGGAAATATTTCAAAGGTGGGTTTTGAAAAAAATTATAAGTGATCCAAAGACTGTAAGTAATTGTTCCATGGATTTGATCAGTTCGTTAATGATTGGGAATTTTAGGTAGTGCTTGGGAACAGAATTTAGGTTTTTCCAGTATAACATGTACACTGGTAATACTAGCTGGTCTAGGACAACGCTCATGTTGGCTTAAGCTGTATTACATGACTATCCATGCAGTAAAGCCTCATGACATCACAGCGTCAACAAAATTACTATATTCTCGGTACAATTTTAACATTGTTTTTCAGAAACTAGGATGAGTTTACTTTAGAATATACCAATAATGAGATTTGTGCTGAAAATATCATGCAATTTTCACAGATGGAGAATTGACGTGCAGTTGCTTTTTTTTAGAATTGATTTCAAAATGACGGAAAATCATAGTAATAAAATTGGAATAAAATGTTGAGGTATGAGAGAAAAATGCTCTTTCATACGTGGATATGAAGGATAGAGATATTCTACCCTCAGAATCACAAAATGTAGTAAAAGGGTTTTACAACATTTTGCAATTCCGAGTGTAGAATATCTCTATCCTTCTGCTTCATATCTACATATGAAAGATCAAGTCTTACATTATTGGCAAGGAGGTATAGATGCAAGAGTAGACTCCAGAAAACACTCTGTAAGCGCTAAGACTAATTGTAAAGTTTATTATTCAATAGATCAGCACTTCTGATTTGGTTTGAATTATTTAAAGTCCTATTAACAGCGAGGGTCATATAAGGATGTGCTAGGTTTGTTGGTGGAGAAAAACCAGAGTAGACAGTACTTTGAGAAAAACCACCAACCAGTGATCAGTTCTTGACAATTGCCCCACTTGGGATTCCAACTCTCGACACAGAGGTGAAGGGCTTGTGGTGACATGTTGAGACGTCACATCTGAACCACTCGGCCACAGCTGCTCCACCTTGACAAACAATACAATCTATCTACTCTTGACACTGATCATATCACGGACACATTGTACTACATAGATTAATTAACAATGATTTGTATTGATTAATTAACAATGATTTAGTTATACCTGATTACGAACACCTGTCTACCAGATCATAGCCTGTCGCTGACAAATGTTTTTAACCTTAGCCGATTATGGATAGATCTGTCAATAGTATCTGGAGTAATATTCTTATTGTTTATTTGGAAAATTTTACCAGATTTTATGATTTTTCAAATTTTGTATGTAGGTTGAACAAGTAACAAAAATGATAATTACATGTATGTCCAGTTTGGCGTTCTCTATAGAAAGTAAGGAAAAAGCTTCATTTTATGTTGGGCACCAAGAATTCCCTTTTGGATCTCTTGTTTAAAAATCACATTAATTGACGATGTAATAGTAAATACATACATGATATATAATGTACATGTAGCATTGCAGGTAATAATCTATAAAGTTTCGTTAGTTAAGTTTTTAAGGTGTTCCTATTGTTAACACAGTTCATAATGATAACTCTGCTCTATAATTATAGAGTAGGTCTTGGTTTTCCCAGAATTTGTCTAAATTATTTTTAAAATAGTTATATTAATTAGGTGATGATATAACAGATTCTGGAAGAGAGTTCCAAATTCTGACAGTTCGCACAGTAAAATAGTTTTTCCTCAATGTTTTTTTTGAATTTCCTTTAGCACTATATGTTTGGGGGCCACATCTGACCATAAGCTTATACAGTTACAGCAGTCTTTATCATATAATCCAGAAATCATTTTGAACACCTCAATCATGTCCCCACGCATACGCCGGTATATTTAGTACCATGTAGAAAATGATTGAAAACATTGACCAATCACAGGCCTGCAGAGACTTTGCAGATTTACACAGAACGACACTTAACTTCAAAGTCATACAATGTAATGTAATCTTTTAATGTACATCAAAGAACCAAACAGCCTGCTCATGCCATGTCGCATGTGGAACCTTCAAACTGGCTATGACAAGAGTAGAGATCACAATCCCTGGAAATCTAGGATGGGCTGTAAGCATACCAATAAACAATAGATATATACAAATACCTGCACATTGATACGCTCCGGGCGACAAAGTAAGGTCATCCTCTGTCTGTATAATGTCCACCTACACTTCAGTTCTGGTGTAATTCTGTTTTCTTGGAACGTTTCCTGGAATGTTGTATTCAATTACTTCCTGACAGAGCTTGAAGAAGGTATCAAATTGTATGCTGTCACATATAAAAGTGTGTAACAATTTCATGGTATCGATTAATTGTAATTGTATATATAAATGTACATGACAAACAAATTAATTGATGATTGATCATTCAATACTATGAAAGTCCCAATATCAGTATTTGTCTTATTTTTTCATGATTTAGAAGAATTAAAAAAAGCTGTTGTAAATCATGCAGACAGGAGGAAATCGAAGTCAAGATGAGTGATAATGATTCGAAAACTTTTGATAAAATATCAAATAAATATTGAACATCCCATGTGGGTCCCATTTAATCAAACAAGCTGAAGTTAGCTTACGCAGGACTTTTTTTGTAGTGTCTTTCACTCTAAAATAATGGCTGGACCCAAAGTCTAGTAGTACATCGAAATCCAGACTTTTAATTTTTTTCGTACAAAAGTGGGAAAAAAAATTAGGGTCAGGGGTTCCAGGGCTTTTTTTCAACATGATTTGGGGCCGAAATTCGGCCCCATTCCCCAAGGCAAAACCTCTAAATTTTTCCCAATTCAAGCCTTAAATTTCCCAAAATCAAAATTTCTTGAAAACTATCCAAAAATATTGCATGAACTTAGTTGGTTAAGACTTTAAATATTTATGAATTGGATTCAAAAAAGTACATAAACTACACTTGAAATAAAAAATCTTATTTGTTATGCTTTAATTCATATTTCATAATTTTCCCCAAATCCTTGTTTTGTCGCACATTTTCCCAAAATCAAAGCCACAGGCCCCATTCCCAAAGAAGTGGGAAAAAAAATTAGGGTCAGGGGTAAAAAATTAGTGTTGGTCGGGTAACCCTAAACAGACATAATATTTTTTTGGCCTAATGCAATATCAAAGAAAAACTGGTTAATATGCTTAAAGATGCTCCACCGCCGACAGAGCACAAATGATATTCATCATTTGAACAATAATGGGTGTTTAATCGTGTATAGATATGCCTAATTAACAGAAAAATAACATAAAATAATTTATTTCGCCTTTGGTGCATGCACAATCATTACTTCATTCCATATAGGATATAGTGCAACGGATTTTTTTCGGGATGCAATTAATTATTTTTCATATTTTTAACTTGAAGTAAAATTAGTACCTTAAACTTTTCAATGGTGGTAATGGTGTAAAGTAAGTAACTTTTGTAACTGAAGAAAAATGCTAATTCGTCTGCTCCTGTTTTTGATAGTGAAAAAATACCATTTGTCAGCGATGGAGCATCTTTAAATATGAATACCATTGTAATATATACAACATTACAGTATACATATTATATATGGTGCTGAAGCAATCACTGCAAAGTTACCTCAAATACAATCAGAAGAGCATTCAGCTATAGCCTGAGATACTCTGGCCCTTAGCCTTCACCAGACTTGGACATAATACAGATAGATGTCTGGTGTAGTGCCAAAGTGCACTGCTTTATAAAAGCGTGCACCTCACCGACACTGTTTCTGGCCAGGCCATCACTTTCTTCATATAAATGACTTCTTCTCTGAAGCTGAGCATGGGATAGCACTTTTAATGCAATGGTAGAATCCTTATAGGGTACCGTGGGGATTCAAAATTGTACAAATGATGGGCTGACCCCTCGGGGCCTTAAGGGTGGGGCTAAAAATGTCAATATTGCGACATCCATATAAACAACTTCTACTCTGAAAGCATTGAATACTATTCTTAGTCATATCATTAGCCCACCATCATCAGTTGGTGGGCTATTCAAATCACTTTACGTCTGTGGTCTATCCGTCCTTCTGTCTTTCCGTCCGTTAATGATTCATGTTAAAGCTATTTCTCAAAGTACTGAAGGGATCTTTCTCAAATTTCTTATGTAGGTTCCCCTAGGGCCCTAGTAGTGCATATTCATTTTGGGACCAATAGGTCAACAAAATAGCTGCCAGGCAGCCATCTCGGACTTTCATAGTTAAAGTTTATTACTACTATTTCTCAGAATGCACAGAAGGAAGCTCTCTCAAATTTCATGTACTTGGTCCCCTGGGTCCCTGCATGGTTATGCATATTGCATTTTGGTACCGATCAGTGAACAAGATGACTGACAGGCCGCCATCTTGTATTTTGACAATTGAAGTTTGTTACTGTTATATATCTCAGAAAGTACCCAAAGGATCTTTCTCAAATTTCATATGTAGTAATATGTAGTAAAAGATTGAAAAGCAGAGAAAAAATCCCTCTGTCGTTTGTCAGACATAGATCATTCTTTGATGGGCGCCAAGATCCCTCTGGGATCTCTTATATTGATAGCAGTGTTATATGGTTGAAATTCAAAATTAAATAAATCGTAGGGTCAATTTTGCTATATCTAATTGTAAGCGTTTTTGTGATATTATATGTATTGGCCTTCTGAGCCTCGATCTTAATTGTCTTTTTTGTCATTATCAAAATGTAAAGATAAATTAATACAGTGGCAGTTAAAACAACAAGATCACGTACAATACATGTATGCTGTAATCACAATTTGGATTGGTGAGAAAAGTTATTTCAAAGCCTTGTTGCTATGGTAACAAAAAGCAGTTGTATTTTTGGACGGATAAAAGGTAATCATTGTATTGATGGCTTGGTCAGATTCCATCAGTTATTACACTGACTCTGTTCTAATATCTTCCTACGCATGTTAACATTGTTATTTGACTTCTGACAATTAGGCTAAGGTCGTTTTGGCCATTCGCTATGGTCATTTCAACGAAATCTATACACAAACTCTATTAAACCCCCTACTGAAGTTCTATACTGATCAAGGTTATTTTGTTGTTGTTCAAGACTTCAATGCTGATGTCGCCATGGGAACCGGAATCATTTTGGCGAGCGAGAGGATATCATAGTCTTTTTTTTCAGACCGATTCCTGTAATTATGACCCTAATTCTAATGGTTGTGTTGTAGGATCGTCTTATTTCTTCACTTGGGAAATCATCTTCTTATCACTGCCTTTGTCTAATGGGAAAATTCGGGCCTGTTAACATAGAAAAGGGCAATTATTGAGATTGTATACAAAATGGTAATTGTATGTATATATAAGGCAAACGAGGTAAAATGTATAAGTTATAACCTGTCTAAATCCACCTTTGTCTGGTACGGATCCTTGTGTATTCTTATTCCAGCATATATATATAGGATCTTACACGAGTGTTCATTTGATATGAGTTTCATAAAATCTCATATGAAATTAACACAAATTTAAGATACTTTTTAACTAAAATTTTATTTCAACTACAAATACCTACATAACAAAGAATTTCACATCAAAATGTATTCCAAAAATCCAACAGAGGCCGCCATTTTGTTCAAGTCATTTTACCTGACGTCTTTTTATTGTTTCTGTCTGATGTCACAATGAATTTCTAGCCAATGAAAATCGCTCCAGGTCATATTACTCTAGTGACATACGCAAAAATTTACATGGGCAAAATCACTGGATATCAAATTTTGCAAGCGGATTATGTGATAAATACATATATGTATGATTGTGTAGTAGAAGAAAAATACATAGCCACACCAGGATTCAAACTCAGGACACTTAAACTTTATACTAGCCAGAGTGTTCTATGTATACAAATTGAGCTATACCTGTCACAGTTGATACCCAATGAAGGTTACACTTGTATCACACACAGTTGATCAACCCAATGAAGAACCGTTACACTTGTATCACACACAGTTGATCAACCCAATGAAGAACCGTTACACTTGTATCACACACAGTTGATCAACCCAATGAAGAACCGTTACACTTGTATCACACACAGTTGATCAACCCAATGAAGAACCGTTACACTTGTATCACACACAGTTGATCAACCCAATGAAGAACCGTTACACTTGTATCACACACAGTTGATCAACCCAATGAAGAACCGTTACACTTGTATCACACACAGTTGATCAACCCAATGAAGAACCGTTACACTTGTATCACACACAGTTGATCAACCCAATGAAGAACCGTTACACTTGTATCACACACAGTTGATCAACCCAATCAATGAACCGTTACACTTGTATCACACACAGTTGATCAACCCAATCAATGAACCGTGACACATGTATCACACACAGTTGATCAACCCAATCAATGAACCGTGACACATGTATCACACACAGTTGATCAACCCAATCAATGAACCGTTACACTTGTATCACACACAGTTGATCAACCCAATCAATGAACCGTTACACATGTATCACACACAGTTGATCAACCCAATCAAGAACCATTACACTTGTATCACACACAGTTGATCAACCCAGAAGAACCGTTACACATGTATCACACACAGTTGATCAACCCAATCAAGAACCGTTACACTTGTATCACACACAGTTGATCAACCCAATCAAGAAAACCGTTACACTTGTATCACACACAGTTGATCAACCCAATCACAACTTGAACCATAACACACTTGTATCACACACAGTTGATCAACCCAATCAAGAACCGTTACACTTGTATCACACACAGTTGATCAACCCAATGAAAGAACCGTTACACTTGTATCACACACAGTTGATCAACCCAATCAAGAACCGTTACACTTGTATCACACACAGTTGATCAACCCAATCAAGAACCGTTACACTTGTATCACACACAGTTGATCAACCCAATCAAGAACCGTTACACTTGTATCACACACAGTTGATCAACCCAATCAAGAACTGTTACACTTGTATCACACACAGTTGATCAACCCAATGAAGAACCGTTACACTTGTATCACACACAGTTGATCAACCCAATCAAGAACGTTACACTTGTATCATCACACAGTTGATCAACCCAATCAAGAACCGTTACACTTGTATCACACACAGTTGATCAACCCAATGAAGAACCGTTACACTTGTATCACACACAGTTGATCAACCCAATCAAGAACCGTTACACTGTATCACACACTTGTATCACACACAGTTGATCACACCCAGTGATCAACCCAATCAAGAACCGTTACACTTGTATCACACACAGTTGATCAACCCAATCAAGAACCGTTACACATGTATCACACACAGTTGATCAACCCAATCAAGAACCGTTACACTTGTATCACACACAGTTGATCAACCCAATCAAGAACCGTTACACTTGTATCACACACAGTTGATCAACCCAATCAAGAACCGTTACACTTGTATCACACACAGTTGATCAACCCAATCAAGAACCGTTACACTTGTATCACACACAGTTGATCAACCCAATCAAGAACCGTTACACTTGTATCACACACAGTTGATCAACCCAATCAAGAACCGTTACACTTGTATCACACACATCACATTGTTACACTGATCACACCCAATAAAACCGTTAACTTGTACTCAACACAGTTGATCAACCTCAAGAACCGTTACACTTGTATCACACACAGTTGATCAACCCAATGAAGAACCGTGACACTTGGTTCACACACAGTTGATCAACCCAATCAAGAACCGTTACACTTGTATCACACACAGTTGATCAACCCAATCAAGAACCGTTACATTGTATCACACACAGTTGAATCAACCCAATCAAGAACCGTTACACTTGTATACAACTCTATTTAGTAATTAAAACCTGTGTAATCTGATCCTGCCTAATAAGGTGGGGAATATGTGCTTGACCCCAGTGACATTTTTTTTAGACAAGTTATTATAGATGTGGACATTTCCACGAGGTGGGAATGTCGCTTCAGATCACAAAAAATTTCTCTGTTTATTTTGTAATTTTACTGTGTAACCAAATGCCTGAAGCTATATTTATTGTTAAAACAACTCACAACAAAATTTTATGTAAAATGCAAAATGAAATTAAGTCCACAAAATATAAGTAATTTGATTCCTGTATAGTTAAAGTGTTTTGAAAATATCTTGGCAATAAGTTTTAAAAATCTTGGCAATAAGAAACAAACATGTTATCTTTACTTTTGTTTCAGACTGTGTCAAATTTTTTCTGCCGATGACAATAACATATATATACATAGATGCTAACATTATTTTCATTTCTGTTTTAGACTGTCAAGTCTTTCCTCCCTACGATGATGAGGAGGAACTACGGACATGTCGTTACTGTGGGTAGTTCAACAGGTTTGGTCGGACTAAATAAACTCACCGACTATAGTACGTCCAAATTTGGAGTGGTCGGTTTCTCGGAAGTGCTTAACTACGAAGTTATATATGGGGGCTACGATGGCGTTAATACAACGCTGATATGCCCTTCTTTTGTCAACACTGGACTATTCCATGGATGTAAAATGAAGTAAGTGATTTATATACTCATTTTTCCATTTTAAGCTGTATAACTTATATTTGATGTTATTGACAATGTGACCCTGACTGTAAATGTTCTATCGTCTATCAACTAAAGATCAGCTAGGGCTTTTTTCTATACTCAGTTCATCAAAAATTGTTCGGATAATTTGCAATCTATTTTGATTTTGGGAAATAAATTGGGAAAAGTTAGGCTTTGCCATTCAGGGAATGGGGCACAAATAACGCAGGAAAAACCATTGGAGAAAATTTGCCTTTAGCTTGATCAGTTTAGCATTACACAATTAATACTACAGCTATTCTGAGATTCTGAGTTTGATCCTTAATGAGACAAGAGACGGTGATTATTTGTATGTGTCAGTTTGCGCCTTTAAGCACTAATCCGATGCCCATGACTACTTATTTTGTAGCCGGACTAGTGTAAATTGTAATGAACTAGTCCAATTGGACTAGTGGCTCCCCACCAGATTAAAATTTGTAAATAAATTATATTTACAGGGCAGTGGTCAATTGTATCTTTAAACACAGTTTGAGTACATAGTGTATCCTATTATTTCAGTACTGATTTATCATTTTGTGAGAATTTGTGTTCAGAAACACATCAAGTAATTTGGGTCAAAAATCGTAAACTGATCATGACTGAGGTGCTTAAGCAAAACGGCTGTATATTTGATTTGGACTAGTGATTAAAAAGTCGGACTAGTAAAATTTTGGGGTTTACTAATCCAAAATGACAAGCATTGGAAAAAATGATGTCACAGACTGACATGTCTGTAAAATCATGCACTCGATCTGTTACACGTAGATAAGGAAACATGGTTGGTCAAGCTGGTATATTATTCCCAGAGCCTTAAAAAATTAATACCTGCTTCTGCTAGTAAAGCCAGATAAAAAAAAATTCTGGTTCATAATTCATAAAAATCTTTTTATCCTATTATATACATGTACTGGTATGTATCATAATGAAAGACATGTGAGTGAAAAGGCTGACTGATCAACAGTTGTTCCTGAGAAGGATCAATAAAGGAGGAAAAATACTGTGAAATTAAAGAGGAAGATTTATGGAAAACACAAAGAATTTCTCCAATATCAGATACAATGGTATTTCAGCTTTATAAGAAGCTGAGATATGCCAGTACATGCATAGTATGATGTATATAAGAATACAAGTGTAAATGCGTGATAATTGGGATAAAGTTGTAATTATAATTGTCATTGATATTACAGAATAATTAGAGTTATCTATTCCTGTTCAACAATAGAGACACGTTTCTGTATATCACAAGCTTAAGCTAGTGCGTCCATACTAATTACTAAGTGTCATTGATATTGCATGATGATTGGGATAAAGGTGTTACTAAATTTAGCAATGGGATTTAAGAGTTATCACTTCGTGTCCTGTAATCAGTATGACCTTCCTGGATTCCATCTGCAAGTACATGCAACCCTATTAACTTTACGAAGGTTCTGCATGATGGACCAGTAATGGCACTATATATAAATGCAACAAGATTTAAAAAGCTAACTTGTAATCTATACAGGTATTATAGTTTATGCCGGTACTTAACGACCATACTTATTTCACAAGGTATCAGAATATGACAGTATTGTATGACAAAACCTTTCATGTCAGGTTTCTAAAATACCAATACTTAATAAGTTTATTCCTCCCATACTTCACAGGGATATCCTGTGGTTGCTAGAGAAAAGATTAATAGACAATTAACAATTAATCAATCAATTAGTGGACAGGGATATCTCAACCTGAGTCAAAGATTTTGGCTCTCCACCCAACGTTTAAAGCGAACAGTCGGGCAAGGATGGCTGAAGTCGGTAAAAATGGTGTAAATGTATCCAGTATAATTTCTTATGAAATGGAAAAATAAAATCTCTCGTCAAAATCTGTCTGCGTACGAAGAAATTAATTTAAAGTATGGGAATTCTAAAATGTCCTCCCGGCTCACTATGTCCGTGGTTACATTTCCACACAGCCTCGCTTTCAATGCTTTCAACTTTTCTTTACTATAATGGTCAGAACTGGGAAACTAAGCAGAACTTGACCGTCGTATTAATATGTGAGAACTTTTGGAAGGCCAATGAACGCATTTAGACTGGTTTTCTTTGCCCGACTATTCACTTTAAGAAGGGTTGGCGACCAAAATCTTTCTTGAGGGTGAAGGAGGGTGACAGACCCATGTTTGATTATTTTTCTCCTATATTTAAAAATAATTAGATTAAAAATTATTTTTATAGCTTCGACAATAAACAACATCCTCGACAATTATCCTGCATGTGTCGATGATGTCATTGTGAATTAAGCTTATGTGAGCTGTCTTTTGTCATCTTTTCCCTAGCAACCACGGGATATACCTGTCAGGCATGAAAGAAAACTCTCTTTTACACAGGTTTGTAACAAGGCAGCTCTACCTCACACAATTACATGACATCATCAAGGTGACTTGTAACAGCAGCATGCATTGTTGATGACATCATCAATTTTGATCCATAACAATGTTTCTGTAATAATGTGTGATAAAAAAGTTGGAAAGCAACTGAAATTTAATTATTTTTCTGCTAAGCATGGACGAAAAACAATCAAACATGGATTTGTCAAGTGGACAGGGAATTCTCTTACCCCAGACAAGGATCCACAGTTTTACATGTGTGAGATTTTTCTATCTCACCTAAGGGTAAAGACAAGCTTCACAAGATCTTTGAACGTGCTAAACATTTGTATGACCCCGTCACGACAACAGTATCATGACGTCGCGGTAATAGTATTATAATGTCACGACAACAGTGAAATGACATCACAAAGACGGGGAAGACTACGATTCATTGAGGTTACGTCAGCCCCTCTTGCATAAGAGATTTATTAGGGAAACAAAGTGAGGCATGGGGTGAGAGAAAAAGAATCATTCATTCTCTTTGGGCAAAGCCTCGTGTTTGACAACTTAAGAATCTTACCCCGCAGGTTGAGATTCTCCTGTCTCACCCTAAAGGGAGTGAAAGATTCTTTTAATCTCAACCTGATTTCAAAATTTTGACTGTCAACACTAATGGCAAGCCTGTTGACAAGCTCAAATCTTTTACTCGTGTTGAGATATCCGTGTCCACTTTACAGAGCCATGTAAGGTTCTATTGGTCTACTATACAGAACAGTGCTCCAGACAATTTTTGTTCTGCTACACTATTAGCGAAGCCTTTGTTAGAATGCCTAACATTATAAACAGAGTTGATGTATGTGTCCTAGTACCGAAATGATCGGAAGAAAAAAAACTGTCGGAAATAGAATTGAAGGTAATTGAATCAGGAAGCCATGATTGTTTTGGCTCGACTGTGCGTAGACATGATGTGGCTGCATGCAAGGACACCAGGGCTTTATAGGGTAGCAGTAACCTACCGTCTTAATTTGACCTTCATGTTAAAACCACCTGCTGCCTTAATCATGAAGACTGGGTTTTTTTGGAGTCCCAAAACAGCATATTTAACACAATTTTACCCATGTATGGAGAAAACTGGGCTATAAAGATAATTTCTGCTTTGTCCCCTAGGTGGCATTTATTTAGAAGAGTGGGGAAAAAGCACAGTCAGATTGGGGTTCGAACCCAGGACCCTCCAAACATTAGCTGGAATCTTTAGCAGTTGAGCTATATTAGCTACCTGGTTGCCAGTGATCGATTCGATCCAGAACTGTGACATTTATATAGACAAGTTGATTGTAGTTATTATGAAGAATGGAACTGAATTGTAGATGTTTTCATGGTTACTGTAGAATATACGTGGTAGCCAAAAAACAAAATTATAAAATTGTGTTACCGGATTACTGCGCTGTGCGCCATGCGCCGTATGTCGTGCGTAAACTGTTCATTCAAACAACTTCTTCTCAATAACCGGAAGGCCCAGGTTACTCATATTTGGTCTGTAGGTTGCTGGGATGAAGGGCTATCAAGTTTGTTCAAATGAATGATTTTGACTTTGATTCAAGGTCACATGGGTCAAATAGGCTAAAATCTTTTAACGACTTCTTGTGAATAACTAAGAGGCCTGGAGGCCTGATATTGGGTCTGTGACATGCTGGGATGAAGGGCTACCAAGTTTGTTAAATTGAAGGACCTTAACCTTCATTCAAGGTCACACGGGTCATAGGCTAAAATCTTTTAAACCACTTTCGGTCAAGTGCTCATATTAAGCCTGAGGGAGCGGGATGCTTGGATGAAGGGCTACCAAGTTTGTTCAAATGAAGGACCTTAATTGACCTTCATTCAAATCCACAGGGGTCAAATTGGCTAAAATCTTTAAACGACTTCTTCTTAAGAACCAAAAGGCCCAAAAGGACCTTCATTCAAGGTCACAGGGGTCCAATAGGCTAATATCATCAAACAAATTCTTGTGAATAACTAAGAGGCCTTGAGAACTGATATTGGGCCTGTAGCATACTAGGATAAAGAGCTACCTAGTTTGTTGAAGTGAATGACCTTTATGCCATATGATAATATTAGTCAGATGACCGTTAAGGCCCATGGGCCTCTTGTTGATATAAATGTTGTATAAGTCAGCCTCAAAGGATTCTACAGCAAAATGATTTGAAATTTCCAAAATATGAAAAAAAGTACCAAAAAACGTTCATATTACACAGAATAGTGTTGTATACATACCTATATCAAGGGTAGGGCTGGGTATTGGAACAGCCGACGCAATACAACACGTATTGGCATAACACTGAAACAATACACGATACATATTGACAATATTTTTCATGAAAAAATTGTTACTGATACTGTGAAAACTAAAACACATTTTGAACAAAGTAGTTGTTTGCGAGTCATGTGCTCTGCTAACTTGTATTCATGGTTACACAAATGTATTTCCGGTGTATCTAAGTGACTCGGAAGTGTCACCCTTCCTATTAATAGAATATGCTACAAAAATCCTTTGCTTTGATGGTATATCAAATGACCTTTAACAGATTTGTTCTGTCATAATTAAGGAGTGAAAAACAGTATGTTTTAATATTTGAATGATACAGCAATATGACAGCACATTGCTGTATCGGAACCGACACATTATTAAATACAGGTGTCCTTTAAAATTTTGATCCCCATAGAATGCTTACCCGGATGAATATTTCATGCATTTAAAAAAACGAGACCGGTCAAGTCTTCAACACAAAATACATTATGATGTCCAGTATCTCGCAGCTACCCAGTGACAGCAGACAGTAGCCCAACCAGTCACTTAATATATAATGTATATAATTCACATGCATATGCTTCACCCCAAAATGAACCTTGTACACAGTTAGTATCGTCCGAGCATAGCTAGGGGATTAAAGAAATAGTAAACAAATGGTTGAAGGTCAAAGTCACTGTTATGAACATTTGAGTTTCAGAATGTATCTATTTAAAAATTTGATACCTCCACCCACTCCCACCCCCGACCATTGATTTTATAGGGGATTATTATTTATATAAAGACACTTGATCAACCTTTATCACCTTGAATCATTTCTGGACACATGCTCATATATACCCAGAATTAACATATGAACTCTCCTTAATCCATGACCTGAAGCGTCCATTATGAAATATAAGGGGTGAATTTATATCACAGTACATCATATCAATTTGTCTGGATTCGGGAGAATTACAATCATATGTTATTTTAGTGGGGTTTGAAACACATCATGGCAGAGGTGAAAGTCATGTCATGGTAGAATTTTTATATTCTTTAAAGTGGAGGGCGGCTAGTTGGAATGTTGGAAATTTCAAATGTCAACCTAGAGCTCGAGGTGGATATGTCATGTCATTGTAGGATTTTAAAATCATTAAAAAAAGAAGGCAAATTGTAGTATCTGGAATCTTAATCATTGAAATGTTAGCCCAGAGGTAGAGGCCTACGTGGTGGTGGAATGTCAGACACCTTAAACCACTTGGCCAATGTGGCCGAGAGATGAAGGGCTTAATTAATAAATGGTATGGAATTTCAAAATCCTTGACTGCTTGACCAACAGTCTGCCCAGAGGTGGAGAGAGGTTATAGAATTTCAGACATCTTAACCAAAGTTAGATCAGAAAAGCTGAAAGTTCACTTACAATATTTCTTTGCTTTTCCGTGTTACATACATACAGCAACGATAGAAGTATTTCAAAAGTCAATTCAATTATTTCAACAAATTTAGTAGCAGCAGGAAAGGATTTCCTGTGTAAACTTTGAGGGAGCCTTGAGCTCTTCTGGAGAAACGCATTTTCTTTTATCTTTATTTCTGCTATAAACACGTCAAAATAAATTGGAAAAATATATTTATAGTCATTGTTGGAGGAACGTGTTAGCTTGAACAAATACGAATGGTGCTCATGAGTGCTCTGAAAATATTAAAAGTGGATTTATATCATTGAGACTAGGGATTGTTCGAAAATTTGATTACCTTTTCAGAAAATGACAAACCAAAATGACTCTATAACAGACACATTGAAAGCTTTCTTCATATTTGCTAAAGAATCCTAATCCAGTTGTCACAGATGTGTATTTCTTAGAGGGAAAACAAACAAATCTGAAAATGCTTTATCTCTCTCTTCCTGGAAGTTTAGAATTTAAGTAAGAAAGCTGACAAAATTTTCTATTTATTTAGAATTTAAAACACCTTAAAGCACAAAACTGACAAGACTTTCCAATTTGTAACATTGGAAACCAATGTTCTGTTTGGTAGATATGACAAAGCTAACAAGGCTTTTCATTCTGTAACCTTGGGAACCAATTTTCTGTTTGATAGATATAATGCACTGAAGTTTTCTCATCAGGTAATTTCAAGTGGAGATAGACAGAATTGGAAAAATAAATGATGTTCTGATATCAACAAGCTTGATTTTAGGTATGAATTCACATTTATTACTAAAAGTCTGTATGTTGTCGATTTTAAGCAGGTTTTTAAAATTGTCAAAAACTGTCTCATTTAAATATCTTGGGTATAATAGTAAGCAGATCAGTTTTGGTGGCAGGAAAAGAACTGTTTAACCCATTCATCCCTCGAATTCAATAATGGACTGTTCCTGTCTTTTAAAAAGAAGAGTCCAATTGTGTCTTCAGGAGTGAATGATCAGTTATTTAGAATATGTACTTACTTCAAAATATTGGCATAACACTTTAAATGTGTTCTTGTTTGGTGAAGTTTTCGTGCATGATAAAAATCACACGTAATTAAAATGTATGTAAATATATTTCAGTTTTGAGTTTATAGGATCAAATAGGATATAAAAGACAAAATTGATTTCAATTTTCGTTAAAAATATAAAATATACCTGTGTATCTAATAGTTTGTACTTTGTAACATAAGTGTAACTCAAATATCAATATTTGAAAATTTTAACTTTCTCATGGGAATCATTTAATATTTACTGTCTGTCTAGCAGGTGGGGCATCAGAATTTGTACCTCAACACATTGCATACTACGGTATCCACCACCTAGAGCGCTTGTAACAAAGGGGAGGGGGGGGGGGGTCTTATTAGTATGTAAGTTGTGGACGAAAAATATCAGCCAAATTTGAACTCTTTCAGAAGGACTTAAAGCATGTCTGGTTTTTTGTCCACAACTTACATTTTGGTTGATTAATAAGTGCTCCCATTTGTTATAATTATTTAAGCACCCTAGGCGGTAATTAGGACGAATACGGTAATGCATTGTCTGTGGGAAATTTAGTTAGGATTATATATATAGAAATCTTGATCCTCAAAAAAAGCATTACAGTAGTTTAGGGAAAAGGGTGTTTCCTATGGAAAATTTTATATAAGTTATTTCTTAACATAAAAATATCTATAGAAACGAGTAGCCTTCCTTCTGTAATGCTTTCCTAAGGAGAATTACCGCTGACAATTGGTATTTTTTCACTATCAAAAACAGGAGCAGACGATTTAGTATTTTTCTTCTGTTGCAAAAGTTACTTACTTTACACCATTACCACCATTGAAAATATTGAGCTTCTAATTTTACTTCAAGTTAAAAATATGAAAAATAATTAATTGCATTGCAAAAAAATTCCGTGTCACTATATCCTATATGTTACGAAATACTGATTGCACATGCACCACAGGCAAAATCAATTATTTTATTATATTTTTTGTGTTAATTAGACATATAAACACGATTAAACACCAATTATTGTTCAAATGATGAATGTCATTTATGCTCTGTCGGAGGTGGAGCATCTCTAAGGATTTCCTTAAATTTTTGGAATGTTGATGAAACTGGACCCTGAGACCTAGAAAACCTGGAGGTCATTGTCACAAGCCCACACCTGTCATTTCTAGAGAAGTGTAGAAATAATAAAAAAGAAAAAACAACCCTCCATATTTTGACATGTTTTGTTTACCGCGGAGAGTTCAGATGTCTGCTATATTCTGAAAATAACCGTTTTACACTCGATTGAATGACAACAATGGGAAGAAAGAGATTTGACAATAATACCCCTGCTGGCTGGAATGAGCACAACTGACCGAGAATTTCATCTTGGTGTTTACAACTAAAAATGTCATGCCCTGAATACTATTCAGTGACTGGGTATTAACTACTTTTGTTGTCCCTGTAGGGTTCAGCTATTATGTATCACCAAAAAGGTGTTTTTTAATATTAATATCTCATTAAAATGAGTCTATACATAGGCTATAAATATGGTGTTTGACAATTTGACTGAAAAAGAAGTGTTTTTTGAACCTTATGACTAGGTCAAACTCAAACTTGATGTCTTTTATTTAGATGTGGGTCATGGTGGCCGAGCTAGTGTTAAAGGTGTTTTGACATTTTACTATTATCATAAGCGACCCAATAAAGGTCCTGTTATTGAAGAAAGTATGAGTGCCTTTAATAGTACCATGTTGCACTAAGCAATCCCTAAATCCATTTTATTGAAAGCTCAAAAAACGAAACCAATGGAATTTATATGTGTTTAAGGTCTGTATTAACTTTGAGGTGCACAATCTTATAAAGATGGGGAGATTCACTGGGCCTAATACAGCCACTGTTGTATTTTGGGTTCATGCAAACTTAAATACACAGGCCATGGCACTGACAGTGCGATTCCGTTTCATGAACATCCCGTTTCTTTTTCCTTAACTTAAGCAAATTTTTCAACTTGAAATTAATGTTCTTACTTTACAATTGTTTTTCTGAACTTCTGCAATGCTGTTCTATGGAGAATTTTAAGTTAAGGAAAACTGTTAAGTTTCTTTAGATAATGAATATGTTTGCAGCTGGGCCCAGGACTGTAGTTTTTCTCTGGGTACTCCAACTTACATCCTAAACCAGGTACATCCTTGATATTATGTTTGTTTTCTTTCTGTAAACAATATGGATCTGACACATACTCCCCGCAACTATAAAAACAAATTTTCACTGCTCACTCAACCCTAATATCTCTATATAATTAAATGACAGCAAGCTCTGTTTAATCAGAGAAAATGACACAATAAGGTATTGACAGAATATGTCTCATCCTCATCTTTGGATGGCTGAATATTTATTCAAAGTTATTTAAAAATATTTAACATTTTTAACTTGTATTTTCTGTGAGTAAAGGTGCAGCCTATGAAATTAAGCGCTCAACTATAATAAAAGATATACAGGACATTTTGGAAGTTGTCATATTGATACCATACAAAAAATAAGAACATTTCACTATCTTGACATAACAAAAATTCTAATTGAGACCGCCTCTGATTCACCTATAGTTTAATATATGTTCGAGTCTACATACAAAGTCTGTGTACCCGGAACCAGAAACGTCTATCTTAGCTTCATTAGGGTGTGTGACATATAGCGTACATGGCACTGTTTGTTAAACAATAGAATATCATTTCTGTGAAAGTAAACAGATATTCCTCTAATATGTTTTGGTGATTAGCAACAAGCAAAATATGACAGACACAGTGTTAATCTGTGATGTGGACCACTCAAAGAACAGATGATTATAAACTACTGCTTTTGTATGCTTAATAGATAATGTCAGTACCTCATGTAAATTGGTAGGTAAAATGAAGGAACATGTAAATGGTATCATAACAAAATCTTGGCTGATTGGTTAAAAATATTCTTCACCACCGACAGAGCATAAGTGATATTCATCATTTGAACAATAATAGGTGTTTAATCGTGTATATATATGTCTAATTAACACAAACAATAATATAAAATAATTTATTTTGCCTTTGGTGCATGCACAATCAGTACTTCATTCCATATAGTAAAGTAAATAGATAGGCACTTTAAAGATGCTCCACCGCCGACGGACCATAAACGATACTCATTATTTGAACTATAATTGGTGTTTAATCGTGTATAGGTATGTCTAATTAACACAAAACATAATACGATATGACTTATTTTGCTTTTGGTGCATGCGCAATCAGTACTTCATTCAATAATTTTCAGGATGCAAAAAATTATTTTTGGTATTTTCATCTTGAAGTGAAATAAGAAGCTCAAACTTTTCAATAGTGGTAATGGTGTAAATTAAGTAACTTTTGTAACCGAAGACAAATACTGAATCGCCTGCTCTTGCATTTGATAGAGAAAAAATACCGTTTGTCAGCGGTGGAGCATCTTTAAATATATACTGTACCCAATAAGCGCCCCTTGTCCCTATATATATATATTTAGCGTCCATCCCCCCCCCCCTGATAGACAAATATTCCATCTTTGCATAAAACAGAGTTAGCTCCCTTGCCCATAGATATCGATTGTTAAGTCATTATGTTGTGAGCGCAATTCATGTCGTTTTCTCCGAAACGTATGACGTTACGCTCGCAAACACATGACGTCACAATCAATACCTACCCACAAGTGCAGATAACTCTGTAATATGCAAATTCGATATAGCCATTAAACAAAAAGCAAGTTTAGAAACCTATATAACTTTTACAGCAATAACTACTTAGCGAAAATTGCTTCACATGAATTTCAGGTTTAATCTGGCACAAAAAAAGTGAATTTCACATGAAAATATTCTAAAATTAAATGAAAATGAACAAAATTAACACAAATTTCACATGTAATTTCTTGAGAATTTCATGTAAAATTCACTACTTTATCATTGTTCACGTGAAATTCGCCTGAATATTCACGTGAAGAAACTATGCCAGTATGCGTTATAATACCTGACAGGCAATAATAGGATAGCTGTCTGTGATCTGATTAGTTAAACACATAATTAAAGATCAACATGCAATATTCTCATACAGCTCTGAATTAATCCGGTGACAGGGGTCAAAGAAGTATGCTCCGGATAACTCAGGAACCCATGCATGTTTGTAGGATACAAAGTAGTAATGACTCTGGCGTTTTATCATGACACATCAATTAAACAGTCATGTGATATAGAATTAATTAACAATAGAAAATACAAGACAAAGAAAACTGTTTTGTACCTGTGGCCAGCGATTTACCACAAATTACTTGTACAATCATGCTAATCTCTTCTCCCATTTTCCACCTTAAAATATTTCTCTTTTTTTAGCTCACCTGGCTGGAAGGGCCATTGACCTTATGTCATTGCGCAGTGTCCATCGTCCGTCTGTCCGCCCATCGTCCGTCTGTCCGCCCATTAACATTTCCTTTAAATCGCTGCTAGTCATAGAGTTCTGCATATAGCTTGTAACCAAATTTGTCCTGATACTTCCTTGGGGAAGGGGAACAAGGTTTGTATAAATTTTGGCTCTAACCCCCTGGGGGAGGAGGGAATAGGCTCATTTGGGGAAATAGAGTTTAAACCTTATATTGTTACTAATCATTGAGTTCTGCTTGGATTGTTACCAAATTTTGGTCAGAAACATCCTTTGGAGAAGGGAAGTAGAGTTTGTATAAATTTTGGCTTTGATAATTTATTTATCAACAATATTTTTCAGAATAATTCTTCTTATTGCATGACTATTTTTTTAACTAAAAATGATACCAACTGTCCCAATTTACGGTAGACTTCCCCTATGACTGACGTAGCCAAGTTGATAACCTAATGCCAACAATTAGAGTGACCAAGATGGACAGTGAAAGCCCTCCCCATGTAAGCTTGGATATTTGTGTGTAAAAGTTTTCAGTTTCTCTAATTGAAAATTATTTCCTGTATTTTAGTTTTCAAGATTTCTTTAACATGATTACCTTTATCATAATATCATCATTACATTGGTGATACAATGAACTTGTTTGGCCTTTACCAGTTACATGGCTATAGGACTGAAGGGTTCATTGGTGTTAGAACTACACTGATCTGATGTTGAGATTGACCACTGTTTAGGGGAGGAGGGCCCCTATTATTAACTCATTCAACCCTAAAATCTCTTAATGGACTGGTCAAGTCATTGATTTAGAAGAGTCTAAATGTGTCTTCAGGGATGAATCAGTTTCAGGCAGTTCATATATTTCTTACTGTAGATGAATGCCAGAAAAGGTCATGTACAAGTATTAAAGCCATTTGGTCAGTCAGATGAACCTATTCAGCAGACATCTGGATTTCAAGAAGTAGTGGGATGGGGGTGAGAATGTGTTACCATACCATTGTTCTACCAGATAGTTAATTTGTATCTATAAGATATAGATATATTTCTGACATCTTTCAACTGAGCTATCTGTAGGACAGTTTGGCTATACATCAAAGCCAAATTGTTTATAACCCCCCAGAATATATACTGCAGCTATACATCCAAGTTTCCTTATCTAAACATTTCCCTTACACGAGTATATACACAATATAGCATTGTGGAGATATTAATTTTTATGTTGTATCTGTTTGTAAGGTAAAATCTATAATTGAATGCAATGTGTTATTATCACCTGCTTTCACTGAAACGGTACATATTAATTTGGGTCTGTCTGTCTGTAACGCTTGGTTTCGTGCAATAACTGCCACAAATCTTTAGCGATTGTTTTGGAACTTGGTAACATGATTAAATGTGCCAAGGGCTAGAATGAGTTTGGTTGGCACTTTCTTGGGTCCTATTTAGCAGAGCTATGGCCATTTGATTAACGAAAAACACCATTTTGTCTGTTTCCATTTAATAACTCTTGCAAATATTACCGGATTTTCTTGAACTTGGTAACATGGTTAAATGTCTTGGGGCCTTGGCCAAGTTTGATCAGCAATACAGCCCTTTGTTTAACAAAAAAACACCATTTTTGGATGTTTCCATTCAATAACTCTCGCAAATATACCTGATTTTCTTGAAACTTGGTAACAGGATTAAATGTCTCAGGGACTTTGCCAGGATTAAATGTCTCAGGGACTTTGCCAAGTTCAATGGGGACTTTGGTTTGACCCTATTTGGCTGAGTTATGTCTCTCTGATTAACAAAAAATGCTATTTTCTTCTGTTTCCATTCAATAACTCTCACAAATATTACCTGATTTTCTCAAAACTTGATAACATGGTTAAATGTCTCCGGGGCCCTGGCCAAGTTTGATTGGCACTTTCATTGGACCCTATTCGATGGAATTATGGGCCTTTGATTAACGAAAGCAGGGGAAATAGATTCTACGAATTTGCTTGTTTTATTTGGTCTAATTTAAAAATATAGATTGAAACAGAAATGCTAGTAAATAAATGTATTTCTAGGACACGCTTCTGTCTAAATTACATTCAAGGCCAGTTTAAAGTTCATATTCAGGCTGTAACTGTAGACAAACGTGTAACTTGACCAGCCATGGTCACTGGAGTATATTAATGTATCATTTTGGACCACACAAACTGACCAGACAGTGGGACAGCTGGTCATCTATTGTCCACTATTTACAGCCACTGAGGTTGAAATGGCCTGTCCTATCCAATTTTTCCCCCCAATTAAAGGTTGTCTGTATATAGGTACAATCCTATAAGGCAAAAAAAAATAATATGTCTGTTTAGGGTTAAATTGGCAAAAAAAAATAGGGTCAGTAGGTGGGCATGTGTTGTTGTTTTTTTTAGTGTCTTTCACTAGTCTGAGCTCGAAATTGCGACCTTTAATTTTTTTTTCGTAGAAAAGTGGAAAAAAAATTAGGGTCAGTAGGTGGGCATGTGTTGTTGTTTTTTTTAGTGTCTTTCACTAGTCTGAGCTCGAAATTGCGACCTTTAAATTTTTTTTCGTAGAAAAGTGGAAAAAAAATTAGGGTCAGGGGTAAAAAATTAGGGTCGATCAAGTAACCCTATAAACAGATATATTTTTTGTTTCGCCTTATCAGATGAGGGGGCTTTAAACAACTTTCTTCTGTCATTTTTTTCATTTTATCTAGATACCTAGACTTATCTAGACATGTCTATCATTTATAAATTTAGGGTGACTTTTTTGTATATTTTTCTAACTGACCCACTTGTTAAAACTTGTACTAATAGTACTACAATGTATGAATTCTACTCACCATTAGACACAGGGGCTTGAAACTCTTTATATATCGTAATATATTTTAATCAGAATAATATTTAACCTTACGAAATGAAAGTGAAAACAACTCAGTAATGTTGTGGAGGGTGGAGGGGGGAGTAATAGATGTACTGGTATCAGCTTGTCTGTAGAAAAAAAATGTCTCGAACACTCTTGCTAGACGAACAGATCAACTTATTTCAATGACACTTGCTTATTTCAATGACACTTGGCAGCCGTGTTGGAGACCATGTGTAGATAGGCAGGCAGTTACTCCCTTGAGTGATCATATATTTAGATAAGGTTTGTAACTTAAGTGTTAAAATTGGCAATTTGGGATTCCTAGGAAGTGGTCTGATTAAGCTAATGGGCATTGTACAGAGTGGCTATAGGAAATTCGATCTTCTTGTACATTTTACAACAAAAATGATGTAGCTATTGAAGACTGTTGAGCATTTTTGTTGAAGATCAATGTCATATTTCCTTCATTAAAGTATGTTTCTATAACATTCAATGTAATTTAAGAACATTAGTATAATTGATATATCTAATTAGAATCAACGGACATAATTTAATGATGTGAATCTGGTAGTTGTCAAGCATGCATTGTTAGAAAATCAATACGAACGTGGTTGATATCAAGATGTGATCTCTTCTTCTAAGTTTAATCAAAATGGATTAATTGTGTTTTGTTCCTGCTTGCAGAATTTCCTTTTCATCAATGTCCAGATATTAATTTGTAGGTCACCTGATACAAAGTCTAAAGTGATCTCTTCTAATTACCCTCTGTCCGTCGTCGTCCGTCGTTTGTTGTCCTTCGTGTGTCCGTAAACAATTTACATTTTCGACTTCTTCTCCAAAACCGCTGAAGCAATTTCAATGAAATTTTGCACAAACCTTCGAAGGCATAAGGCCAATTAAAATTGTGAATTATATGACCCCCACCCCCCAGGGGGCTGTGGGAGGGGCCAAAAGGGATAAAATTGGCTAAAATTTCAAAAATCTTCTTCTGAATTCACAGATTTGATGGAACCAAATAATCTTCATATATTGGAAGATCTTAAGGCCCTCTACAAAAATTGTGAATTATGTGACCCTGGGGTCTTGGGTTTTCCTCCTGGGGAGGGGGTTAAGTTTGCTATAGTTTATTAAGGGAAGACACATTTTTGAGCATTATTTGATCATTTATAATAGGAAATTAGTCAAATGTTATCAGAATTATCCCTATGAGATGGTCATTGAATCCTATTAACAAATTTTCCATTACTGACCCCCAGGGGCCTTAGTGGTGGGGCCATAAGGGGTCAAATAGGCTAAAACTTCAAAAATCTTCTACTGAAATTCTGGAACTGGTAGAATCAAATACTCTTTATAGATTGGACGGCCTTTACAAAATTTGTGAATTTAAAGCCCCTAGGGTCTTGTGTTTCCCCCAGGAGAGGGAGTCAAATTTACTATTGTTTATATAGGAAAAACACATTTATGAACATTAATTGCTTATTTTTCATAGGAAATAAGTCAAACTGAGTCGGAATTATCATCCCGAAATAGCATTTTAACATGATATCCATATTGGTCCTGGCCGATCCCCAGAGGCTGGAGGGCCGGGGCCAAAAGGGGTCAAAATGGATAACATTTAAAAAATCTTTCTTCTGAATTCACAGATTTGATGGAACCAAATACTCTTCATAAGTTAAAAAGTCAAATTTATAAAATCACTAACTGACTTCAAGGGCCTGATGGGCCAATATATAGTGGTTATATGTCTTTGTTTCATTCTGTATATGAACTCAGGTGACCGTTAAGGCCCATGGGCCTCTTGTTTCTCCATAGCTATATATTTCAATTTTGATTACATTTTTTTTTTTTTTAAATATATATATATACCGTATTCGACCCATTAAGCACCCAGGGTACTTAAAAAAAATGAAGTAAATGATAGGGAGGGGATGCTTATTGGATCAAATACGGTATTGAGTAATGCCATGCAGCTTGGGTTGATTTCCTTATTATAAATAAAACTTTTAGTCAGTTGTTTATCAGAATTAAGTGCCTTCATTTCACTCCATAGGTCTTATTCAGAGGCCTTAGAATGGACTTTTAACTTGTTCATCTGTTCACCCGTCTTTGAATCAGAATAGAGTATTGACTATTCTATCAGAACTATATTCCCTTCTAGGTATTACTGTTGTTTTTCCAACTGCTTTTTTTGTGACATTCTCCTCAAATAATTTTTTTATAAATTTCTATTTTAACAGATTTCCATGGCTACTACCAGCACTTGAAACACGACATACTGTGGACCGGATGATGCAGGCCATTCTTACCAATCAGAAAATGATTTGTATCCCACGCTCGGTCTACTTCCTATCCACATTAAAGATGTAAGTGCAGCTCTGATTGGTTAATGCAATGGTATTGATTAATGTTCAAAAGACAAACCACATATATCACTCTTTAACTCATTCATCCCTGAAAATTCATAGTGGACTGTTCCAACCTTAAATCAGAAGAGTTCAAATGTGTCTTCTGGGGTGAGTGAGTTAAACCATAGGATGAAATACACTCAGCTTCTCTAAACTTGAATTTGATGAGCCCATGGTACACTTATGGTAAATCATTACTGTAAATGTGAACATTTACACAAGGGTGAAACTTACGCTATTTATGGCAAAAATCCCTCTACACGTAAATTGTGTGTACCATTTTTAGCTCATCTGACCCGAAGGGTCAGGATGACCTATAGTCGTCATGTTTCGTCCGTCGTCGTCCGCCGTGCGCCGTGCGCCGTGCGTTAACTTTTCACATTTTGAACTTCTTCTCAAGTTCTACCGGTGCGATTTGGCTGAAACTTGCATGAAATGATCCTGACATGGTCCCGACAAAGTGTTGTTATTTTTCGGGTCGATCCGAAATCCAAGATGGCCGCCACAGTCAGTCGCCATCTTGAAAAGACATTTTGAACTTCTTCTCAAGTTCGAAGCTGAAACTTGTATGAAATGTCCTGACGGTTGTCGTTTAGTGCGATTTGGCTGAAACTTGCATGAAATGATCCTGACATGGTCCTGACAAAGTGTTGTTATTTTTCGGGTCGATCCGAAATCCAAGATGGCCGCCACAGCCGCCATCTTGAAAACACATTTTGAACTTCTTCTCAAGTTCTACCTTTGTGATTTGGCTGCAACTTCATCTGCATGAGATGATCCTGACATGGTTCGACAAAGTATTGTTACATCTCTGGTTGATCCCAAATCGAAGAAGGTTACCATGACACTATATCTGATTAATTTCCTACATGTTAAGGCCCTTGGGCCTCTTGTTTGAAATAAGATTTGTTGAAGGAAATGGAAAATGATCCTGACATGGTCCTGACAAAGTGACACCATATGAAATTAATTTTACTATTGCCAAGGTAGTCAGATGACCGTTAAGGCCCTTTGGGCCTCTTTTTAGCTCACCTGGCCAAAAGCTTATGTCATGCCGCGGCGTCTGCCGTCCTTCTGCCTGCAGTCAACATTTTTCTTTAAACCGCTACTAGTCATAGGGTTCTAAATGGAATGTAACCAAATTTGACCAGAAACATCCTTGGGGGAAAAAGGGAAACAGACTTTGACCCCAGCGGGGTCAGAAGGGGCAGGGCCCAATAGGGGAAACAGAGGTAAACCATTTAAATCGCTTCTTGTCATAGAGTTCTGCATGGATTGTAACCAAATTTGGCCAGAAACATCCTTTAGGGAAGGGGAACTGAGTTTGTAAAAATTTTGACTCTGACCTACCGGGGGCAGGAGGGGCGGGGCCAAATAGGGGAAATAGAGGTAAATCATCTAAATTGCTACTTGTCATAGAGTTTTGCATGGATTGTAACCAAATTTGGCCAAAAACATCCTTGGGGGACGGGGAACAGAGTTTGTTTAAATTTTAGCTCTGATCTCCTGGGAGCAGGAGGGGCAAAGCCCATTAAATAAATAGAAGTAAATCTTTTAAATTGCTACTTCATATATAGGACTTGATAAAAGTTCTGTATGGTTTAGATTGTAACCAAATTTGGCCAGGAATATCCTCTGTGGAAGGGTAACAGAATTTGTATAAATTTTGGCTCTGATCCCCTGGAGCAGAGAGTAGGTCATGATAGGGAAATTAGAGATAAATCTGTAAATTCCTTCAGAAAAGAAACAATGATCCTGTATTCAGAACATTACATGGCATTACAATAACCAGGTGAGCGATACAGGCCCTCTGGACCTCCTGTTAACAAGTTGAGGGGGGGTTCATTGCCAAAATAACAAAGTCTCAAAATCTTTACTCCATACCAGTCAACTTTCAGGTATTGCAATATGGGAGAAAGCGGTTAAGCGAAATGTTCAACAGCTTAACTGAGAAGCCATGTACTTGTCTTGTTTTAGCGTGTTTAAATATTAAAAGATAGCATATGAGATGGAAATATTTCAAGTTTTGAACAGATACATATTTTGTCATCATGCAACTTCCGTCATCATGCGCCGTGCCCCATGCGCTTAATGCTGTGCGTAAACATTTCATTCAAACAACTTCTTCTCAATAACGGAAAGGCCCAGGGTACTGATATTGGGCCTGTAACATGCTGGGATAAAGGGCTACCAAGTTTGTTCAAATGAATGACCTTGATCTTCAATCAAGGTCACAGGGGTCAAATAGGCTAAAATCTTTAAACGACTATGTTGTATTGTAATAATAGTCAGATGACCGTTAAGGCCCATGGGCCTCTTGTTTTCATGTAGATATCTATCAAGTTAATCACCAAAGCAGAAGAGTTATATAACTTATGTTTATTATGTATTATGTTTTATAGGATATTGCCAGTGGATGCCTTGTTATATAACTTATTATGTATTATGTTTTATAGGATATTGCCAGTGGATGCCTTTATAGAAGTAAAGAAGTTTTTTGGTGCCTCTTCATTCATGGACACGTACGTCGGTCGTGACAGAAAAAGTGCTTCTTCCTCAAGTGAATCAATTGAAACAAATGGTTTCCATACTGACTAACAAGTACATGACAAATTGTTATAGTGTTAAAGTTATATGTGACGTATTTTTCATACTCACGAATCAAGACAAGCTTTTAATATGTTATTCAACACCAAAAGTTACCAACATTTTGAGAATTACAATACTTTCAATCCACAGGTTTTAATTTACATGTACAAATAAGAGCTGAAAATGATTTTTGGCAGTACTGCTAAAAATCGTTATGTATTAACATCTTCAGTGTAGTGAAATGAGTACATACGGTCAGACCATGAAGCCATATTGCTGTCTACAATTTCATTTCACATTTGTACAGTATTCTTAATAATTGAAAAGTGATTTCAGAAGGTATGTTTTCATCAAAACATGTATAAGGCTTAAAAACAAGAATTTCACAGTGGTAACCTCTGTGTTCTAACTAACGTTTATAAGGCATCATATATGTTTGTCTGTCCATTTGAATGATTTTAACAGCTTTATTCATTAAAACTTATGGTTTTAAATGGATAATTGAAGAAAAAATAACATGTCAAAATTTTCGGCCAGTTACGGCACATATAACTTTAAATTTGACTGCATAATTGGTGTAGACAAGACAAAATATGTACAACCTGTCGAAACACAATCTCTATACCCTAGTGGTCTTTATACACTGGTCAAGTTGGGTTATAAATGACCATTTTAGACCTTAAGAAATTGGGCTTCATAAATAGTGGTCTTAATGACAGATAGCCAGCTGTCAATCAAACCGCACGTGACTTTGCATTTTGTATTGTGTGTGCTACGATGTTTGCTCCGACATTGAATAGAAACATGTGCGTTTGTGAGCGCAAGGCGTGGCTATATTACACCTGGCGATCGGTCAATACAGCGGTGGTCACTAAGACAGGTTTTACTTTACATAATGTGTAGCCAGTACTTGTTTGGTGTAAAATGCCAACAAGTTGGCCACAACAAAATCCTTTTAAAAGTTTTGAGATTGACTTTTTGAAAAATTCACTAAATTTTGGGATATTTGGACTGTATCACTTGTTCTAGATGGTTGTCACTTCATTTCTGAAACGTGAAACCTTTTAAAGACTTTGACAAACATTTTTGATGTAAGACATACACTATATACCCCTCTAACTCGAACCCACATTCCTCGAATACCCCTCATTCATCAACTGATCACAAGGTCCCAAACCGTGTATATTTCATGTAATAAAACCCTGGATAGCTCGAACAGCTATTCATCGAATACCCCTTATTTTACGAATAGAAATATGTCCCCGATTCATCAAACACAATAATAAACCATGTATTTCTCGAACAGGTGTTTGGCCCTTGAAAAATTTTCAAACTCTCATTTTTTATGTAATACATGTTTTTTTCTTTCAATTTCAATTTTTTTTCAATTTTTAGCTCACCTGGCCCGATATTGCCATGGCGCGTCGTCGTCCGTCGTCCGTCCGTCAACATTTCCTTTAAATCGCTACTTGTCCTAGAGTTCTGCATGGATTTTAACCAAATTTGGTCAGAAACTTCCTTAGGGGAAGGGGATCAGATTTTGCATAAATGGTGACCCTGACCCCCCTGGGGCAGGAGGGGCAGGGCCCAATAGGGGTAAAAGAGGTAAATCCTATAAATCGCTACTTGTCCTAGAGTTCAGCATGGATTGCAACCAAATTTGGCCAGAAACTTCCTTAGGGGAAGAGGATCAGATTTTGCATAAATGGTGACCCTGACCCCCCTGGGGCAGGAGGGGCGGGGCCCAATAGGGGTAATAGAGGTAAATCCTATAAAACGCTACTTGTCCTAGAGTTCTGCATGGATTGCAACCAAATTTGGCCAGAAACTTCCTTAGGGGAAGGGGATCAGATTTTGCATAAATGGTGACCCTGACCCCCGTGGGGCAGGAGGGGGCGGGGCCCAATAGGGATAATAGAGGTAAATCCTATAAATCGCTACTTGTCCTAGAGTTCTGGATGGATTGTAACCAAATTTGGCCAGAAACATCCTTGGGGGAAGGGGAACAGAACTTGTATAAATTTTGACTCTGACCCCCCGGTGGCAGGAGGGGCGAGGCCCAATAGGGGAAATAGAAGTAAATCGTATAAATCGCTACTTATCCTAGTGTTCTGGATGGATTGTAACCAAATTTGGCCAGAAAACATCCTTGGGGGAAGGGGAACAGAACTTGTATAAATTTTGGCTCTGAACCCCCGGGGGTAGGAGGGGCGGGCCCAATAGGGGTAATAGAGGTAAATCCTATAAATGGCTACTTGTCCTAGAGTTCTGCATTGATTGTAACCAAATTTGGCCACAAACATCCTTTGGGGAAGGGAAACAAAACTTGTATAAATTTTGGCTCTGACCCCCCTGGGGGCAGGAGGGGCGGGGCCCAATAGGGGAAATAGAGGTAAATCCTAAAAATCGCTACTTGTCCTATAGTTCTGCATGGATTGTAACCAAATTTGGCCAGAAACATCCTTGATGTTAACAGAATTCGTATAAATTTTGGCTTTGACCCCCTGGAGCAGAAAGAGTGGGACACAATAGGGGAATTAGAGGTAAATATTCAAATTCCTTTAGAAAAAAACAATGAACTTATATTCAGAACATTACATAGCATTACAAACCAGGTGAGCGATACAGGCTCTCTGGGCCTCTTGTTCAGAGTTTCCGACAATATGATTGTCGATAACCAATCATGACCAACCTCGGATGAGTTGAATACCCTGTATTCCTCAAACTATTGATCTGGTCCCCTGCTGTTCCAGGGGTTTTAGTGTATTTTATATGTGGGATATATTGTTAGATAGTTGCTAGTTTATTACTGACGTCCACCTATTACTAGGCTTTGTCCCACTGACTAAAGTCTTCTGTCAGTGTGTGAGGGTTGGGTCACCGTCTGTTCAGACCTACAGCATAGTGTAATGTTTGGAAGATGTCCCCCCCAGGTCTGGAAACTTTGTAAATCTCCTTATGTCTGTACAGACCTACGGTAAAGTGTAATGTTTTGGAAGATGTCCCCCGGGCCTGAAAACTTTGTAAATCTCCTTATGTCTGTACAGACCTATGGTATAGTGTAATGTTTGGAAGATGTCCCCCGGGCCTGGAAACTTTGTAAATCTCCTTATGTCTGTACAGACCTACGGTAAAGTGTAATATGTTTGGAAGATGTCCCCCGGGTCTGGAAACTTTATAAATCTCCCTATGTCTGTACAGACCTACGGTAAAGTGTAATGTTTGGAAGATGTCCCCCGGGTCTGGAAACTTTGTAAATCTCCTTATGTCTGTACAGACCTACGGTTAAGTGTAATTTTTGAAAGATGTCCCCCGGGTCTGGAAACTTTGTAAATCTCCTTATGTCTGTACAGACCTACGGTATAGTGTAATGTTTGCAAGATGTCCCCCGGGTCAGAAAACTTTGTAAATCTCTTTATGTCTGTACAGACCTATGGTAATTGTAATTTTTGGAAAATCTCTGAAGTCTGAAAACTTTATAAATCTCCTTATGTCTGTACAGACCTACGGTATAGTGTAATGTTTGGAAGATGTCGCTTGGTTCTGAAAACTTTGTAAATCTCCTTATGTCTGTACAGACCTATGGTAATTGTAATTTATGGAAGATCTCTGGAGTCTAAAAACTTTATAAATCTCCTTATGTCTGTAAAGACCTACGGTATAGTGTAATGTTTGGAAGATGTCCCACGGGTCTGAAAACTTTGTAAATCAAATAATGTCTCTACAGACCTACATTATAGTGTAATGTTTGGAAGATGTCCCCTGGGTCTGAGAACTTTATAAATCTCCTTGTGTCTGTACACACCTACAGTATAGTGAAATGTTTGGAAGATGTCCCCGGGGTCTGAAAACTTTATAAATCTCCTTATGTCTGTACAGACCTACGGTATAGTGTAATGTTTGGAAGATGTCCCCCGGGTCTGAAAACTTTTTTAAATCTTCCTATATCTGTACAGAACTACGGTATACAAATGTAGTGTAATGTTTGGAAGATGTCCCTTGGGTCTGAAATCTTGTAAATCTCCTAAGTAAGGTATATGCATATGATTACAATTCCTATTGTACTGGGTTTAACTGAAATTAACTCTTAAAAGTTTTATTTATTGTGAGGTAAAACGAATCAAGGGGAATAACTCTGGTACACTTCGACTGCATAAAATATGGGATCATGACTAGAATGTAACAAGACGAAGGGGGATAACTCTTAAGTACTTATTATACCGGGTAATAGATAGTCGATGTCTGGATACTGTCCACTCTCTACCAGTGTTTGGTTATATAATAAATCAACAGAAATGAAATGAATGCATTTACATAGTTTTAAATTTCTCTGTCCTTTTGTGTCATGTTTAATTATTTCTTATTCGTGTTATATATCATTTTAGTCAGATCTATGTGTTACAGTAAATTTGTGTTCATATATATATATATATATAAATAAAAAAGAACAATGTCCATGTGATGGTTTCCATATACATAAAAAAACACAACTATAAAACAGTTTTTTCTCCCTAGCGCTTTCTCGGCTCATGCCGGTCTTCAGGGGTTTGAATTCTTTTATTTGTAAAACATGACGTCATAGTACAATGACGTCATAGTAAGATTACGTCATGACATGGTACATAAAGATATTGTGAATGGTTCTGGAAGAAAATAACAAAAACATGAGGACGAAATAAAAACTAATATGAAGTTCCTTTGTCCCGTTCTGAATTTAGCACAGGTTTCATAAGTTGAATGAAATACATATCTTTATTTTCTCTTTTTAAAAGATCTGAATTGGACATTTGATATATTGGTAAAATAAAAAAATTATCATTAGCACACATATGACAATGTTCGTTTACTGTTAAATATCTGAGATGGTCTGTTTTGGTTTGTTGTCGGTGTAATGTAACTCTCTTTCTCAATTCCATTCCTGTCTGACCAATATAAAAATCTGAGCATTTGCTACAAATAAGTGCGTATATGACATTTTTGGATGTACAATTCATATTAGTTTTTAATTTTGAAATTAAAACCATTTTTGAATGTATAATTTTTACACTCTATAATAATATCACATGTTTTGCAACGCTTTTGCATACATTTAGTGACAGAAGTATTTTGCATTTTCGAATCAAATTTTGACGCACATAAAAATACGTTTAAGGTTTTTAGGCTGACGCTTGCAATTTATTATTTTCTTGTTAGATAAAATCAATTTCATTCTGTCGCTATTTTTCATGTAATCTTCACAACCTTTTACAATTGGAAAAATATTGTAGTTGTTTGGATTAAAAGTACTGACAAAAGGTATTATATTGCTTTTGGATTCCACTTTATTCGATTTCCTTAAATGAATAGGTCCTTCTTTTTTTGCTCTTTCAACTCCATAATCTATAACTTCTTGCGGATAATGCTGTTTGCGCAGATAAAAAACTAAGTTCTCTAAGCGTTCAGCTAAAATAGTTTTATCACTTACGATTGTGATAAGACGGGACGCTAAATTAAATGGGATATTTAGCTTTACATGCCTTGCATGATTTGAATAAAAATCAAGATAGTTATGCGAATCCGTCGGTTTTACAATACAAGTCAGTAGTGATTTCACCATTTTTACTATGTACAGATATATCCAAAAACGGTAGTTTTACTGTACTAGAATCCATTGTGTACTGTATATCAGGATGTAGCTTATTAAGTTCTTGAAATAATGTATTTACATCTTTATCTGATTGCCAGAACCATTCACAATATCTTTATGTACCATGTCATGACGTAATCTTACTATGACGTCATTGTACTATGACGTCATGTTTTTACAAATAAAAGAATTCAAACCCCTGAAGACCGGCATGAGCCGAGAAAGCGCTAGGGAGAAAAAAACTGTTTTATAGTTGTATATATATATATATTTTTTTTTTAGTACATTGTATCTGGTTCAACAAAGTAAGACAAGATGTAACAAAAGGACAAACGTTGTTGCGGATGTACACAAATGATATATTCTATTTTTTTTCTATTGATTTTGTTTAATTATTTGAACTCTCTATATTTAAAATGTTTTTTTTTTTTTTTTTTTTTTTTTTTTTCATTTTTTGATTTGGGTGAAACTGCAGGGTTTGATATTTCTATTGTATACACCATGGTAATTATTTCTGTAAAAAGTTTTAGGGGATAATTTGTTACTTTTTCACCCATGAATTCTAATTTTCCATTACATGACTGGAGCAATTCATAATGAAGTTACAGGGAAGAAAAGGTAAATTGCAATGTTTTGTAAATACATATATATATTAACATATATTTCTAGAAAATTAATCCATGTTATGATTGAATGTTAGAAAAATTGCTAAAATAATTTTTATATTAGGAAATAATGTGGCTGCCATTTGTTCTTTGTGAAGGTCATTGTGAAGGTCATTTTTATCCAATAATGTTGAAGTTATTTATTATGTATATTACACAGTGTTATATGTATAGTAAGTTCAATTTTGTTTTAGAATTTCTTTCTGTATCATTTGTATACTTAGTTTAATTACCATTGATCTTGCCAAAGAGTTTGTATTAATTAAGTGAAATATGGATGCAGGCAAATGTATTGTTTGATCATGAATTGTAATTATTTAATTATTGTACATATTAAAGCATTAATTGGTTCCAAACCTTAAACGTCACAAACGATAATCCATGGATGTATGTAATATACGTCTTTGACATGGTGATCATGTCAATATCACTGTGTTATAACTGAATCTAACATTGGCATAATCTCTACATTCTTGGTGTGTAGTCAATTGATTGTTTGTATGTTACTTTATGAGCTTACCCAATCAGACATACCATATTCGCAGTAATTAGCGCCCAGGGTGCTTAGATAATTTTAACAAAGACGTTGCTTATTAATGAACCAAAATGTAAGTTGTGGAAGGAAAAAGTCGGCCAAATACTTTAAATCTTTCTGTACTCGTGGTACATTAATCTGTTTTAATCCAAATTTTCCTGATGCTAAAATATCCCAATTTACGGTAGTCTATAGTGGGTCTTTGGCTAAATACAGTACCTGTGTTTGAAATGACAAATGTGATTGAATCTGCTCGGATGGATCATTTATAAAGTTCTTGTTATAGAAATTTGACTTTTTTTATCAATGCTCTTCAGCATAGCTCTTGTAGGTATGTATTGCTTGTTAGCCATTAGTAAATGTGTCTTAACACTATGTAAGTAGTAGCCTATCTTGTCTGGTATTATAGTACAACCTAAAATGTTGTGTAAAATTGTTTTCATCATAGGAATGTTAGTTATAGTTTATATCAATTTGGGCCCACCCGAGTGCCCATAGACCTTTTTTAGATGTTTTACTAGCCTAAAATCAAAAATCAGTAAAATCATATTCTACATCGGACTATACACCAAAAAGGGTGGAAAGCTCACTCAGGCAAAAAAATCTTCCCCGCCGACATTTAGTGGCTTACAAATCATATTTATATTTATTTGTCTAAAAAAAAAACGGTTACTACCCTTGAAAAGAATGACCATTTTCCTTTCAAAATGATGAAGTGCACACAAATATTTCAGGTTATGCTTTATATCTTATAGACAATCATGGAATCTCTACGCTCAACGTGTATGTATTATGGAGCTTGTATAGGTGTTACTTAATTAGGGTTTTACTGAATTTTGTAACTCTAAGGGAGGATTTTCCCTAATCTTCATACCTCCATGTATGACAGATTACTCTACATAATATGACAGATTAATTTTCTTTTATTTCACATCATTTATAAGATCCTTTTTGCTGAAATTATTTTGTTTTATTCTACCAGGATTTGAGTATGCTATTTTACAGCAGAGAACTGAAATGCATGTGATTCATCACTACATGTTTACATAAACCATCATCCTCGATATTGCAGGGGTTACAGTCACTTACGTTATATCTACCCACTGGACTATCTCATAGGAAAACTGAAGGCAATTCAGGACACACAGGTAATTTGATTATTTAATGTTCATCAAAGGAATTGAGTAATGGTATACTGTGGTTGACTGTGTTACTTTGAAGTTGGACGTCACTCTCTCTGTAATCGTCTAAGTAAGTCTCTACAGGCCTAGGATTGGTAAGCTTTTAGCTCACCTGGCCTGAAGGTAGCTCACCTGGCCTGAAGGGCCAGTGAGCTTATATCATGGCACTGAGTTCGTCCATCCATTTGTCAACATTTCCTATAAAATTTCAACTTTTCATAGAGTTCTACATTGATTGTAACCAAATATGGCCAGAAACATTATTGGGGGAAGGGGAACAGAATTTGTTTAAATTTTGGCTCTAACTCCCTGGAGCGGAAAGAATAGGGCCAACAGGGAATTTAGAGGTAAAATTTTAAATTCCTTCAGAAAAGAAACAATGATCTTGTATTCAGAACATTACTTGGCATTACAAACCAGCTGACCAATACAGGCCCTCTGGGCCTCTTGTTTTTCTCCTGAACTGCCTCCAGTTTTACTATGATATAATCCTGGGGTTGATTAACATCAGTGATAGTAACCCCTGGAGTATTAAGGATGATTGCTTAACCACCATATAATCATTGTTATATCACAGACATTTTTACACAAGTGCAATATCCATATACTGTACACATGTTTATAATCCTGGACAGCCCTATCTGTCACAGGAGAGAAAGAATGCATCTTTATACTGACGATGTCATGATTTTAACCAAGTTATCAGGCAGTAGATTTGCGCTTTTTTCCACTGTCAGTTTGATTTCCTGGGAGTTTCACTACAGGAACAGCTAAGATTATTTAGGCAGGTTTCTACTGTTGCTTAATATAGGTGTTGTTTAGTATAGGTGAGGTTTTTCATCCTTCAAAGTTAAATGTCAAAAAATCTTTATTTTTCAAATAATGTTCTCATTTCATAACTTTTAAACCTTTATTTTAATCAACAAAATGTGTAGCATGCCAGAATCATTCAAAGAAATGTGCAGTATTAATGTATTGTATTTTTTTATATCTTTTTTTTAATAAGGTATGAGTTCATCAACATTCAATTGTTTTAAAGTTTCAAAGGTATACGCCAAGGACATGTCATTTGTCCATTACCTTTGAAATAAAAAAATATATAAAATTTGTTTGGTTTTTTGTTTTAGTATTATATCCATTAAATGATCTTTGAATATTAGTTTCTTCATTTTGAATATACAGTTACAATGTTCATGTAGTGAGTTTTAAAACTCTTGACTAAAGATGCAGCCAAATGTTTAAAATGTATATGTATTGTTATCAAGACCAATTGTTGTAACTGTTGTTAATGTTTCAAATATATACAATATATTGTCAAAAAAAACCATGATGTTTTTCTTCTCATCGTAATAGATGTATTGTCCAATAAAAACAACGAAAGTCAAATCACATTTAAATTGTTTCATTTCCTTATTTCATCAAAACAGTACCAGATATGAAGTTTTAATTGGTAGAATTTTGTGTAAGATTTGGTTGGTAGAATTTTGTGTAAGGTTTGGTCGGTAGAATTTTGTGTAAGGTTTGGTGGGTAGAATTTTGTGTAAGGTTTGGTCGGTAGAATTTTGTGTAAGGTTTGGTCGGTAGAATTTTGTGTAAGGTTTGGTCGGTAGAATTTTGTGTAAGGTTTGGTCGGTAGAATTTTGTGTAAAGTTTGGTTGGTAGAATTTTGTGTAAGGTTTGGTCGGTAGAATTTTGTGTGTGGTTTGGTCGGTAAAATTTTGTGGAAGGTTTGATTGGTAGAATTTTGTGTAAGGTTTGGTGGGTAGAATTTTGTGTGAGGTTTGGTCGGTAGAATTTTGTGTGAGGTTTAGTCTGTAGAATTTTGTGTGAGGTTTGGTCTGTAGAATTTTGTGTGAGGTTTGGTTGGTAGAATTTTGTGTGAGGTTTGGTTGGTAGAATTTTGTGTGAGGTTTGGTCTGTACAATTTTGTGTAAGGTTTGGTCAGTAGAATTTTGTGTGAGGTTTGGTGGGTAGAATTTTGTGTGAGGTTTGGTTGGTAGAATTTTGTGTGAGGTTTGGTCTGTACAATTTTGTGTAAGGTTTGGTCTGTAGAATTTTGTGTGAGGTTTGGTGGGTAGAATTTTGTGAGAGGTTTGGTTGGTAGAATTTTGTGTGAGGTTTGGTCTGTAGAATTTTGTGTGAGGTTTGGTCTGTAGAATTTTGTGTGAGGTTTGGTGGGTAGAATTTTGTGTGAGGTTTGGTCTGTAGAATTTTGTGTGAGGTTTGGTCTGTAGAATTTTGTGTGAGGTTTGGGTAGAATTTTGTGTGAGGTTTGGTCTGTAGAATTTTGTGTGAGGTTTGGTCTGTAGAATTTTGTGTAAGGTTTGGTCTGTAGAATTTTGTGTAAGGTTTGGTCTGTAGAAATTTGTGTGAGGTTTGATTGGTAGAATTTTGTGTAAGGTTTGATTGGTAGAATTTGTGTAAGGTTTGGTGGGTAGAATTTTGTGTGAGGTTTGGTGGGTAGAATTTTGTGTGAGGTTTGGTCTGTAGAATTTTGTGTGAGGTTTGGTCTGTAGAGAATATTGTGTGAGGTTTGGTCTGTAGAATTTTTGTGTGAGGTTTGGTCTGTAGAATTTTGTGTGAGGTTTGGTCTGTAGAATTTTGTGTGAGGTTTGATTGGTAGAATTTTGTGTAAGGTTTGATTGGTAGAATTTGTGTAAGGTTTGGTGGGTAGAATTTTGTGTGAGGTTTGGTGGGTAGAATTTTGTGTGAGGTTTGGTCTGTAAAATTTTGTGTGAGGTTTGGTCTGTAGAAATTTTGTGTGAGGTTTGGTCTGTAGAATTTTGTGTGTTTTTGGTCTGTAGAATTTTGTGTGATGTTTGGTTGTGAATTTTGTGTGAGGTTTGGTCTGTAGAATTTTGTGTGAGGTTTGGTCTGTAGAATTTTGTGTAGGTTTGGTCTGTACAATTTTGTGTGAGGTTTGGTTGGTAGAATTTTGTGTGAGGTTTGGTGTAGAATTTGTGTGAGGTTTGGTCTGTAGAATTTTGTGTGAGGTTTGGTTGGTAGAATTTTGTGTGAGGTTTGGTCTGTAGAATTTTGTAGGTTTTGTTGTTTGGTAGAATTTTGTGTGAGGTTTGGTGGGTAGAATTTTGTGTGAGGTTTGGTCGTAGAATTTTGTGTGAGGTTTGGTCTGTAGAGAATTTTGTGTGAGGTTTGGTCTGTAGAATTTTGTGTGAGGTTTGGTCTGTAGAATTTTGTGTGAGGTTTGGTCTGTAGAATTTTGTGTGAGGTTTGTTGTAGAATTTTGTGTGAGGTTTGATTGGTAGAATTTTGTGTAAGGTTTGATTGGTAGAATTTGTGTAAGGTTTGGTGGGTAGAATTTTGTGTGAGGTTTGGTGGGTAGAATTTTGTGTGAGGTTTGGTCTGTAAAATTTTGTGTGAGGTTTGGTCTGTAGAGAATTTTTGTGTGGTCTGTAGAATTTTGGTTGGTGAGAATTTTGTGTGAGGTTTGGTCTGTAGAATTTTGTGTGAGGTTTGGTCTGTAGAATTTTGTGTAAGGTTTGGTCTGTAGAATTTTGTGTGAGGTTTGGTTGTAGAATTTTGTGTAGGTTTGGTCTGTAGAATTTTGTGTGAGGTTTGGTTGGTTGAATTTTGTGTGAGGTTTGGTGGTAGAATTTTAGTGTGAGGTTTGGTCTGTAGAATTTTGTGTGAGGTTTTTGGTAGAATTTTGTGTAGGTTGTTTTTGTGTGAGGTTTGGTCTGTAGAATTTTGTGTGATTTGAGGTTTGATTGGTAGAATTTTGTGTGAGGTTTGGTCTGTAGAAATTTGTGTGAGGTTTGATTGGTAGAATTTTGTGTGAGGTTTGGTCTGTAGAAATTTGTGTGAGGTTTGATTGGTAGATCATGCTTTACATCCTGTTGTTCCTGGTAGAAGTGAATATTTCCTGTGATAAGACAAATCCCGCCTTTCTGCTTTATAGCTTTGTCCAAAGTTTACTTACAAGCTACTTGTATTGATACCCTAGTCCAGTGTAGCAACCCTTAAATTTCATGTTAGTTTTAGGAAATTTCAGCTAATGTCAATTAAAGAGCCTCCCATGCATCTGAATGTTTTGGGAGGCTGTGGTATATTCATCTTGTGTCTCCTTGTGATAGATTATAGTGGGCCTCTTGCCCTATTTATAGTGCTATCTCAATGTAGCATCCACCAAAAGAAACCAACAACACATCCAACCGGTCACATTATACTGACAACAGGCGAACCAGTCGTCCCACTCCCCTATTGCTGAGTGCTAAGCAGGAACAAGGACTAGCAGATTTGTCTGTTGTGTGATTTTCCACTTTTCAAGTATGATATTGTGACACGAATTAACATGACTATATTTTGCCTGTTTATATAATTCTGTCAATAAGGATATAAATACACAAAACATAGTATATACTTTAGAAAAAAATAAAAACTAGAGATATGAGTGTAAGGGCGTCAGGATTCTGTTGTTAAATGAAAAGTTTTGTAACGTCTAGAAAATGTGTCGGATTCCTTTACAGTTAAAATGCGTCAAACCCCTGTGCAGTTGCGTCATAACTGAAAACCGCCGTCTGCGTCACTTTGAAAGGAAATCACGCCTATCACGTGACAATCGTGGTTCCCTAAGGTCACTACCACAACCTGTAATATGTAACACCCATTTATTAGTTGTAGATGTGGGGAAAACTTGCCAAAAACGGTGACCCTGTCAGCCCCTATGCAGATGATGAGGGATGATCTATACGTAGAAAGAAGACAGAGATCGGAGAGGGGCGTCTGACTTGTATTTTATTTCTTAATTATGGTTTCCCTTCCGAATAACAACAAATGGAATTTCGATATTTTTTTCAGAAATCTCTTTTTTTGAAACGTATTTTTATTTCAGAAATCCTCCATTTCTTTGAAACTTTTTATTCTAGTTTTCTTATTACAAGTGATAATTAAAGGAGTTCTGGCTATTGCACCGTTTCTCATTTTCGAATACAAAAATAATTTCCTCGTTTTTATTTGCTTCACTTGCTTTATGTGTACATGTATGTGTCATAAGATTGATGATTTTGTAATCTGTTCAATAGAACCAAAGTGTTTCGACACGAATTTGTATCCAATATCTTATACTGTATAAGGAATACATTTTGGCCCCTCGATATGTGAAGTACAAAGATTTGAGTATTTTTGCATTTACTTGTGTAAATATGAACTTTTTCAAATGGTTTCTTTTTTTTTTGCCTATAAAACGACCTTTAACCTGGCGCGTGCGCGCTGTACTGCGCAGCTGAACACGGGTCAATCAGAGATGAGACGGAACTATCTAAAGTTTGACGTTTTAACAAATAGCGGCCACATGTTTGTGTCATTATGGAACAGAACGAGAAAAGTTTAAATGGACTTTCTCAATTCTAACTGCATGTCATCCAGTAGCTCGTCTACAGGAATTTTACACGTTCCGTCAATACGATCAGTGGTGTGGCAAACAATGTGAAAAAATGGACAAATCGTGTGTCTTACTTGTTTCTGCATTGATATTACAGATACATTTATTTCATAACTCCAATACTTACAACTTTACAATATTGTAGCGTAGGGTATTGTAGTAACATATACATGTATACGGGTTTTCCCTAAAAATATATCACAGACACAACAGCGATATAAATAAACTAACATTGATCTCTGGAAAGATTGGACACAAATATGGAGCTAAACAAATTGATTTAATTTGTGAAGGTTTAATGCAAATATCATTTTGATTGATCTAGTTTCTCCTTTCCTTATACTAAAGCAATTTAATTAAGCCTACCCTATATGCATTTCGTATGATATATATTCATATTTACATGGTCAGTTTTCTTATTCTCGAAATACCTTTTTTCTTGGAGCTAAATATATACGGCAATATTGTACTTTGTATGTACAAAGGGCGATAATTCTTCAGATGTGTACCGCTTATTAAAATTTGCATGTACAGGGGTGATAACCCTAGGAAGTTATACCGTTTTCTTAAAATTTTGGCCGATAACCCTACATTATTTGACCTTTTTTCTTATATACATGTATATATAATTAAATTCATACCATATACATGTAGTTTGTGTATATTTACAAGGGTCGATAACCCTGATATATGTGTAAGGGAGATTTAACCCTAGATGCAAATTAGACATATTTGAATATATAAGAATTAAACAAATCTGTGCGAAAATTACACATACGGTTTGGTTGTTCTGAAGACAATAAAAAATAAAGCATGCACGCAAACAGGACCCATTCCGCAAGTATTGGTATGCTAGCCAACAACATCGGTATCCGTGCACAGGGACTTACGCGAATTTCCAAACAATGATCAATGTACATGTATATATGGATTATAGTATATCTTATAACTTGATACTATAATACAAATGTACTTTCATATATAACCGTCGGTTGGATATTCGTGTCAAGTCCCTGTGAACGGACGCTGGTGTTGTTGGCTAGCGGACCAATACTTACGGAGTAGGTCCTGGATCATGCCAGCCATCATAAAGATGTAAATTATCGTCTTCATAGAATCAACAGAAGTAGCCAGGTATGTGTCGAAAAGTCAAATAAATCAGATACATGGAAATGTCTCGTTAGAGTATTGGCAGGGCAGCTACGGAGCTGGGGAATCCTTCATATTACAAAGTTATTTATGGGGCACCGACAGGAAAATCCTTCATATTACAAAGTTATTTATTGGGCACCGACAGGAAAATCCTTCATATTACAAAGTTATTTATGGGGCACCGGCAGGAGAATCCTTCATATTACAAAGTTATTTATGGGGAACCGGCAGAGGAATCCTTTATATTACAAAGTTATTTATGGGGGCACCGACAGGGGAATACTTCATATTACAAAGTTATTTATAGGGTACAGGCAGGGAAATCCGAGTTTCCCGTAACCCCGACAACCCAGAAAGTGACGTTCTGGTTAATATAAAATTATATTTCTATATACAGGAAAACTGTCCAGACTTATGTAGAGTGCGAGTAATTTTTGAGGTCCCTGTGTCCAAAATGCCCCCTTTTATTTATGCATATAAAATATATACGAAATTATGAAATGAACACTCATTTAACATCCTATATACAGAATGTATACATAATATAATGATAAACAAATTTATTCAAGTTATTTTTTATTATACAAAAATCTATAATCACCATATACGTATATAAGACAGAGAGAAACAATAATCTCAATTAAAGGGACAATTCAGGGGGGGGGGGAGCTAATTCTGTTACATAACCACGAAGCAAAATATGACATAAATGTATTGTTCTACATTCCTTATGAAACACATAACAAGAAATATTGACAAATTTCCCGACATTGTTAAGAATTTTGATTGATACCGTTGAAATTCCAAATCGTTGATCAATACATGTACAACATGTACGCTGTACCCATACCCGAGCCAAAGTTTCGCACGTTAAACAAATGCAATACACACCCACAGAGGAGTTGATGAAATTATTTTTAGACAAGAACATGCATCTAATAAGGTTAACACACTACTGTAAGAGCGATTTGAGTAGTTTGAGACAAAAAATCTTTATAACATTGGCAAGGGCCAGGGTTCGGCATACAAGACATCCGACCATTATGTGAACATTTCACGTACATTTCACTACAGTGGGCTTTTCTGGCATATCACAGTAAAACCAACTAATCTAATTTCTATTAGAACTGGTTTGTTCCCGAAATATGTGCAGATTACTCTTAGACTGAATTGTCACTTTAATACTAATTATATAGCCATCCGATGGCCGAGCGGTTATGATGTCCCAACATAGTTCCACAAACCCTTCACCTCGGGGTCGTGAGTTCGAAACCCATGTGGCGTATTTGGTTTGCACGGTATACTGGCCGCTGGTCGGTGGTTTTCTACGGGTACTGCAGCGTTCCTCCATCCATAAACTCGACACGTCCTTAAATAACACTGGCTGATAATTTAAGCTAAAACTAATCAAACTAAAACTGAATAACAAAGTGTTTATAAAACTCACTAACTATAATTTACTAATCGATTAGCATAATATTCGAAATACAATACCAGGTAGGTATCATATAACATAAAACTCCCCTTATGTTGCCCCACAAATAAAACTTAACATCCTTTGTCAATTGCGCGTGCGGTATGAACCTCATTCCACGTGCTGTAGATGCTTGATAGTATATATTGACAAGTGCGCCGCATATTAAAGGGGCAGTGTTCCTTATGAAATCCATCTGTACAGCTACTGCTAGAGATGTTTTGCTTATTTCTCCTACCTTCATTATCCGGAAACAATCGTAGAAAACGTCAACATGTCTTTCCTGTTCCTAGTTTGTTCTTGTTGTTTTTGGCAAATACTTTTTCTTCAGCTAAACATAATTAAAGTTAGAATCGAGATAGTGTTCAGACATCAAAGATAGGAGTTACACATGTTTAAAAAGAATGTTAAGTTTTAATTTTATAATTCGTTAGTTCCTGTTTGTTTTGGCTGGCCGTCCGTTTTAGATATGGAGGTAATATTTGAAAATAAAATGGTATGGGGAGTCAGTGAACGAACTGATTGTCGTTTCACTTTGACTGGAAGATATTGGCCTAGTATTCCGATAAAGAACCATTATAGCCACCTATCTATGGGTTTCGAGTACGTACTGGTCGATGGTTTCTCTCCGGTTACTCTGGTTAACTGATCATAGCTAGCTGTTAAAAGTATTCCACAGAGTTGTCTGCCGTTGTCGTTCCTAACATCCATTTGACACGAGAGTGTGAAAATAGCTGTCTATGGGTATATAACGCTACGCACACAAAAACGAAAGAAATAATCATTTAAAGTCGGTGTTTGCTTGTTGATATTTAGGATTTTCTCCAAGTGTTCCATCGTCGATATTACCTCGGAGAATTGAGGATATAAAAATTTAGAAATCTTGTAAATCTTTGATAATATACCCAACCTTTATGACGACGTGCAGTTTTACACAACCAACCCTATCTCCAAATGGCGTTTATTTGTCTACGTCACGACATGTATATATCTTATAACACTGGTACTATGGTAATAGTGTTTTATCCATGTTTAAAGATGCTCCGCCGCTGACAATTGGTAGTTTTTCACTATTAAAAACAGGAGCAGACGATTTAGTATTTTTCTTCGGTTACAAAAGTTACTTAATGTACACCATTACCGCCATTTAAAAGTTTGAGCTTCTTATTTTACTTCAAGTTGAAAATATAAAAAATAATTAATTGCATCCCGAAAAAATTCCGTGGCACTATATTCTATATGGAATTAAGTACTGATTGCTCATGCACCAAAGGCAAAATAAATTATTTTGTATTATTTTTGTGTTAATTAGACACATATATACACGATTAAACACCAATTATTGTTCAAATGATGAATATTATTTATGCTCTGTCGGCGGTGGAGCATCTTTAAGACTGAGTATTCATATTTCAATAAATAAAATATATATATGTTTGATCTAGTTGTGTTAAGTGATGCTTGTCGTATCTCGGCCATCTAGACTTTCGACTGTTGATAAAGTCACATACCAGATGTTTGGTGAATGTAAAGCAGCACGTGCGAGAAAACATTAAACCTTTTCTTATCTTTCTGTAATTTAGTATTATATGTACTTTCATTTTTTTCGTTGATTCCTTATAACATAGCATTCTTTAGCCGAAACTCACAATATCGGTTATAGTCAGAAATCAAAGGCGTTTTACCGATATAGTTTCAGTTGTGACAAAAAATTTAAAAAATCAAGCTGTCGGAAGCACAATTTCAATATTGTGCACAGTAATAAATAAGATATTATTGACATAAATTTAATCCCAGCTTTGTTACGACTATGAATATGTTGATTAGTTTTATGTCGATAATTAGACATATAAATGTCATATTCAATGCCAAGGCACCCATGGTAGCTCGAGATACTCTGGCCCTGACACCAGACGTAGACATGATGCCTGGTGTAGCCCGAGATACTCTGGCCCTGACACCAGACTTAGACATGATGCCTGGTGTAGCTCGAGATACTCTGGCCCTGACACCCAGACTTAGACATGATGCCTGGTGTAGCCCGAGATACTCTGGCCCTGACACCAGACTTAGACATGATGCCTGGTGTAGCTCGAGATACTCTGGCCCTGACACCAGACTTAGACATTATGACAGATAGATGTCTGGTGTAGCCCGAGATACTCTGGCCCTGACACCAGACTTAGACATGATGCCTGGTGTAGCCCGAGATACTCTGGCCCTGACACCAGACTTAGACATGATGCCTGGTGTAGCCCGAGATACTCTGGCCCTGACACCAGACTTAGACATGATGCCTGGTGTAGCCCGAGATACTCTGGCCCTGACACCAGACTTAGACATTATGTCAGATAGATGTCTGGTGTAGCCCGAGATACTCTGGCCCTGACACCAGACTTAGACATGATGCCTGGTGTAGCCCGAGATACTCTGGCCCTGACACCAGACTTAGACATGATGCCTGGTGTAGCCCGAGATACTCTGGCCCTGACACCAGACTTAGACACGATGCCTGGTGTAGCCCGAGATACTCTGGCCCTGACACCAGACTTAGACATGATGCATGTCTGGTGTAGCCCGAGTTTTTCCTACAAATCCCCTTTTTGTGTTCATTTGAGAGCCTAGAATAGTCCACAATGCTATTGAGTAGCAGTAATAAAAAAAGGATGAATGAGATTTTAATGAGAGTTCATAGGTCACAAAAATGAAGTGGATGATATGTGGCTTTAAATGACCTTTCTCACCAAGGTCACACCGGTCAAGTGATTAGTGTGGACAATCTGTTTCGTGTTCGGAGCGTGATGGACAAGACACGATGTCTGTGCAGTTTCGTGTCTATTCTCAAATGAAACACGGATTTTTCTCACGCGCCATCCTTCGCGCGCGTGCTCTATCTCATACCACTGTTAATTACAAACCCCTATGAACAATGGCTATATCAGGGCCTAGTTAATGAAAGAGAGGAGTTCATTGTCCTAGTATAAAACTAACAATATCAGAAAAAACTGTAAACTTTATAAATGTCTGAGAAAAGGCCTGGACTGTGACGTATTTTCTTGCATTTACGTATATTGAGCTGGTATTCTTCACACTTTTCGACAGATGCTATTACAAGTAGACGACATCGTTTAGTCACGTGAATGAAATCATGATCAACATATAATTATCAAGGGAAATGTTTTGTAACGGAACTGTACAATAACATTTTATTTGTATATTGTTGAAATCAGGGTAAGATAAATATCAACAACAATTAATTAACTTGGCTTAAAACTTTGGTATACATATACGATACGTGTATTTTGTAGTGGATCGGTTTGGCATTGGTTGAGGGATAAAGGACGGGGTTCGAGGGAGGGGGTCATGTATTGGAATTTTATCTGATAATTCGACATTACCAACAATATGATGTGATGTACATTTCAAATTCTACTTTCATTCTTTAATAAAGAATAAACGTCAGTAGGACATGTTTAAGTTCTACTTATTCTTTTTTTTTCGTTCTGCCGTAATAATCCGCCTAGAACAGGCATGTTTTAATTCACAAATCTGTTACATATCAGAGGCCGATAATGTCATGCATACTTCCACCGAAATGTTGATTTTATCTGATGATTCGACATTACCAACAATATGATGTGATGTACATTTCAAATTTTACTTTCATTCTTTAATAAAGAATAAACGTCATTTAGGACATGTTTAAGTTCTACTTATTCTTTTTTTTCGTTCTGCCTTAATTACACGGAAACTTCCTGAGTGAATAATCCGCCTAGAACAGGTATGTTTTAATTCACAAATCTGTTACACATCAGAGGCCGATAATGTCATGCATACTTCCACCGAAATGTTGATTCTTCCAACAATTGCCATCAACCATGTCGATCAGAACCACATCTTTCTCCACACCCTTTCGCGCGGCAGTCACGCGCTCACGCGCTACCGTTGTCATACATACAGACACGCGCTCACGCGCTACCGTTGTCATACATACAGACACACGCAGCGGAGAGTATTTATCTTGGATCTCTAGCCCCCGAATTTCTCTTCTCCCATCTGTGAAAAAGATGATAACCTTTGGGCACTGTTGCTTTGTTAAAAGGGTCAACCTTTCTCTATTTCCGATAGGAAATTACTTATCTCGCAAAAACTCGCCCAATCTCATCAATCACACGAGAGGTGATGATCACTATTTGACCCCAGGTTAAGGTATGGTTTCATTTTAACCCGAGGCAGATTTCTCAACACTTTTTCTCAAAGTCTAAAGTCCAGATGGTTTTGTTCCGGTTTGTATTTAAAACTCAAAGAACTGTTAAGAACCTGTTTTTATTTTCAAGTCTTTATTTTCGTGTTCACTGAATTCATTACAACAAAGAAGCGAGAGAAATAAAAATGAAATTAAATGATGCATCTATTTCAAAATAAACTTTAGACTCGTCTTAACTTAAAATCAGACCATTTTTTTTTACTGAAATCTGTTGGACTAGAATATGTCAGATATAAACCGGACTCAGAATGAACACAGCCCACTATAACCATCATTGTTCCTTGAGTCATTTAAATAAGAGCTCAAAATTAATTTTGCTAGTACAAGCTTTTTGACCAGTTATGGTATATGTAAAAACCTAAAACTTAATCGCATCAATTAATCAAAGTAGAACAATACGAGAACACATTTTTCACACTCTCCAAATCTCTCTGTAAGTAAGGCTAAACATGTGGTAATTGAGATCTAATTATTTGATTTGTTTGATGGAATTGTTATGTCCTAATTATCTTGTGGTATAAACATAGAACATTTGTACCTAATTGTAGGAAATAACACTTATTCTGAACATCAAATATCATTTAAGAAACTTATTTGTGTGGCGCCTGCTTGAATATGATTTAAAAATTCCGAAATTGGAAGCACAGCTGGCTATTAGAACTCACACGTGTATATATACAAAAGTTAAAATGCATATTCATGTTACAACTAATTTTCCTAAATCTGTAAAACCTAAAACATACACCGTTATAGTGGTCACCTAATCATTTACAGATATATCCGTAGTCTTACATTAAATTTTCAAAGGAGAGGATTTGCGGATACCGTTATTCCGTCTTTGTATACTACAGATTTAGCTGGTATCCAATATACCTACCCACAAGGGCAGATAACTCTGTAATATCCAAATACACAATAGTGAAACTTGATAGCCAACCCGAGTTACAAAGATAAAACGATATTTACGCCTTCTTGGCATTTTACAGAGTTATTTCCCTTGTCGGAGATAGCGACTGTGACGTTATTACATGTACTTAATGCGCCAAAAATGCGTCATTTTTATTTTTTTCTGATAATTATGACATATAGACTCATAGACACATGCATTACAGTACCGGTAAAAGTATTAATTTTGTGGCAATCAAATTTAAGCACAGAAGTGAGTTTGAACAGAGTGGTGCAATATTGAATTCGCGCATTCTTATATAATATCTGTGTATATTGTATATATAATGTGTACGTTATGTAAATAGGGCAAGCGTTGCCACAATTTTAGCGCCAGACGTCTAGCGCGAAAAGCGTTAAAATAATTATCGCTAAAATATGCATTTTAACGGTACTCGTAAGGGTAGATACCACTGGTGATAGGGGCGGCGATGGCCGAGTGTTAAGATGTCCCGACATATTACCACAAGCCCTCCACCTGTGGGTCGTGTAGGTTCAAATCTCAAATGGGGCAGTTGTCAGGTACTGACCGCTGGTCATTGGTTTTTCGGGTACTCTGGCTTTCCTCCACAATCCAAGCTTGCACGTCCTTTACATGACCCTGGCTTTTCATAGACTTTATCAATATAATACAGGTAAAATTTTGTTGATATTATCCTTAAGTACATAACGTGACTTTTTCTCGCGTTTTCATTGGCTCAGCCCCGGGCACTATTTAGCCATAGTCCCGGGACTATACAGATCTAGAGCTGGTCGGAAGTTATGGTGGAACACAGTATATATACAGAGCTGGTCGGTAGTGAAGGTTGTACACTGTATATATACAGAGCTGGTCGGTAGTGAAGGTTGTACACTGTATATATACAGAGTGGTGGTAGTGAAGGTTGTACACTGTATATATACAGAGCTGGTCGGTAGTGAAGGTTGTACACTGTATATATACAGAGCTGGTCGGCAGTGAAGGTTGTACACTGTATATATACAGAGCTGGTCGGTAGTGAAGGGTTGTACACTGTATATATACAGAGCTGGTCGGTGTAGTGAAGGTTTGTACACTGTATATATATACAGAGCTGGTCGGTAGTGAAGGTTGTACACTGTATATATACAGAGCTGGTCGGTAGTGAAGGTTGTACACTGTATATATATACAGAGCTGGTCGGTAGTGAAGGTTGTACACTGTATATTGTACAAGGTTGTACACTGTATATATACAGAGCTGGTCGGTAGTGAAGGTTGTACACTGTATATATACAGAGCTGGTCGGTAGTGAAGGTTGTACACTGTATATATACAGAGCTGGTCGGTAGTGAAGGTTGTACACTGTATATATACAGAGCTGGTCGGTAGTGAAGGTTGTACACTGTATATATAGATGGTCGGTATATGTACAGTATATAACAGACTGGTCGGTAGTGAAGGTTGTACACTGTATATATATACAGAGCTGGTCGGTAGTGAAGGTTGTACACTGTATATATATACAGAGCTGGTCGGTAGTGAAGGTTGTACACTGTATATATACAGAGCTGGTCGGTAGTGAAGGTTGTACACTGTATATATACAGAGCTGGTCGGTAGTGAAGGTTGTACACTGTATATATACAGAGCTGGTCGGTAGTGAAGGTTGTACACTGTATATATACAGAGCTGGTCGGTAGTGAAGGTTGTACACTGTATATATACAGAGCTGGTCGGTAGTGAAGGTTGTACACTGTATATATACAGAGCTGGTCGGTAGTGAAGGTTGTACACTGTATATTGTACACTGTATATATACATGTACAGAGCTGGTCGGTAGTGATGGTTGTACACTGTATATATACAGAGCTGGTCGGTAGTGAAGGTTGTACACTGTATATATACAGAGCTGGTCGGTAGTGAAGGTTGTACACTGTATATATACAGAGCTGGTCGGTAGTGAAGGTTGTACACTGTATATATATACAGAGCTGGTCGGTAGTGAAGGTTGTACACTGTATATATACAGAGCTGGTCGGTAGTGAAGGTTGTACACTGTATATATACAGAGCTGGTCGGTAGTGAAGGTTGTACACTGTATATTGTACACTGTATATATACATGTACAGAGCTGGTCGGTAGTGATGGTTGTACACTGTATATATACAGAGCTGGTCGGTAGTGAAGGTTGTACACTGCATATATATATATAGAGCTGGTCGGTAGTGAATTTGAATGTTGTACACTGTATATATACAGAGCTGGTCGGTAGTGAAGGTTGTACACTGTATATATACAGAGCTGGTCGGTAGTGAAGGTTGTACACTGTATATATACAGAGCTGGTCGGTAGTGAAGGTTGTACACTGTATATATACAGAGCTGGTCGGTAGTGAAGGTTGTACACTGTATATATACAGAGCTGGTCGGTAGTGAAGGTTGTACACTGTATATATACAGAGCTCGTCGGTAGTGAAGGTTGTACACTGTATATATACAGAGCTGGTCGGTAGTGAAGGTTGTACACTGTATATATATACAGAGCTGGTCGGTAGTGAATTTGGTTGTACACTGTATATATACAGAGCTGGTCGGTAGTGAAGGTTGTACACTGTATATATACAGAGCTGGTCGGTAGTGAAGGTTGTACACTGTATATATACAGAGCTGGTCGGTAGTGAAGGTTGTACACTGTATATATACAGAGCTGGTCGGTAGTGAAGGTTGTACACTGTATATATACAGAGCTGGTCGGTAGTGAAGGTTGTACACTGTATATATACAGAGCTGGTCGGTAGTGAAGGTTGTACACTGTATATATACAGAGCTGGTCGGTAGTGAAGGTTGTACACTGTATATATACAGAGCTGGTCGGTAGTGAAGGTTGTACACTGTATATATACAGAGCTGGTCGGTAGTGAAGGTTGTACACTGTATATATACAGAGCTGGTCGGTAGTGAAGGTTGTACACTGTATATATACAGAGCTGGTCGGTAGTGAAGGTTGTACACTGTATATTGTACACTGTATATATACAGAGCTGGTCGGTAGTGAAGGTTGTACACTGTATATATACAGAGCTGGTCGGTAGTGAAGGTTGTACACTGTATATATACAGAGCTGGTCGGTAGTGAAGGTTGTACACTGTATATATACAGAGCTGGTCGGTAGTGAAGGTTGTACACTGTATATATACAGAGCTGGTCGGTAGTGAAGGTTGTACACTGTATATATACAGAGCTGGTCGGTAGTGAAGGTTGTACACTGTATATATACAGAGCTGGTCGGTAGTGAAGGTTGTACACTGTATATATACAGAGCTGGTCGGTAGTGAAGGTTGTACACTGTATATATACAGAGCTGGTCGGTAGTGAAGGTTGTACACTGTATATATACAGAGCTGGTCGGTAGTGAAGGTTGTACACTGTATATATACAGAGCTGGTCGGTAGTGAAGGTTGTACACTGTATATATACAGAGCTGGTCGGTAGTGAAGGTTGTACACTGTATATATACAGAGCTGGTCGGTAGTGAAGGTTGTACACTGTATATATACAGAGCTGGTCGGTAGTGAAGGTTGTACACTGTATATATACAGAGCTGGTCGGTAGTGAAGGTTGTACACTGTATATATATACAGAGCTGGTCGGTAGTGTAGGTTGTACACTGTATATATATGTACAGAGCTGGTCGGTAGTGAAGGTTGTACACTGTATATATACAGAGCTGGTCGGTAGTGAAGGTTGTACACTGTATATATACAGAGCTGGTCGGTAGTGAAGGTTGTACACTGTATATATACAGAGCTGGTCGGTAGTGAAGGTTGTACACTGTATATATACAGAGCTGGTCGGTAGTGAAGGTTGTACACTGTATATATACAGAGCTGGTCGGTAGTGAAGGTTGTACACTGCATATATATATATAGAGCTGGTCGGTAGTGAAGGTTGTACACTGTATATATACAGAGCTGGTCGGTAGTGAAGGTTGTACACTGTATATATACAGAGCTGGTCGGTAGTGAAGGTTGTACACTGTATATATACAGAGCTGGTCGGTAGTGAAGGTTGTACACTGTATATATACAGAGCTGGTCGGTAGTGAAGGTTGTACACTGTATATATACAGAGCTGGTCGGTAGTGAAGGTTGTACACTGTATATATACAGAGCTGGTCGGTAGTGAAGGTTGTCACTGTATATATACAGAGCTGGTCGGTAGTGAAGGTTGTACACTGTATATATACAGAGCTGGTCGGTAGTGAAGGTTGTACACTGTATATATACAGAGCTGGTCGGTAGTGAAGGTTGTACACTGTATATATACAGAGCTGGTCGGTAGTGAAGGTTGTACACTGTATATATACAGAGCTGGTCGGTAGTGAAGGTTGTACACTGTATATATACAGAGCTGGTCGGTAGTGAAGGTTGTACACTGTATATATACAGAGCTGGTCGGTAGTGAAGGTTGTACACTGTATATATACAGAGCTGGTCGGTAGTGAAGGTTGTACACTGTATATATACAGAGCTGGTCGGTAGTGAAGGTTGTACACTGTATATATAGAGTGTCGTAGTGAAGTTGTACACTGTATATATAAAGCTGGTCGGTAGTGAAGGTTGTACACTGTATATATACAGAGCTGGTCGGTAGTGAAGGTTGTACACTGTATATATACAGAGCTGGTCGGTAGTGAAGGTTGTACACTGTATATATACAGAGCTGGTCGGTAGTGAAGGTTGTACACTGTATATATACAGAGCTGGTCGGTAGTGAAGGTTGTACACTGTATATATATACAGAGCTGGTCGGTAGTGAAGGTTGTACACTGTATATATACAGAGCTGGTCGGTAGTGAAGGTTGTACACTGTATATATACAGAGCTGGTCGGTAGTGAAGGTTGTACTGTATATATACAGAGCTGGTCGGTAGTGAAGGTTGTACACTGTATATATACAGAGCTGGTCGGTAGTGAAGGTTGTACACTGTATATATATACAGAGCTGGTCGGTAGTGAAGGTTGTACACTGTATATATACAGAGCTGGTCGGTAGTGAAGGTTGTACACTGTATATTACAGAGCTGGTCGGTAGTGAAGGTTGTACACTGTATATATACAGAGCTGGTCGGTAGTGAAGGTTGTACACTGTATATATACAGAGCTGGTCGGTACTGAAGGTTGTACACTGTATATATACAGAGCTGGTCGGTAGTGAAGGTTGTACACTGTATATTGTACACTGTATATATACATGTACAGAGCTGGTCGGTAGTGATGGTTGTACACTGTATATATACAGAGCTGGTCGGTAGTGAAGGTTGTACACTGTATATATACAGAGCTGGTCGGTAGTGAAGGTTGTACACTGAATATATATACAGAGCTGGTCGGTAGTGAAGGTTGTACACTGTATATATACAGAGCTGGTCGGTAGTGAAGGTTGTACACTGTATATATACAGAGCTGGTCGGTAGTGAAGGTTGTACACTGTATATATACAGAGCTGGTCGGTAGTGAAGGTTGTACACTGTATATATACAGAGCTGGTCGGTAGTGAAGGTTGTACACTGTATATATACAGAGCTGGTCGGTAGTGAAGGTTGTACACTGTATATATACAGAGCTGGTCGGTAGTGAAGGTTGTACACTGTATATATACAGAGCTGGTCGGTAGTGAAGGTTGTACACTGTATATATATATACATGTCTGGTCGGTAGTGAAGGTTGTACACTGTATATATACAGAGCTGGTCGGTAGTGAAGGTTGTACACTGTATATATACAGAGCTGGTCGGTAGTGAAGGTTGTACACTGTGTATATACAGAGCTGGTCGGTAGTGAAGGTTGTACACTGTATATATATACAGAGCTGGTCGGTAGTGAAGGTTGTACACTGTATATATACAGAGCTGGTCGGTAGTGAATGGTTGTACACTGTATATATACAGAGCTGGTCGGTAGTGAAGGTTGTACACTGTATATATACAGAGCTGGTCGGTAGTGAAGGTTGTACACTGTATATATACAGAGCTGGTCGGTAGTGAAGGTTGTACACTGTATATATACAGAGCTGGTCGGTAGTGAAGGTTGTACACTGTATATATACAGAGCTGGTCGGTAGTGAAGGTTGTACACTGTATATATACAGAGCTGGTCGGCAGTGAAGGTTGTACACTGTATATACACAGAGCTGGTCGGTAGTGAAGGTTGTACACTGTATACACAGAGCTGGTCGGTAGTGAAGGTTGTACACTGTATATATACAGAGCTGGTCGGTAGTGAAGGTTGTACACTGTATATATACAGAGCTGGTCGGTAGTGAAGGTTGTACACTGTATATATACAGAGCTGGTCGGTAGTGAAGGTTGTACACTGTATACACAGAGCTGGTCGGTAGTGAAGGTTGTACACTGTATATATACAGAGCTGGTCGGTAGTGAAGGTTGTACACTGTATATATACAGAGCTGGTCGGTAGTGAAATTTCTACACTGTATTTGACAAAAAAACAACATCAAATCATACACGATTAGAAGATAAATATGTTTGTTCATCTCTGTGCGGTTCATTTGTACTTTTTAAATGACACCAAAACTAACTCTTGTCAGAAGATTTGCGTATCAAACATATAAACATTTCCATAAAAAAAATTGAAAAAAACGAGGCTTGGGAAAAAACTAAAGGATTGCTTCCATGACACGGGACGTTTAAATACATTTCTGTTACAAAAACGCGTATAATACTTCAAGAATTTGATAGTGACTACGAAACACTTATCCAGATAAATTCTCTAAGAACAGTAATGTGAGAAAGACATATGTACCAACTATGATGCGGACACCATTTTCTTTAACATAGGCGCTGGCATTCTTTCACGTTTCTGAGAACAAAAAACAAAGGTCTAGAAGACATGACCTTGGCAGTAAATCTTACGTACCTATCTCGTGCGTGTCACTTCCTGTTTCAAACAGACGATAACTTGTGACTTTCGCGCGTTTTTTCCTGTTTGATTTAGATTGAGTTTTATGTAACGTTACGACAATGACTCTGTGTGATGAGAACTATCTGGGTTCAGAGGAATTAATGGCGATTGTCTTATCGTATAGCTTACAACAGGTTGTGCTGTTGTTTATTATTATGTATTTACAAATACGTATTTACAAAGATAACATTATTTATTGTTTGTTGATTTACTGTGCTAATGTTTAAATGTTTCAATTAGAACAAACTTTCAGGACATTCTCTGTTTTAGAGTATTTAGAATCACAGTGGTTCCTTATAGCTCATATCAAGGACGCATTGATACTAATCTCTCATTATAAATTACATCCTTTAATGTTCTGGCTAATCTTTAGTATTAAGAGTTACAATGTCCATCAGTTTTCGTATTAAATCGTATTAAACATTAGTTCCTTCTATTCCTATATCCTCTATATTCAGAGAGAGACAAGAACGCAGTGACAAGAATCTCTCATTATAAATTACATCCTTAATATTCTGACTAATCTTTATTGAATTGTTGATTCCTGATACGCCCACACAAACACTAATCCGCACTATTTTATATGAGTTACGATCTATGCACATGTAGTTTCTCGTGTTACTAGTCCTGTGTAGATTTGACCGAGACGGACCTTACCAAAACACACCGACCCCTTTTATACAGTATCCATTTTGACACAAATATAAACAAAGATGGCCCCGAAAGATCTCCAGATTCACAAAAAGAAAAACAACCGTTTAAAAGCAAATGTAGTTACGGCGATTAAAATAACATCAGTGTTTTTCTATTGTAAACTTCGAGACAGGGAGTAAACCTACTACACATGTAATGTAAACACCCAAGGTCATAAAACTGCTGGTCGTGTAAACGACGTCTCCTTCAAGTCGAGGGACAGCGTCTACCAGCAAACGTCTGCCAGCTTAGTGAATAAGGAGCATTTACAAGATTTATGAAGTTTGGACGTCTATCTACTGTCAAAGTCAATCATGTGAAGCGTCTAGTGTCAAACTCAGACAAAAGCGTCTACCTTAAAACTCCGGCGAAGCGTCTATCGTCAAACTAATTAGGCGAAGCGTCAACCATCAAACTCCGGCAAAGTGTCAACCGTCAACTTCGGGAGAAGCGTCAACCGTCAAACTCAAACAATGCGTAAACTAAAAAAAATCCGTCAAACTCCTGAAGGTAAAGCATCCACCGTCAAACACGGGCGAAACATCAACCTTCAAACACAGACAAAGCGTCTACCGTCAAACTCAGCTGGAGCGTCTACCGTCAAACTCAGCTGAAGCGTCTACCGTCAAACTCGGCTGAAGCGTCTACCGTCAAACTCAGCTGAAGCGTCTACCGTCAAACTCAGATGAAGTAATTACTGTCAAATTAAAGCAAAACGTCTACCGTTATACCCAGATGAAGCGTCTACCGTCAAACTCAGGCAAAGCGTCAACCGTCAAACCAGACGAATCTTAATACCTCAGCTGAAGAGTAAAAAAACGTGATTCGTCTAGCTTTGTGGTGTGAGGGAGTTGTATACTGACAAAGTCTAGAAGCAGCGTCTCTAGGTGTAGTGTGGAATAAAGAACCGCCGACATTAGTGGCAGGCCAACCGCCAATATCAGTGGCAATGTCAACTGTCAAAGTTGGCAGCTAGCGTCTTCAACTAATTCTATCGGATTTCAATAAATTCAACGAGCCGCATTTAATGTCCAACTCAAAAGGAAATGGTCAAATACAAATAGCTCATGGGTCACTTATAGCCAGATCGTATTTGGAACAGGATATCACACATGCAACGTGGTATTGACCTTAAACTGTGATAATTATCGTGGTTTTATCAGAACCTTTTCTAATTGAGCTATTAATTAATTATACTATATAAGGCCTGGTATATGTAGAATTAAGTTCTATAAGGACCCCGCGTTATCGGTGAAAGGTTCACGAGACTGGTTGATATGTCAATGTTCTTTACATTTTACCGACCCTCTTCAAGGATTTATTTTAATTCTCGAATTTGATTTATTTCATTTTGAACGAACCAGTGCAAGGGGGGAGGGGGTTGCGTAATTAAACGAACATCAAATTGCGAAATATTTCGTTTTCGCCTCAGAGAGTTGTACATTCTTCTCAAGGCACCATCCTAATGTTTTATATCACTCATCGAAATATATATGTTTTATTTGCATGTATCAAGAAGTATTTTTCTTTTCTTGTACGTCTTTCAATAGAATAGTTTATGTTTATAAAAAAATAAAATTAAATGAATAAAAAAAATATCGTTTCGCCTGTAGAGATATTTTATGCTCGACTAAGATTCGTGCTGAAGAACGAGTAAGATCTGAAGACGGAATAAAAATATTTTCAAAAAACTTTAATGGAAACCTAAGGAGTATGCACTTTGGGAATGTGTTGGATCCGATTGATAGGAATCACAAGTATGTCGAGTTTTCATTGACATCACATGTCGGTATAAGATTTAAGTCCTCGTCACACTCGAGTGGAACCAATAAAATATTTACTGATATAAGTAATATGTATCTAAACACCAACGTTACGGCCACGTCACGCTTGCTTAAACGTCATATGGATAATGTGTATAGATGGACATAGCCTTGATAGGGTTCTTTTACACTGTCTGTAAAACTGAAGAATTTACATGCTATTTTATTTGATTTAATTATAAGTACATGTATGTGCTCTCTATATGTCTTAATTATAATGTTCCTCTACTGTTTTGCTTGTAGCTACAGTTGTCTTGTTCATAATTCCGAATTGGTAATGAAAGACATTACGGTTTCTGGAAAGATAGGAAATTGTACGAGATACATGTCATTGATTGACCAATACTACCTGTAGTATGTAGAAAGAGATTTTCTGTATTTTATGTTACATGTATCAGACTTTAACAATGAACAGGAAGCCAAAATAAATGAAATACAAGTACATGCCATTTCTGGTTGCTCTTGGACGCAATTGCGGATATGCATTAGTAAGCACATGTTTGAGTAATTCAAATGTATAGTTACATGTACTGCACGTGCGCGTTCACTCATATACTTACACATTTATTCCATATACTTCCATTTAGAAACAGCAGTTTTCCATTTCAAATATACATGTAATTTCTCGGTAGGTCTATTAATTATAAGTAGACATATGAGCCGCCTGATAATTACGACTGCAGACATATGACGGACGTCCAATTATAACGTTAGTACACCCCTGTTGGCGACCGGCTTCACTGGCGCAGATTTTATGTACAGTTATATGAATCAGAAAATTTTATATTTGTGTGGGAGATGATAGGAGTTACAGCGTTATCACTAAACCTCGTGTACACATGTTTACTGGTGAAAGCTGGAATGCTTTAATGACTCGGCTCAATCAGCAGGGAAGAGTTTTCTTGTATTTGATCGAAAAGCAAAAATACATGTTGCCATTTTTTTTATTGTCACTTCAAAAAACTATAGAAGTCTTTGGAAAATGTAGTCCAAGTTATCTCAACTCTTAGAACCAAGAACAGACAATTGGATATGGCCATGAACTGACAGTTTTAAGTGATTAAGTGGAATGGTTCTGGTCGCAAAATGATTTATTTCGTGCATCACTTGCGTTTTACCTCAGCGTTGCCAGTTAGAAACTTATTTGGGGTAGTTGCGTGGGACTCCGTATGTCGATGGTTTTTCTCCAGGTAGTACGTCTGTCTGAAACGTAATAGTCCATACGTTACCCTAATTAAGTGCTCAATATTGTCCAGATTGGAGTTAAATTGCTATTTGTCAAGGGGTCCTTTATGTTTTAAGTCCATTTCTGCGACAATATAGCATCGCAATGTCCGAAAATCTGTCTTTGATTCTAGTATCTAGAAACATAGTGAAATACTGAAAATTAGATCAAAAAAAATATTAACTATGCATTTCGTGGACTGAGACGATAGTTAAGTTCGTGAACTTTCATAATTAAGTGGTCACGTGGCGAATTGGTATACAGGTACATGCATATCACAAGTCCACCTTTATGTCTAAATCAATTCGAAAACCTTGAAGTATTGCTTTTCATAAAATGTTGAAAATTTGATCCAAGATGGTTTTTTTTTATCATTTTATTACGTATTTTTGGACGCTATGTGGATAGTGGAGATGGCGAACTTTGATATTGTCTGGTTTTAATATGCATGACGCATATAGAGCGTGAGCCATGATCCGGGGTAACTTCAGGTTAATATCAAACTTTGTTTACACATAAAATCCCAATGATGTAGTGTCATATGTTTTGCATTGAAGCAATAAGTCAAGTCAAATACACGTTTCACGAGCTTAATGATATGCACGTGGCTCCATAACAACGATTGTTTACATAGCGACCACCCATATATATCTTTGGAAGCGCGCACGTGGTCGAAATCAAAATTGGGAATTCTATAAACATACGGAACGTCATAGTGTTGGTACCGGAAGTAGCACACATAAAGATACAAAGGAAGGTGTGCCGAATGAATGGTAGTGAGGATTATAATTGGAATAGATAAAACGTATTAAGATCATTTCCAATTAGAATATTGTAGTGAAACCACTTCTATCTCAATTACGTTTTGCTTCAGGTACATCGAGGATTCTGGATACTCAGATTTTGAAATAACGAGATTCTGCTTAACTTTATTTGAAATAAGGTTTACTGATAATGTGCGCGATTAACGACAGTTGCGGGCTTTCAATGTTTATAGAGCTACAGGTGAATTATGAAAGATACCGGCCGCAAGTCGATGGGTGGCTTCGGGGACTAAGACTTAAATGACCATGGCTGAAATGAACGAAACCAAAGTACAAGTTTATTACACATATCTTCAAAGCATAACAAAGTTCGACTGTATCAGAAGACTTTGTTTCACAAACACGAAGACATAGAATATCTAAGGAGTGCATTTCTTTAGCTGATTTCGGCAATCTTGCAAAGACCGACATTGCGTTATATTCGAAGAGCAACGATGCGCAATACGAACAGCGATAGCTTGTTTGTCGCCTGACCTTCGATTGGCGCACTGTCGCATACAGCGCATTGTCAGACTCTAACTCTTCGCATGACACATTTTCGCTCTTCGCATGGCACATTGTCGCTCTTCGCATGGCACATTGTCGCTCTTCGCATGACACATTGTCGCTCTTCGCATGGCACATTGTCGCTCTTCGCATGGCACATTGTTGCTCTTCGCATGACACATTGTCGCTCTTCGCATGACACATTGTCGCTCTTCGCATGGCACATTGTCGCTCTTCGCATGACACATTGTCGCTCTTCGCATGGCACATATCATACTGTCATATGGCGTAATATCACATTGTCGCACTTCGCATAACTCATTGTCGCTCATCGGATGTCAGGGTCGCAAATGCGCCAATATCATTAAAATCAAACTTGTAACCTCACGCCACTGCGATGCTTTACGATAATCGTCAAAACAAGATTTAACAACTCCTCGTTAGGGGTCAAATAGCATGACCCCTGTGGATGGTCTCGTGTTAAAACTAAGATTCATTACATGTACCTAATTTCAAGTAGATTGATAAAAAGTTACAATCCATACCCTAGCTGCATATAGGGTACTATATATACCCCAATCAGATTGCTAATGGGTCGGTATGACATTACCGGAGTCAGTAACCACACACTCGGCCACCGCGAACCCCCACACCAATGGTGCGAAGTTACAAAAAAAAGTTCTGCATTACCTAATTTACCTTTAATTAAAATAATTTTAGATATAATAGCCGTACTTCAAGTTCATTGAACATTGATGTAAGCTTCGAGAAAATGAGGTTTTAAGAATTGAGATATATCTTTCAAATGAACCTTTCATGATAATTACACCATATCAACATTTATCAAACTAAAACAATAATACCGCATTGTTACGTAACACTGTGTACATAGAGATAAAACTTTATAGCAAGTCTGAATCACGTACAATCTGCCATGGGTCTTTTGTGAAAGAATATTAAAAGAAAAATAAAGTATTAAAAAGAAGCAAAAACACAAATCCGACGGATGCAGGCGAACAAGATTAGAGAAAGTGCGCCAAACTTTGACGATGATTTCTGATCAAACACTCCGATAACATGCATGTGGTATATTAATCTTACTTGGAATCGTCTGTAAGTTTATGTGACGTGGCGTAATATATAGCAATATTGTCTTGTTCAGTTTAAGATAAATTGTGATCTAATAAAGCAGGTTAAAAACATGAAACAGGCTAGTTTACTATCGATCTTATCAGTGAAATGGCGTTTCGGTGTGTCAGAGATTTTTCTTGTACATCATTCACTCGTAGCCTCGCTCTGACATAACAGGTTTTAGTAAAGAGTGAGTCGGAGACGGAGAGAATGGTACGGATATATTTAGTCTGTTAAGACTGTAAACAATAAAAAAAACATTGATACGTCGTGTCAACTGACAAACATGTAACATGTTGATGTGATATATAATTATTCTATTGCTATTCATTTTCTCCCTTTTATTGCTTTCCATTTCCGTGAGAAACGTAATCAGGGCGTGTCTATTTCAAACCAGTAATAAAACGTATACGCATGTTCGGAATGGTGTAGGTGTTATTTCGGAAATAGGACAAATTGGTTTTACATGCCAAACTTACTGGGAAAAGACATACTTTTTAAGGTTCTTAATTTCGATGAAATTAATACAATCTTGTTTGGAACAAGTGTTTTCATTGGCTTAAAATGTGATCATCTCAAAGTAATATCAACGAAGCCGTTTATAACGTCTCTTTCGATTGGTGGAAACAACGACGAAACCGTCAGGAAAGGAGTGATGATTCAAATGAGAAATGAATTAAATAGGCTATACATTTTCTCTCGGCGACAGTCATGCAATTAGTGTTTGCAAAGGTTTCAAATATCATCGTCATCATCCTCATCATCATCATCATCGTCATCATCGTCATCATCATCATCATCATCGTCATCATCATCATCATCATCATCATCATCATCATCATCATCATCATTATCATCATCGTCGTCGTCGTCGTCGCCGTCTTCATCATCATCATGATCTATTTAACTTTTATGTATGGAATCAGCGCAAAAATCTCCACCTGACCCATCACCATCCATTATAATTAAGATTTTTTTTCTTGGAATTTTTAACACTAATGCCTTAACGGCAAAACGATGTTGACAATGTCTTCCATATTCAGACTTAAAAACAGAACATTAAAAATAGAACAGACCAGTGAGTTTCTTAAGTATTCAACAGTGAGACAGCGAACTTTTATATATAGACACTCGCGTTCTATCACAGTAATTTTGATGATTGTACGATAATTTACCAAATCTCGTTCAGTGTAAATATCAAAACTAATTCCGTGATGAGATTTCTTTAACCCCATTCCAAACACTTCGCAACTCTTAGAGACCCCCCGCCGAGACTGATATCTTATGATTGCTCTGTAGTATTATCGAGAGGAGAAATTAATTGAATACTTGTGAGCGTCAATATTTCATTCAAAAAACCTGTATGAGATATTCCAATAAAGTGCACAGAAGAGCTTAGTTTCTTTGATATCACACATCTGAATGGGTTAGCCGAAATATCCAATCAAGATTATGAAAATTAAAAATTAATATCTGAATAGCACAAATACGTTCTATCCTAAAATCAAGGCAGTCGGTATTCCCATTATACGGTATTTCGAAAATACATTGTAAAGATGTTGTTTTGTCTAATAAAACCCGTACGATTGCGATAGATAAACATTTCAATCTCACTTGCATTTTTCGCTGTGATAAATCTTCCCGAATCTATTGTGTTCGCGAAAGTAAATCGCACGCGAAAGAGAGTTGATTTACAGTAATTTATAGAAAGTGACAATGTTGCTTGCCATGAAAAGTGACCTTTAACGTTTGATGTTCAATAGAAAGCAAATTACTTAAAAAAGGAGGTGCATAGGGAGCGTTGGGATCTCAACTCGCTAAGAAATTAGTATATCTTTTAACCAAAGTTACATTAACATTTGTCCTTAGGATCCGATGTGCAATTCCTAGCTATCACGTTTTGTAAAGACATCAAGTTTGAGTTTGCTCAGAGAAAGGGCAATTGTGCGAGCACAAAGCCCCGAAAGCAACGAAAATAAAGGCAAACACTTGAAACATGTTTTAAATCATGCGCGAATTTCTTCAATACATACAGGAATATGCATCTGTCTTAACGCCTAACTACGTGGAATTTATTTTATGATTAAGCTCTTTTCATTGTTACAAGCACATTCTGCAGATAGGTTAGCGATTGTTACCCGAAGCGCATTAAAATAGCTAAATCCGGTGTAACGGGAGTGGCGATGACAAAATTTCAGAACATTTTTTAAAGATCCTACATGCAGTATACGTTGAACATTTTTAAGTATATCATGTATATTTTTATATTACTTATATTTGTGATTATCAAAAGATAACGTGTTTATATATTTATGTGAACAGGGCGATATTCACGCTGTCAATACATAAATATGTAAATGACCGTAAATAATTCCATCCGACGTCTAGCTAATTATCTAATTACTCTAATGTCTCTTCTCCGATTTCATCTCTCGTCAGCCCCAGAAACAAAACAGACATACGAGTATTATCTACTAAGATCTATAACAGTATATACCGTTATTACTCTCATCAGATGTACGTCGTAGCATTCCTGATAAAACTCGCCATATTTCCCTCGTAAATCACATCCTACCCGGCCATAACAGCGCCCTCTGGATTCTGATGGGGCGTTAACGACGGGAGGTAATCAGAATTCCTTAATGATCCTCATCTGTCAAATCCATCAATCAGCTAGCACCCCCAATCGATTACGTTCGTCAGCTATTTGATGGTTTGGGTGTATTTTTATACGTCTGTAGTGTTAAGGCGAGGAATAACATGATGATCTACGTAGCAGATGGAAGCCCCAGCTAGATAAGCTAAAAACGAAAGTAGAAAAAATAACAGACATGCAACGGAAATAGGTAGACATGGCCATGAAATTTACATTGTTTACTCACGGTGAGACCGAAATCTTTGATTGGCAGTTTGAAAGGCGTTAGATACGCCACGAGACTAGTTAGTAGTAAGAAGGGTGAGGGGTGGTATGAACATCTGGACTAGACCAACAGGCTCCTCGATATCCAGGAGTGAGGCCAGGGTTCGAACCCGGGGTCTACGACCACTGTCGGCATTCATTTCCGATTAAACAAAATTATATTCCTGAATAAGTAATAATACTTTTTGTGAAATTGCACATATTTTGTAGCATATTGTGGAAAGTGAGATAATACAAGTTGAAATAACTCGTGCCCAACCATTTGTGAGTTATTTACAATAAAATAACATGATTAATAACTCGTGTACGATACCTTCGCTTGCCCTTATAATCTTCGTCACGACCTCGAACTTATAACCAAGCGAATACTGGCAAAAGACAGATCATGTGATTGATCATGTGATTGAGCGTCAATGTATCATGAAAAACGTAACACAACAACAAATTAGAATGCATGTCTGAAAATTTGCATAAAAGAACGGTCAACGATCGAAATGATTGGATCCGATGTTTGACGTAGAACAATGCTTATAACAGTTGACAATGGTCAGAGACCTTTTTTCAAAATATGAAACATGTAATATGTTCCTGCTTGCATAACGATGTAGCCAACTTATAAATATTGATGAAGATATAAAAACTTATGATCATTTAGTGTGTGACTGTGAGTCAGCGTCATCCGCACGTATACATACATTCATTTATAATGTGCATCCTATTGTTATCGAACGTGATAGTGAACCAGCGTAGTCCCCACGTATACATACATTCATTTATAATGTGCATCCTATTGTTATCGAACATGATAGTGAACCAGCGTAGTCCCCACGTTTACATACATTCATTTATAATGTGCATCCTAATTGTTATCGAACATAATAGTTAACCAGCGTAGTCCGCACGTATAGATACATTCATTTATAATGTGTATCCTATTGCTATCGAACGTGATAGTGAACCAGCGTAGTCCCCACGTTTACATACATTCATTTATAATGTGCATCCTATTGTTATCGAGCATAAAAGTTAACCAGCGTAGTCCGCACGTATACACACATTCATTTATAATGTGCATCCTATTGTTACCGAACGTGATAGTGAACCAGCGTAGTCCGCACGTATACATACATTCATGTATAATGTGCATCCTATTGTTACCGAACGTGATAGTGAACCAGCGTAGTCCGCACGTATACATACATTCATTTATAATGTGCATCCAATTGTTACCGAACGTGATAGTGAACCAGCGTAGTCCCCACGTATACATACATTCATTGATATTGTGCCTTCTATTGTTACCGAACGTGATAGTGAACCAGCGTAGTCCGCACGTATACATACATTCATTGATATTGTGCCTTCTATTGTTACCGAACGTGATAGTGAACCAGCGTAGTCCGCACGTATACATACATTCATTGATATTGTGCCTTCTATTGTTACCGAACGTGATAGTGAACCAGCGTAGTCCGCACGTATACATACATTCATTTATAATGTGCATCCTATTGTTACCGAACGTGATAGTGAACCAGCGTAGTCCGCACGTATACATACATTCATTTATAATGTGCATCCTATTGTTACCAAACGTGATAGTGAACCAGCGTAGTCCGCACGTATACATACATTCATTTATAATGTGCATCCAATTGTTACCGAACGTGATAGTGAACCAGCGTAGTCCCCACGTATACATACATTCATTGATATTGTGCCTTCTATTGTTACCGAACGTGATAGTGAACCAGCGTAGTCCGCACGTATACATACATTCATTGATATTGTGCCTTCTATTGTTACCGAACGTGATAGTGAACCAGCGTAGTCCGCACGTATACATACATTCATTGATATTGTGCCTTCTATTGTTACCGAACGTGATAGTGAACCAGCGTAGTCCGCACGTATACATACATTCATTGATATTGTGCCTTCTATTGTTACCGAACGTAAGCATGTCGTAGTTCTGTGGTCTTTACATGGAGGTGTAACCGATAACGTGGCAATATGTTTGAATTCAGTAATCAAAATATGCAGTTCTTATTTTCATTTTGTCAATTAATTCACACATTTAATCTGGACATGAATAAATGCATAATGAAATTAGATTATATTGGGGAACAGATGAAGTTTCAAAGCTGTTTTAAGAACAAAATGAACTAAAACAACAAGAACAACAACAACAACAACAAACAAACAAACAAAAAAAAAAAAAACAAAAAAAAAGAATAAAGAAAAAACAAATTAAAAACAAAAACAATCTCTGCCCCGTCCACAGTTAGACTATTATTATATAACGGAAAGAAACAGAAGGGACACATCACGTGAAATGATCATTGAAAATGAAGCAAGGTAAAATTTTTAAAAAAAATTGGAAAACCTGCCATAACTTGCATATTTCAGCATTATTGTTTTGCGATCGTAGGAAAAAAATAATTAGCTTACCACGTAGGAAAAAATAATTAGCTTACCACTAGATATAATATTGTTTGGCAGAAGAACAAGGACAATAATTGGCACATGTACTTCATGTGTCATTAACTTATCAAAACAGTCTAGTTGTGTATAGACATGGCTCATTTCTCTCCAGAACCCTCCAGAATTTATCTTTATAATACAGGGATTTAAGAAAATAAAATGAACATTGCTTAAATCTGTAAATATAATTGTAAAAATATCCATTTTGTTTGTGTTTGTTATCTCATAAAATGATTGATATAGTCTATACATGATTATTTATCTATTCTGGTCTATCTCATTTCAAGGGCGTAGAAAAATAAACGGTAACAAATCGTCTATCTGAAATTATTTTGTTAATTGTTACTTAAGCGGGACAGTTGTTAATTGTTACTTAAGTGGGACAGTATCTATTGGCTATCAACTGATCGATAATGGTTATTAGCGTATTGTTAGTAACATGTATTCACCGAGATCAAAATCTCAACAGCATATACCAGTTCGTTTCTCAGAACCGAGAGAAAAATAGAGATAGAATCCGAAGACCAATTGTCGGTTAAATCTGTGATAGCCCCTATCCCACTGAAAAAAATGAGACCAAAGAAATGTTTAACGATTTAAAGAGGTGGATATTTATTAAAGTTATAGGATAACTTCATCATTATATAAACAATGGAATTGTAGAATGAATACTGGATTACACTACTACTGGCCATGTTTGCCTATCTGCCCGGCTTGGTCACGCTGTGTCTATATGACGGGAGGCAGAAATTTCAATGAGCGATGCGGCGCGGGGGAGGGGGTAACCCTGGGGAGGTACATCTTAGTAATTGGATAGTTTCTGAACTGAATAGACGCAAGGACACGCCCCCTCGTAATATATAATCAAAAAGTTGTACATAAAACTACACACCCCAGATAGACCTACAATATGCAGCGACCACCGGGGATACTTTCTCCTTTTTAATTATTCATAAATAACGTGAAAATTGGTCCAGCTAAAGAAAAATGTTCGCTCGCTATCTGGGTAATAGCACCGGTGACTGATATGTATATCATTAATAAGGAAGATCGAGTCACGTGATTACTAACACACGTCACTCATTAGTTGATGGTCGATTCTAATTTATTTATTTGGGGAGCATACCATAAGTTCCGGAACAGGTATCCGTGGTTTTATTTGCTTGTTTGAGCCCTGAGAAGGACAGATCATGAGAATATTACTTGAAGGATCTTCATAAACACAGGAAGTGATTACAACAAACTGTGAGAGAAGGACTCAATTTTCATTCATAAAAACAATTTTGGGATATCTTGGATTAGTACAAAGTTCTCGTATAATTTATTTCTTCCAGAAGAAGGAACAGTATATTTCGCATATTCTCTTATTCCTGCGTATGTTTATATACCCCACTGTGTGAGAAAGTCTCGGTTTTCATTCATAAAAATAATTGCGGAATACAGTGGATTAAATTCAGGAGGCCTGTATGATACATTAATATAACGAGAACAAACTGCCTTGGGAAATATCACTTCTCCGGGTTGATACATCACCGTACCCACCTGAAAACAGGTCAGTAATTGTATATTACTATAACCAGAACAGACTATGTTTCACATGTATCTGAAATCCTCTCGATGTTAATGGATTAATCAGCCGATGCGGACATACCGTATTGAAGACTCTGATAAATAAATGGATTTGAAGTCCTAAGGGCTTAAGTAACAGCATCTGAAGATATTAAACCAAGTCCTGGTACATCTAATTCACGGTTAGATGTACTTACACCGGTCCCTTATCTCAAGAATTGAGCGGAAAAAACAGGAGTGTTGAAAGACAAGTCTCATTATTACCGAACATTTCTGAACATATCGTGAACCATATTTCAGTGATTTGGAACTGAGATGACAGCGTATGCAGACTAGAAGATAAAATTGTCTACGGTATAATTCAAACTTCCGTTATAGTACCATATCATTGTGGATATTATTTTTGACAAATACCTTCTGTTGGATATAGAAAACATTCTCAAACTTGTCAAAGGTTCGTGCCGTTTGATAAAAGCATACAAGTTTGGGATTAACAATGTGAAATAGATTGAAACAATTTGTGTTTAAATTAAATTTGACGCCAAGTTTAAGAGAAAAAGCATTACCAATTCAAAAACTTCCAAAATGGACACGTCAGAAGGAATTCCATACCCAACGAATTTGAAGGAATGTCTTGAGAGCCAGGGCGAGAAAATCCATAAATTTCCAAAACCTTTTTTCTGTAATGCCACATGGGATACGGTTCTGTGTTGGCCACCAACGCTCAAAGGGGTCACCTTCAAAATCGCCTGTCCGGAATACCTCGGAGTTGGACCGGACAAGTTTGCCTACAAAACTTGCGGTAGTAATGGGAAATGGGAAGGCGTACATCCGGGTTACAAGGAATATCCAGATTGGGAGCCTGGATGGACAAACTACAGTGAGTGCGCCGGTGTTATTTACGAAACTATCACTGAAAATAATGACACTTCCGATGTAAATGTTTCCGAAGCGGCACCTATAAGTTTTGGAACGCTCCCCTTGGACTACGATGGAGCCGATATTCTCGCTTGTGTCCTTTTGTCAATGTCCATTATATTCACAATGGCGGCTATTGGAATCTCATGCTTTTCAAAGGGAATACAAGCAACTCGAGTTCGACTTTATCGGAATTTATTTGCCGCATTTCTTTTTCACGACATTCTCGATCTCGTCATGAATATCGGACGCATTTTACAGAGCAGTGACGTCATAAATGACGTAAAGCCGTGTGTGGCGATGGGAGTACTCGTTACACTGACGTCATCGGCCATTTTTGTTTGGTTGTTCATCCTCGGAGTATATTATCTCCTGACCATGCAGAGTTTTGTGATCGAGAGAAGAATGTATTTTGTGCTCTGCCTTCTAGGTTGGTTCGTCCCAACAGTAATTACGATCACCTGGCTAAGTATTACTGTAATTTACGGAAAGACCTACTGCTGGTTTGGGGAACTCTTCATCGCCACGCTACAGTCAAGCTTCTGGATAATTGAAGCAAATAACATGTTATTCCTGGCACTGACGTGGTTTTTCATCCTTTACTTTTTGTGTAAATACGATGACCAGGAAACACAGAGGCGACACAACGAAAACAAAGAACTCGCCGTCGAACTTGGAAGCATCCGATCAAGTGCCATTAAAATCGTGATCATTCTTGCGTTTGTAACTGTCGCGTATATCGTTTACATGGCGTTTGCGCATAACACTGGATCAGAAGTTCTGGCGTACCTGTTTGTTTTGACTGTGTATTCTCGCGGAGTACTGACTCCGATCTTCTTGTGTTATTTTGACGAGAATAGTCACTGTTGGGATGGCTTTTATAATGTCATTACTACAGATAATGTGGAGGACAGCGACGGGGCTTCCACCTCATCAATGAGTATATAAATGGATATATAAATAACTGCTGTTTTTAAAATAAAAATAAAAATCTTCCAAAATCAAAGTCAAAATTGAAGACAACATACAGGTAAGGTTTTATTAAATATAATCCAATGTATGTTTGAATAATCAGATGTAATGTCATTTTGCTTTTATTTCTTTCTGTGATCGGGGTTTTGAGAAATTGGATACACACATAAAAAGGTCACCGATCTTGAAATATATTTCGATTTATTATTCAGCTGTGATGTGCTAAACATTTAAAACAGCAGTTATTGTACTTTTATACCGTATGTAAAGAATATATCCATGGTATATCCCGAGTTTTCTCTAAACCATACACCAGCCTTCGACATTCTGACAAATAGTTGAATATAACATTCAAAATTCTACTGGTTATAGAGGCTAAGACGAAACTCGTGCATCTAATATTGATGTTCATTTTACACAAAATATCTGTGATAACATGAGAAATGTAGAATTATTACAAAAATACAAAATGTACTAGAAATATTTTTATTTACATCTTTGTTGTAAGCGGTGTACGTTGTTCTTTGTTGAGTAAAATATGTTGTCTCGATTTATTTCATTAGATATCCGCCATTGCCAAACAAGTCATTGTAGCGATAATCCTTAGTTTCGTATTCCTGGAAATTTGTGACCGAAAAAAAATCATTGTACATGTAGCAATAATCATTAGTTTCGTATTCCAGAAAATTTGCAACTAAAAAAATCATTGTAGCGATAATCAGTAGTTTCGTATTCCGTGAAATTTGTGATCAAGCAGTTAAGATTTGATTTTGTGGAATTCTCCGATATGTAATTAATTGCTCAGAAAAGAATGACCGATTAAATTATGGATCGATGCTTGTTGTCTGAACAAGTTAACCTGAATAGTTTGTGTTGTAGATGTATACATAACTTATCATATTTATAGCTGTGTTTCGCCGTGTTATTTAACCCAAAAAATTGCCAAGCGGCTATAAAGCATCCTTGCGAATGCCAAAAACTCCATCGATGGAATGTTCGAGCGCTATGATTAGGACCACTGCAATTTAGGTACATGTATATCATATCGGGATATTGGCCAAATCTCAAGATTGGAGAAATTATAGTGATGTACTTAATGACAGGGAAAGTTTGATTTGTTAGATATGTCGGATTTTAAAGTTTCAAACTTCAAAAATTGGAGGATATAACGTTTAGGACCAGTGTAGCTTAAACACCAGTATATTTTTTATTAATAACGTGCGAATGTTAGCGGTCTACTGGAGCAGACAAATCTTTTAATTCAACATGGATATTTGAGAAGCTCTATCAAAGTTGGGCACATGTGTGGGATTCTCAAAAGCATCCCACCTCCCCCCTCACCCAGCCTGCAGATCTTTACTCATTGCAGTCGCTCACATTGACTTGTGTTAAATGTCAAATGTAAAGTTAAACTGTTAAAACAAATTGTACCATCTGCAGTAAAATGGGTCGTTAAACGCCAAAGGCTTGCTTTCCTGTCGCACACAGTGACTTGGTGTGGATGTCTAAATTAAATAAATGTCCTACCGACAGTAAAATATTACCGTGGTGTATTATTATGCACGTGAAACACATTTTTAAAGACATTCGATGATACTAAGTGTAAAATATTACAGCCTATACCCAATACAGCATGGCTTGTCAAACAAATACATATGTATATTAAATTTAATCCCAGATACCAGATTGAGTTTCCATGTAATCTATTATCTAAAATCCTTATAATAAAGCAGAGGAGTTTGACGTTCTGTCAATAGTATATAGTATAAATATATATAAAAATATCCCTATTTACTATATAAAAACTTATATAGTATATAGGGGTTTTATTTTTATATATTTATACTATATATTATTGATAGAACGTCAAACTCCTGTGAATAAAGCAACACTTTTATAATTTATTGTTTTCCTTCTTCGAATTTTAATTTGTTTTTTATCCTCATCGCATTGTCTGTAAGTATTGGTATGGTGTTATTTTATGGAGTGGTTCGTTCAAATTAGTTCGAAGAAAAAATCGTATAAATTCAATTGATAAAACACAAATTTTATTTGCAATGTTATTTTTATTTAGTCATCACTGTTACGATTATTTTTCTTTTTCAACTCAATCTGTACCGATACCATAGACTGCCCACCAGTTTGAAAATCAGACATCTTATTTCTCTGTCGGAAATTACCAGGTCTGTATTTCATATAGAGATGTTTACACAGGCAAAATTACTCAACCTGAAATTAACCTAAAATTGACCAGAATTTCTGGTCAATATCCGGTGAATTTCAGGTCAAGATTTCTTGACCTGAAATTCAGGTTAGGAAATATTATCTGTGTATACCATGTGATCTACGTAAATCACTTCAGATTTATTCCGTCTTTGCATATTACAGAGTTAGCTCCCTTGCGGGTAGGTATAGATGGTTACGTCATCATTTTGATAGCGCAATTCATGTCGTTTTCTGCGAAAAGTATGACGTTACATTCGCAAACACATGACGTCACAATCAATACATACCCACAAGGGCAGATAACTCTGTAATACGCAAATACGGAATACGTGAATCTCGTGATTATGTATTTTACAATCTAATTAATTTAAATAATGATTCTTGGTTCACAATGTACAAGAACCAATCAACTTTTCACTTCATTGGCAGTCACATGACCAAATTTATCACATTGGCTTGGCTGTATTTAGTATATCACATGACCTTTGTAATGATACTGCCTGTATACTGTCACGTTGTATGTTAGATGTCACCATGATTGTATTTTATGTTGTATAGTAATGACAACAACTCTATATGTTGACGAATTGCTTTATTTTACATTATTTTCTGTTTCATTTGCATATTGTCACAATGTCTATTAAATTGTTAACACTTTAATTGTTTTATACTTTTGCTTTATTTCACCGATAGATAATTTCAAAAGGTGATACGCCAATTTTACTCGGACTTTCAATACATTTTGATAAAATCTCGGGAAACACTGCTTATTTTCTTCTGAATCATCTTACTCTTTTGAAGAAAGTAAATTCCATCGATGAAGCGATCACCTTTTGAAACAAAGTCTGTCCCTGGTATTACAGCATCCTCGATACTCCAGGGGTTCCGATCACTTTCGATCTCTACACCCCTGGATATCTCATAGTGAAATTGAAGGCAGCTCAGCGGAAAACATTTGACCAATCACAGGCTAGCAATGATTTCCTTTGAAGACTACACACAGAGAGAGAGAGAGACGCCTAACATCAAAGCCACACAGCCAACCACAGTGTACCGTTATACGTCTCTTTTGATGTACATCAAATGACTAAATTACCTGTTCTATTCTGTTGCCTCCAATTTTACTATGAGATAGTCCAGGGGTGAAGAGATCGTAAGTGAACGGAACCCCTGGAATATCAAGGATGGTATTAAACTATGCATATGACGAAATGTCTTTTGTCGTCCGTCTGTCTGTATTATGGTTTTTCTTCTTTAATCAACAAAATTATACATTTTTAAATGATTATAATTTTAAAGCTAATATTTAGTAAAATACAAAGATAAACGTTCACCCTCCTCGGAAGATATAGAGAATACCCATTGTTTCTTGATAAATACCAGTTATATTTCATTGAATAAGATGGAAACTTAGATATTGTAAAACATCTGAGTTTCTTCCGCACGAGATGGAGTATTAAGGGTATTCATCAAGAAACAAGGAATATGCTATTTATTACACACACAAAAACCTATCAAAAGATACCTTATCCGTTAAGATGTCTGAAAATTATGCTTCATTCCCGAGGTAAAAAAGACGAGACGGATGTCGATATAGATATTATTACATCTATCAAAGTTTACCCAGATAAGTAACGTTTGAATTCTGTGTAAAGTGCATCCAGTTAAGTAACGTTTGAGTTCTAACTGTGTAAAGTTTATCCAGATAAGTAACGTTTGAGTTCTAACTGTGAAAAGTTTATCCAGGTAAGCATCGTTTGAGTTTTGACTTTGTAAAGTTTATCCAGATAAGCATCGTTTGAGTTTTGACCGTGTAAAGTTTATCCAGATAAGTAAAGTTTGAGTTTTGAATGTGTAAAGTTTATCCAGATAAATAACGTTTGAGTTTTGACTATGTAAAGTTTATCCAGATAAGTAACGTTTGAGTTTTGACTGTGTAAAGTTTATCCAGATAAGTAAAGTTTGAGTTTTGACTGTGTAAAGTTTATCCAGATAAGTAACGTTTGAGTTTTGACTGTGTAAAGTTTATCCAGATAAGTAAAGTTTGAGTTTTGACTGTGTAAAGTTTATCCAGATAAGTAACGTTTGAGTTTTAACTGTGTAAAATTTATCCAGATAAGTAACGTTTGAGTTTTGACTGTGTAAAGTTTATCCAGATAAGTAATGTTTGAGGTTTGACTGTGTAAAGTTTATCCAGATAAGAAAAGGTTGAGTTTTAACTGTGTAAAGTTTATCCAGATAAGTAGCGTTTGAGTTTTGACTATCCAGATAAGTAAAGTTTGAGTTTTGACTGTATAAAGTTTATCCAGATAAGAAAAGTTTGAGTTTTGAGTGTGGTATTATTTTTAGAAGCTGTTTACACACTTAATGGCCTATGATGATGGATGATAACATGAAGTGAAAAGTCTGATTATTCCACAAGGGCCACTTATGATAAAGTCGGATACAGAGGCTGATACGAGTCACTTTGTACCATATTAACAGTATTGGTCTAAAGTGATGCTACACATGAACTTCACATCCATTTACATGCAGTAGTAATTCATTCTTACTTATAAAACGAGCATTTCCATTGGATAAAAAAAAAATTATCCTGCGTTTGCATATTACAACGATGTGAATATTGTGCTCACAAAATAATCAAGGAGAAATCTATGAAATAAGAAATTACCCAGCTAGTTTTCTATTTAGTGCTATATTATACAAATATTTCAAGGGTTACTATGCTCTTTTTCATATTATTACACAATTTGTTTACACCAATCTACGCGCGATTCCTCGGAAGTTTTCTACAAAACAAGACAATAACGACGAGGTGTTCCTAAAGTCGTGCAATATAAGATCTCGAACCGTGCAATATAACGTTTCCATGGAAGCTTGCAATATAACTTCGAACAGCGCAATATAAGAAGGTTTTATTGAACGCCGTGATAATAGTTGAAAATATCATATTTTCTCATATATAGATATATGAAAACAAAATATGATTTAAACTAAATCAGAAATTAGAAAAATGACCTGGATATCAAAAGAACAACAATTACCTCAACAAAAGCAATGATAGAACCACCGATTCAACGGAATCATGGCTCACACATTACACGAATTCGTAATCGATTCTGCTTTCTAGGCTAAAATAATGCATATAAATAGTATCGAATCAAAATGTGCCATTGTTTTTATACGCTAAAGCTTTGTTTCATAAAGGTTGTCCTTGTGTATACTTTTTATTCAACTAGGTTAGTACACCACCATATCAACCTCAATAAAGGTATATAACTGCATACATATTCATTTAGACAAAATGTCCAAATATTATCTATTTTTGTATAACAACATGAGCAAAACAATTTTTGTATTCTGATTTACTCTGAAAACTCCTGAAACCTGAAACCGAAAGTGAAAGGTGACATAGACATAGCCAATTAATACTGTTCAAAATCAGAAATAATCTCTCCAAAATTCTTCAAAAGCACAAACACTTGTAATTTCAGACAAAGATTTACTCACATGAATAAAACAAAGTCAACGTGAACGGTATCTTGTTGCAGTAGGCAGGCAAGCCAATCATAATGGCCCCCATTTTGTTCAGTCAAAGATAAAAATGAAACCGGACACGAAGAAAAAAATCCGGATTTTATCAAATATTATTTTAAAGTTTTTTTAATACAATATTTTTATTTATTATTAGATATTAATTATATCGTTACAAAAAAACCATCATATTTATTATTAAATAATAATATGAAAATAACAAATATGCATATTTAAGGCTTTTAAAAAGTGTTAAAAATTACACTAAAATGTTGTTTCGCATATGACCCTTGTTTTGACCCTTTCACCCGTTTTTTCAAGGGTGATCACCCGAGTTGACCTCATCAGAGGTTGGCAATACTGCATGGACACCGAAAGCTTCATGGACAAAAATAGAAATTTTAGAGCATCTCAAGCAAATGGATTTAATATTAATTTGTTAAAAATAGTTTTATTCTTTCATGTTATCGGGGTAAACATAAGCATGTCTTATCAATCAGCGGATGTTTGTTATATACATGTACTCAGGTTATGCAATAGAAGCTGCTACAAGGACGCATCGTTTGTGGAAAAGTGCTTGCTGAAATACCAAAGACTACCCTAAAGTTCTGCCCGCCTGGCAAATGAAAGGCAATGGGTATCATCATAGACGCGATGTCGATCCATCAATCGCCGAGATATTTCTTTATCAGGCTAATGTACTTAAAATTGTTTATATTGACTTTAATATATTGGTCTCGCCATGTCTGCTATCTTTCGCGGTATTCTCGCGGGAGACGGGATTACGCATTGTTTACTTTCTACATACATGCAAGGGTCAAAGTTCACGGTCGGAGGTCATGTGCAATTCGAGGATCCCTGGTTCAACGGGTGGTCTCACAAACTACAGAGTTTATGTCAAGACGGGAATTCTTCTGATGCTTGTAAATAAATCAACTGATTTATATCAAAGACAAGATAGTTCAAGGATACTTTACATTTCTAACTTTCTTAAGAAGCAGAATTTAGCGTAAGACAAAGCGAGGGGCCACCTGTTTCTCAAATGTCGGTAAAACTTGAAATATAAATAACACGATAACAATGGGAATTGTTTATCTAATATATCTTATTTCAAGTCTTCCGGTCTGATAGAATGAAGGAGAAAATTACATAGACGGGGTAAAGAGACAAAAGAGAAGGAACTGTGTGGGTGATTTTGATATTTTGGATCTCGTCCAAGAATAAACAAAAATTATCGAATCCTGACGGTTATATCTGATACATTAAATATCTGTGACATTGACAGGCAAACATTTATTTTTTCTGACTTATGACCGATTAAAATCCGCAAAAATATTCGTGTTGTTTAACCGACTTTAAGCTTAGTTGTCCAGTCTAGTTCTTGTAAAGTCTTCTTCATTCGTCCGTCCGTCCGTCCGTCCGTCCGTGAGCCTTCTCTTCCTTACTTGGATTAACATTTATCATTTAGGTCTGACTAATTGAGAAAAATGTTGATTAATTGAAAACGAGTGATAAAAATCCACAGTAATGAAAACTTTGTTATCCCGAAGCCGATGTGTCATTGGGGAAATTTCTAGTTATTGCATAACTCGAGATAGGCGAGACAGAATATTTTTTGTAAAGTATACGAATATTCAACTGTACTGCTTAACATTATAGCAAGGTATTTTATCTATCGACTTTAAATTTTGCAGTAGAATTCAAAACTAGTTTACCCCCTTGTAGTTTGAAACTTGGACCTAGACAAGTCGAGATAAAAAAGATATCAAGACAAAATCCTTTAGCTATGAGTTTGATATTCAAGAGAATATTTACGACTATCTACGATACATACACAATATACTTTTCTTTTTCAATAATTTCTTGCGCTCACCTTATCATCTTGAACATCTGGAGCGTTCAACATACAATGTAGCATCGAGATAATAAGATGAGGTTTATAACATCTCGAGCGCTTAACATACACTGTAACATTGAGATAATAAGTAAGTATTCTAACATCTCGAGCGCTCAACATACAGTGTAACTTCGAGATAATAAGTTGAGCGTTTTAACATCTCGATCACTCAACATACAGTGTAACATCGAGATAAAAAGTTGAGCGTTTTAACATCTCGATCACTCAACAGTCAACATACAGTGTAACTTCGAGATAAAAAGTTGAGCGTTGTAACATCTCGATCGCTCAACTTACATTGTAACATCGAGATAATAAGTTGAGTGTTATAATATCTCGAGCGCTCAACATACAGTGTAACATCGAGATAATAACTAAGCATTCTAACATCTCGAGCGCTCAACATATAGTGTAACATCGAGATAATAAGTTGAGCATTATAATATCTCGAGCGCTCAACATACAGTGTAACATCGAGATAATAAGTTGAGCGTTATAACATCTCGATCACTCAATATACAGTGTAACATCGAGATAATAAGTTGAGTGTTTTTACATTTCGATCGCTCAACTTACAGTGTAACATAGAGATAATAAGTTGGTCGTTATAATATCTCGAGCGCTCAAAATACGATGTAACATCGTGATAATTATAAAAAGAGCGCTTGAAATGTAAGGACGAGTGCTCGAGACAATTGAAATAGTTTTATTTTTTGTAAATAATATTATACATGTCATCACTGTATTTTGATTTAAACATATTTTATTGCCAAATGTGCAATGGGATTGGTCACAAGTTGTAAAACTTATATAAAACCCGTTCCCAAAAATAAAACTTTCAAATTACATAGACAAGATGGCATTTACAATATAAAAAATGCATTACAGTGTATATATAAAGTTGTATTTGAGACTCAGAGAGAGAGAGAGAGAGAGTGAGGAAAGAGAGAGAAAGAGAGAGACGGGGGAGGGAGAGGGAGAGAGCTATTTTATAACCATTATGCTCCTTAAGGTGATAATTTCACCTCTTAATATACTTTTATTTTAAAAGCTATCCCTCCGATAAAGACGACAGAAGTTATAAACCACTTTTCATAACTTTCAACTTATCAATGTTCATGTCATCCTTTCCTTCGTTAGACTTTCTCCTAGTGACTCTAGGCTTCCTTTGAATTGTCGTCAGGATCGGAGGGTTATACAAATATAATTTGCGTGTAAATACAAAACCAGTTAGATGTTTGGAGTAAAACATATATGGAAATATTTGATAATAATAGAACGGGACGAAGTTAAACTTTATGAGTATCTATGATATATTGATACTCATAGATTTTAACTTCGTCCTTCTATTATTATCAACTATTTCCCTATCTGTTGTATTAATGTATATCGCCGTTATAGTCTAACAGAAGTGGTAACCTTCAATAAGACGACAAGTAGAGCTTTCTCAAGGGAAAGTGTCTCTCGGATGATAAACCATAGCCCAGTATCTCGGGCACTGTTTTCGATATGGAAATTGTGATGATTTTATTAATTCATAACAGGGCATACCCGTGGACGTCTACTGATGGTTCCCCGGGACCAAACCACGTCAGTTTGGGGCTCACTTTGGGCCCAAGGGAGGGTTAGATTGAAATGAATTGGCTATGATCTGATTATATATGTGACGATACCAGTCATCTCCACAGCGTCTGTAGCCAAACACTGTACACAAGGGGTTTAATATCTTAAACTATATAGAAAGTGGAACATTCTTAAAAGCGATAAGTTGATTTCTAAAAAAAAATATAACAAAGAATTCTTTTCATTTTTCAAAATAATTATTTTCAGCATGTTGATGAAAAACGTTGAATTTGTCAAGCTAACTAGTCTATAAGTATTTAGGATAGATATCTGGTCACTCGATATGACCAGCTGACCAACTGACCACCAGTGGCCGAAATATGAGATCGTAATCTAATGCATGTGTTGATATGACAGTATGACATCGCTCTGTATGTACCGCGATAAACTAAAATGTTATTTTAATCCTATCGCATCAACTGGACAACATAGTTAAACAGAATGAAAACAAACGCTTGTGATAAGGGATAGGGTTTCGCTGCGGTGGGTACACTGTAGGACAACTAAATTATAAGTTCCACGTACGATTCTCGAATTCTGCGGGTGATTAGAATTTTATTAGTGTTGAATTCCTTCCTTTTTTTCGTCCTTCAGACAAAATAAAAAATATAACTCAGGAAAGTTTATAACTCTGATAGACTAACGATGAGGAATCAAGGGAAGTAACTCTGACAGATTATGATGAAATCGATGCAAATCAGTATCACTCACATGGAGCTCTATGTCACCGTGACATTATTTTTGGTCTTCAGTTCAAATAAAAGGCCATGCAAAACTTCGCAAATGATGGTCGACTGTCCTTATTTTCAAACTCGTTATTCGGATCCATCGGGGTTCGATTCCCCAACCGAACGAAGGCTGTTTGAGTTCACTGGAACGGTACATTCCCGTTAGTAGGGACATTTAGATGAAATAGTCCGCCCATCATCCAGAGATACATAATCATAGCATATAAAGTAGTTGAAGTCCTCATCTTCGATGCTCCAGGGGTTACTATCACTGACGTTATATCCACCCCTGCACTTTGTCATAGTAAAATTGAAGGCAACATATATAAGACACAGGTAATTCCAGCTGAATTTTTGGTCCTGTCATGAACATCAAAAGAATCGAACAAAGGTACAGTTATTGACTGTGTGACTTTGACGTCGGGTGTCGCTCTCTCTGTAATCTTCAAAGGAAGTCTCTGTGAAGGCCTGTAATTGGTCAGTTTTCTCTTGAGCTGCCTCCAGTTTTACTATGAGATAGTCCAAGGGTTGACATTACGGCAGTGATAGTAACCCCTCGAGTGTTGAGGGTGTGAAGTCTTACGAAGTCACAATCACGGCCAACCGAACTGATTATTCAAGGGACATTCCCAAATATTTCCATGTTAAAAATTCATAACGCGCTCAGTCATGTGATTCAAATATACAGTGTTCTTAGCTAGATGCTCTCTCTCTCTCTCTCAAAAAAAAAAAAAAAAAAAAATCACGGAAAATCAGAAGATTTTAACTACAATTATATAGAGTTCTCGAACTTGTGTTATGTACAGGAACCGGATGTTTAGCAGATCGACTACGGACGGTGTCACTAAATCTGTTATTACTGTTATTTATTCATTATCAATTAGTTGTCACTCAAAAACATGTTAGGATGTTGCCAAGGAGATATAAATGCCATGTTGGACACGACTCATCGAATTAAAAGTGGGCGAAGTTATCACTGAATACATATATGTACGTCAAACAAGGGTGGGCTGTGTGTAGGAAGTGTTTGTATACCGACACACGAACAGTAAAAGGTCTGTATCTTAGAGTTCACGGAGTTTGATTAAATCACAAACACTTGCAGATAAAATTAGAGAAACAAGAAACAGGCCTTTCAGATGTCCAAAAATACCACATGCCGACATTGATGCGCACTTTACAAACGTAAAAGTGATTCGAAATTGGAACACAACATCTCGTGTGCGTTTGAACACCAGGCTTCTGTCTTGGTTAAAAATTGAAATTTATTTATATTTTCTGAACATCAAAACTGGAGTTGGCAGCTAAACAAACGACTTATAAATCTACAAGGGTTTAATAGGATATCAGATTGCTGGTCTGTTTCGTAATATCAGTGTAGTACTGATGAGCTGTGTCTTAAAGACCCATTCCCTTTCCGGAGCAAAATATAAAGGTTTCTTAAAAAACATTAATAACATCAGAAAATACATACCGATGACCTAAAATAAGGTTACGACACCAAACATATGCAAGATTTTATGTTATATATGAAAACAGTGGAGAGTCAATTCGCTGTTTTGCCGTCTGGCGCACTAAGAGTCAACTACCGCGCGGTATTTAGGACGACGGCGGGAAACATAATACGACCCGCGTTATGAAAATAAACATTTTATTAATTTTAATCAAGTCGTTCAGAAGGTGATGATAAATGTAGTATTAACGGTAAGTTAATAAGACTTTACAAAACTATCGATCTTGTTTTATATTCCCATTTCGGAAAGGTAGTGGGCCTTTAATAAACTTATATTCTATTAAGTTTTTGCGTGGATGTTTTGATTTCGAAGGTCAAGGTAAAGGTAAAGCAATAGCACCAAACATACCGTTTTTGTTCTATTCATTTCAATCCAGGATTCATAAGGACATCAAATGAACAAGACATTCTTTTTAACTGGACAATGAGTTGAGTGACACCAAAGATTGTTTCATCCTTGATTGACTTGTCAGTGATGTAAGGGACACCATAAAACTGTTTCGTCCTTGTTTGACTTGTCAGTGATGTAAGGGACACCATAAAACTGTTTCATCCTTGTTTGATTTGTCAGTGATGTAAGGGACACCATAAAACTGTTTCGTCCTTGTTTGACTTGTCAGTGATGTAAGGGACACCATAAAACTGTTTCATCCTTGTTTGATTTGTCAGTGATGTAAGGGACACCATAAAACTGTTTCGTCCTTGTTTGACTTGTCAGTGATGTAAGGGACACCGTATATTGTTTCGTCCTTGTGTGATTTGTCAGTGATGTTAGGGACACCATACAGCTATTTCGTCCTTGTGTGACTTGTCATTGATGTAAGGGACACCATACAGCTATTTCGTCCTTGTGTGACTTGTCGGTGATGTAAGGGACACCATACAGCTGTTTCATCCTTGTGTGACTTGTCAGTGATGTAAGGGACACCGTACATTTGTTTCGTCCTTGTTTGACTTGACAGTGATGTAAGGGCACCATACCGCTGTTTCGTCCTTATGAGACTTGTCAGTGATGTAAGGGACACCATACAGCTGTTTCGTCCTTGCGTGACTTGTCAGTGATGTAAGGGACACCATACATTTGTTTCGTCCTTGTTTGACTTGTCAGTGGTGTAAGGGACACCATACAGCTGTTTCGTCCTTGTTTGATTTGTCAGTGATGTTAGGGACACCATTCATTGTTTCGTCCTTGCGTGACTTGTCAGTGATGTAAGGGACACCATACAACTGTTTCGGGTGGTGTAGTGGTTAAGCCTCCCGCCTTTCACCTAGCCGGCCGGGGTTCGTTCCCCGGCACGGAAGTGAAAAGGCTAGGGGTCACCTGCCCGATCACGTTGGTTTTCTCCGGGCACTCCGGTTTCCTCCCACATGAAGACCCTTCGCGCGCTTACATCCGGGCCATCGAGAGTGATTTACTAAAAATGTATAACTTATTTCTCACTCGATGTAAAATAAATAAATTTTACATTTACATACAACTGTTTCGTTCGTCCTTGTGTGACTTATCAGTGATGTAAGGGACACCATACAACTGTTTTGTTTTTGTTTGCCTTGTCAGTGGTATAAGGGACACCATACAACTGTTTCGTCCTTGTTTGACTTGTAAGTGATGTTAGGGACACCATATATTGTTTCATCTTTATTTGACTTGTCAGTGATGTAAGGGACACCATACATTGTATTATCTTTTTTGACTTGTCAGTGATGTTAGGGACACCATACATTGTTTCATCTTTATTTGACGTGACATTTATGTTAGGGACATCATACATTGTATTATCTTTATTTGACTTGTCAGTGATGTTAGGGACACCATACATTGTTTCATATCTATTTGACTTATCAGTGATGTTAGGGACACCATACATTGTTTCATATCTATTTGACTTGTCAGTGATGTTAGGGACACCATACATTGTTTCGTCCTTGTGTGACTTGTCAGTGATGTTAGGGACACCATACATTGTTTCACATCTATTTGACTTGTCAGTGATGTTAGGGACACCATACATTTGTTTCATATTCATTTGACTTGTCAGTGATGTTAGGGACACCATACATTGTTTCGTCCTTGTGTGACTTGTCAGTGATGTTAGGGACACCATACCTTGTTTCATCTTTATTTGACTTGTCAGTGATGTAAGGGACACCGTGCATTGTTTCATCTTTATTTGACTTGTCAGTGATGCTAGGGAAACCATACACTGTTTCATCTTTATTTGACTTGTCAGTGATGTTAGGGACACCATACATTGTTTCATCATTATTCGACTTGACAGTGATGTTAGGGACACCATACATTGTTTAATTTTTTGTGACTTGTCAGTGATGTTAGGGACACCATACATTGTTTCATCTTTATTTGACTTGTCAGTGATGATAGGGACACCATACATTGTTTCATCTTTATTTGACTTGTCAGTGATATAACTGACACCATACATTGTTTCGTCCTTGTGTGACTTGTCAGTGATGTTAGGGACACCATACATTGTTTCATCTTTATTTGACTTGTCAGTGATGATAGGGACACCATACATTGTTTCATCTTTATTTGACTTGTCAGTGATGTAACTGACACCATACATTGTTTCATCTTTATTTGACTTGTCAGTGATGATAGGGACACCATACATTGTATTATCTTTTTTGACTTGTCAGTGATGTAAGGGACACCATACACTGTTTCATCTTTATTTGACGTGACATTTATGTTAGGGACATCATACATTGTATTATCTTTATTTGACTTGTCAGTGATGTTAGGGACACCATACATTGTTTCATCTTTATTTGACTTGTCAGTGATGTTAGGGACACCATGCAACTTTTCATCCTTGTTTGACTCGTCAGTGATGCTAGGGATATCGTACATTGTTTCGTGCTTGTGTGAGTTGTCAGTGATGTCAGGGACACCATACAACTGTTTCATCTCTTTTTGACTTATCAGTGATGATAAGCACACCATACAACTGTTTTGTTTTTGTTTGACTTGTCAGTAATGTTACGGACACAATAAAACGTGTTGGTCCTTCTATGACTCCTAAGTGATGTTAGGGATACTATACAGCTGTTTCGTCCTTCAATGAATTGTCAGTGATACAGAAGAAGTCTTCTAGCTAGCTTATTGTCAGTGAGGTTGTGGTCAACATTCAGCTTTTGCCTATGGATTGGCAATGCTTCCCATTAGATTTTCCTTTTGTAACGCAAAAAAAAATTCAAAAACTGAACTTCAAGTTTAGAATTGCCGGCAATGACAGAGATCTTACATGTGTATTGTATGTTCTTTAACCTTTATTCGATATATCATTGAAATAAAATGTTGTTGAAATTGAAATTTTATAATCTAACTTTTTATAGGAATACACTAAGGCATATTAAAAGGAAATCGTATCTGTAGGTAATAAATAACAAATTATCACATAAAATGCTAAACTAATCACATCATTTGGATATAACGTTACACGCATTTCAGCGTCAAACATATCCATCAAAACTAACAGTTTTATGTTTAAGTCGGACACATTTGAATTAGCTTTAAGAATGTTGGGTATATCTATATTATATAAATACTTCGACTGGAGCTAATTTGTAGTTGTAAATATCGGCTGTTTATTGTGGAATAAAAGTGTCAAGATCAACGACCTAGGCGTGTTGCTATGGGCGAAAACGGAATCGTAACTGGCATACGATATTCTAAAGAACAATATTTCATACATGTTTTGACATTTATTCATAAAATGATATCAAATAAACTACTGATACATAAAAACGGTTACCAAACGTACTTAGCTAATAAAAATCTCACATTTTTTAATCTCTTACTTGATAAAACTCGGATGAAATTGACATCGGATATTCTACATCCGGTGATTATTTTTTACCCATAATGCAGTTGTTTACGAGGTTCCCGCAGTTTCGTAAGTATCCTCGAGGTCGCCCCGTGAAACAAAGGAAGCCATGAGATATAACGAAAAACGTGATAAAATGTGAAAGTCCTCAAAGACAACGGAACACATGTTGGAGAGGAGGTGAGGGGGGTGGGTGAAGGGGAGGGGGACTCTGTAATGGAAGCTGACGTTCTGTCTATCGTATATATAACCTAGTGATAAGGCATGATGAAAAGAAGATGATCGTAACAAATAAGTCGGTGGTGGGAATATATACAAGGGGATAAGGGGGCATGGATAAGGGGGAGGGAATCTCGGTTAGGGAGGGGGAGAATGGGTTGGGGGATTAAGCGTTATGTCGGACTGAATAGAAATACTAAAGTTTATGTAAGTGGTATCTTCGTGGTGGGGGGGGGAAGGGGGGGGGGCGTTGGCAACATATTTAGTGAAGTTGATAATCATTAATTGTTAGTATAATTATGAGCATTCAGGGATTGGGAAGTAGTGAGGGTTAGGTTAGAGGTGATTATACTGAGTGGAATATGTAGGTTTATGTATAAGCATTATCCGGGGGAGGGGGTAGTATGTACAATAACATAATTGCCAGGTGGGCTGGTGCAGAGCTTTGTGTGTGTTTGAAGAGCGTGATACTAATTGAGGAAAAATGACACTGATCTATCATAAAGCCCTCGTCTGGTACCTTGATGGAGGGTGAACCACCGATGTGTCGTTGATTTACAACAATGGTAGAATGGCTATCATTAGGATCTAGGGGGGATAGGCAATGTAAAATAAAACGGATGGCATCATAAAATACATATTACACATGTTTTGAACCATTAGCAAAATAATTAAAATCAATTTATAATCAATATCTTAGCACCAAAATAAGCGTCTGAGCTCGGAGGTCATACAGTTGAAGAAACTCCGAGTAAAAGGCCAGGACAGATACATGGTTATGTTTCAACATAGTCGACAAATTTTTTGTTTTTTTTTGTTTTTTTTTGTTTTTGTCTTTGATTCAAACAAATAATCTTTGGGATCAGGGTAATGTTTTTTTGTCATGCTTGAAACCATTTTGCAATTATCATTTGTCGTTGGGGCATATATAATTACCGTTAAACCTTGTTAACTCGAAGTCGGCCGCCCAGACCATGGTAATTCTTCAAAGATTAAAATAATTCGAGTTAAACGTTCTTTGTAGACAAACCCCATATCCCAAGATTTTCTTAACAGAATCATAATACTAGCTTATCTCCCCTAATGATTAAGAATTAGACATGTCACAGAGAGAAAATATCAAGGCACACTTAAAAGTTGACCGGTTTACTTCGATAAAATAAAAACAAGATGGTACCAATACATAGGTTCGAATCTTAAGAATAGGGTCTTTGGAGTTGATGAGGTTCGACTTATAGGGTGTTCGGTATTTTCATCGATGTCATGTATAAATGAACTCACATAATAATTTTTGTTGTAATCTTGTTTGTAATAATTTCCATTTTAAGCCTTAAAATTCCGTATGTCACCTTCTTGCAAGTATTAAATAGAGTTATTTCCCTTCGTTTGAAAGAAGGGGAGTAACTCTACTACATATATGTAGATCAAAATCAATCGGAGAAACAGGCAATCTTCTGAAATATATATATAATACATATATTTCCGATGAATGCCGGAAATTACTCAAAGATATTGTTACTGGATCAGAATGCCTCTTTGTTCATCTATTCTAGAACCTCCTATTGCCTTACTCGCCTGTAAATGATAATATTAAATTGGTACGTTAGATATCGTCTATTCCGATTAGTTTGAGACATTTCGTTCCGTTAGTTTTATAAGCGGAAACGTTTAAATTATCTGTAGTAGAAGCCGGAGTCTGTCTCGTCTCGTGTGAACCAATCTTAATGGAGAGAGTAAAGATAAGCCACGGGTGCAGTTTATGATGTTTAAATAGCCTATAATGTATATTGATTCACTATCTTAACGGCTTCGTGCCGATAAGCTACAGTTTTAAATAGCTTCAGACGAGATAGTTCTACCAGAAAATTTGAATAATTCCAATTACAAGTCAATGAATGTCAGGTATCGGCCGATTGTTCAAAGAGTTGTAAGATTTCAGTTTGTACACAGCACCCAAGAAACATGAATGTTTAGTCTGTTTACACCATGTTAACGCGTAAGGCCGATTACGAATGTGTCAGTTATAGGAAGAAACCACAGTATCCAGAGAAAAACACGCCGACTTACAAAATGTATGACCAGTACCAAGTGTCCCACGTGTGCTTCGGACTGGCTGCGGTGGCCGAGGGGTTAAGATGTCCTTATATATTACCACAAGCCCTCCAACTGTGGGTCGAATCTCGTGTGGGGCAGTTGCCAGTTACTGACCGAAGGTCGATGGTTTTCTCCGGTTACACCGGTTTTTCCCCGCCATCAAACCTGGCACATCCGTCCTTATATGACACTGGCTGTTAATAGGGCACAAACTAAACAAACAGAAGATTCGGACTCGCAACCCAAAGGTGGACATCACCATGAGCTAGAAGTGAACGGAAAGTGGTCGAGTATCAGACACATTGACCACTTTGTGACAACGATCCTTGGGTTAGTGGTAAACTGTCGGAAACCTTAGCCGCTCGGTCACCATAGACCAGAGTTGAGAGACTATTGGTAGGATATCAGACACCTTCACCAGGTAGCCACTGTTACTCAAATGTGACGAATGTATTGTTAAAATGTCAGACACCTTAACTAGTCGACCACCTTTCAAAAAATTGAATCGAGATATACAAGAAAAAATATATTTATATAGATAAGTGAAATTGAGGAAGACTTACCGAGATCTGTGTAATGCACAATAAAAATAGCTTCACATAGATATTGCAAATAGAAAAGTAAATCTACAACATTCCTGATCTAAAAATGATCTCACAATATCATAATTGTAGCGGTAAACACCTGATGGTGATCAGACATACAGCCTAATGGCGGCATCGCTATCTTTATGTGTACCATTATCACTTCGTTTTTTTCCGATGTGAAATTTTGACTTGTACGGAACTAGTACCAGACCACCTTAGGAAACATTCAACCCAGGTTTAGTGTCCTGTAAACACCTAAGACTATCCGGACTGAAGCCGGAGTACCCGTAGAAAAAACTATTGACCTATGGTACATAATTGGCATCTGTCCGTCTTGGAAATCGAAATCAAAACCAAGAGATGATGAGTCAAAGGTGATGGGTCAGGTGGTATATCGGGAAACTTTAACCGCAACCTAGAGGTGAAGGGTCAGAGTTGATGGGTCACAGCTGATGGGTCAGAGGTGATGGGTCAGGTGGTATATCGGGACACATTAACCGAAACCTAGAGGTGAGTGGTGAGAGGTGATGGGTCAGAGGTGATGGGTGAGATGATATATCGGGACACCTTAACCGAAACCTAGAGGTGAAGGGTCAGAGGTGATGGGTCAAAGGTGGTGTGTGAGGTGATATATTGGGACACCTTATCCAAAACCTAGAGGTGAAGGGTCAGAGGTGATGGGTCAGAGGTGATGGGTGAGATGATATATCGGGACACCTTAACCGAAACCTAGAGGTGAAGGGTCAGAGGTGATGGGTCAAAGGTGGTGTGTGAGGTGATATATCGGAATACCTTGATTAAAACCTGGAGGTGAAGGGTCAGAAGTAATGAGTCAGAGGTGATAGGTAAGAGGTGATAAGTCAGAGGTGGTGGGTCGATGGTAATTTATCGGAACACCTTGAACAAAAGTAATAAAAGCAGTGACCTTTTCACTCTAGAAAATTACGTTATGTCCAAAGAGAGTCCATCAAAAGCTGGAGAGAGAACGTGTATAGGCTTAGCCTGTTGTTTGATCCCTTCTCATATATTTTTATGAAATAAAGTTTGTTGAAATTGAGTCAATCAAAACTAAACAGATTTCAGATTTGATTTTACTCTCAGACATACAAGTATGTAACAGGAGGTCACTATACATAATATAAACATGCAAGTATATTGGGCCCATAGCGCAACAGTACATTACAATATGTATTAGCGATGTACATGCTCAATCAATAGTTTTTTTTTTTCAAAAACTTACATATATTTGTCAGAACAGTTATGTTACATATAGTAAACAGGCCTCGGTGAAAACGTTTCGCCATTTCATTACTGATATTGAAACAAGTAATGATATTCGTTTCCAATATCAGTAAAACATAGATTACAAGTTCTATTTACTTCAGGGGTCCCAGTCCATCTTCCAGTTTCTATAGGTAAGTGCATTTTCGAGCTTCTGAATTTTATGATGATTTGTCTATATATTGGCTTTAGTTTCACAAGATACTTTTCAAATTCAAAGTTACTTCTAAAAATAGAATAAGAAATACCTCTTGATGAATTCTCTATATCATTATACCATTTTTGTACAAATTGATCGTGTTATCTTTGTTTTACGATAGATTTAAAATATTCTCTATTATATGTACATACATTTAAGTCCCATATATAATTCAAACCAGTTTCTTCAAAAATAGTTTTAACATTATGCATCCATTTGAATTCCGTAATATTATTTGTTTGCAAGTTTAACATCAACTTATATATATTACTTGAAAGATTATCTGTAGTAATCAATTTGTGCCAGAACATGATAATTCTGTTTTTAGCCTATACATAGTGAGGGAATCTCTTTAATTCAATATCGTATCATATAATGGTGAATTCGTATCAATATCGTATCATATAATGACAGTATCCTATCATATAATGTCAATATCCCATCATATGATTATAACGTGTACCATATAATGCCAATATCGCATCGTATAATGATGGACTCGTATCATATAATGATAAATTCGTATCATATAATGATAAGTCATATCATATAATGACAATATTGTAACATATAATGATGATATCGTATCATATAATGACAATGTCGTATCATATAATTCCGATATCGTATCATATAATGATAAAATCGTATCATATAATAAGTCATATCTTATAATGCCGATATCGTATCATATAATGATGATATCGTATCATATAATGACAATGTCGTATCATATAATGCCGATATCGTATCATATAATGATGAAATCGTATCATATAATGATAAGTCATATCATATAATGACAATATTGTAACATATAATGATGATATCGTATCATATATTGACAATGTCATATCATATAATTCCGATATCGTATCATATAATGATGAAATCGTATCATATAATGATAAGTCATATCTTATAATGACAATATCGTAACATATAATGCCAATATCGCATCATATAATGATAAATTCGTATCATATAATGCCAATATCGCATCATATAATGATAAATTCGTATCATATAATGATAAGTCATACCATACAATGCCGATATCGTATCATATAATGAAATCGTATCATATAATGATAAGTCATATCATATAATGCCGATATCGTATCATATAATGATGAAATCGTATCATATAATGATAAGTCGTATCATATAATGATAAGTCACGTCATATAATGACAATATCGTATCATATAATGATGAAAACGTATCATATAATGGACATTTATAAAATAAGGCAGCTATGGCTTTCCATATACTTTTCCTAACACCGAGTATACGTTTACAAAACTGTAAATGAAGCTTTTCTATAGCTGTAATGTTTTCGTGACCCCATACTTCTACTTAGTACATCAATATTGGTAAAACAAGGGAATCACGGAGTGTCCGCAGTATTAACTTGGTTAGAAGAACTCGGAGTTCTCCTCACAAAGAAAGCGCTCACCTCAAGGAGAAAGGTGAGGCTGTTTACCTGGACCACTTACAGACATCTCGGGTAAAACAGGCGGAGAAAAAAAAGAGTACACAGAAGTAAAACGTCGACCTATTAAGTGATAGTTCGAGAATTGCTTTATGTTCATATGTATGCCATGTAAAACAATGTCAGGCTTCCGTAGATGTTTCAAAATATTTCAGTGATGACTGTAAAATGTTGGTGTTGGTGTTCTCGGTACGTAATAACTTCAAAAGTGTTTTTTTTTTTTTTTTTTTTTTTAAATTCGAAAACATCATCTTCTAGGCCCTATCCTCGACTATGGCGATCGCTCCTCGCCAAATCTCGCGGTCCTTGGACAAACTAGCGAGAGATAGTGCTAATGGTATAATACCCTATTTACGGTGGGCACGTGCGAAACTCGTCAAGATACGTGTAGATGTTACTTCAGTATGTAAGATAAGGGACGATTTCAATAAACCGTGCTATCTGAGGTGTTATCAGCTTCCAGTACGATACGTGGGTTTGTTTTCACTTGAGGCGGAAAGGAATATCTTCAAAGTTAATTATTTTACTGTCTTTTTTATCTTAGGTTTTTGCAATTATTACAAATTTTGTGTTTTAACGGTACTTTATTTAAAATTAAAAAACGATATTATTTCATAACTTCGTTAAAAATATAGTGAACATTACATAACTTTTTTCAACAAATAAGCGTTTAGAAAGGCAAAATTTAAAAAATTCACATTTAAAAGCATTCTCAGATAGTACAGCTAAATTGATAACATTTCGGATAATGTTTTCATAAGGTTAATTTTTAGATTCTTGGAGCAAACCCAATATCTTGACACGACCAAGGTAAATTAGACTGGATTTCTCTGAAGACAATTTTATTTATTTATAATTGAATTATTTCAACTCCCTTTTGATCAATAACATTTAATTTTGAATTCCTTAGAACCTCCCAAGCTAATGACGTATACATGGCCCCTTTGGGAGTTTGGGTCATTGAAAAGGGTCTCGTATGTAGCCTTAGGGATTCCCAACATATCTCAGAACAAACATCCAGCTTAATTGGTGTAGTCAACATTTAAAATTCGATCTCAATCTTTTGTATGTAGTCGTAACAAAATAAAACGGTAGTAACAAAATAAAACGATCGTAATAAAATAAAACGTATGTGGTCGTAACAAACTAAAAGATATTTGGTCGTAACAAGTTAAAACGGTCGTAACAAAATATAATAAATCGTTTGTGGTCCGTAACAAAATAAAACGGTCGTAACAAAATATAATAAATCGTTTGTGGTCCGTAACAAAATAAAACGGTCGTAACAAAATATAATAAATCGTTTGTGGTCCGTAACAAAATAAAATGTATGTTCGTAATAAAATAAAACGTATGTGTTCGTAACAAAATAAAGCATAATTATGTGTTCGTAACAAAATAAAAAGTATGTGGACGTATCAAAATAGAACGTTTTTGGACGTAACAGAATTAAAATAAAACGCATTTGATAGTACAGGTGAAGTCACCGTGGTTGATATTAATCTGCGAGATTTCGAGGCTAATTTATTTTCATCATGGTTTATGAGTGGTTCTGTGGCACAATGATGTGATGATATTTGTGTTTTTGAGACATGTATAACTTGTGCCTAATTCCTTTTGACTTTATTCAAATAAAATATGTTTAAACTAAACTAGACATATAAATCGTTAGATAGTATCATATCATAACTGTCTGGAAAAAACTGTCAACCAGAAAATTGAGTTATGGTGATTTTATTAACAACACACGAGGTAGCCCTGTATAGCTAAAGACGTACCGTTCCACAAAGGTTACATGTAAAGGTCGCAGCGATAACATGTCTGCCCTGAACAGCGGTATGTATTTAGTATGATTGATGTTCTTAATTTCTATAATACGTGATTATCTCCCCTAAGCGTCGTACCATCATAATCAGAGCCCTGTGTTAAACATACATGTGGGTGACTCTGCTTATCTCTGTCCCGAACTACGGGAACACTATCGAGCCATTCACAGCCTCAAAATCTGTCAAGTTACACTCTCGATATCTGACAACAAATGGGGACAACTGTAACATATCACTAGTTCAAAACTTTGACAACAAGAATTCAAGGAAATCATCACGTCGTCTGACAACCAAAAAAGTAAGGGATTATTACCACCACCTGACGCCAAAGGAAAAATCTATGCAATCGTAAAAGTCTTTCTATGACAACAAAGAGAGGTAACTCTGTCCCATACAATGTAACAACAAACTTATATTTCGGCTATGTCGCACTGCCACCACAGTGCGCCACAGTGCGCCATGCGGAGAACAGCGTGGAGCGACAGTGTGTCTGTCGCATGGCGCAGTATCAATCTTCACTAGGTGCATTGAATTGCCGTTTGGTGGTTTGTTGCACTGTCGCTCTTCACGTTGCGGGATCGCCAATGCGACAGTGCGACATGGGCGAAATCAGCCACCACGAATATCACCCGATAATAAATAGAGAACTTACTTTAAACCATCGTTACACCATCTAACAACAAAGGAATTTGATCTACAATAAACCAGCACTCTGTCCTTAAATCTGATAACTTCAAACCAAGGGAAGTAACTCTGATGTATTTGATAGTTATGTCCTCAGACAACAGAGGAAAGTAACTCGACGCTTTCGCAACGACCTCAGACAAGCAAGAGAAAACCCAGGCTTCCATATATTTATCTCGACTGTGAAATTGGATTAAAATCGAGAGTAACTTTCAGTTAGATTGCAGAAATTTGATCTGGGTTGTTTATGAATACACGGCGGCAAATTACTGATAAGTCCTGTTTTGGAGTTCGGCGGATAGAGATGATACCAGACATGCTGTGTTTATATGTAAAGTTCGGTTCAAGTCGTTATTAGCAGGGATCGCTAAGGGTATGTGGTGCTTCCTACCACTTACGAATGGAGAGGTAGGGAGAGGTGTACATTGTAGGTGGTGGGAAGGGGGTGCCACTAAAATCGATAAACATCACACGCTCTTCTCGTCAATTTTGAATTGATCAATATGTATTCGAAAGTTTCTCTAAATAAATCCGAATGAAATTGTATCTTCAGAGGGAAGTGAAATATAGAACGCCAAGAGAAATATTTTCTTCGTGAAAACTAAGATGCAGTGTATGAACGAAGGGGCACAACTCCGCCTCATAATACGAATATAACATGCTAGAGTTATCTCCCATATGTCGTTATAAATTATAAAGTTTGTTTCCTCTTCCTTTTCCTCTCTCTTTCTATCATCCACCTCTCTTTCTTAAGAAATATTGCATTACTCTTTTTATTTCTTGTGGTGTTTTTGTCATTACTTGATGTTTGTATACCGTATCATTTTGCATAATTAATGAAAGAACTGAGTTGATATAAACTCCATCGTCGGAGACCCACGGGTGATCGCACTACACTACGCTACACTTATCACCCGTGGGCAAACTCCAGGTAAAATCGTCGTAGGTAATTTATATGCATGAAGAATTTGATTGGTTCCAGTACACTTTTGCGATGGGATTTCATCCAATCAGAGTAAGGGTTATGCACAGTATACGGCAGCACAACAAAGTTGGCCAATGCACCTGGCGAATGTTTGGGTACACGATACTGTGAGCGTACGAGCGGTGTATACACGTGTGTGTGTGTGGGCCAGGTATACTATGACCAAAAGCGTTGTAAGCTTCGTTCATAGCAGTATAGGACTTTATTAGGTATTTCTGTAATAATATTATGCTTTATTAGGGCAGAAATAGCTATTTTCATGTGAGTGTTTTACACTAAGTTTTGATGTTATTAGGTACACTTGTATATGGTAATAATTAGGGCATACGTACTGAATGTTGTAGCTCAACGTCATGGAGCCAACACCGTCTTAACCTACATATTGTAACCAAACAGCTGGTTTCTATCCTTGGTGTCATACCTCCACACCATACTGCCATGACCTATATGGTCATAGGAGATAGTTTTCGAAGATAGAGATCTGTATGATTTGTCCTTGACCGTTTTTATACAAAACTCACATGTTTTTATGGGCGCTGCCAGTTTTTGTTTATCTTTAAGCTAATAAACCAGTCTTCATTCTGAAGAGTTCCGAACTATATATCGAGTATTCTAACTGGTCAATTCTAGTGTGTGAATTAGCATATTTTACGAGGATTTTACGAGGAGTTTGCCCACGGGTAATATTTGGCATGTAGCATGCTTGTATTAAGGGCTACCAAGTTTGTTCAAATGAATGACCTTGACCTTCATTCAAGGTCACATGGGTCAAAAAGGCTAAAATCTTTCACCATCTTCTTGTGAATAACTAAGAGGCCTAGAGATCTGATATTGGGCCCTTGATATGCTTGGATGAAGGGCTATCAAGTTTGTTCAAATGAATGACCTTGATCTTCATTCAAGGTCACAGGGTTCAAATAGGCTTAAGATTTTTAAACAACTTCTTCTAAAGAACCAGAAGGCCCAGGGTACAATGTTCGGTCACTTTTATGTAACGTTATTTAATGTAAAAGACGTCATTATCTTATATAACATGACGAGCGCAATTGACGTCATTTCCGACATTCGGCAAACCTGCAAGAAAAGAAAAAACGCAATTTTTCGAATACTTTTTTGAATTTTCAGTAGAGATTTCGCACATGTATATTTGAGCAAAAACGTATTTTTTTTATTATGAATAGAAAATATACTTCCTAATATAAAGTCATTTTTCAACGTCGTGAACTTGCGTGACAGAACAGTCAATTTAAAAATTTCATTTTGTGTCATTTCTGCAAGACAAAGGTTTTGTTCGATAAAAAAGTAGAACGACGTCGCAGTCTATATTTTCTGACATGTTATTAAAATAGAGAAAAAACGTATTTTTATATTAACAATTCATGTCTCTATCTCATGTATTAGTACCGTTTTGTACTGTGTGTATTTGTGTTTTTTTCACTTTTTTATCTTTTCTCTTCGGATACGATATTGGGCAAGTAGCATGCTGGGATGAAGGGCTACAAAGTTTGTTCAAATGAAGGACCTTAAATTTTATTCAAGGTCACAGGGGTCAAAAAGGCTAAAATCTTTAAACGAGTATTGCGTCACGGATTGATGAAATAAACTGATTTCGAATGGTTCTAAATTTGTTTTATGAGGCAGGAGTGTTATATAATTTGGCTTTCGAATGACGATTTCTTTTACGTACAATGTATTATTATTCGTATAACGTTTATATAATATTTTCATCCATTATTAACATATACCATTAAAATGTTATTGTCACATTATGTATCTATGACATACAGCACGTTTTAACACTCTTATATTACATATATACGTTACTTGCAGCAAAACTTGATTTTTCATTATTGTTACTCGATTTATATCCAATAATATTCTTACATTACATCTACACGTTACTCATGTTACATTCATTAACCAGCGCACATTACATTGATACGTTAGATTATATTAACTATATATTATAATACATAAACGTTACTAGCACATTACATTAATATTATTTCATGTTATCTCATTCTTACGTTACATTAGATATCATACAATTTGCTGTATCTTCTTAGCTCTTAATAATCGTTTGCAAAAACTCAAGTGCAATAGCATGGAAATGTAACTTGATTATTTAGCTCCCCAAAAGCATATGTCGATCTACAAGATGTTTCCTGGTTTTGAATCAAAGCTTACAATGCAAGTTAAAAAGTTTACATTTAAGATTAAAATTTTTGTTCAATATATTTTTTTGCAAAATTCGTTTCTTAGACAATCTCTTGCGTTTTTTAGGACGGTCAGTCGCCATTTTGTTTTAACTCTGCTTGGATACAACACCGGGTACCCACCCCTATATAAAGCGCGCAGGGGCGTAGGAAGCGCCCCCCCCCCCCCCCCCGTGTTCCCTAGGACGGGGGGGGGGGGCAAACATGTCTTTTTGCCCCCCCCCCCCATTTTCGCTGAGTGAATTGTTTAACAATGCACACTTGAAAGAAAAAAGGGTCCTTCTGCAAATTTTTGTACTTCATTTTAGAAAATTTTCCGCTGCGCGGCGCGTTTCCTAATAATGAAAATTCGATACACACGAACTAGACTAAAAATGTCCATAAAGGAATTATACTATTTCAAACAAAATGCTTCTTAAAATATTAATTTGTTTATATGTCTAAGCAAGACAATCAATTCATTATTATTTTGAGTTACACAACAATGTGCCGATGGTGTGAATCCGGTATGTTCAGATCGAGCTGGATTGCATGGTATGACGACACTCTCAATTATCGTTTCTTAATGCAGGTAACTTTAAATCGAAAAATTACCGTGTTAAGATCGCTTTAAATTCATCAAAAGACATTGTAAAACTCATCTCGGCCATTCCAAATCGTAATATTTTTTCTCGGGGGAGACCCCGACCCCCCCAAACAACAACGCCTCCAGCGCTCGCAAATTCAACAAAATGCATCGTGAAACTCATCTCAGCCATTCTAAATCGTAAAACTTTTCCCGGGGGATACACCCGGACCCCCAAACACCAAAATTCCACGCCTTCGGCGCTCGCCAATTTAACAAAATTCATCGTAAAACTCATCCCTGCCATTCTAAATGGTACATTTTTTACCTGGGGAGACCCGGACACCCCCAGACACAAAATATCACGCCTTCGGCACTCGCAAAATCATCAAAATACATCGTAAATCTCATCTCAGCCATTCTAAATCGTAAAATTTTCTCTGGGGAGACCCCCGGACCCCCAAACACCAAAATTTCGCGCCTTCGGCGCTCGCACATTCAAAAAAATGCATCGTAAAACTCATTTCTGCCATTCTAAATCGTATATTTTTTCTCGGGGAGACACCGAACCCCTCAACCACCAAAATATCACGCCTTCGGCGCTCGCAAAATCATCAAAATACATCGTATAACTTATCTCAGTCATTCTTAATCGTAATATTTTTCCAGGGACCCCGAACCCCCAACTTCGCACGCTAATTTGCGTATTCATTAATTTCCTGTTAGTGACGACACTGTCTATAGATGTGTACAAGGATTTTATGTGATAACACATGAAAAAAGTATATCAATTATCTCCAGTGGGTGCCGCGAAGGGGGGAGGTGTTTCGAAATATTGTGGACCTTTGCCCCCCCCCCCCCCATTACGTTTCATCTTCCTACTCCACTGGCGCGTATACCACAAACACGTGCAAACATTCGAACACTCGCTGTTCAAAGTGTAACAACTAACACCTGTCCGACTCTAGATATTTACGTGTAACATGAGTCCGTGCTATTAGACAAAATTGTTAGTACGTTCAATGTTTTCTTAAATAAAGATTTTAAGAACCATATATAGATCTATACAGTTGAATAAAAAGTAATGAATTAATTCGAATTCATACATGTACCTTCTTTCCACGTGCGAGATAACATAAACAAACTCGGAAATTCTTATGCTAGGTTGACACTATGTTTCCGGCGACCACGGTAGCCCCGTTTGCTCGAAACGTGGTGCGCCGTGGAATTTTGGCTATTTTTGTCTCTATATTCAAGATGAGCAAGGTCTTATGAAGTTTTGCCACGGTCTTTTACGGATTACGTGGTGGACCGTGGATATAGGAGAAAGTACTGTTCAAGGAGGTTAAAGGTACACTACGGTTTTAGTACGGTCTATCAAGGATACCACTACGTTTTTTCTAGGTCGGTTACGATCTGATGAGGTCTGCTACGTTTTACACGTTTTGATCAAGCTCCGATACGTTTTTCACGGTCCGCCAAGGCTTACTAGGGATGAAAGTCTGATGCCGGGCTTTTTGGAGCAAATGAAACAATATTCATTGCCGAAAATGTCATTTTAAACATGTTTTAATTACGAAATGTGTTAAAAGACAAGAAAATCTTAATGATATTTGGTATAAATATATAATTATTATTGCCAAGTGTGTCTTCGCAAATTTTTTTTTTCTGTAATGGTTCTCACTTTATCTGCCTTTTGCAATAATATTTATTAATACAAGTAATTCCATGAAGTAGCAAATATGTACCAGGCCAGGCAACGATACTCTATCACTTACTGCTTGCAACGTAAGACCGTAATAAGACGTTACACGCCGCATCACGTCGGGCTTTTAATCGCTACAGGCCGTGATGTGCCCTGACAGAACGAATCAAAACGGTATCATCCACCTTTGCCTACCGTGAAAACCTTGATAAACCTGGGAAAACGGCACAAAACGTGCAGCCAATCTGCATCAACCGTGATAAAACGTGAAAAAAACGTAACAGAACGTCACAAAACTTGAAACCACCGTGAGATTCCGGGGAACGTGCCTGCTGCCCGTTCCACCACGGACCGTCTGGAAGTTTTGTTACGGCCTCGCACGCACTGTTACGTTTTGTGAGGTAAATCCCGTTCCATTACGTCCTGTGGCGTTTACCATCTGCGCCGTGACTGCCGTGGCAAATTTTTTGACAGTTTAAATCTGGCACGGCATCCACGGTAATCACGACCGCTCATGTTTGTCTATCACGTCCTTCTGCGTTGCCTCACGTTGTCTCGCGGTCACCACGTTTTGTCCACGGAGGCCTGAAACGGGGCTGCCGTGGCCGCCGGGAACATAGTGTAAATCTAGCATTATAGCTGATAAAATAGTCAAACTAAAAATAAATACTGCAATTTCCTGACAAGGTTACATGGAAGTAATATTATCAGCTAGATCCAAAAATATGTGAAATGCGAGCTAATAAAAGATTTCCATATACATTAGATATTACACGCACATGTACACGTGTGAGTCTTCGGTAGTTTACGTATGGAAGCGTCAATTGTTCGGGACAGGTGGTCACGTACACGTGGTCAGTCGAGTACATCGGGTACGATAGTATACGTGAAGATATGAGGACGGATTGTTATTAGGATTTCTATTCATTTGTGTGGAAAGTTCAATTTGTGAAACATCTAAATAACAGCTTAGAGGAGTTGACATGTTTGCTTGCTAAAACCAGCCCTACACACATTTACAGGTAAGGGGTTTTGTTTATGTATTAGTAGGTGATACACAGTGGACAACTGCTAGGATGACTTAGCGCTCGTGTGTCGATTCACGCGCTTTATATAGGGGTGGGTAGGCGTATTGTATCCAAGCAGAGTTCAAACAAAATGGCGACTGTCCGTTCTGAGAAACACAAGGGGCTGTCTCGGAAACTAGTTTTGAAAAAAGAAACTTTATTATTTTTTTTTTAATCTCAAATGTATTATTTTTTTAACTTGCATTTCCAGCTTTAGGTACCTTCGGGTTTTGTCAGAATTCCGAATCGTATCACGTAATTGGCGTCCACAAGACTTGCACGTGGTGATCCAGGTTATTAACCTAAGCGCACATCCGTTTTCCTTCTGGCTATTATGAGCAAATCGTGCTGGTATATGTCCACAGAGCCAGTATTTAAAACATCTAATTCACACATTGCCGTAAGTTAATATTGCGTGTATCAAATATTGCAATGTGCGAGAATGAGTTTCTTTGTAGATCCAATCTGCTGGGGTCGACTACATGTTTTGTATACGAAAAATGACATTTTTTCTTGGTTTCACAACTCTCGTGCGTCTTCGAAATTGTCGCGACGATGTTCAGATAAGTTCGGAATGATTTGGCATCTTTTGAGCCTATTTTTCACGTGTACACGTTAAACAGATTTTTTTTTTACTTTTATAATTAAAATTACTTACAGTGCTGCAACTTCATAAAAAGTGGTAAAATAAGGAAGTTCAAACCTCGGTCAGTCGGAGCAAAAATGTGTATAACACTTAAATAGTTTCCACAATGACTAAAAGGGCGGAAATGATAGACCAAACAACTTTAATTATGTGAAAATCTGTGACTTATAAAAATAAAAATGAAATTACAGTTAGCAAAAGAAATACAAAGCGTCCTAATATAAAAATTGGAAATGAGAAATTCCTGTTCTACCATGCTGGAACCATTTTCCGTGTACATCACTACTGTATAACTCACCTAGAGTGATAAACCTGGACTTTGTAGTTGTTTTGTTTCCAACCAGCCAGTACCTTATCAGGACGAATTCAGTCTAATTCGTCCTCACGTATAGAAGTACAAATATCAACACATCTACAAAAACGAAAAGTTCGGTCAGCCAGAAAAAGGTTTTATCTATGAATTTGGTGACGTCACTTTTCTCTATCCTATCTTTGCCGACATTTGAAACTTGATCATCGTCATTGGCATCATGGTCTTTGCCAACAACGTTTAATTCCAGGGGATTGTTGCGTTTTCTTATGCTGATATGACACGTTGCAATAGCTACCAGGCACCCTGGGTAATAATTGACGTCACTGACGGCATGTAAACACAGCGATGCTATAGTCAGTATTATGAGCAGGCAGCTGAAGCACATCGCCCCCAGGAGGAAGTAGGACGCACCAGCAATGGGGTCGGACACCTTAGGCATTACCTCGCCTATACTGGACATGTAAACAGTCATCGACAGGAACATGGTGACTGCAAACGAGATTCTCTCACCTGACGCGGCCGGGAGAAGAAACACGAACGGGTTGAGAAAACACAACAGAAGGATCGGAACACCTAAAGACAGATAAAAATACTGCGGTTTTCTTCTTAAATACAGCGTGAATTCTATGATCGACACCTCTTGGGAAAATTGGACATTCCTACTGATAGACGTATTGTAGACTTCCCAAGCACCGTGGGGCGTAAAGAAATCCATTCTAAATTTGGTCTCATTGGACTGTAACCTGACTTCCTGAATATAATCCATCCACGGGACCACTAAGATGCTACAGACGTGGGAGTCTGTTGGAAAGTAGGTCATGTCGACATTACAGCTGGATTTGATCAGCTTCCCCGGGGAGAACATGGTCGAACCATCATTCATTAGCCTGACATCAAAATGGTTGCCATTATACTCCACTAAATCATCAGCTGATGATATCATAAAAACACGTGGTTTCCAAATACGGGAAGAGTTGACAAGGATATTGGTTATGCCGCCATATTCACTGACGTTCCATGCTAGTCTGTAATCTGTCCAAGCTAACACAAGTACTGTGCTCAAATGGATTGTTCCGGAAACTTCATTAAAATCCAACAGGGCCAGTAAAAGGAAAGATGTGACAACATCAACAGTGTCACTAAGGTTATAGACTGGGCGGAAGTCTTGACTGTAGTTCCTGAACAAGTCCACGTTCAAACGTGTCTGGTCATCCAAGGTACCGGCGGCCGTGACTGGCGGGATTATCACGTGCAATGCCAGGAAATATTGAGATATGGCACGTGCAATTTTCATTTCATTAATATGATCTGAAATGAAAGTGTTCGATAATATGAGTATGGATGTTTCCAGATACCAAAATAAACTAAACGTGTGTTAATTATGATAAGTCCTACAACAAATCGTATTGAAATACGACATCAATCACCAAAACGAAATGAATTAGTCAACAATATTTCACTAGATAAGATTAGCGACATCGGGCTATGTAAATTAAATGCAGGCCCATTACAATGCTATATTGTACATTCAGCAGTGTCGAAATCGACATCGAGCATTGCTCTTCGATTTTCATTTCGAAGACAACCCCTACCCTGTTTACATATTTGCCTGATGATGTCGACAGTGTGCACATGGTATTAGTCACAGAACCGTCACACATAAACATTCACTGGTTCTGTAACAATATTATTGTATAACACATCATGTCGGTATAAAAACGGCAGTATTGGATTATTTCAGGTCATAACTATTTTCAAAAATATAATATGGTTTTTGTGAATACCAACGAGAATGGCTTTGTCCGTTTTGTGACCGCTTGGAATGTCGAATTGAGAATAGGAAGAGATAGAAATCAATGCATTGAGTATCGTTTATTACAACTCATTTAATGAAACACCATATTTTATTCGAAATAATTTCAATTAACTTGGAAAAAGCATTTCAAGAATCGTTTATGAGACATTCCCCTGTCGTAGACCGCCGTTTTCTTTCTCTATCTATCGGTATTCTTATGTGGTATGGTGGCTGATTACGGCCATCTCGTGTTGTTGTGTTGTCGCCTTGTCGTGTTGTCGAGTTGTCGCGGTCTCAAACTGCGACAACCCGAGATTTAACAGTTAAAATGTCGACTAGTCGCGTTTTCGAACCGCGACAAGTCGACAACACGACAAGACGACAAGTCGACAACACGACAAATCGACATTTCAAACACGCTAATTAGCGCGTACAGAATCTCGTGTTGTCGCGGTGAAATGTCGACTTGTCGTGTTGTCGAGTTGTCGACTTGTCGTGTTGTCGCCTTGTCGTGTTGTCGAGTCGCCTTGTCGTGTTGTCGACTTGTCGAGTTGTCGACTTGTCGCCTTCCTGTTACACATGCGCAAACAATGGATAACACTCGCCATATTGGATTGCTAATGAAAATAATTGTGTGCATGTGTTTGTACCTAGATGAAGAAATTTGATACCAATTTCTTTACCGAGAGTTGTCAAAGTATTTTTCTCTGAACTATGAATTTCAATAATTTGTTTATTATATGATAATCGTGTAATAATGGTCTGGTCGTGCCGTCTGATTATTACGCAGTAATCGTCATCTGTTAATTTTAAGGTCACTTGAACCGCTAAGGCCTAATAGTTCGAAGGCCCGTTAATCCGAAAATTAGAAAATATTGCAATTTTATGGTGGCATATTTCTGCCATCGATTTCCCGACTTACGACTTAATAATGTCGACATCTTGTTAAGGCATTAAGTCGACATCATATCGGAATATGTCGACATAAACAGAAGAATATGTCGACTTACCACATGTACATGCCCACATAATGAATCCAAGATATTTATGTAGACAGTCGGTAACTCGGCGATTAATGTGTTTATGCTCGGGTGTGACACCGACTTGTCAGTTATTGATGTCGACATCTAAACTAAAAGATGTCGACATCTGGTCTTGAAAGTGGAAATCAAAGGCCACCCTTTCATAGAGCACTGTGTATATGCAGCAAAAGCCATACAGCAGAGATCGACGTTGATTTTGTTAATTCAAGTTTTTATTCATTTGATTTCAAAAAAAAAAAAAAAAAAAAAATGTGATCTTGCAGATCCCGGCCATGAAACTGTAGCCTGCGTGTACGTAGCTGTTAGCCCGAGCCAAGGAAGTGTACAACGAATTATTAATATATATAACCGTGGGTTGAAAATTCGTTTCAAAGCTGTGTGTGTGTTTTGTTGATTGGCATTCGTACCAAGTCCATGTAGTACATACCGTACTATACTATATTAAAAGAATGAATGAAAATAAAAATAAAAAAATAAAATGAAAAAAGATTTTTTTATGTTGTATTTTCTTGTGAATCCCGAAAAAAACCATAAAGGTCACAGTACAGGTACACAATACACATTGGGAAACCAGGTTTACTTGTTAGCTTGGCCTACAATATTCACTTATATAAAGGCACAACGAATTTTTGTTACGGTATTAATGGTCAGATTCAAACTTTGGGCTAAAAATCCTCCTGGGACGCGGTTTTAGACTCCCAACTCGCGATACATCTGCATCTATTTTTCGTAGTAAAAACATGCGTTCTTTGTAGTCAAACGTAGTAAAAAAAGTCACGTGCTTATACCTCATTCATGCCATTGGCCGGAATATACAATTGTATTATGGGTAACTAGTGATCACGTGATTTTGTGTTTACTTCCAAATATGGTGATAGTTTGCTTGCCATTTCTTCGGAGAAATTGATTTATTTGAAAATATTTAGACTCCAAAATATCATTAATATTGCATGCTTATCATTTGACTTGCACATATGCACTGTTTTACTATAAATAATGAACTGAAATGAGTTGTGAAACTGCCATTTTCACGTTTTGTAAATAAATGATATTATACGAATTGACCAATTCAATAGGTCTAACCGTCTAATCTAAAATCAGCGAAGATCGGCTACTCCCGGCTAAATTCGTAGAATTCTAAATTTATATTTATATATATTATTACCTGCTTTAGGGCTCAGAACATATACATATAACACAGAGAAAATAAGGCCAAAGTATGTATAAATACCAGGTCAGAGAAATCACTCTATTTGGAAGTAAACACACACTCATGTGATCACTAGTTACCCACTAATACAATTCCATATTTATTTCGGCCAATGGCATGAATGAGGTATAATCACGTGACTTGTTTTACTACGTTTTTACTACAAAGAACGCGTGTTTTGTACAATTATGGGGAAAATCCTCCGCGGATCGTGGTTTCATTTCCACCATTTGAAATTGTTAGCAATACTATCATATCATAGTTTATTTTCCATATCATTTCCAAACAAATAGTTATAAGCTTCCGCATAGCCCACTTAGCTTTTTGGGAATATAATACATATGTACACATATACTAAGAAACACGGGCTTATGTGCTTACATGGCAGGTCTCAAGGCCCTCTACCAATATTGTGAATTTCATGGCCCTGGGGTCTCGGAATTTTCCCCAGGGGAAAGGGTCTTTACCATAGTTTATATAGGAGACATATTTATTTGTTTGTTTAAAAGCAAAACATTATTCATAACTGTGCATATCGGAATTCAGGTGACTGTTAGACATTCTCAACTCTCATCCATTTGTAAAAAATTCAAATTTTAACAAACTTCTTCTCCACAACACGGTTTTTCTCATTTTACAGCAAGTACAAAAACAACAACAATCAAATTACAATCATGAATATTTTGTATTGATATTATTATTTTTTTTTTTTGCAAATTTTCAGCAAAACAAACATGTTTCAAATTAAATTCATACACATATTTGATTAATATTTAAAAAAAATGAAAAAAAAACTTTTTAAAATAGCATAGCATAGTTTGTCATTTTAATCAAGGGAGATAAATCCGATTTGAAGGATTTTCCACAAAGTGGAAAAGTTAAAGCCGCATAATCCGTATCTTTCAGGGTCCGTAAATCAACAAAAGAAAATTAGGGTACATATATTATAAAAAGTTATCAACTTTCCCCTAATTACACACCCAAAAAGTCCCGAGTTCAAAAGAAATTAATGATTAAAAATTCGATATCCAGAGTGTTTGAATAATTCACTTTCCATGCATTATTCAACCAAAATTTAGACTGGTACATTTCCTGGTCAACATCAATTATAATTTCAACACAAATTTATTAGATGATGTTTCAAGTAATTGTCGAGTACATTGTATATATACATGAACTTTGTCATCTGCCATGGCACAACATGTAATCTTCAATTTATCAATGTTTCACAATCAAAGTCTACTCTAAGCCTTCTGTTTCAAATGGTGGAAATGAAACCACGATCCGCGGGGGATTTTCCCCAATAATGGCACAAAACACGCGTTCTTTGTAGTCAAACGTAGTAAAACAAGTCACGTGATTATACCTCATTCATGCCATTGGCCGAAATAAATATGGAATTGTATTAGTGGGTAACTAGTGATCACATGAGTGTGTGTTTACTTCCAAATAGAGTGATTTCTCTGACCTGGTATTTATACATAATTAGGCCTTTTGAAGAAGATCTTATTTTCTCTGTGTTATATGTACATGTATATGTTCTGAAACCTAAAGCAGGTAATAATATATATAAATATAAATTTAGAATTCTACGAATTTAGCCGGGAGTAGCCGATCTTCGCTGATCCTAGATTAGACGGTTAGACCTATTGAATTGGTCAATTCGCATTATATCATTTATTTACAAAACGTGAAAATGACAGTTTTATAACTCATTTCAGATCATTATTTATAGTAAAATAATACATATGTGCAAGTCAAAATGATATGCATGCAATACTAGTTGGGCGACACCTGAAGGAGTGTCGCGGATGAAATGAAGAGAAGAGAAAGGGAAGATAACTCTTGTTTTTACCCTTAAACGGGACCAATTCCATTAGGTTATGAACGAGAGGCCGATGGGCCTTAACGGTCATCTGACTATTGGCACAATACAACACCTCAAAGAATAAAGAAGTGGCACACAGTTATAAGGCAATCCAAAAAAACTCATTTATTAGAGAAGAAGTGCAGGTCCTGATATATTTAATGAATTAGTATTAGCAGTATGTTAAATGGTAATATTAAAGTGAACACAAGTCGTAAGGTATAGTAATCAGAGGTATACAGTATGTTAAATGGTAATATTAAAGTGAACACAAGTCGTAAGGTATAGTAATCAGAGGTATACAGTATGTTAAATGGTAATATTAAAGTGAACACAAGTCGTAAGGTATAGTAATCAGAGGTATACAGTATGTTAAATGTAATATTAAAGTGAACACAAGTCGTAAGGTATAGTAATCAGAGGTATACAGTATGTTAAATGGTAATATTAAAGTGAACACAAGTCGTAAGGTATAGTAATCAGAGGTATACAGTATATTAAATGGTAATATTAAAGTGAACACAAGTCGTAAGGTATAGTAATCAGAGGTATACAGTATGTTAAATGGTAATATTAAAGTGAACACAAGTCGTAAGGTATAGTAATCAGAGGTATACAGTATGTTAAATGTAATATTAAAGTGAACACAAGTCGTAAGGTATAGTAATCAGAGGTATACAGTATGTTAAATGGTAATATTAAAGTGAACACAAGTCGTAAGGTATAGTAATCAGAGGTATACAGTATGTTAAATGGTAATATTAAAGTGAACACAAGTCGTAAGGTATAGTAATCAGAGGTATACAGTATATTGAATGTAATATTAAAGTGAACACAAGTCGTAAGGTATAGTAATCAGAGGTTTACAGTATGTTAAATGGTAATATTAAAGTGAACACAAGTCGTAAGGTATAGTAATCAGAGGTATACAGTATGTTAAATGGTAATATTAAAGTGAACACAAGTCGTAAGGTATAGTAATCAGAGGTATACAGTATGTTAAATGGTAATATTAAAGTGAACACAAGTCGTAAGGTATAGTAATCAGAGGTATACAGTATGTTAAATGGTAATATTAAAGTGAACACAAGTCGTAAGGTATAGTAATCAGAGGTATACAGTATGTTAAATGGTAATATTAAAGTGAACACAAGTCGTAAGGTATAGTAATCAGAGGTTTACAGTATGTTAAATGGTAATATTAAAGTGAACACAAGTCGTAAGGTATAGTAATCAGAGGTATACAGTATGTTAAATGTAATATTAAAGTGAACACAAGTCGTAAGGTATAGTAATCAGAGGTATACAGTGTGTTAAATGGTAATATTAAAGTGAACACAAGTCGTAAGGTATAGTAATCAGAGGTATACAGTATGTTAAATGTAATATTAAAGTGAACACAAGTCGTAAGGTATAGTAATCAGAGGTATACAGTATGTTAAATGGTAATATTAAAGTGAACACAAGTCGTAAGGTATAGTAATCAGAGGTATACAGTATGTTAAATGTAATATTAAAGTGAACACAAGTCGTAAGGTATAGTAATCAGAGGTATACAGTATGTTAAATGTAATATTAAAGTGAACACAAGTCGTAAGGTATAGTAATCAGAGGTATACAGTATGTTAAATGGTAATATTAAAGTGAACACAAGTCGTAAGGTATAGTAATCAGAGGTATACAGTATGTTAAATGTAATATTAAAGTGAACACAAGTCGTAAGGTATAGTAATCAGAGGTATACAGTATGTTAAATGGTAATATTAAAGTGAACACAAGTCGTAAGGTATAGTAATCAGAGGTATACAGTATGTTAAATGGTAATATTAAAGTGAACACAAGTCGTAAGGTATAGTAATCAGAGGTATACAGTATGTTAAATGTAATATTAAAGTGAACACAAGTCGTAAGGTATAGTAATCAGAGGTATACAGTATGTTAAATGTAATATTAAAGTGAACACAAGTCGTAAGGTATAGTAATCAGAGGTATACAGTATGTTAAATGTAATATTAAAGTGAACACAAGTCGTAAGGTATAGTAATCAGAGGTATACAGTATGTTAAATGTAATATTAAAGTGAACACAACGTAAGTATAGTAATCAGAGTATACAGTATGTTAAATGGTAATATTAAAGTGAACACAGTCGTAAGGTATAGTAATCAGAGGTATACAGTATGTTAAATGGTAATATTAAAGTGAACACAAGTCGTAAGGTATAGTAATCAGAGGTATACAGTATGTTAAATGTAATATTAAAGTGAACACAAGTCGTAAGGTATAGTAATCAGAGGTATACAGTATGTTAAATGGTAATATTAAAGTGAACACAAGTCGTAAGGTATAGTAATCAGAGGTATACAGTATGTTAAATGTAATATTAAAGTGAACACAAGTCGTAAGGTATAGTAATCAGAGGTATACAGTATGTTAAATGGTAATATTAAAGTGAACACAAGTCGTAAGGTATAGTAATCAGAGGTATACAGTATGTTAAAATGTAATATTAAAGTGAACACAAGTCATAAGGTATAGTAATCAGAGGTATACAGTATGTTAAATGGTAATATTAAAGTGAACACAAGTCATAAGGTAATAGTAATCAGAGGTATACAGTAGTGTTAAATGGTAATATTAAAGTGAACACAAGTCGTAAGGTATAGTAATCAGAGGTATACAGTATGTTAAATGTAATATTAAAGTGAACACAAGTCGTAAGGTATAGTAATCAGAGGTATACAGTATGTTAAATGGTAATATTAAAGTGAACACAAGTCGTAAGGTATAGTAATCAGAGGTATACAGTATGTTAAATGGTAATATTAAAGTGAACACAAGTCGTAAGGTATAGTAATCAGAGGTTTACAGTATGTTAAATGGTAATATTAAAGTGAACACAAGTCGTAAGGTATAGTAATCAGAGGTATACAGTATGTTAAATGGTAATATTAAAGTGAACACAAGTCGTAAGGTATAGTAATCAGAGGTATACAGTGTGTTAAATGGTAAATTATTAAAGTGAACACAAGTCGTAAGGTATAGTAATCAGAGGTATACAGTATGTTAAATGGTAATATTAAAGTGAACACAAGTCGTAAGGTATAGTAATCAGAGGTATACAGTATGTTAAATGGTAATATTAAAGTGAACACAAGTCGTAAGGTATAGTAATCAGAGGTATACAGTATGTTAAATGGTAATATTAAAGTGAACACAAGTCGTAAGGTATAGTAATCAGAGGTATACAGTATGTTAAATGGTAATATTAAAGTGAACACAAGTCGTAAGGTATAGTAATCAGAGGTATACAGTATGTTAAATGGTAATATTAAAGTGAACACAAGTCGTAAGGTATAGTAATCAGAGGTATACAGTATGTTAAATGTAATATTAAAGTGAACACAAGTCGTAAGGTATAGTAATCAGAGGTATACAGTGTGTTAAATGGTAATATTAAAGTGAACACAAGTCGTAAGGTATAGTAATCAGAGGGTTTACAGTATGTTAAATGGTAATATTAAAGTGAACACAAGTCGTAAGGTATAGTAATCAGAGGTATACAGTATGTTAAATGGTAATATTAAAGTGAACACAAGTCGTAAGGTATAGTAATCAGAGGTATACAGTATGTTAAATGGTAATATTAAAGTGAACACAAGTCGTAAGGTATAGTAATCAGAGGTATACAGTGTGTTAAATGGTAATATTAAAGTGAACACAAGTCGTAAGGTATAGTAATCAGAGGTATACAGTATGTTAAATGGTAATATTAAAGTGAACACAAGTCGTAAGGTATAGTAATCAGAGGTATACAGTATGTTAAATGTAATATTAAAGTGAACACAAGTCGTAAGGTATAGTAATCAGAGGTATACAGTATGTTAAATGGTAATATTAAAGTAAACACAAGTCATAAGGTATAGTAATCAGAGGTATACAGTATGTTAAATGGTAATATTAAAGTGAACACAAGTCGTAAGGTATAGTAATCAGAGGTATACAGTATGTTAAATGGTAATATTAAAGTGAACACAAGTCGTAAGGTATAGTAATCAGAGGTATACAGTATGTTAAATGGTAATATTAAAGTGAACACAAGTCGAGTAAGGTATAGTAATCAGAGGTATACAGTATGTTAAATGGTAATATTAAAGTGAACACAAGTCGTAAGGTATAGTAATCAGAGGTATACAGTATGTTAAATGGTAATATTAAAGTGAACACAAGTCGTAAGGTATAGTAATCAGAGGTTTACAGTATGTTAAATGGTAATATTAAAGTAAACACAAGTCATAAGGTATAGTAATCAGAGGTTATACAGTATATGTAAAAATGTAATAAATAAAAGTGAACACAAGTCGTAAGGTATAGTAATCAGAGGTATACAGTATGTTAAATGGTAATATTAAAGTGAACACAAGTCGTAAGGTATAGTAATCAGAGGTATACAGTATGTTAAATGGTAATATTAAAGTGAACACAAGTCGTAAGGTATAGTAATCAGAGGTTTACAGTATATTAAATGGTAATATTAAAGTGAACACAAGTCGTAAGGTATAGTAATCAGAGGTATACAGTATGTTAAATGGTAATATTAAAGTGAACACAAGTCGTAAGGTATAGTAATCAGAGGTATACAGTATGTTAAATGGTAATATTAAAGTGAACACAAGTCGTAAGGTATAGTAATCAGAGGTATACAGTATGTTAAATGGTAATATTAAAGTGAACACAAGTCGTAAGGTATAGTAATCAGAGGTATACAGTATGTTAAATGGTAATAATATTAAAGTGAACACAAGTCGTAAGGTATAGTAATCAGAGGTATACAGTATGTTAAATGGTAATATTAAAGTGAACACAAGTCGTAAGGTATAGTAATCAGAGGTATACAGTATGTTAAATGTAATATTAAAGTGAACACAAGTCGTAAGGTATAGTAATCAGAGGTATACAGTATGTTAAATGTAATATTAAAGTGAACACAAGTCGTAAGGTATAGTAATCAGAGGTATACAGTGTGTTAAATGGTAATATTAAAGTGAACACAAGTCGTAAGGTATAGTAATCAGAGGTATACAGTATGTTAAATGGTAATATTAAAGTGAACACAAGTCGTAAGGTATAGTAATCAGAGGTATACAGTGTGTTAAATGTAATATTAAAGTGAACACAAGTCGTAAGGTATAGTAATCAGAGGTATACAGTGTGTTAAATGGTAATATTAAAGTGAACACAAGTCGTAAGGTATAGTAATCAGAGGTAATACAGTATGTTTAAATGTAATATTAAAGTGAACACAAGTCGTAAGGTATAGTAATCAGAGTTTATACAGTATGTTAAATGTAATATTAAAGTGAACACAAGTCGTAAGGTATAGTAATCAGAGGTTTACAGTATGTTAAATGTAATATTAAAGTGAACACAAGTCGTAAGGTATAGTAATCAGAGGTATACAGTATGTTAAATGGTAATATTAAAGTGAACACAAGTCGTAAGGTATAGTAATCAGAGGGTTACAGTATGTTAAATGGTAATATTAAAGTGAACACAAGTCGTAAGGTATATTAATCAGAGGTATACAGTTTGTTAAAATGTAATATTAAAGTGAACACAAGTCGTAAGGTATAGTAATCAGAGGTATACAGTATGTTAAATGTAATATTAAAGTGAACACAAGTCGTAAGGTATAGTAATCAGAGGTATACAGTATGTTAAATGTAATATTAAAGTGTGAACACAAGTCGTAAGGTATAGTAATCAGAGGTATACAGTATGTTAAATGGTAATATTAAAGTGAACACAAGTCGTAAGGTATAGTAATCAGAGGTATACAGTATGTTAAATGGTAATATTAAAGTGAACACAAGTCGTAAGGTATAGTAATCAGAGGTATACAGTATGTTAAATGGTAATATTAAAGTGAACACAAGTCGTAAGGTATAGTAATCAGAGGTTACAGTATGTTAAATGGTAAATATTAAAGTGAACACAAGTCGTAAGGTATAGTAATCAGAGGTATACAGTATGTTAAATGGTAATATTAAAGTGAACACAAGTCGTAAGGTATAGTAATCAGAGGTATACAGTGTGTTAAATGGTAATATTAAAGTGAACACAAGTCGTAAGGTATAGTAATCAGAGGTTTACAGTATGTTAAATGGTAATATTAAAGTGAACACAAGTCGTAAGGTATAGTAATCAGAGGTTATACAGTATGTTAAATGTAATATTAAAGTGAACACAAGTCGTAAGGTATAGTAATCAGAGGTATACAGTTATGTTAAATGTAATATTAAAGTGAACACAAGTCGTAAGGTATAGTAATCAGAGGTATACAGTATGTTAAATGTAATATTAAAGTGAACACAAGTCGTAAGGTATAGTAATCAGAGGTATACAGTATGTTAAATGGTAATATTAAAGTGAACACAAGTCATAAGGTATAGTAATCAGAGGTATACAGTATGTTAAATGTAATATTAAAGTGAACACAAGTCGTAAGGTATAGTAATCAGAGGTATACAGTATGTTAAATGTAATATTAAAGTGAACACAAGTCGTAAGGTATAGTAATCAGAGGTATACAGTATGTTAAATGGTAATATTAAAGTGAACACAAGTCGTAAGGTATAGTAATCAGAGGTATACAGTATTTATAGTAATAAAGTGACACAAGTCGTAAGGTTATAGTAATCAGAGGTATACAGTATGTTAAATGTATATTAAAGTGAACACAAGTCGTAAGGTATAGTAATCAGAGGTATACAGTATGTTAAATGGTAATATTAAAGTGAACACAAGTCGTAAGGTATAGTAATCAGAGGTATACAGTATGTTAAATGTAATATTAAAGTGAACACAAGTCGTAAGGTATAGTAATCAGAGGTATACAGTGTGTTAAATGTAATATTAAAGTGAACACAAGTCGTAAGGTATAGTAATCAGAGGTATACAGTGTGTTTAATATGTAACACAATATCAGAGTATAAAGTAAATAAAACACAAGTCGTAAGGTATAGTAATCAGAGGTATACAGTATGTTAAATGGTAATATTAAAGTGAACACAAGTCGTAAGGTATAGTAATCAGAGGTATACAGTATGTTAAATGGTAATATTAAAGTGAACACAAGTCGTAAGGTATAGTAATCAGAGGTATACAGTGTGTTAAATGGTAATATTAAAGTGAACACAAGTCGTAAGGTATAGTAATCAGAGGTATACAGTATGTTAAATGGTAATATTAAAGTGAACACAAGTCGTAAGGTATAGTAATCAGAGGTATACAGTATGTTAAATGGTAATATTAAAGTGAACACAAGTCGTAAGGTATAGTAATCAGAGGTATACAGTATGTTAAATGGTAATATTAAAGTGAACACAAGTCGTAAGGTATAGTAATCAGAGGTATACAGTATATTAAATGTAATATTAAAGTGAACACAAGTCATAAGGTATAGTAATCAGAGGTATACAGTATGTTAAATGGTAATATTAAAGTGAACACAAGTCGTAAGGTATAGTAATCAGAGGTATACAGTATGTTAAATGTAATATTAAAGTGAACACAAGTCGTAAGGTATAGTAATCAGAGGTATACAGTATGTTAAATGTAATATTAAAGTGAACACAAGTCGTAAGGTATAGTAATCAGAGGTATACAGTATGTTAAATGGTAATATTAAAGTGAACACAAGTCGTAAGGTATAGTAATCAGAGGTATACAGTATGTTAAATGTAATATTAAAGTGAACACAAGTCGTAAGGTATAGTAATCAGAGGTTTACAGTATGTTAAATGGTAATATTAAAGTGAACACAAGTCGTAAGGTATAGTAATCAGAGAGGTTTACAGTATGTTAAATGTAATATTAAAGTGAACACAAGTCGTAAGGTATAGTAATCAGAGGTATACAGTATATTAAATGTAATATTAAAGTGAACACAAGTCGTAAGGTATAGTAATCAGAGGTATACAGTATGTTAAATGTAAATATTAAAGTGAACACAAGTCGTAAGGTATAGTAATCAGAGGTATACAGTATGTTAAATGTAATATTAAAGTGAACACAAGTCGTAAGGTATAGTAATCAGAGGTATACAGTATGTTAAATGGTAATATTAAAGTGAACACAAGTCGTAAGGTATAGTAATCAGAGGTATACAGTATGTTAAATGGTAATATTAAAGTGAACACAAGTCGTAAGGTATAGTAATCAGAGGTATACAGTATTTTAAATGGTAATATTAAAGTGAACACAAGTCGTAAGGTATAGTAATCAGAGGTATACAGTGTGTTAAATGGTAATATTAAAGTGAACACAAGTCGTAAGGTATAGTAATCAGAGGTATACAGTATGTTAAATGGTAATATTAAAGTGAACACAAGTCGTAAGGTATAGTAATCAGAGGTATACAGTATGTTAAATGGTAATATTAAAGTGAACACAAGTCGTAAGGTATAGTAATCAGAGGTATACAGTATGTTAAATGGTAATATTAAAGTGAACACAAGTCGTAAGGTATAGTAATCAGAGGTATACAGTATGTTAAATGGTAATATTAAAGTGAACACAAGTCGTAAGGTATAGTAATCAGAGGTATACAGTGTGTTAAATGGTAATATTAAAGTGAACACAAGTCGTAAGGTATAGTAATCAGAGGTATACAGTATGTTAAATGGTAATATTAAAGTGAACACAAGTCGTAAGGTATAGTAATCAGAGGTATACAGTATGTTAAATGTAATATTAAAGTGAACACAAGTCGTAAGGTATAGTAATCAGAGGTATACAGTATGTTAAATGGTAATATTAAAGTGAACACAAGTCGTAAGGTATAGTAATCAGAGGTATACAGTATGTTAAATGGTAATATTAAAGTGAACACAAGTCGTAAGGTATAGTAATCAGAGGTATACAGTATGTTAAATGTAATATTAAAGTGAACACAAGTCGTAAGGTATAGTAATCAGAGGTATACAGTATGTTAAATGGTAATATTAAAGTGAACACAAGTCGTAAGGTATAGTAATCAGAGGGTTACAGTATGTTAAATGGTAATATTAAAGTGAACACAAGTCGTAAGGTATAGTAATCAGAGGTATACAGTATGTTAAATGGTAATATTAAAGTGAACACAAGTCGTAAGGTATAGTAATCAGAGGTATACAGTATGTTAAATGTAATATTAAAGTGAACACAAGTCGTAAGGTATAGTAATCAGAGGTATACAGTATGTTAAATGGTAATATTAAAGTGAACACAAGTCGTAAGGTATAGTAATCAGAGGTTATACAGTATGTTAAATGGTAATATTAAAGTGAACACAAGTCATAAGGTATAGTAATCAGAGGTATACAGTATGTTAAATGTAATATTAAAGTGAACACAAGTCGTAAGGTATAGTAATCAGAGGTATACAGTATGTTAAATGGTAATATTAAAGTGAACACAAGTCGTAAAGTATAGTAATCAGAGGTTTACAGTATGTTAAATGGTAATATTAAAGTGAACACAAGTCGTAAGGTATAGTAATCAGAGGTTTACAGTATGTTAAATGGTAATATTAAAGTGAACACAAGTCGTAAGGTATAGTAATCAGAGGTATACAGTATGTTAAATGGTAATATTAAAGTGAACACAAGTCGTAAGGTATAGTAATCAGAGGTATACAGTGTGTTAAATGGTAATATTAAAGTGAACACAAGTCGTAAGGTATAGTAATCAGAGGTATACAGTATGTTAAATGGTAATATTAAAGTGAACACAAGTCGTAAGGTATAGTAATCAGAGGTATACAGTATGTTAAATGGTAATATTAAAGTGAACACAAGTCGTAAGGTATAGTAATCAGAGGTATACAGTATGTTAAATGGTAATATTAAAGTGAACACAAGTCGTAAGGTATAGTAATCAGAGGTATACAGTATGTTAAATGGTAATATTAAAGTGAACACAAGTCGTAAGGTATAGTAATCAGAGGTATACAGTATGTTAAATGTAATATTAAAGTGAACACAAGTCGTAAGGTATAGTAATCAGAGGTATACAGTATGTTAAATGTAATATTAAAGTGAACACAAGTCGTAAGGTATAGTAATCAGAGGTATACAGTATGTTAAATGGTAATATTAAAGTGAACACAAGTCGTAAGGTATAGTAATCAGAGGTATACAGTATGTTAAATGGTAATATTAAAGTGAACACAAGTCGTAAGGTATAGTAATCAGAGGTTTACAGTATGTTAAATGGTAATATTAAAGTGAACACAAGTCGTAAGGTATAGTAATCAGAGGTATACAGTATTGTTAAATGTAATATTAAAGTGAACACAAGTCATAAGGTATAGTAATCAGAGGTTATACAGTATGTTAAATGGTAATATTAAAGTGAACACAAGTCGTAAGGTATAGTAATCAGAGGTATACAGTATGTTAAATGGTAATATTAAAGTGAACACAAGTCGTAAGGTATAGTAATCAGAGGTATACAGTATATTAAATGGTAATATTAAAGTGAACACAAGTCGTAAGGTATAGTAATCAGAGGTATTACAGTATGTTAAATGGTAATATTAAAGTGAACACAAGTCGTAAGGTATAGTAATCAGAGGTATACAGTATGTTTAAATGGTAATATTAAAGTGAACACAAGTCGTAAGGTATAGTAATCAGAGGTATACAGTATGTTAAATGTAATATTAAAGTGAACACAAGTCGTAAGGTATAGTAATCAGAGGTATACAGTATATTAAATGTAATATTAAAGTGAACACAAGTCGTAAGGTATAGTAATCAGAGGTATACAGTATGTTAAATGTAATATTAAAGTGAACACAAGTCGTAAGGTATAGTAATCAGAGGTATACAGTATGTTAAATGTAATATTAAAGTGAACACAAGTCGTAAGGTATATAGTAATCAGAGGTATACAGTATGTTAAATGGTAATATTAAAGTGAACACAAGTCGTAAGGTATAGTAATCAGAGGTATACAGTATGTTAAATGGTAATATTAAAGTGAACACAAGTCGTAAGGTATAGTAATCAGAGGTATACAGTATGTTAAATGGTAATATTAAAGTGAACACAAGTCGTAAGGTATAGTAATCAGAGGTATACAGTATGTTAAATGGTAATATTAAAGTGAACACAAGTCGTAAGGTATAGTAATCAGAGGGTATACAGTATGTTAAATGGTAATATTAAAGTGAACACAAGTCGTAAGGTATAGTAATCAGAGGTATACAGTATGTTAAATGTAATATTAAAGTGAACACAAGTCGTAAGGTATAGTAATCAGAGGTATACAGTGTGTTAAATGTAATATTAAAGTGAACACAAGTCGTAAGGTATAGTAATCAGAGGTATACAGTATGTTAAATGGTAATATTAAAGTGAACACAAGTCGTAAGGTATAGTAATCAGAGGTATACAGTATGTTAAATGTAATATTAAAGTGAACACAAGTCGTAAGGTATAGTAATCAGAGGTATACAGTATGTTAAATGGTAATATTAAAGTGAACACAAGTCGTAAGGTATAGTAATCAGAGGTATACAGTATGTTAAATGTAATATTAAAGTGAACACAAGTCGTAAGGTATAGTAATCAGAGGTATACAGTATGTTAAATGGTAATATTAAAGTGAACACAAGTCGTAAGGTATAGTAATCAGAGGTATACAGTATGTTAAATGGTAATATTAAAGTGAACACAAGTCGTAAGGTATAGTAATCAGAGGTATACAGTATGTTAAATGTAATATTAAAGTGAACACAAGTCGTAAGGTATAGTAATCAGAGGTATACAGTATGTTAAATGGTAATATTAAAGTGAACACAAGTCGTAAGGTATAGTAATCAGAGGTATACAGTATGTTAAATGGTAATATTAAAGTGAACACAAGTCGTAAGGTATAGTAATCAGAGGTATACAGTGTATTGAATGTAATATTAAAGTGAACACAAGTCGTAAGGTATAGTAATCAGAGGTTTACAGTATGTTAAATGTAATATTAAAGTGAACACAAGTCGTAAGGTATAGTAATCAGAGGTATACAGTATGTTAAATGGTAATATTAAAGTGAACACAAGTCGTAAGGTATAGTAATCAGAGGTATACAGTATGTTAAATGGTAATATTAAAGTGAACACAAGTCGTAAGGTATATAGTAATCAGAGGTATACAGTATGTTAAATGGTAATATTAAAGTGAACACAAGTCGTAAGGTATAGTAATCAGAGGTATACAGTATGTTAAATGGTAATATTAAAGTGAACACAAGTCGTAAGGTATAGTAATCAGAGGTATACAGTATGTTAAATGTAATATTAAAGTGAACACAAGTCGTAAGGTATAGTAATCAGAGGTATACAGTATGTTAAATGTAATATTAAAGTGAACACAAGTCGTAAGGTATAGTAATCAGAGGTATACAGTATGTTAAATGTAATATTAAAGTGAACACAAGTCGTAAGGTATAGTAATCAGAGGTATACAGTAATGTTAAATGGTAATATTAAAGTGAACACAAGTCGTAAGGTATAGTAATCAGAGGTATACAGTATGTTAAATGTAATATTAAAGTGAACACAAGTCGTAAGGTATAGTAATCAGAGGTATACAGTATGTTAAATGGTAATATTAAAGTGAACACAAGTCGTAAGGTATAGTAATCAGAGGTATACAGTATGTTAAATGTAATATTAAAGTGAACACAAGTCGTAAGGTATAGTAATCAGAGGGTATACAGTATGTTAGAAATGGTAATATTAAAGTGAACACAAGTCGTAAGGTATAGTAATCAGAGGTATACAGTATGTTTAAATGGTAATATTAAAGTGAACACAAGTCGTAAGGTATAGTAATCAGAGGTATACAGTATGTTAAATGGTAATATTAAAGTGAACACAAGTCGTAAGGTATAGTAATCAGAGGTATACAGTATGTTAAATGGTAATATTAAAGTGAACACAAGTCGTAAGGTATAGTAATCAGAGGTATACAGTATGTTAAATGGTAATATTAAAGTGAACACAAGTCGTAAGGTATAGTAATCAGAGGTATACAGTATGTTAAATGTAATATTAAAGTGAACACAAGTCGTAAGGTATAGTAATCAGAGGTATACAGTATGTTAAATGGTAATATTAAAGTGAACACAAGTCGTAAGGTATAGTAATCAGAGGTATACAGTATGTTAAATGGTAATATTAAAGTGAACACAAGTCGTAAGGTATAGTAATCAGAGGTATACAGTATGTTAAATGGTAATATTAAAGTGAACACAAGTCATAAGGTATAGTAATCAGAGGTATACAGTATGTTAAATGGTAATATTAAAGTGAACACAAGTCGTAAGGTATAGTAATCAGAGGTATACAGTATGTTAAATGGTAATATTAAAGTGAACACAAGTCGTAAGGTATAGTAATCAGAGGTATACAGTATGTTAAATGGTAATATTAAAGTGAACACAAGTCGTAAGGTATAGTAATCAGAGGTATATACAGTATGTTAAATGGTAATATTAAAGTGAACACAAGTCGTAAGGTATAGTAATCAGAGGTATACAGTATGTTAAATGTAATATTAAAGTGAACACAAGTCATAAGGTATAGTAATCAGAGGTATACAGTATGTTAAATGTAATATAAAGTGAACACAAGTCGTAAGGTATAGTAATCAGAGGTATTCAGTATGTTAAATGGTAATATTAAAGTGAACACAAGTCGTAAGGTATAGTAATCAGAGGTATACAGTGTGTTAAATGGTAATATTAAAGTGAACACAAGTCGTAAGGTATAGAATCAGAGGTTTACAGTATGTTAAAATGTAATATTAAAGTGTACACAAGTCGTAAGGTATAGTAATCAGAGGTATACAGTATGTTAAATGGTAATATTAAAGTGAACACAGTCGTAAGGTATAGTAATCAGAGGTATACAGTGTGTTAAATGGTAATATTAAAGTGAACACAAGTCGTAAGGTATAGTAATCAGAGGTATACAGTATGTTAAATGGTAATATTAAAGTGAACACAAGTCGTAAGGTATAGTAATCAGAGGTATACAGTATGTTAAATGGTAATATTAAAGTGAACACAAGTCGTAAGGTATAGTAATCAGAGGTATACAGTATGTTTAATGTAATATTAAAGTGAACACAAGTCGTAAGGTATAGTAATCAGAGGTATACAGTATGTTAAATGGTAATATTAAAGTGAACACAAGTCGTAAGGTATAGTAATCAGAGGTATACAGTATGTTAAATGGTAATATTAAAGTGAACACAAGTCGTAAGGTATAGTAATCAGAGGTATACAGTATGTTAAATGGTAATATTAAAGTGAACACAAGTCAATAAGGTATAGTAATCAGAGGTATACAGTATGTTAAATGGTAATATTAAAGTGAACACAAGTCGTAAGGTATAGTAATCAGAGGTATACAGTATGTTAAATGGTAATATTAAAGTGAACACAAGTCGTAAGGTATAGTAATCAGAGGTATACAGTATGTTAAATGGTAATATTAAAGTGAACACAAGTCGTAAGGTATAGTAATCAGAGGTATACAGTATGTTAAATGTAATATTAAAGTGAACACAAGTCGTAAGGTATAGTAATCAGAGGTATACAGTATGTTAAATGGTAATATTAAAGTGAACACAAGTCGTAAGGTATAGTAATCAGAGGTATACAGTATGTTAAATGTAATATTAATTAAAGTGAACACAAGTCGTAAGGTATAGTAATCAGAGGTATACAGTGTGTTAAATGTAATATTAAAGTGAACACAAGTCGTAAGGTATAGTAATCAGAGGTATACAGTATGTTAAATGTAATATTAAAGTGAACACAAGTCGTAAGGTATAGTAATCAGAGGTATACAGTATGTTAAATGGTAATATTAAAGTGAACACAAGTCGTAAGGTATAGTAATCAGAGGTATACAGTATGTTAAATGGTAATATTAAAGTGAACACAAGTCGTAAGGTATAGTAATCAGAGGTATACAGTATGTTAAATGTAATATTAAAGTGAACACAAGTCGTAAGGTATAGTAATCAGAGGTATACAGTATGTTAAATGTAATATTAAAGTGAACACAAGTCGTAAGGTATAGTAATCAGAGGTATACAGTATGTTAAATGGTAATATTAAAGTGAACACAAGTCGTAAGGTATAGTAATCAGAGGTATACAGTATGTTAAATGGTAATATTAAAGTGAACACAAGTCGTAAGGTATAGTAATCAGAGGTATACAGTATGTTAAATGTAATATTAAAGTGAACACAAGTCGTAAGGTATAGTAATCAGAGGTATACAGTATGTTAAATGGTAATATTAAAGTGAACACAAGTCGTAAGGTATAGTAATCAGAGGTATACAGTATGTTAAATGGTAATATTAAAGTGAACACAAGTCGTAAGGTATAGTAATCAGAGGTATACAGTATGTTAAATGGTAATATTAAAGTGAACACAAGTCGTAAGGTATAGTAATCAGAGGTATACAGTATGTTAAATGGTAATATTAAAGTGAACACAAGTCGTAAGGTATAGTAATCAGAGGTATACATATGTTAAATGTAATATTAAAGTGAACACAAGTCGTAAGGTATAGTAATCAGAGGTATATAGTATGTTAAATGGTAATATTAAAGTGAACACAAGTCGTAAGGTATAGTAATCAGAGGTATACAGTATGTTAAATGGTAATATTAAAGTGAACACAAGTCGTAAGGTATAGTAATCAGAGGTATACAGTATGTTAAATGTAATATTAAAGTGAACACAAGTCGTAAGGTATAGTAATCAGAGGTATACAGTATGTTAAATGTAATATTAAAGTGAACACAAGTCGTAAGGTATAGTAATCAGAGGTATACAGTATGTTAAATGTAATATTAAAGTGAACACAAGTCGTAAGGTATAGTAATCAGAGGTATACAGTATGTTAAATGGTAATATTAAAGTGAACACAAGTCGTAAGGTATAGTAATCAGAGGTATACAGTATGTTAAATGGTAATATTAAAGTGAACACAAGTCGTAAGGTATAGTAATCAGAGGTATACAGTATGTTTAATGTAATATTAAAGTGAACACAAGTCGTAAGGTATAGTAATCATCAGAGGTATACAGTATGTTAAATGGTAATATTAAAGTGAACACAAGTCGTAAGGTATAGTAATCAGAGGTATACAGTATGTTAAATGGTAATATTAAAGTGAACACAAGTCGTAAGGTATAGTAATCAGAGGTATACAGTATGTTAAATGGTAATATTAAAGTGAACACAAGTCGTAAGGTATAGTAATCAGAGGTATACAGTATGTTAAATGTAATATTAAAGTGAACACAAGTCGTAAGGTATAGTAATCAGAGGTATACAGTATGTTAAATGGTAATATTAAAGTGAACACAAGTCGTAAGGTATAGGTATAGTAATCAGAGGTATACAGTGTGTTAAAATGTAATATTAAAGTGAACACAAGTCGTAAGGTATAGTAATCAGAGGTATACAGTGTGTTAAATGGTAATATTAAAGTGAACACAAGTCGTAAGGTATAGTAATCAGAGGTATACAGTATGTTAAATGTAATATTAAAGTGAACACAAGTCGTAAGGTAGGTATAGTAATCAGAGGTATACAGTATGTTAAATGGTAATATTAAAGTGAACACAAGTCGTAAGGTATAGTAATCAGAGGTATACAGTATGTTAAATGTAATATTAAAGTGAACACAAGTCGTAAGGTATAGTAATCAGAGGTATACAGTATGTTAAATGGTAATATTAAAGTGAACACAAGTCGTAAGGTATAGTAATCAGAGGTATACAGTATGTTAAATGGTAATATTAAAGTGAACACAAGTCGTAAGGTATAGTAATCAGAGGTATACAGTATGTTAAATGGTAATATTAAAGTGAACACAAGTCGTAAGGTATAGTAATCAGAGGTATACAGTATGTTAAATGGTAATATTAAAGTGAACACAAGTCGTAAGGTATAGTAATCAGAGGTATACAGTATGTTAAATGTAATATTAAAGTGAACACAAGTCGTAAGGTATAGTAATCAGAGGTATACAGTATGTTAAATGGTAATATTAAAGTGAACACAAGTCGTAAGGTATAGTAATCAGAGGTATACAGTATGTTAAATGGTAATATTAAAGTGAACACAAGTCGTAAGGTATAGTAATCAGAGGTATACAGTATGTTAAATGGTAATATTAAAGTGAACACAAGTCGTAAGGTATAGTAATCAGAGGTATACAGTATGTTAAATGGTAATATTAAAGTGAACACAAGTCATAAGGTATAGTAATCAGAGGTATACAGTATGTTAAATGGTAATATTAAAGTGAACACAAGTCGTAAGGTATAGTAATCAGAGGTATACAGTATGTTAAATGGTAATATTAAAGTGAACACAAGTCGTAAGGTATAGTAATCAGAGGTATACAGTATGTTAAATGTAATATTAAAGTGAAACACAAGTCGTAAGGTATAGTAATCAGAGGTATACAGTATGTTAATGTAATATTAAAGTGAACACAAGTCGTAAGGTATAGTAATCAGAGGTATACAGTATGTTAAATGGTAATATTAAAGTGAACACAAGTCGTAAGGTATAGTAATCAGAGGTATACAGTATGTTAAATGGTAATATTAAAGTGAACACAAGTCGTAAGGTATAGTAATCAGAGGTATACAGTATGTTAAATGGTAATATTAAAGTGAACACAAGTCGTAAGGTATAGTAATCAGAGGTATACAGTATGTTAAATGGTAATATTAAAGTGAACACAAGTCGTAAGGTATAGTAATCAGAGGTATACAGTGTGTTAAATGTAATATTAAGTGAACACAAGTCGTAAGGTATAGTAATCAGAGGTATACAGTAATGTTAAATGGTAATATTAAAGTGAACACAAGTCGTAAGGTATAGTAATCAGAGGTATACAGTATGTTAAATGGTAATATTAAAGTGAACACAAGTCGTAAGGTATAGTAATCAGAGGTATACAGTATGTTAAATGGTAATATTAAAGTGAACACAAGTCGTAAGGTATAGTAATCAGAGGTATACAGTATGTTAAATGGTAATATTAAAGTGAACACAAGTCGTAAGGTATAGTAATCAGAGGTATACAGTATGTTAAATGTAATATTAAAGTGAACACAAGTCGTAAGGTATAGTAATCTCAGAGGTATACAGTATGTTAAATGTAATATTAAAGTGAACACAAGTCGTAAGGTATAGTAATCAGAGGTATACAGTATGTTAAATGTAATATTAAAGTGAACACAAGTCGTAAGGTATAGTAATCAGAGGTATACAGTATGTGTTAAATGTAATATTAAAGTGTGAACACAAGTCGTAAGGTATAGTAATCAGAGGTATACAGTATGTTAAATGGTAATATTAAAGTGAACACAAGTCGTAAGGTATAGTAATCAGAGGTATACAGTATGTTAAATGGTAATATTAAAGTGAACACAAGTCGTAAGGTATAGTAATCAGAGGTATACAGTATGTTAAATGGTAATATTAAAGTGAACACAAGTCGTAAGGTATAGTAATCAGAGGTATACAGTATGTTAAATGGTAATATTAAAGTGAACACAAGTCGTAAGGTATAGTAATCAGAGGTATACAGTATGTTAAATGGTAATATTAAAGTGAACACAAGTCGTAAGGTATAGTAATCAGAGGTATACAGTATGTTAAATGGTAATATTAAAGTGAACACAAGTCGTAAGGTATAGTAATCAGAGGTATACAGTATGTTAAATGTAATATTAAAGTGAACACAAGTCGTAAGGTATAGTAATCAGAGGTATACAGTATGTTAAATGTAAATATTAAAGTGAACACAAGTCGTAAGGTATAGTAATCAGAGGTATACAGTATGTTAAATGTAATATTAAAGTGAACACAAGTCGTAAGGTATAGTAATCAGAGGTATACAGTATGTTAAATGTAATATTAAAGTGAACACAAGTCGTAAGGTATAGTAATCAGAGGTATACAGTGTTAAATGGTAATATTAAAGTGAACACAAGTCGTAAGGTATAGTAATCAGAGGTTTACAGTATGTTAAATGGTAATATTAAAGTGAACACAAGTCGTAAGGTATAGTAATCAGAGGTATACAGTGTGTTAAATGGTAATATTAAAGTGAACACAAGTCGTAAGGTATAGTAATCAGAGGTATACAGTATGTTAAATGGTAATATATTAAAGTGAACACAAGTCGTAAGGTATAGTAATCAGAGGTATACAGTATGTTAAATGGTAATATTAAAGTGAACACAAGTCGTAAGGTATAGTAATCAGAGGTATACAGTATGTTAAATGGTAATATTAAAGTGAACACAAGTCGTAAGGTATAGTAATCAGAGGTATACAGTATGTTAAATGTAATATTAAAGTGAACACAAGTCGTAAGGTATAGTAATCAGAGGTATACAGTATGTTAAATGGTAATATTAAAGTGAACACAAGTCGTAAGGTATAGTAATCAGAGGTATACAGTATGTTAAATGTAATATTAAAGTGAACACAAGTCGTAAGGTATAGTAATCAGAGGTATACAGTATATTGAATGTAATATTAAAGTGAACACAAGTCGTAAGGTATAGTAATCAGAGGTATACAGTATGTTAAATGTAAATATTAAAGTGAACACAAGTCGTAAGGTATAGTAATCAGAGGTATACAGTATGTTAAAATGTAATATTAAAGTGAACACAAGTCATAAGGTATAGTAATCAGAGGTATACAGTATGTTAAATGGTAATATTAAAGTGAACACAAGTCGTAAGGTATAGTAATCAGAGGTATACAGTATGTTAAATGGTAATATTAAAGTGAACACAAGTCGTAAGGTATAGTAATCAGAGGTATACAGTATGTTAAATGGTAATATTAAAGTGAACACAAGTCGTAAGGTATAGTAATCAGAGGTATACAGTATGTTAAATGGTAATATTAAAGTGAACACAAGTCGTAAGGTATAGTAATCAGAGGTATACAGTATGTTAAATGGTAATATTAAAGTGAACACAAGTCGTAAGGTATAGTAATCAGAGGTATACAGTATGTTAAATGGTAATATTAAAGTGAACACAAGTCGTAAGGTATAGTAATCAGAGGTATACAGTATGTTAAATGGTAATATTAAAGTGAACACAAGTCGTAAGGTATAGTAATCAGAGGTATACAGTATGTTAAATGTAATATTAAAGTGAACACAAGTCGTAAGGTATAGTAATCAGAGGTATACAGTATGTTAAATGGTAATATTAAAGTGAACACAAGTCGTAAGGTATAGTAATCAGAGGTATACAGTATGTTAAATGGTAATATTAAAGTGAACACAAGTCGTAAGGTATAGTAATCAGAGGTATACAGTATGTTAAATGGTAATATTAAAGTGAACACAAGTCGTAAGGTATAGTAATCAGAGGTATACAGTATGTTAAATGTAATATTAAAGTTAACACAAGTCGTAAGGTATAGTAATCAGAGGTATACAGTATGTTAAATGGTAATATTAAAGTGAACACAAGTCGTAAGGTATAGTAATCAGAGGTATACAGTGTGTTAAATGGGTTAATATTAAAGTGAACACAAGTCGATAAGGTATAGTAAAAATCAGAGGTATACAGTATGTTATAATGTAATAATTAAAAAGTAAACACAAGTCGTAAGGTATAGTAATCAGAGGTATACAGTATAGTATGTTAAATGGTAATATTAAAGTGAACACAAGTCGTAAGGTATAGTAATCAGAGGTATACAGTATGTTAAATGTAATATTAAAGTGAACACAAGTCGTAAGGTATAGTAATCAGAGGTATACAGTATGTTAAATGGTAATATTAAAGTGAACACAAGTCGTAAGGTATAGTAATCAGAGGTATACAGTATGTTAAATGGTAATATTAAAGTGAACACAAGTCGTAAGGTATAGTAATCAGAGGTATACAGTATGTTAAATGGTAATATTAAAGTGAACACAAGTCGTAAGGTATAGTAATCAGAGGTATACAGTATGTTAAATGGTAATATTAAAGTGAACACAAGTCGTAAGGTATAGTAATCAGAGGTATACAGTATGTTAAATGTAATATTAAAGTGAACACAAGTCATAAGGTATAGTAATCAGAGGTATACAGTATGTTAAATGGTAATATTAAAGTGAACACAAGTCGTAAGGTATAGTAATCAGAGGTATACAGTATGTTAAATGGTAATATTAAAGTGAACACAAGTCGTAAGGTATAGTAATCAGAGGTATACAGTATGTTAAATGGTAATATTAAAGTGAACACAAGTCGTAAGGTATAGTAATCAGAGGTATACAGTGTGTTAAATGGTAATATTAAAGTGAACACAAGTCGTAAGGTATAGTAATCAGAGGTATACAGTATGTTAAATGTAATATTAAAGTGAACACAAGTCGTAAGGTATAGTAATCAGAGGTATACAGTATGTTAAATGGTAATATTAAAGTGAACACAAGTCGTAAGGTATAGTAATCAGAGGTATACAGTATGTTAAATGGTAATATTAAAGTGAACACAAGTCGTAAGGTATAGTAATCAGAGGTATACAGTATGTTAAATGGTAATATTAAAGTGAACACAAGTCGTAAGGTATAGTAATCAGAGGTATACAGTATGTTAAATGTAATATTAAAGTGAACACAAGTCGTAAGGTATAGTAATCAGAGGTATACAGTATGTTAAATGTAATATTAAAGTGAACACAAGTCGTAAGGTATAGTAATCAGAGGTATACAGTATGTTAAATGGTAATATTAAAGTGAACACAAGTCGTAAGGTATAGTAATCAGAGGTATACAGTATGTTAAATGTAATATTAAAGTGAACACAAGTCGTAAGGTATAGTAATCAGAGGTATACAGTATGTTAAATGGTAATATTAAAGTGAACACAAGTCGTAAGGTATAGTAATCAGAGGTATACAGTATGTTAAATGGTAATATTAAAGTGAACACAAGTCGTAAGGTATAGTAATCAGAGGTATACAGTATGTTAAATGGTAATATTAAAGTGAACACAAGTCGTAAGGTATAGTAATCAGAGGTATACAGTATGTTAAATGTAATATTAAAGTGAACACAAGTCGTAAGGTATAGTAATCAGAGGTATACAGTGTGTTAAATGTAATATTAAAGTGAACACAAGTCGTAAGGTATAGTAATCAGAGGTATACAGTATGTTAAATGGTAATATTAAAGTGAACACAAGTCGTAAGGTATAGTAATCAGAGGTATACAGTATGTTAAATGGTAATATTAAAGTGAACACAAGTCGTAAGGTATAGTAATCAGAGGTATACAGTATGTTAAATGGTAATATTAAAGTGAACACAAGTCGTAAGTATAGTAATCAGAGGTATACAGTGTGTTAAATGTAATATTAAAGTGAACACAAGTCGTAAGGTATAGTAATCAGAGGTATACAGTATGTTAAATGGTAATATTAAAGTGAACACAAGTCGTAAGGTATAGTAATCAGAGGTATACAGTATGTAAAATGGTAATATTAAAGTGAACACAAGTCGTAAGGTATAGTAATCAGAGGTATACAGTATGTTTAATGTAATATTAAAGTGAACACAAGTCGTAAGGTATAGTAATCAGAGGTATACAGTATGTTAAATGGTAATATTAAAGTGAACACAAGTCGTAAGGTATAGTAATCAGAGGTATACAGTATGTTAAATGGTAATATTAAAGTGAACACAAGTCGTAAGGTATAGTAATCAGAGGTATACAGTATGTTAAATGGTAATATTAAAGTGAACACAAGTCGTAAGGTATAGTAATCAGAGGTATACAGTATGTTAAATGTAATATTAAAGTGAACACAAGTCGTAAGGTATAGTAATCAGAGGTATACAGTATGTTAAATGTAATATTAAAGTGAACACAAGTCGTAAGGTATAGTAATCAGAGGTATACAGTATGTTAAATGGTAATATTAAAGTGAACACAAGTCGTAAGGTATAGTAATCAGAGGTATACAGTATGTTAAATGGTAATATTAAAGTGAACACAAGTCGTAAGGTATAGTAATCAGAGGTATACAGTATGTTAAATGGTAATATTAAAGTGAACACAAGTCGTAAGGTATAGTAGTAATCAGAGGTATACAGTGTGTTAAATGGTAATATTAAAGTGAACACAAGTCGTAAGGTATAGTAATCAGAGGTATACAGTATGTTAAATGTAATATTAAAGTGAACACAAGTCGTAAGGTATAGTAATCAGAGGTATACAGTATGTTAAATGGTAATATTAAAGTGAACACAAGTCGTAAGGTATAGTAATCAGAGGTATACAGTATGTTAAATGGTAATATTAAAGTGAACACAAGTCGTAAGGTATAGTAATCAGAGGTATACAGTATGTTTAATGGTAATATTAAAGTGAACACAAGTCGTAAGGTATAGTAATCAGAGGTATACAGTATGTTAAATGTAATATTAAAGTGAACACAAGTCGTAAGGTATAGTAATCAGAGGTATACAGTATGTTAAATGGTAATATTAAAGTGAACACAAGTCGTAAGGTATAGTAATCAGAGGTATACAGTATGTTAAATGGTAATATTAAAGTGAACACAAGTCGTAAGGTATAGTAATCAGAGGTATACAGTGTGTTAAATGGTAATATTAAAGTGAACACAAGTCGTAAGGTATAGTAATCAGAGGTATACAGTATGTTAAATGGTAATATTAAAGTGAACACAAGTCGTAAGGTATAGTAATCAGAGGTATACAGTATGTTAAATGGTAATATTAAAGTGAACACAAGTCGTAAGGTATAGTAATCAGAGGTATACAGTATGTTAAATGGTAATATTAAAGTGAACACAAGTCGTAAGGTATAGTAATCAGAGGTATACAGTGTGTTAAATGGTAATATTAAAGTGAACACAAGTCGTAAGGTATAGTAATCAGAGGTATACAGTATGTTAAATGTAATATTAAAGTGAACACAAGTCGTAAGGTATAGTAATCAGAGGTATACAGTATGTTAAATGTAATATTAAAGTGAACACAAGTCGTAAGGTATAGTAATCAGAGGTATACAGTGTGTTAAATGTAATATTAAAGTGAACACAAGTCGTAAGGTATAGTAATCAGAGGTATACAGTATGTTAAATGGTAATATTAAAGTGAACACAAGTCGTAAGGTATAGTAATCAGAGGTATACAGTATGTTAAATGTAATATTAAAGTGAACACAAGTCGTAAGGTATAGTAATCAGAGGTATACAGTGTGTTAAATGTAATATAAAGTGAAAATTAAAGTGAACACAAGTCGTAAGGTATAGTAGTAATCAGAGGTATACAGTATGTTAAATGTAATTATTAAAGTGAACACAAGTCGTAAGGTATAGTAATCAGAGGTATACAGTATGTTAAATGGTAATATTAAAGTGAACACAAGTCTAAGTAAGGTATAGTAATCAGAGGTATACAGTATGTTAAATGTAATATTAAAGTGAACACAAGTCGTAAGGTATAGTAATCAGAGGTATACAGTATGTTAAATGGTAATATTAAAGTGAACACAAGTCGTAAGGTATAGTAATCAGAGGTATACAGTATGTTAAATGGTAATATTAAAGTGAACACAAGTCGTAAGGTATAGTAATCAGAGGTATACAGTATGTTAAATGTAATATTAAAGTGAACACAAGTCGTAAGGTATAGTAATCAGAGGTATACAGTATGTTAAATGTAATATTAAAGTGAACACAAGTCGTAAGGTATAGTAATCAGAGGTATACAGTATGTTAAATGGTAATATTAAAGTGAACACAAGTCGTAAGGTATAGTAATCAGAGGTATACAGTATGTTAAATGTAATATTAAAGTGAACACAAGTCGTAAGGTATAGTAATCAGAGGTATACAGTATGTTAAATGGTAATATTAAAGTGAACACAAGTCGTAAGGTATAGTAATCAGAGGTATACAGTATGTTAAATGTAATATTAAAGTGAACACAAGTCGTAAGGTATAGTAATCAGAGGTATACAGTGTGTTAAATGGTAATATTAAAGTGAACACAAGTCGTAAGGTATAGTAATCAGAGGTATACAGTATGTTAAATGTAAATAATTAAAGTGAACACAAGGTCGTAAGGTATAGTATCAGAGGTATACAGTATGTTTAAATGGTAATATTAAAGTGAACACAAGTCGTAAGGTATAGTAATCAGAGGTATACAGTGTGTTAAATGGTAATATTAAAGTGAACACAAGTCGTAAGGTATAGTAATCAGAGGTATACAGTATGTTAAATGGTAATATTAAAGTGAACACAAGTCGTAAGGTATAGTAATCAGAGGTATACAGTATGTTTAATGTAATATTAAAGTGAACACAAGTCGTAAGGTATAGTAATCAGAGGTATACAGTATGTTAAATGGGTAATAATTAAAGTGAACACAAGTCGTAAGGTATAGTAATCAGAGGTATACAGTATGTTAAAATGTAATATTAAAGTGAACACAAGTCGTAAGGTATAGTAATCAGAGGTATACAGTATGTTAAATGGTAATATTAAAGTGAACACAAGTCGTAAGGAGTAGTAATCAGAGGTATACAGTATGTTAAATGGTAATATTAAAGTGAACACAAGTCGTAAGGTATAGTAATCAGAGGTATACAGTATGTTAAATGTAATATTAAAGTGAACACAAGTCGTAAGGTATAGTAATCAGAGGTATACAGTATGTTAAATGGTAATATTAAAGTGAACACAAGTCGTAAGGTATAGTAATCAGAGGTATACAGTATGTTAAATGTAATATTTAAGTGAACACAAGTCGTAAGGTATAGTAATCAGAGGTATACAGTATGTTAAATGGTAATATTAAAGTGAACACAAGTCGTAAGGTATAGTAATCAGAGGTATACAGTATGTTAAATGTAATATTAAAGTGAACACAAGTCGTAAGGTATAGTAATCAGAGGTATACAGTATGTTAAATGGTAATATTAAAGTGAACACAAGTCGTAAGGTATAGTAATCAGAGGTATACAGTATGTTAAAAATAATGGTAATATTAAAGTGAACACAAGTCGTAAGGTATAGTAATCAGAGGTATACAGTATGTTAAATGTAATATTAAAGTGAACACAAGTCGTAAGGTATAGTAATCAGAGGTTTACAGTATGTTAAATGGTAATATCAAAGTGAACGCAAGTCATAAGGTATATAGTAATCAGAGGTATACAGTATGTTAAATGGTAATATTAAAGTGAACACAAGTCGTAAGGTATAGTAATCAGAGGTATACAGTATGTTAAATGGTAATATTAAAGTGAACACAAGTCGTAAGGTATAGTAATCAGAGGTATACAGTATGTTAAATGGTAATATTAAAGTGAACACAAGTCGTAAGGTATAGTAATCAGAGGTATACAGTATGTTAAATGGTAATATTAAAGTGAACACAAGTCGTAAGGTATAGTAATCAGAGGTATACAGTATGTTAAATGTAATATTAAAGTGAACACAAGTCGTAAGGTATAGTAATCAGAGGTATACAGTGTGTTAAATGGTAATATTAAAGTGAACACAAGTCGTAAGGTATAGTAATCAGAGGTATACAGTATGTTAAATGGTAATATTAAAGTGAACACAAGTCGTAAGGTATAGTAATCAGAGGTATACAGTATGTTAAATGGTAATATTAAAGTGAACACAAGTCGTAAGGTATAGTAATCAGAGGTATACAGTATGTTAAATGGTAATATTAAAGTGAACACAAGTCGTAAGGTATAGTAATCAGAGGTATACAGTATGTTAAATGTAATATTAAAGTGAACACAAGTCGTAAGGTATAGTAATCAGAGGTATACAGTATGTTAAATGGTAATATTAAAGTGAACACAAGTCGTAAGGTATAGTAATCAGAGGTATACAGTATGTTAAATGGTAATATTAAAGTGAACACAAGTCGTAAGGTATAGTAATCAGAGGTATACAGTATGTTAAATGGTAATATTAAAGTGAACACAAGTCGTAAGGTATAGTAATCAGAGGTATACAGTGTGTTAAATGGTAATATTAAAGTGAACACAAGTCGTAAGGTATAGTAATCAGAGGTATACAGTATGTTAAATGTAATATTAAAGTGAACACAAGTCGTAAGGTATAGTAATCAGAGGTATACAGTATGTTAAATGGTAATATTAAAGTGAACACAAGTCGTAAGGTATAGTAATCAGAGGTATACAGTATGTTTAATGTAATATTAAAGTGAACACAAGTCGTAAGGTATAGTAATCAGAGGTATACAGTATGTTAAATGGTAATATTAAAGTGAACACAAGTCGTAAGGTATAGTAATCAGAGGTATACAGTATGTTAAATGGTAATATTAAAGTGAACACAAGTCGTAAGGTATAGTAATCAGAGGTATACAGTATGTTAAATGGTAATATTAAAGTGAACACAAGTCGTAAGGTATAGTAATCAGAGGTATACAGTATGTTAAATGGTAATATTAAAGTGAACACAAGTCGTAAGGTATAGTAATCAGAGGTATACAGTATGGTTAAATCAGGTAATATTAAAGTGACACCAAGTCGTAAGGTATAGTAATCAGAGGTTATACAGTATGTTAAATGTAATATTAAAGTGAACACAAGTCGTAAGGTATAGTAATCAGAGGTATACAGTATGTTAAATGGTAATATTAAAGTGAACACAAGTCGTAAGGTATAGTAATCATAGGTATTACAGTATGTTAAATGGTAATATTAAAGTGAACACAAGTCGTAAGGTATAGTAATCAGAGGTATACAGTATGTTAAATGGTAATATTAAAGTGAACACAAGTCGTAAGGTATAGTAATCAGAGGTATACAGTATGTTAAATGTAATATTAAAGTGAACACAAGTCGTAAGGTATAGTAATCAGAGGTATACAGTGTGTTAAATGGTAATATTAAAGTGAACACAAGTCGTAAGGTATAGTAATCAGAGGTATACAGTATGTTAAATGGTAATATTAAAGTGAACACAAGTCGTAAGGTATAGTAATCAGAGGTATACAGTATGTTAAATGTAATATTAAAGTGAACACAAGTCGTAAGGTATAGTAATCAGAGGTATACAGTATGTTAAATGTAATATTAAAGTGAACACAAGTCGTAAGGTATAGTAATCAGAGGTATACAGTATGTTAAATGGTAATATTAAAGTGAACACAAGTCGTAAGGTATAGTAATCAGAGGTATACAGTATGTTAAATGGTAATATTAAAGTGAACACAAGTCGTAAGGTATAGTAATCAGAGGTATACAGTATGTTAAATGGTAATATTAAAGTGAACACAAGTCGTAAGGTATAGTAATCAGAGGTATACAGTATGTTAAATGGTAATATTAAAGTGAACACAAGTCGTAAGGTATAGTAATCAGAGGTATACAGTATGTTAAATGGTAATATTAAAGTGAACACAAGTCGTAAGGTATAGTAATCAGAGGTATACAGTATGTTAAATGTAATATTAAAGTGAACACAAGTCGTAAGGTATAGTAATCAGAGGTATACAGTATGTTAAATGGTAATATTAAAGTGAACACAAGTCGTAAGGTATAGTAATCAGAGGTATACAGTGTGTTAAAATGTAATATTAAAGTGAACACAAGTCGTAAGGTATAGTAATCAGAGGTATACAGTATGTTAAATGGTAATATTAAAGTGAACACAAGTCGTAAGGTATAGTAATCAGAGGTATACAGTGTGTTAAATGGTAATATTAAAGTGAACACAAGTCGTAAGGTATAGTAATCAGAGGTATACAGTGTGTTAAATGGTAATATTAAAGTGAACACAAGTCGTAAGGTATAGTAATCAGAGGTATACAGTATGTTAAATGGTAATATTAAAGTGAACACAAGTCGTAAGGTATAGTAATCAGAGGTATACAGTATGTTAAATGTAATATTAAAGTGAACACAAGTCGTAAGGTATAGTAATCAGAGGTATACAGTATGTTAAATGTAATATTAAAGTGAACACAAGTCGTAAGGTATAGTAATCAGAGGTATACAGTGTGTTAAATGTAATATTAAAGTGAACACAAGTCGTAAGGTATAGTAATCAGAGGTTATACAGTATGTTAAATGGTAATATTAAAGTGAACACAAGTCGTAAGGTATAGTAATCAGAAGGTATACAGTATGTTAAATGGTAATATTAAAGTGAACACAAGTCGTAAGGTATAGTAATCAGAGGTAATACAGTATGTTTAAATGGTAATATTAAAGTGAACACAAGTCGTAAGGTATAGTAATCAGAGGTATACAGTATGTTAAATGGTAATATTAAAGTGAACACAAGTCGTAAGGTATAGTAATCAGAGGTATACAGTATGTTAAATGTAATATTAAAGTGAACACAAGTCGTAAGGTATAGTAATCAGAGGTATACAGTATGTTAAATGGTAATATTAAAGTGAACACAAGTCGTAATGTATAGTAATCAGAGGTATACAGTATGTTAAATGGTAATATTAAAGTGAACACAAGTCGTAAGGTATAGTTAATCAGAGGTATACAGTATGTATAATGTAATATATAAAGTGAACACAAGTCGGATAAGGTATAGTAATCTCAGAGGTATACGTGTATTGAATGTATATTAAAGTGAACACGAGTCGTAAGGTAATTTCAGAGTCGTAAGGTATAGTAATCCAGAGGTCATACAGTCCGTTCAAGGTTCCGAATGTAATATTAAAGTGACACAAGTCATAAGGTTATAGTAATCAGAGGTATTACAGTATGTTTAAATGTAATATTAAAGTGAAAACACAAAGTCGTCAACTCAGGTATAGTAATCAGAGGTATTACAGTTATGTTAAATGGTAATATTAAAGTGAACACAAGTCATAAGGTTATAGTAATCAGAAGGTATACAGTATTTATTGAATGTAATAGTAAATGAACACAGTAAGGTAGAGTAACGAGGGTACATGTTAAATGTAATATATTAAAGTGAACACAAGTCATAAGGTATAGTAATCAGAGGTATACAGTAGTGTTATGTTAAATGGTAATATTAAAGTGAACACAAGTCGTAAGGTATAGTAATCAGTATACAGAGGTTCTACAGTATGATAAATGTATATATTAAATGCAAACACAAGTCATAAGGTTATAGTAATCAGAGGTATAAAGTATTAGAATGTAATATTAAAGTAAACACAAGTCGATAAGCGTACTAGTAACAGAGTATACAGTATATTAAATGTAATATTAAGTGAACACCCCAACAAGAGTAAGGTATAGTAAATCAGAGGTATACAGTGTGTTAAATGGTAATAATATTAAAAGTGAAACACAAAGTCATAAGGTATAGTATCAAGTATACAGTTATTAATATGTAATATAAATTAAAGTGAACACAAGTCGTAAGGTATAGTAATCAGAGGTACATTACAGTATGTTAAATGGTAATATTAAAGTAAGTATATTAATTCCACCATGTATAAGGTATAACAGTAATCAAAGGTATACAGTACAAGTTGAATGTAAAGTATATTAACCTCTGTAATACAGAGTCGTAACATAATCAGTATAGTGTACTATACCTTACACTTGTATAGTAATACAGAAGGTAACAGTATTTAAATGTAATATTAAAGTGAACACAAGTCGTAAGGTATAGTAATCAGAGGTATAACTGTAAATGTAATACAGTATGTGTTCACTAATACATTTAACATACAGAGGTATACATACCTTACGACTTGTGTAACTTTAAGTCGTAATTTAACATATAGTAATCAGAGGTATACAGTGTATTTAAATGTAATATTAAAGTGAACAAACAAGTGTAAGGTATAGTAACAGTAGAGTATACTAAGTACACACAAGTCGTAAGGTACTTAAAATGTTAAATTATAATAGTGTAACACACTCATACTATAGTAGGTGTACTTTTAATATTACCATAAATTTAACACTATACCTAAGATTATAGATCAGGTAAACAGTATGTACAACATTACATGTGTATATAATATAAACTGTTGTAAAATATTGTGTGTTAACATAAAGTTTAACATATATACAGAGGTATACAGTATATTAATATTTAGTGAACAATAAGTACTAATACCTACTTGTTTCACTTATATACCATTAAAGTTATTACTGTTACTATACACAGTTATGTTACAGTATACAGTAATGTAAATGTAATATTAAAAGTAACTTTACGACAAGTGTTCACACTTTTAATTAACATTTAAGTACTGTATAAGACTATGTATTATCAGAGGTTTAACACAAGTTGTAACTTTAATGTGTAATTAATAAAGTGAACACATTAAGCAAGTATATATTACTAAGTGTACTTTAATATACAAAATAAATGTGTATAACACGTTTATATACCTATATGTGTAAAAATGAACACAAGTTAAGGTATTACATACAGTATGTACACATAAATTAATATAACAACATACTGTAAGTTCAGAGGTATTACTTATGTGTTCAATTTAACATTACAAGTCTTAAAATTCTGATTACTATACAGTGATACCTCTAAGGTATAAATATAGTAATAGTACAGTATGTTAACTGTGTATTAATGTTAAAAACATAAGTATAGTAATAGTAAGTTCAGGTAATATTAAAGTAACACAGTGTAAGGTATATAATTACAGTATATAATATATTTTCCATTAAAATATGTACACAAGTCGTAAGGTATAGTAATATACATAGGTATACAGTATGTTACAAATGTAAAACCTCTGATAACTATAACACACTTGTGTCTAAAACTCTAACTATACCTTAAAGTAGTAAGGTATTAACACATGTGTAGTTAACACACTGTATTGTATTTATACCTTACATTGTAATATTAAAGTGAATTCTAAACCTATATTAATCAGGTTACACTTGTGTTCACTTTAAATGGTAATATTAAAGTGTAACCACTGTACTATACTTAAGACTTGTGTTATTAAATATTACAAGTAATACAGACTCTGATACAGTATAAATAGGAAAAAGTTATATACCCTATACATAAATATAATAAAGTAATACTATATGTAATGTAATACTAAGTAACACAAAGTCGAAGTGTTCACTAATATAAAACTGTATAATATAATACAGTATAAATGGTAATGTAACACAAGTCAAATACCTTACTTGTGAACACACAGTAAATATTTTTAAAGTAACAGGTAATATAATCACAGGTTATGTAAAGTATATTAAAACAAGTAATATTAAAGTGAACACAATCATAAGGTATAGTGTTTAATTGAGGTATAATAATTACAGTAACTTTAATATTACATGTAACAAATGTAAATATTAAATGAACACAAGTGTAATTTAATATACACAAGTCGTATAGTATCAGAGTGTATATACCTTAGTATGTGTTATATAATATTAAATGTAAACATATTAAAGTGAAACACAAGTCGTAAACTGTATTTTAATTTAGAGGTTAAACAGTACTATATACAGTTAAATATTATTAAAGTGAACCTAAGGTATAAATTAAGACTTGTGTTACTTTAATATTACATTTAACATACTGTAACAAGTATAGTATTTAGTAAATATTACATTAAACAAGTATATTAAATTTACTACTTAAATATACATTTAAACAAGTCTATACTAGTAATAAGGTACGACTTGTGTTGTTTAATATTAACCATTAGTCCTTAAGTTACAGTATATAATATTAGTAGACTTGTGTTCGACAATATTACCATTTAACACAGTGATTAGTACCAGTTTATATTACATTAACATACTGTAATTAAAGATTACATACATAAATTACAATTTATACAGTTGTATATTTTATTATTAAAAACATGATGTAACATTAAATAAGTTACTTTAATAATTAAATTATAACATACTGTATAGTATACTATACCTTACGTTGTGTTCAACTTAAAATATTTAGTAAATACATACGACTTGTATATATATTACATATATACAAGCCTTACACTTAAAAGTTACAATTACCTATGGAAGAAATAATTATAAATTTGTAATATTAATGTACACTGGACCAAGGTATAGTAAGCATTTAACTATTTTGTATACAGTATACTAAATACCTAAAGTGTTCAGTAAAGTAATAGTATCACACTGTATATTACAAAATATTAACAGTAATAAGTATTAACACAGTGTAACCTCTGTTACTATGTAATATTTACTAAGTACACAAGTTCACTAAGTAGTAGCTACTGTATACTTGATTACTTTTAAATAATTACAAGTCTGTATAGTAACATACCTTAACTTGTGTTCAAATTATATTAATTTAAAGTATACACTCTGTTAATATACCTTAATGTAATATTAAATGGATACAAGTAACATACTGTATACGTAACTGTATACTATACCTAAAAGTATACAGTATATTACTAATTAATGTTAATATAATTTAACACTGTAACCTCGTATAACAACTTTAATATAACATACCTCTGAATACTATACCTTACGACTTGATTATAGTATAGTATAGTGTTCAGTGTGTATAACATATGTAATATTACAGTACCTATGTAACACATAATAATCAGTAACATACGTATTACTATACCTTACGACTTGTACTAATATTAATATGTAACATTTTGATACCTTATATATATAATTACAACTGTGTACTATTAATTAACATACAAAACAAGTTCTGATTACTATACCACAGTATACTGTACTTTAATGTAATACAGTTGTAATACAGTATATTAAAGTGTGTGTTAACATAATAGTAATCATGAAAACACTATCGTAAGTAATACAGAATACTGTAAGTCTGATTACTATACAAACTGTGTTTCACTAAATATTACCATATAGTAATCCTCTGATTACTATACCTACGACTAAAATAAGTTAAAACACAACAAGTATTACTAAGTATAGTAATCAATACTGTAAACCTCTGATTACATACCTATATTTTTAACATATACCTTTAAATGTAATATACTATAACTACAAGTACTAAACATAATATACAGTATGTTAAATTAACATAAACTATAGTAATATAGAGTTTACTTGTAATATTAAATTTAACACAAAACCTATACTAGTAATTACGAGGTAACACTATAATAAAGTCAACACGAGTGTTAAGGTTATATATTAATTAATCAGAGATTACTAATGTACAGTATGTAACATGGTAACACATTAAACCTGAACAACAAGGTTAGTAATTGTGTATACAATATGTAGGTATACAAGTAATTATCAGTTCATAATATTACATTTACAGTATACCTTAGTGTTCACTTTAAATTAAAGTAACATTACTATACTCGATATAAGTACGAATAACACATCAGTTTGTTACTATTTAACAGACGTTTAAATAATAAGTCAGACACAGTACATACTTAGTATTAATATTAATTTATATTTATACCTCATGAGTATAATGTATTAAAAAAGTAAACAAGTTTAAGGTATTATCAGATTACTATACCTTACGACAGTTGATAACGAATATTTGAAAAACATACTCGTAAGGTATAGTAATTTACAGATTGTGTATGAACTTTATTAAGTAACACAAGTCGTAAGGTATAGAATGAGTATATACCTATTAAAATTGTAACACAAGTCATAAGGTATAATAATCAGAGGTTACTACATATGTTAAATAATATTAAAGTGAACACATTTAATAAGGTATATAATAGATTACTATACATTATTTAATATACATGTAACATATATACCTCTGTGAACACAACCTTACGTTGTGTAAAGGTATATAAATGTAAAGTAAAGTATAGTAATCAGACTTACATAATAATTTAAATTGTAAACATAGTACTATACCTTACGACTTATACTTTAAGTAAACAGTATCTCCTGTATATAATATAAAGTTGTGTACACATGTTAATTTAATATACCTTATAAGTGAACATTAAGTCGTAAGGTATAGTAATCAGATGGTTTAATAATACACGACAGTATATTACATTTAACAGCTTAAATTTAATAGTAACCTCTGATTACATAATATTAACAAGTACTGTAAGGTATACCTTACGACTTGTGTTCACTTTAATATTACCATGTACAGTATACCTCTATTACTATACCTTAGAGGATTAACAGTATGTTTAATGTAATATCTGTAAGTGAACACAAGTATACCTGTATTACCATAAAGTATAGTATATCAGAGTATCAGTTAGTGTTCACTTTAATATTACATTTAACACATACTGTAAACCTCTGAACTATAACACAGTTAAGTATTAAATTAAAGTGAACACAACCTCTCGTAGTAGGTATACCTTAATTAGTGTATTTACAGTATTGTAAATTGAACTATACATTTAAATATTGAACACACTATATTAGTGTCAAGTACATAAGTAATACAGAGGTAACACTTTAAATGTAATTAAAGTACTGTAATCAAGTATTATACAGAATTACAGTACTTTATTAAATTAAATCTGTAAGTAACTATACTAACTTGTGTTATTAATTAATATTAACACAAGTCGTAAGGTATAGTAATTACAGTAGTACCTTACACTGTACTTTAATATTACAAACTAGTATAGGTATACCTTACGACTTGTGTTAAAGTGAACTAAAAATGTTAATACCTTAAAGTGTGTTCACACAATATTACATTTAAGGTATACTAATCAGAGGTATACAGTATGTTAACCTAACTAATATTAATTTGAACACAAGTCTGGTATAGTACCTTAAGGTTTAATATTACATTAACACAAGTCGTAAGTATAAATCAGATTACTATACCTTACGTTGTTAAATGGTAATATTAATAGTGTGTAACACTTTACATAAATCTGTATCTGATTACTATACCTTAGGTATACATTCACTTTAATATAACATTATTGTGAACACAAGTCGTACTATACCTATAAAATATACAGTGTACATACTGTAACGACTTGTGTTAAAGTAAACACAAGTGTATACCTCTGATTACTATACCTTAATCAGAGTTCACTTTAGTTATATTTAATACTGTAATGTTAATAATTACGACTTGTGTTCACTTTAAGTCGTAAAGGTATACCTAATACATAGAGTATACTAACAGTAAGTTAAATGTAATATTAAAGTGAACACTTTAATATAAGTAGTAATCAGAGGTATACAGTATGTATAAATGTACCATAATATATAAAGTGATTACTATACACGACAAGTGTTCACTTTAATATAGTAATCAGAGGTATACCTCTGATTACTATACCTTACGACTTGTGTTCACTTTAATATTACCATTTAACACACTGTATACGTAAACCTCTGATACTATACCTTACGACTTGTGTTCACTTTAAAGTATTACATTTAACATTATCTGTATACCTCTTACTATACCTTACGACTTGTGTACTTTAATATACATAATACTGTAAAGTTACTATACCTTACGACTTGTGTTTAATTTAATATTAATATTGAACACAAGTAACCTATGTAATTACTATACACTTAACGACTATACCTTACGACTTGTTCACTTTAATATTACCATTTAAGTATACCTCTGATTACTATACCTTACGTTGTACTTTAATATTACATTTAACATACTGTATACCTCTGATTACTATACCTTACGAGTGTTCACTTTATATTACATTTAACATTTAACCTCTGTAATAGAGGTTACAGTTAATATTACATTGAATACAGTATACTGATTACTATACCTTAACTTGTGTTACTATTACATTTAACACACGTAAGTATAGTAACCTCAGATTACTATATTACTTACGACTTGTTACTATACCTTACGACTTGTGTTCACTTTAATATTACATTTAACATACTGTATACCTCTGATTACTATACCTTACGACTTGTTCACTTTATATTACATTTAATACCTCTGATTACTATACCTTACGACTTGTGTTCACTTTAATATTACATTTAACATACTGTATACCTCTGATTACTATACCTTACGACTTGTTACACTTTAATATTTCACTTTAACATACTTTTACTATACCTACTTGTGTTCACTTTAATATTACACATACTATACTCTGATTACTATACCTTACGACTTGTGTTCACTTTAATATTACATTTAACATACTGTAAACCTCTGATTACTATACCTTACGACTTGTGTTCACTTTAATATTACCATTTAACACATACTGTATACCTCTGATTACTATACCTTACGACTTGTGTCACTTTAATATTACCATTTAACATACTGTATACCTCTGATTACTATACCTTACGACTTGTGTTCACTTTAATATTACATTTAACATACTGTATACCTCTGATTACTATACCTTACGACTTATTACATTTAACATACTGTATACCTCTGATTACTATACCTTACGACTTGTGTTCACTTTAATACATTACCTTACTGTAACCTCTGATTACTATACCTTACGACTTGTGTTCACTTTAATATTACTTTAACATACTGTATACCTCTGATTACTATACCTTACGACTTGTGTTCACTTTAATATTACCATTTAACATACTGTATACCTCTGATTACTTACCTTACTTGTGTTCACATATTAATACTGTATACCTCTGATTACTATACCTTACGACTTGTGTTCACTTTAATATTACATTTAAACATACTGTATACCTCTGATTACTATACCTTACGACTTGTGTTCACTTTTAATATTACCATTTAACATACTGTATACCTCTGATTACTATACCTTACCTTGTGACTTTAATATTACCATGTTCACTTTTACTATACCTATTTGTGTTCACTTTAATATTACATTTAACATACTGTATACCTCTGATTACTATACCTTACGACTTGTGTTCACTTTAATATTACATTTATACTGTACCTTTAACATACTTATACTTGTGTTCACTTTAATATTACTATACCTCTGATTACTATACCTTTTTGTGTTCACTTTAATATTACCATTTAACACTACTGTATACCTCTGATTACTATACCTGATTGTGTTCACTTTAATATTACATTTAAACATACTGTATACCTCTGATTACATACCTTACGACTTGTGTTCACTTTAATATTACATTTAACATTTAATACCTACTGTATTCCTCTTTAATATTATTACTATACCTTCTGATTACTATACTTGTGTTCACTTTAATTACCCGTGTTTAAACTAGTGACTATCTTGCATCCTTACATATACACCTCTTAGGTGCCACTTTGACATGATGAAGTTTTTACGTATTACTGTGTACTCGTTAAGTGGCCAAAGGAACCTAGTGTGTATTCTTTTGTAAAGTCGAATTCGGTCAAAACAAAACGCTTCCTTGTACCTGCCATAAGACACGTTTTATAATAGTAACAAAATGCCATGGAGATATTCTGGTTTTAAAGAAATACTAGTAAAACCTATTCCAAAACCCTGCCTATTTTTCGTTAAAGTATACATTTTTCGCGATATTTTGCCAAAATTGACAAGCTACACAACAATATAACGAGTCTCTATCATACTTAAAGTTAACCTCTGTCCATACATAGTTTGCAGTTTTGGTCAATATTGACCAATGTTTGTGAGTGCTTGGAAACCCATACAGCGCATCCTTGAACTAACTTTATATGTCTCCAAAACCTGTATCTTAGTTGGTAAATACGCTGTACATAATCTCAGTAAATATTAAGTTGGGTAATAATTTTGCCTTTGTATTGTTTCTGATTTGACAATATTTTATTATTTTATGATTTATACTATGTTTATAATTCTAGTAATAACAATAAAATATTTTGAAATAGAAATGCTCAATTTTCACACATCAAAGAGTCTTATAGTATTAATCATATGATACAGAACAACTTACCCTTTTATAGTCTATACTTCCAAACAGTGTGTACGACACTTTCGTTTGTTAGTCCCCAGGATGACAAAAATGGAATAACCTAATTATACACCTGTTTGCTCTGTAAGAAAAAATGTCATAATTCTTTTTAAGTGTTTAAAGGCATTTGTCTTATTTTAGACTTAAACCTATTACCAATATCTCACCGATCGCCTTGAGGGGCACTTTTTCATCCCACGAGGACCGTGTGATATACATATACTTTTGTAGTAAATACTGTTGAGGATTCATACTGCTATTTGTTTTCTTATTAACAATGATTCAATATGTTTCAGGACACAAAGTCAGTTGAATAGATAACAGTTATGGGATAAAAAGGTTAGTGAACTTAGGCAAACGCTCGTTATGGACGAGCGGACCCGTAATGCCCTCAAGGTTTTGTTGTAATTCGTTCTTCTGCGTTTGGGGCCGTGGTGACCGACTGTTAAGATGCCCGACATGTTACCGCAAACCCTTCATTTGTGGGGGTAGTTCCCAAGTACTGACAGCTAGTCGGTGGTTTTCTCCGACTATTCCCGCATGACCATGGCTGTTTATAGGACGTTAAACTAATAAAAACCCAACCCAAACTCCTTGCACTTGTAGCTTTCTATAAATTGATGATTTCTGCAAACGTCAACTCATTTCAAAACAACATTTTATGATGAAAAAGAAAAAAGGGACGGAAACCCATTGGTACCTAATTTGATATGAAACATAGAAAAAAGATTGCAATAAACCTAATTATTGCGAATAAATGCAATATGTCAGCGAAGACATGCAAATTATTTGTAAACATAGCGTTTATTCGCAATACTCGTTTTTATTTTCGTGTCTAAATAGGCCCCAACGGGCTTTCATGAAAGATGAAATAAGGAAAGTAAAGAGGCAAAGAGTAGCAGTTTGTTTGAAATATATTTTATCCAATAGAGATATGCGCAGTACAAAAAAAAACATTAATTAACATGAATAATATAATAACAGTAATTGTTACGACAAAGAAAAAGTACCTGATTCCTCATTTGACCTACATCTATATCATATATAATCATATCTAAATGCAAACCTACACTTACAGTGCATTGCCTTACAAACTTCCTTAGTTCGGGGTATCCAGCCAGTATTCACAGGTAAGTGTGCTTCCTGGCGCACAATAATACAGAAATGGTTGTTGTTTCATACTGTGGTAGACTTTAGTCAGTAAGGTTGTTCTTCGTTAGTTTCCAGTGAACAAATGTAATTTTATAAAAAAAAAATACATTAAGATGATCTACCACGTACACAGGATAGAGCCACTTATACAGTTATCTTTAGATTTTGTAACACTATATTTTGTACATAATAAGCTGAAACAGTTGTAACTAGCAGTCTTTTCTGTTGGTAATCTTTTCTATTGTTTCCGTGAAATAGTTTTCCTAATCATTATGAATAACACATTGAACTTAACGGTTGACTGTGCGTTCAATTCATAAATCAATAGTATATGTTTCATTTTCTTAAAGTCTCAAAACTCACATTACATAATAAAACAATAGATAAGATTTAAAATAAATAAATGGGTGTATATCATTAGCCATGCATATTGATCACATAATATCAATAGCCATAGCGTGATCCCTAACATGAAGTATTCAGACGGCGGATATAGGCTTACATTTTATCCAAATATATGTTAAAATATATTCTTATGAAAATCATCAATACTATAATTAAAATATTTTTGTAAGATAAATATATATATCAACAGTTTTAACAAAAATAATCAAAACTAGATTTGATCAACATCTGGGCTCGGTTGTTCAAAAAAGCTTTTAAATAAAATTAATAGGAGTTTAACGAAATTAAAAAAATAATAATAATAATAATAATAATTTGTTAAGCTACAAGTTGTAATTGGTAATTTGCATAACATGCGAGCTAAATATCTAAAAGAAACGCCCACCTGGTATTATGATAGTCAGGATATCAGCGACATTTCAAATGACATAAACAAAGGGAGATAACTTCTGCTGCCTGTACAGCCTTCATATGTGTGGCGGTTGGAGTTACAATATTGCAACATTAAAGTTATATGTGCCGTACCTGGACAAAAATTTTAACATGTTATGTTTTCTTCTGTAACCTATTGAAAATTATAATGTTTGAAGAATTAAGCTGTGAAAATCATTGAAATGGGCAGACAAACATGTGTAATGCCTTATAAACACAGAATTTATGCACTGTAAAACTCATGCTCTGTAAGCCTTATGTATGATAGAATCAAACATGTAGAAATAACTTTGAAATTACTAACAACACTGTCAAAATGTGACATGAAATTATATAGCACAAAAAAAAAGCTTCATTGTTTGACTGTGTGTACTCATTTCACAAACTTGTAATTATATACCACCAATAAGCTACAGATTTGACCGTACATTGTATATACTCATTTCACTACACAATAGATGTAAATATAATGATTTTTGGATGTTCTGCCAAAAATACATTCTGAGCTCTTATTTGTACTTGCAAAATTAAAACCAATGCATTGTAAGTATTGTTATTCTCAAAACATTGGTAACTTTTGGTGGTGAATAACCTATTAAAACTTGTCCTTTATTTGTGAGTATTATAATTATGGCACAGATAACTAGAAATTGTAATTGGACAATTTGGCGTGCTTTCCACCAACAATGAATTGTATACAACTTTGGATGCAGAAGAGTAATAAAAATCAGAACAAAGACAATAGGTCTTTTCATCCATAGGCTAACAGCCTTTTATCAATAGTCTAAAATGAGGATAATCAGTGATAATCAACTAATGCACGGTAATTAGGACGACGGCGGAAACATATTTACGACCCGGCTTACGAAAAAGTAGCATTCAATTTATTTTTATTAAATTTCTTTCAGAAAGTGGTGATAAATTAAGCTAATACCTTTTTTGCGACTCTTCAAAATTGTCATTTACATTCCCATTTTAAAAATAAAAAGCAATTTCTGAACGGAGTTTGTAGATGATGCCAAAACCCTATTTTCATATAAATATTATACAAACTAGTTGAATTTGTCTTGTTTATTTGTTAGTATTGTCATGTAAATCAAGGTTTAAGACCCGCACGGTGGAGAACATTAACGGAGTCGCCGGATATGCGTATCCCAGACTAAGGTGCGTTTTATCAATCAGGCGGCATTAGGGTGAGCTCGAAGCTAGGCTGTACCAGTGTACATCAACTTTTGTCTGGAGCTTCTCAAAGCGATATTATAGTAGTGTGTTTGCCTTGTTAGGTGAATGATCTTGTTTGAAAAATGATGATCAACTCTCGGTGGCTATCAATTTCATTTGTTGAATTTGCGTGAAGCTGGCTTGGATATCACCTTAAATACCAAATGATTATTTAACGGGTAAGAAAAAAAATGGACGATTCTTGGCGCAATTACTCTTCTCCATTGTCTCTGTCGTATTGGATACATGTATACATATACATGAATATTGGTATGGGTCACTCTGGAGAATCATGGTCATCCTATTTGTCATCAAACTTTGCAGCATTTGTTTCTTTCAAAATAAAACTACTTTCAAGTCTTGTAAGTCTCACCCTCTACACTAGTGTACCGGTCGTGTACGTGATGGGGGTATCTGTGTATGTGTTTTTATGTTATTGTAAATTACGTTTTGTTGGAATGTATATAATCATGCATCTTTTCTGGCGAAATGTAAAGTTAAAAGAAATAAAAAAAATTGCAAGTCTTGCACTAACAACCAGTGCATTTGCATATACAGTATTACTATTAGTATTAAGACAGTGATGAACATTTATGTAAGAGAACAAAATTAGCAATAAATGTGAACACCGATACTTTGTATTTAGATAATAGAAAATACTGGACATGGTAAGTATACATAGTTTTTATTTCATTTTATTTTGTGTAAAAGGAGCGAGTCGATGTGGTTTGTACATATTGTTAAATACGGTCTCCTACTGACTGTCTCCTTTGTAAGACTATATAGAGATGTGCTGAGGTGACGGGCCTCCTATGTTAGACTATATAGAGATGCGCTGAGGTGACGAGCCTCCTATGTTAGACTATATAGAGATGCGCTGAGGTGACGAGCCTCCTATGTTAGACTATATAGAGATGTGCTGAGGTGACGGGCCTCCTATGTTAGACTATATAGAGATGCGCTGAGGTGAAGGGTTTCCTATGTTAGACTATATAGAGATGCGCTGAGGTGACGGGCCTCCTGTGTTAGACAACATAGAGATGTGCTGAGGTGACGAGCCTTCTATGTTAGACAATATAGAGATGTGCTGAGGTGACGGGCCTTCTATGTTAGACTATATAGAGATGTGCTGAGGTGACGAGCCTCCTATGTTAGACTATATAGAGATGTGCTGAGGTGACGAGCCTCCTATGTTAGACTATATAGAGATGTGCTGAGGTGACGGGCCTCCTATGTTAGACTATATAGAGATGCGCTGAGGTGACGAGCCTCCTATGTTAGACTATGTAGAGATGCGCTGAGGTGACGGACCTCCTATGTTAGACTATATAGAGATGCGCTGAGGTGACGGGCCTCCTATGTAAGACTATAGAGATGCGCTGAGGTGACGGACCTCCTATGTTAGACTATATAGAGATGCGCTGAGGAGACGGGCCTCATATGTAAGACTATATAGAGATGTGCTGAGGTGACCTGCCTCCTATGTTAGACTATATAGAGATGTGCTGAGGTGACGGGCCTCCTATGTAAGACTATATAGAGATGCGCTGAGGTGACGGGCCTCCTATGTTAGACTATATAGAGATGCGCTGAGGTGACGGGCCTCCTATGTTAGACAATATAGAGATGTGCTGAGGTGACGAGCCTCCTATGTTAGACTATATAGAGATGTGCTGAGGTGACGGGCCTTCTATGTTAGACAATATAGAGATGTGCTGAGGTGACGGGCCTCCTATGTTAGACTATATAGAGATGTGCTGAGGTGACGGCTCCTATGTTAGACTATATAGAGATGCGCTGAGGTGACGGGCCTCCTATGTTAGACTATATAGAGATGCGTTGATGTGACGGACCTCCTATGTTAGACTATATAGAGATGCGCTGAGGAGACGGGCCTCCTATGTAAGACTATATAGAGATGTGCTGAGGTGACCTGCCTCCTATGTTAGACTATATAGAGATGTGCTGAGGTGACGGGCCTCATATGTAAGGCTATATAGAGATGCGCTGAGGTGACGGGCCTCCTATGTTAGACTATATAGAGATGCGCTGAGGTGACGGGCCTCCTATGTTAGACTATATAGAGATGCGCTTAGGTGACGGGCCTCCTATGTTAGACTATATAGAGATGTGCTGAGGTGACGGGCCTCCTATGTTAGACTATATAGAGATGTGCTGAGGTGACGAGCCTCCTATGTTAGACAATATAGAGATGTGCTGAGGTGACGAGCCTCCTATGTTAGACTATATAGAGATGTGCTGAGGTGACGAGCCTCCTATGTAACTTAAGGAGATACGCCGAAAACTGTACTATATGTTTGAGAGGGTACAGCAACGAGGTTTGTAAGGTCCGAGTGCTGTTCCCTCCCACACATATAGTACAGTTTGAGGCTGATCTCTAACTTAAAAACAGTTCCTTTTGTGTTAATAAAACTCTACTATACAAGGCATTCATCACTTATAAAACAGGTGGGTAGCATATGCTGAAAATAACAACAATGTGCATTCATTCATATCATTCTATTCATCACATGTTATACCATTAACAGGTAAAGCATGCACATTTTTACTCATGTGTTTATGTGTTCAGTCAACCGTAGCAATGCATTCATCACATATAAACCTGGAGCACCTAAAATACCCATAGTCACCCTTCTATTAACCCCAACAAATTATGTGCATTGGATTTATCGGAATGTACTCAGCTGTTCTAACAGGTGTGGTTGCAGGGCTTGTAGGAGCTTACATAATGTAAAATGATGTGGAAACAATGTTGAAATGCAAATGGCCAAAGATCACCATATGTTGTGTACATGTATGTGCAGCATGGAACACGCTCGTGCAGAAGAAAGCAGGACAGGATGCGTTCAAAAATGTTAGACTGTATAGAGATACGTTGAGGGGACGGGCCTCCGATGTAAGACTACAAAAGGAAGCGCTGAAGTGACAGGCCTTCTAGGTGACAGTCCTGTTATTTAAGACCATATAAATAATACGGAGACAATATAACCCTAACGCTAGACAAACAGAGAAAGTATTATCCTAACACCAGACATACTGAGGTAGTATAACACAAACACCAGAGAAAATTCAAACATTAATTAATGGGAAATATAATCATTTAATTTACACTGCCTTATAACGATCAAATTCACTGAACCATATCAATCACTGGGATGTCAAAACAATTATAATACTCATGAATCATCCCCATACAATTATAAACACAAGCAAATGGGGGTGCATGTATCTTAGTGTTTGTGATGCGGAGATAACAACGTGTATTTCTTATAGTTGATGACAACGTCTGAAGTAATATAAAAATCCATCCAAGTAAGTTCAGGATGGGTATACAGCAAAGATACGTGTTATGTTGGTGTGGCATTATTTATAAAGTTCGAAGATGATAATTGATCTCGACAATAGCAATATCTCTCCAATACCGCCATAGTCTTATAACTAGAGACACAATACGATTCTCTCTCGTATTTATTTGTACGTAATATATCACCAAGTAGAAAGAATCTCTCTCCATAATACATGACGGTGACCTCAAAATCAGCATGGCTCGGTAGAACACTGAACTGTATTACGTAGTCCCCATGAAGCGGTGACGTAACATTAGTTGTATTCATAGACTTCCACGCATGACTGATATTATTCAAGGCCAAATCTACACATACAGGAACATTCACTAGCATCGTGTTAATTTCTTTCACCACCCAAAGTGATATTTCACGGACGATTTTTGATTCAGTGGAATAAATACTGTAGAAGTTCTGGCAGACACTGAAGTGTGTTGGTATCTTTAAATCCTCACATGTTCTGTTCGTCCTAATATTCCTCAGAAGGCTGGTTCCGCATTTCCCATTGTAACTCGGCGCTATGTGGCCTTTACCTATTTCTAGTATATCCTGAAGTGTAGCATATATATCGATGTTACTTGTTAATTTCTTTCTATTACATTTCAGATTTTCATATAATTCACGTTGTTCTTGACGAAACCAAAGCGAAAGGGAGATAAACAGCACTGGCATGTTTTCCTCTATTCTCCCTTGATATGTATTTCTTATGTTACCGTATCGACTACCATGATCCCCAAAGACAATCAGCACGGTATTGTCCAGGGCTCCACGTTTGTGGAGGCTCGTAAGTGTCCTCGCGAGAGGTAGATCCTCAATGCCTAGCCCATTAGCGTTATCGTGTGTCGGTTTACAAATGTTAGAAAATGCAAACTTTTGGGACGTCATGATATGTGGTGATGAACTCGGATAACTGATCAAACACAGCCTGTAATATGAGTGAATTTCCCGAACAGAGTTTATTTGTTTGATTTCTGTTGGTTGATTCTAATCCTGATATAAACTGCCGCATGTAATAGTCTACAGGTAAATATCTAAAACCGCTGTTAAGGTAGTTAAATATCCCGAAAGAAGACGCATCCTCGCTAAAAAATGTCAGATAGCCAGCGTTCATTGTAGTCTTTCCAGACAAATGGATATTTATCGAAGTATCCATGAGAGATATTCATCTCCTGCAGCGTCATGCCTGTGAGTATGGGGGCTGTGTTCGGTAACGTGTTAAGGCCTGCCTTATTGTACCCTAACATGTCTACAGTAGAGATACTATCCAGGAAGGCCTTCGTATAGTTCATCTGACGGAGAAAATTCAGTCTGGATGTCGACTCGAGACCACCCATAACGACATCCATGGGTCTTCCTAACGCTGGGTTAGCGATATCAGACCGATATCCTTGTCTTAACTTCATCAACGTTTCATTTCCTATGACAGATGCAAAGTGTTGCTGTCCTAGCAACGTTTTCTATGTATTGAGACAACTAACCATGCAAAACTGATCAGTGATATCAATAGATTCGTTAAATGTTCGGAATCTTTCGAACAACTTTGTACTATCGTGTTCAACCTCCTTCACATAAGGTTGATAGGAACAGTTTGCAAATAACGGATAGTGAGAAGTGACTGTTTTATTAACGATGATTTTCATCCCTTCCTTGTATGTAATCAGATTCCATCGACCACAGTAATGGTGCTTTCGTACTTTTACGAATCGTTTTACTTCCGGTCCGCATGGCTCAAGATTCGGAAAGTAACATATCCCTGAGTTGTGTTCCGATGCACTTTTTGCATATGCCTTGTGTACACTTGTCTTCAGTTCGACAGAGAAATTATCTTGAATCAAATATGCTTGGAGATGTAAATATTGTCTGTATTCGTAAAGAAGTATAAAATTATAACCAGGAAAACCATTGAGCAGGCGAACAATCCACGGTAAATTAGCATCATCTGAAATTAAAAAAAAAAATAATGCATTAAAACATAAATTATTTCCTGGTTTATAAAATCTCATTTTGTTTCAATGTTTAAGGTAAATCGACCTTACCCGAAAAGGCTTTTATTTTTCTAAATGTGAATGTTGCGAGAGCTCAGCTTCTGTGTTGGTCGTATCAACTCTAGCCACGTCAACTTGGCTATCGTCATGATAACATGATCTACTTCAATCATGCGGGTCCTGGGTTGTTATTAATTACATTTAGAATTTGTTATTCACGTTATATTACTCGTCAATACAATATTATTTATTTAACATAAATAATATAGACTATTACATAGATATATAGACTATTACATAGATATATAGACTATTACATAGATATATAGACTATTATATAGATATATAGACTATTTTGTAAATGGTGACTAAATAATTTTCTACTGAGGATCTGTAGATAAATGACGGGCGTTTGTCTTATTTTAGACCTAAACCAATAAAATTATCTCACTGTTCTTGCCTTTCGCCTGCACGAGCACTTTTTCAACCACGCGAGGAACGGTAGGTATACATATACCTTCGTAGTAAATGGTGTCAAGGATTCATACTGCTATTTTTTCGTATTAGCAATGCTTCATTTTTTCATGAAACAATGTTCTATGACATTTATGGGTTAATCACGGTAAGTGAACTTAGGCAAACGTAAGCTCGTTCTTAAAACAACAGAGAAGTATTATCATGGGCGAGCAGACCAGCGGTGCCCTCAAGGTTTTGTTGCTATTCGTTCTTACGCGTGCAGCTTTCGATAAATTAATGAATTCTGCAGTCGTCGACTCAGTAAAACATTCTATGATGAAAAAGGAACAGAAACTCATTGGTAGACAACACGGGCACAAAGGGCCCGAATCTGTTATCTGGTAATCATGGTGCATACTCAAGATATATTAGAGAGTCAGTATGAATGATCCGGTAATATCAAATGTTTTAACCTCTTGAAACTTGATCAATGTCATTCATTTGAACAAACTTAGTATTCATTCATCCCAGCACGCCACAGACCCCATATTAGATCTCTTGGCATCTTGGTTATATGTATTTAGAAGAAGTCATTAAAATATTTTAGACTATCTTACCCCTATGACCTTGAATGGAGGTCAGGGTCATTCATTTGAATTGACTTTATAGCCCTTCGTCTCAGCGTGCCACAGGGCTAACATCAGATCTATAATCATCTTGGTTACATGTATTAAGAAGTTGTTTAAAGATTTGAGCCTATTTAACGCAGGGCCTTGAATGAAGGTCAATGTCATTCATTTGAAAAAAAACTTGGTAGCCCTTTATCGTAGTGTGACCCAATATCAGGTCTCTAGGCCTCTTGGTTATTAGGAGAAAGTTATTCAAAGATTTTAGCTTATTAAACCCATGTGACCTTGAATGAAGTTCAAGGTCATTCCTTTGAATAGACTTTATAGCCTTCATCCCAGCATGCCACAGGCAAAATTTCAAGTCTCTTAGCTTCATGGTTATTAGGAAGAAGTCGTTTACATATTTCAGCCTATTTGACCCATGTGACCTTGAACGAAGGTCAAGGCCAATGTGAAGCATAACTTCTATAGACCTCTGTCCATGCTATGCCTTTACAAAGCAAAAATTCAACTTTATATGTTAAATATTAAAGGCTCTGAAACTAACATTTTGTCGGGAAAAAGATTAAATTTCCATTTTCAAAGGGGTCTATCTCCGCCATTTGAGATGTAATGGCCTTGAAATGGGCTATTATATGTGCCTGAGAGTTTGCTCTTTCTTATGCGCCCTTCAAACATTTACATGTTAATGTTAATTTTTTCACTTAAGTATGACCTCATTTGATGTAAATAACCAAACGTATACGTTGTTTCGTTCGAGATATACAGATAGAGGCGTGTACTAAATTATATAAAGCACTTGTGCACATTGGTACATTGGTGCTCGTCATGATTCTGTATCTGCGCTATACATCTGCCCTTGTTGGTAGGTATCGCCTGTTACGCCATTTGATTGCAAGGGTGGTAACGTCGACAAAACGGCGTATTTCATCCACAAAAGCATTACATCATAATCGATACCTATATAAAAGGGCAGATAACTTTATAAAGAATACAAATGCACTAATCACATACTATATATGTAAGTTTACAAAATTGTATCACTAACTGTTGTTTTAGTATGATGTCTATGACGAATTTTGAATTTACAGTCATCTAAGGAAAATATTGATTTTTAAGAAAAACATCATGTCTACATTTCAGCCTATGAAATGTTTTTTCCTGGATTTCATTTTTTAAAGAATCGGGAAAAAGATTATATCTAAAGCGGGTTTTTAAAATGGTATGAAAGTGAAAACAAAATCGATCACACGCAAGTATTTCGAGCAAATCCAATATCTCAAATTTTATCCTGCAATATTTTTTTATTTATTTAAATCAGTTTATGTTAAAATTGATAAATAAACAAAATCATCAATGGGTATAAAATAAAGAATGAAGTATCATTTATTAACAAAAATAGTAAGTCCCCTTGACACATACCCAATGTTTTGTTAGAAAATATTACCTTCTGCCCTTTATGCCTTTTTAGAAAATACAAAATAGATAAAAAACACATATATAAATTAATTACATACCTAGACCTTTAACACTGCAAACTTTGGAAAAACATCGGAGCGTGGGCGGATTTTACAACCCCACCTTTAAACTTCTTTTTCAGAAACTAGGTTGGTTTTGTTAAAAAGCATGCAGACAACAAATTTATTATGTACGGAGAATTGATTTGCAGTCACGTTTTTTTTCCAAACTTATTTCAATTGCAATTAAATGTCGAGGTAAGAGAAAAAAAAAGAGAGAAAAAAAACACTCTTTCATATGTAGAAATGAAGGATTAATAGAATCTTACATGGGCCTGTCAGGTGGACAGGGATATCTCAACCGAGGATTGCTGGTTAAAGTCTTCCACGAAGGTTGAGATATCCCTGTCCACCTGCCAGGCCCTTGTTTGATTTTTTCTCCTATACATTAATGAGAAATGGTGAAAATACAGTTGATATGAACATCCATCTGCGTAAAAATGGTCGCCGCAAGTATGATGACGTCACTGTCCAGCACGTGTGAGCTGTCTTTTCCCTACCCCGGTAAAAGACAGGGTTGTCTTTTCCCTGCCCCGGTAAAAGACAGGGTTATCTTTTCCCTACCCCGGTAAAAGACAGGGTTATCTTTTCCCTAGCAACCGCTGGATAACCCTGTCAAGAATGGAAGAAAGGGATAGTCTACCCTTTAAATTGGAAAAGAGTAGTATAGTTGGCTGATCCATCCGATAATACTTTATTATTTTATGATTTATACTATGTTTATAATTCTTGTATTTCCAATAAAATATTTTTGAAAAAAACTCCTTCATATCCACATATTAAAGAGTATTATAGTATTGATCATGTGATACAGAATAGCTTACCCTTTTATAGTATATACTTCCACAACACTTCCGTTTGTTAGTCCCCCAGATGGCAATAGTAGAGTAACTCATTCATTAATTCATTATACACCTGTTTGCACGATATGAAAAATTGTCCAATTTATTTTGCTGTTTAAGGCATTTGTCTAATTTTAGACTTAAACCCATTACCAATATCTCACCGATCGCCTGGAGGACCGTGTGACAAACATATACCTTTGTAGTAAAAGCTGTTAAGGATTCATACTGCAGGAAAAATATTTGGTTTTCTCTTGGTGAATTTAACAATGATTCAATATACTTCATCGGAAAAATATCAGTAGTATTGGTAACCTTTACGGGTTTAAAAGGTTGGTGAAGGTTTTGTTTTCGTTCTGACGCGTAAGGGAGGCAAACGTAAACTCGTCGTCTTAGAGCTACAATTACATAAAGATGTTTGTGTATTTCGTCTGTATGCATTTTATTTTACTTGTTTGATATCTCTTATATCAAATTCACAGCGAGACATTAATTTTTCACATATAAATATGATTGTCTTTTCAAAGGAAAATTATACGGAAGGTCTACAAATTATAGCATGAATTTGACTATGAATTTGACGTCTTATGAGTGGTAAAGTAGATATGTTAAGGATGGCCGTTTGAACTTAATAACAAAGTATAGAGAAATATTGAAATCTCCTATTTGGTACAACCCGGCTCTAAAAATAGGCCATGTGTCCTTCTTCCAGAATGAATGGTAGCAGAAGGGAGTGAAATATGTATCTGATTTTTTAGATGCAGGTCAAAAAAGTTTAAGTTTTACAAATTTTAAGTAAATATTTAATGGAAAATCTTCAAATTTCTTGTTTTATAGAAGAATATGTGAATCAATTAAAAGTGCCTTAAGATTAGACGAAATTAGATAAAAAGAATCAAGTTGCATTATCAATAAACCTTTTATTCCACATCATATGCAAATCCTTGAAACAAGAAGAGATGTAAGGATATATATAGAAATCTGACAAAATCAAATCAAAATAATAACACTGCAGAATTAAAATGGCTTTTAAATCCCAAAATTCAAATAGAAAATTGGAAAAATATATACACAAATATCTTGAAATGGTTCAAAAATAGGCTGCAACACAGAATTCTTCCCCTTAATATGTACTTAAAAGACAATGGAGTAAAGAATTGCAACACATGTAATTTATATAAAATAGAAACTGAATGCATCACACATTTATTTGGGGAATGTGATGAAACTAAATTCTTTGGCAACACCTAATTAGATGGATTAAAAATGCAATGATAAAAATGTAGAACTAGATCTAATGTCAATCCTATTTGGGAGACACAACAATTATCAAACTTACTTTCCTCTAAATTTTTTTTCATACAAAAAACTTCATACAAAAGCTTACTTTCTCATACTTAGATATCGTTTCTTCACAGAAATATTAGTATTGATCACTTCAACAAATCATGGGAAGGCTGGCAAAACCATCTTCAGTTCATGATTTCTCTATCTATATCCATGTGATTAGTATTGAGTTTGCATATTGGTTTCTATATTATTTTTTTTTTTTGATATCTTATTAGCAAATCAATATGTTGTCTCATATATACTTTGCTATAGGCTCTATTCATTTGTGATGTATGTCTACTTTATTTATATACTGTTTTTTCGCTGTCTTTATGGCCTGAGTAAAGTCCATCTCCTATTACTATTATTACTATTAGCTGTTCATTAGCAATCAAAATACACGTACAAGGACATACTTATTTTCTCAAAGATTTCTAATAGCCGGCAAAACTTATTTTATAGTAATTCGCAAATTTTCTTCACCAAAATATTTCAAACAGTTGTTTTTTCCCACGTACAAGTACTTTCAGCATGCTATGCTATGTTTTTTATTATTATTATATAATTTTTTGTAATAGACATGTAATGCATATGTCCTGTTAATTTATGTTTATGTCCCATTTATTTGTTAATGTGTTATATGCTTTATGCAAAAATGAAAACAAAAATGAAAAAAATGTTAAAAAAAGAATGGTCGTTATGTTTCTTTTGGACAAAAATAATATATTAATGATATGTATACGCTTGGAATAATTGGAAACCTACAACACAAAGTATAGAACTGTGAACGAGTGATTTTCTGAGGCAGTGCTCCACTTAGACATATAGGGACCATTTCGTACCTGGCCGAAAGGTATAGGTAGGCCGGGTAGTACGTATATTCTTTCTATGCAATGTATAGACATATCGGAAGTAAACCAATTTCTCATATCACTGATGATATGATAGCAAATGTCCAACATTCCTGCTTCCTCGGTCTCTAACGCTTTGGTGGTGCGACGTCTTGTATGCCGAACCCGAGGCTGTGCCAGTGTACATCAACTTTTGTCTGGCGCTTCTCAAAGTGATACTATAGTAGTGTGTTTGCCTTGTTTAGGTGAATGATCTTGTTTGAAAAAATGATTATTAATCAACTCTCGGTGCCTATTAATTTCATTTGTTTGATTTGCGTGAAGCTGGCTTGGATATTACCATATATACCAAATGATTATTTAACGGGTAAGAAAAAAATGGACGATTCTTGGCGCAATTACTCTTCTCCATTGTCTCTGTCGTATTGGATACATGTATACATATACATGAATATTGGTATGGGCCACTGTGGAGAATCATGGTCATCCTATTTGTCATCAAACTTTGAAGCAGTTGTTTCTTTCAAAATAAAAATACTTTCAAGTCTTGGAAGTCTCACCCTCTACACTAGCGTACTCGGTCGTGCTACGTGATGGGGGTATCTGTGTATGTGTTTTTATGTTATTGTAAATTACGTTTGTTGGAATGTATATAATCATGCATCCTTTTTCTGGCGAAATGTAAAGTTAAAAGAAATAAAGAAAATTGCAAGTCTTGCACTAACAAACCAGTGCATTTGCATATCCACAGTATTACTATTAGTATTAAGACGTGATGAACATTTATGTAAGAGAACAAAATTAACAATAAATGTGAACACCGATACTTTGTATTTAGATAATAGAAAATACTGGACATGGTAAGTATACACAGTTTTTATTTCATTTTATTATTGTGCAAAAGGAGCGAGTTGTGATGTGGTTTGTACATATTGTTAAATACGGTCTCCCTACTGACTGTCTCCTTTGTAAGACTATATATAGAGATGCGCTGAGGTGACGGGCCTCCTATGTTAGGCTATATAGAGATGCGCTGATGGTGACGAGCCTCTCTATTATGTTAGGACTAATATAGAGATGCGCTGAGGTGGACGGGCCTCCCTATGTTAAGACTATATAGAGATGTGCAGAGGTGACGGGCCACTATGTTAGACTTATATAGAGAATGCGCTGATGGTGACGGGCCTCCTATGTTAGACTATATAGAGATGCGCTGAGGTGACGGCCTCCTATGTAAGAGGCCTATATAAAGAGATGTGCTGAGGTGACGGACCTTGTATGTAAGACTATATAAGATGCGCTGAGGTGACGGGCCTCCTTTGTAGGACTATATGGAGATGCGCTGAGGTGACAGACCTCCTATGTTAGACTATTATAGAGATGCGCTGAGTATGACGGGCATCCTATGTAGGGACTTGTATAGAGATGTGCTGAGGTGACGGGCCATCCTATGGTAGGCTATATAGAGATGCGCTGAGGTGACGGGCCTCCTATGTTAGACTATATAGAGATGCGCATGAGGTGACGGGCTTCCTATGTTAGACATCATAGAGATGCGCTGAGGTGAAGGGTTTCCTATGTTAGTAATTATAGAGATGCGCTGAGGGTGACGGGCCTCCTAGGTTAGACTATATAGAGATGTGCTGAGGTGACGGGTCTCCTATGTAAGGCTATTATGGAGATGCGCTGAGGTGACGGGCCTCCTATGTTAGGGGACTATATAGAGATGCGCTGAGGTGACGAGAACTCCTATGTTAGACTATGTAGAGATGCGCTGAGGTGACGGACCTCCTGATGTCAGGGACTATTATAGATGATGCGCTGAAGTGACGGACCTCCTATGTATTAGTGGAGATACGCCGAAAACTGTAGTATATGTTTGAGAGGGTACAGCAACGAGGTTTGTAAGAGTCCGATGGCCAGTGCGGTTCCCTCCCACACATATAGTACAGTTTGAGGCTGATCTCTAACTTAAAAACCAGTTCCTTTTGTGTTAATAAAACTCTACTTTACAAAGGCATTCATCACTTATAAAACCAGGGTGGGTTAGCATATGCTGTAAAATAACAACAATGTGCATTCATTCATATCATTCTATTATCATCACATGTTATACCAATAACAGGGTAAAAGCATGCACATTTTTACTCATTGGGTTTATGTGTTCAGTCAAACCGTAGCAATGCATTCATCACATAATAAACCTGTGAGCACCTAAAAATACCCATAGTCACCCTTCTATTAAAACCCCAACCAAATTATGTGCATTGGATTTATCGGGAATGTACTCAGCTGTTCTAACAGGTGTGGTTGCAGGGCTTGACGGAGCTTACATTATGGTAAAATGAGCGTCGAAAATTCTTTATGTTGAATTTGCAAATGGGTAATCAGATCAATTGTTGTGTACATGTATGTGCTGCACATGGTGACACGTAACACATGAAGAGAGCAGGAAGTGATTCTACGTAAACTGTGTTTTAGACTGTATAGAGCTACGTTGGAGGTGACGGGGCCTCCTATGTATGACTACAAAAAGGAAGCGCTGAAGTGTCTGGACCTTTCTAGGTGACGGTCCTGTTATCTATGGACCATATAAATAATACAGAGGACAATAATAAACCTAACGCTAGACAAACAGAGAATGTATTATCCGAACAACCAGACACCACTGAGTTAATATAACACATACACCTCAGAGGAAAATTCAAACATAAATTAATGGGGAAATTGTACTAATGTAATTTAACACTTCCATATATCTTTTATATATCACTTATTATCGATCAAATTCTACATGAACCATGGGATGTCCACTACAACCTATGATACTTTTTGATTCTTCCCCTTACAATTATAAATCAGAAGCTATTGAGGGTGAATATATCTTAGTGTTTGAGATTTGCGGAGATTATAAAACATGTTATTTATTATTAGTGCATGCATATCGTCTGAAGTAATATAAAAATCCTAACCAAGGTTAAATTTCGGATGGGTTTACAGCAAAAGACTACGTATCTCTGTCGGTGTGGAACTATTTAATAAAGTTCGAAGATGATAAATTGATCTCGACTAATAGCACAGTATTGTCTCTCCACACCCGCATTAGTTTTATGAGAACTAGAGGACCACAATACGATTCTCTCTCGTATTTATTTGTACTTAATATATCACCAAGTAGAAAGAAATCTCTTTCCATAAATACATGGAGGGTGACCTCAAAATTCAAGCATGGCTCGGTAGAACAATGAACTAGTATTACGTAGATCCCCATGTAAGCGGTGACGTAACATTAGTTGTATTAATAGACTTCCACGATGACTGATAGTATTCAAGGCCAAATCTAACACTTACAGGAACATTCACTAGCATCGTGTTAATTTTCTTTCACCCACCCAAAGTGATATTTCACGGACGATTTTTTGATTCAGTGGAATACAATACTGTAGAAGTTCTGGCAGACACAGGAAGTGTGTTGGTTTCTTTAAATCCTCACATGTTCTGTTCGTCCTAATATTCCTCAGCAAGGCTGGTTCCGCATTTCCCATTGTAACTCGGCGCTATGTGGCCTTTTACCTATTTCTAGTATATCCTGAAGTGTAGCAATATATATCGATGTTACTTGTTAATTTTCTTTCTATTAGAATTCAGATTTTCATATAATTTCACGTTGTTTCTTGACGAAACCAAAGCGAAAGGGAGATAAACAAGCACTGGCATTTGTTTTCCATCTATTTCTCCTTGATATGTATTTCTTATGTTACCGTTTTTATCGTATCGGACTACCAATGATTCCCAAAGACAATCAGCACGGTATTGTCCAGGGCTCCACGTTTTGTGGTGGGCTCGTAAGTGTCTCCTCGCTAGAGGTAGATCCTCAATGCCTAGCCCATTAGCGTTATCGTGTGTCGGTTTACAAATGTTTTAGAAAATCGCAAACTTTGGGGACGGTCATGATATGTGGTGATGAAACTCGGATAACCTGATCAAAGAACAGCCTGTAATATGAGTGAATTTCCCGAACAGAGTTTATTTGTTTGATTTCATGTTGGTGATTCTAATCCTGATTATAAAACTGCCGCATGTAATAGTCTACAGGTAATATTTAAAAACCGCTGTTAAGGTAGGTAAATATCCCGAAGAAGACGCATCCTCGCTAAAAAATGTCAGATAGCCAGCGTTCATTGTAGTCTTTCCAGACAAATGGATATTTATCGACCCCCGAAGTATCCATGAGAGATATTCATCTCCTGCAGCGTCATGTCTGTGAGTATGGGGGCTGGTGTTCGGTAACGTGTGTTAAGGCTGCCTTATTGTACCTAACATGTCTACAGTAGAGATACTATCCAGGAAGGCCTTCGTATAGTTCATCTGACGGAGAGGAGGAAAATTCAGATGCTGGATGTCGACTCGAGACCACCCATAACGACATCCATGGGTCTTTCCTAACGCTGGGTTAGCGATATCAGACCGATATCCTTGTCTTAAACTTCATCAACGTTTCATTTCTTATGACAGATGCAAAGTGTTGCTGTCCTAGCAACGTTTTTCTATGTATTGAGACAACTAAACCATGCAAAACTGATCAGTGATACCGAATCAATAGATTCGTTAAATGTTCGGAATCTTTCTTTTCGAACAACTTTGTACTATCGTGTTCAACCTCCTTTCACATAAGGTTGATAGGAAACCAGTTTGCAAATAACGGATAGTGAGAAGTGGGACTGTTTTATTAACGATGATTTTCATCCCTTCCTTGTATGTAATCAGATTCCATCGACCACAGTCATGGTGGCTTTCGTACTTTTACGAATCTTTTTTACTTCCGTCCGCATGGCTCAAGATTCGGGAAAGTAACATTATCCCTGAGTTGTGTTCCGATGCACTTTTTGCATATGCCTTGTGTACACTTGTCTTCATTTCGACAGAAGAAATTATCTTGAATCAAATATGCTTGGAGATGTAAATATTGTCTGTATTCGTAAAGAAGTATAAAATTGATTAACCAGGAAAACCATTGAGCAGGCGAACAATCCACGGTAAGTTAGCATCATCTGAAATTTAAAAAAAAAATAATGCATTAAAACATAAATTATTTCCTGGTTTTATAAAATCTCATTTTGTTTCAATGTTTAAGGTAAATACCTTACCCGAAACTGCTTTTAGTTTTTCTAAATGGTGAATGTTGCGAGAGCTCAGCTTCTGTGTTGGTCGTATCAAAACTCTAGCCACGTCAACTTGGCTATCGTCATGATTATAACATGATCTACTTCAATCATGCGGGTCCTGGGTTGTTATTAATTACATTTAGAATTTGGTTATTCACGTTATATTACTCGTCAATACAATATTATTTTATTTAACATAAATAATATAGAGACTATTACATAGATATTATAGACTATTACATAGATATATATACTACTTTATGTATAGGGACTATTTTGTAAATGGTGACTAAATAATTTTTCTACTGAGGATCTGTAGATAAATGACGGGCGTTTGTCTTATTTTAGACCTAAACCAATAAAAACATCTCACTGATCTTGCCTTTCGCCTGCACGAGCACTTTTTCAACCACGCGAGGAAAACTATAGGTATACATATACCTTCGTAGTAAATGGTGTTCAAGGTTCATACTGCTATTTTTTTCGTATTAGCAATGATTCATTTTTTCATGAAACAATGTTCTATGACATTTATGGGTTCAACACGGTAAGTGAACTTAGGCAAAACGTAAGCTCGTTCTTTTAAAACAACAGAGAAGTATTATCATGGGCGAGCAGACCCGTGGTGCCCTCAAGGTTTTGTTGCTATTCGTTCTTACGCGTGCAGCTTTCGATAAATTAATGAATTCTGCAGTCGTCGACTCAGTAAAACATTTTATGATGAAAAAGGAACAGAAACTCATTGGTAGACAACACGGGCACAAAGGGCCCGAATCACCTGTTATCTGGTAATCATGGTGCATACTCAAGATATATTAGAGAGTCAGTATGAATGATCCGGTAATATCAAATGTTTTAACCTCTTGAAACTTTATCAATGTCATTCATTTGAACAAACTTAGTATTCCTTCATCCCAGCACGCCACAGACCCCATATTAGATTCTCTTGGCATCTTGGTTATATGTATTTAGAAGAAGTCATTAAATTATTTTAGACTATCTTACCCCTATGACCTTGAATGGAGGTCAGGGTCATTCATTTGAATTGACTTTTATAGCCCATCAGTCTCAGCGTGCCACAGGGCTAACATCAGATCTATGATCATCTTGGTTACATGTATTAAAAAGTTGTTTAAAAGATTTGAGCCTATTTAACGCAGGGCCTTGAATGAAGGTCAATGTCATTCATTTGAAAAAACTTGGTAGCCCTTTATCGTAGTGTGACCCAATATCAGGTCTCTAGGCCTCTTGGTTATTAGGAGAGAAAGTTATTCAAAGATTTTAGCTTATTAAACCCATGTGACCTTGAATGAAGTTCAAGGTCATTCCTTTAAATAGACTTTATAGCCTTCATCCCAGCATGCCACAGCAAAATCTCAAGTCTCTTAGCTTCATGGTTATTAGGAAGAAGTCGTTTACATATTTTTCAGCCTATTTGACCCATGTGACCTTGAACGAAGGTCAAGGCCAATGTGAAGCATAACTTCTATAGACCTCTGTCCATGCTATGCCTTTACAAAACAAAAATTCAACTTTATATGTTAAATATTAAAGGCTCTGAAACTAACATTTTTGTCGGGAAAAAGATTAAATTTCCATTTTCAAAGGGGTCTATCTCCGCCATTTGAGATGTAATGGCCTTGAAATGGGCTATTATATGTGCCTGAGAGTATGCTCTTTCTTATGCGTAATAACCAAACCCTTCAAACATTTTACATGTTAATGTTAATTTTTCACTTCTAAGTATGACCTCAAACTTGATACAGTAAATAACCAAAGTATTTGTATACTTTATTGAAGTTCGTTACGTACATTATATAAAGCACTTGTGCACATTGGTGCTCGTCATGATTCTGTATCTGCGCTATACATCTGCCCTTGTTGGTAGGTATCGCCTGTTACGCCATTTGATTGCAAGGGTATCGTCATGACAAAACGGCGAATTTTATCATCATAGCAGATGCCTATATAAAAGGGCAGATAACTTTATAAAGAATACAAATGCACTAATCACATACTATATATGTAAGTTTACAAAATTGTATCACTAACTGTTGTTTTATTATGATGTCTATGACGAATTTTGAATTTACAGTCATCTAGGGAAAATATTGATTTTTAAGAAAAACATCCTGTCTACATTTCAGCCTATGAAATGTTTTTTCCTGGATTTCATTTTTTAAAGAATCGGGAAAAAGATTATATCTAAAGCGGGTTTTTAAAATGGTTTGAAAGTGAAAACAAAATCGATCACACGCAAGTATTTCGAGCAAATCAAATATCTCAAATTTTATCCTGCAATTTTTTTTTATTTATTTAAACCAGTTTATGTTAAAATTGATAAATAAACAAAATCATCAATGGGTATAAAATAAAGAATGAAGTATCATTTATTAACAAATATAGTAAGTCCCCTTGACACATACCCAATGTTTTGTTAGAAAACATTACCTTCTGCCCTTTATGCCTTTTTTCGAAAATACAAAATAGATAAAAAGCACATATATAAATTAATTACGTACCTAGACCTTTAACACTGCAAACTTTGGAAAAACATCGGAGCGTGGGCGGATTTTACAACTCCACCTTTAAACTTCTTCTTCAGAAACTAGGCTGGTTTTGTTATAAAGCATGCAGACAACAAATTTATTATGTACGGAGAATTTATTTGCAGTCACGTTTTTTCCCAAACTTATTTCAATTGCAATTATACATTTATGAGAAATGGTGAAAATACAGTTGATATGAACATCCATCTGCGTAAAAATGGTCGCCGCAAGTATCGATGACGTCACTGTCCAGCACGTGTGAGCTGTCTTTTCCCTACCCCGGTAAGACAGGGTTGTCTTTTCCCTACCCCGGTAAAAGACAGGGTTATCTTTTCCCTAGCAACCGCTGGATAACCCTGTCAAGAATGGAAGAAAGGAGTATTAGGGTATTATAGTATTGATCATGTGATACAGAATAGCTTACCCTTTTATAGTATATACTTCCACAACACTTCCGTTTGTTAGTCCCCCAGATGGCAATAGTAGAGTAACTCATTCATTAATTCATTAAACACCTGTTTGCACAATATGAAAAATTGTCCAATTTATTTTGCTGTTTAAGGCATTTGTCTTATTTTAGACTTAAACCCATTACCAATATCTCACCGATCGCCTGGAGGACCGTGTGACAAACATATACCTTTGTAGTAAATGCTGTTAAGGATTCATACTGCTATTTGTTCTCCTATTAACAATGATTCAATATACTTCAGGAAAAATATCAGTTGTATTGGTAACCTTTACGGGTTTAAAAGGTTGACGAATTTAGGCAAACGTAAGCTCGTTCTTAAAACATCGGAGAAGTATCGTGATGGACGAGCGGTTCCGTGGTGCCCTTAGGTTTTGTTGCACTTCGTTCTGACGCGTAAGGGACCGCGGTGGCCAAGTGGTTAAGATGCCCCAACATATATGCAATATTGTAGCTCAAAAGACTGTTAGACAAATAATGGTGTCGTCTTTAGAGCTACAATTAGTGCTAATGGAGTAAAGAAATGTTTGTGAAAACAATTATTTAAACGTCTGTATGCATTTTATTTTACTTGTTTGATATCACTTATATCAAATTCACAGCGAGACATTAATTTTTCACATATAAATATGATTGTCATTTCAAAGGAAAATTATACGGCAGGTCTACAAATTATAGCATGAATTTGACTATGAATTTGACGTCTTATGAGTGGTAAAGTAGATATTAAGGATGGCCGTTTGAACTTAATAACAAATTATGGAGAAATATTGAAATCTCCTATTTGGTACAACCCGGCTCTAAAAATAGGCCATGTGTCCTTCTTCAAGAATGAATGGTAGCAGCAGGGAGTGAAATATGTATCTGATTTTTTAGATGCAGGTCAAAAAAATTTTAGTTTTACAAATTTTTAGTAAATATTTAATGGAAAATCTTCAAATTTCTTGTTTTATAGAAGAATATGTGAATCAATTAAAAGTGCCTTAAGATTAGACGAAATTAGATAAAAAGAATCAAGTTGCATTATCAATAAACCTTTTATTCCACATCATATGCAAATCCTTGAAACAAGAAGAGATGTAAGGATATATATAGAAATCTGACAAAATCAAATCAAAATAATAACACTGCAGAATTGAAATGGCTTTTAAATCCCAAAATTCAAATAGAAAATTGGAAAAAAAATATACACAAATATCTTGAAATGGTTCAAGAATAGGCTGCAACACAGAATTCTTCCCCTTAATATGTACTTAAAAGACAATGGAGTAAAGAATTGCAACTCATGTAATTTATATAAAATAGAAACTGAATGCATCACACATTTATTTGGGGAATGTGATGAAACTAGAGTTCTTTACCAACATCTAATTAGATGGATTAAAAATTCAATTGATAAAAATGTAGAACTAGATCTAATGTCAATCCTATTTGGGAGACACAACAATTATGAGACTTACTTTCCTCTAAATTTTTAAAACTTCATACAAAATACCTCATCTATGTTTCTTCCAGAAAAGGTAATAAGCTTACTTTCAATGATATTAAAACATACTTAGATATCGATTTAATCTTGAAAAAACAATTGCACAGAAAATATTAGTATTGATCACTTCAACAAATCATGGGAAGGCTGGTAAACCATCTTCAGTTCATGATTTCTCTATCTATATGATAGATTTATATTGAATTTATTGTTAAATTTATGTTGAAGTCCCATGTATTTTTTTGTTTGTTTGTGGTTTTTTTTTTTTTTTTTTTTTTTTTTTTTTTTTTTTTTTGACAAAAATAATATATTAATGGATGTATACGCTTGGAATAATTGGAAACCTACAACACAAAGTATAGAAACTGTGAACGAGTGATTTTCTGAGGTAGTGCTCCACTTAGACATATAGGGACCATTTCGTACCTGGCCGAAAGGTATAGTAGGCCGGGTATACGTACGTACGTATATTCTTTCTATGCAATGTATACACATATCGGAAGTAAACCAATTCTTATAGTATCTTATATCACTGTGATATGATAGCAATTGTCCAACATCCCTGTTTCCTTGGTCTCTAACGCTTTGGTGGTGCGACGTCTTGTATGCCGAACCCGAGGCTGTGCCAGTGTATATCAACTTTTGTCTGGCGCTTCTCAAAGTGATACTATAGTAGTGTGTTTGCCTTGTTAGGTGAATGATCTTGTTTGAAATATGATGATCAACTCTCGGTGGCTATTAATTTCATTTGTTTAATTTGCGTGAAGCTGGCTTGGATATCACCATAAATACCGAATGATTATTTAACGGGTAAGAAAAAAATGGACGATTCTTGGCGCAATTACTCTTCTCCATTGTCTCTGTCGTATTGGATACATATATACATATACATGAACATCGGTATGGGCCACTGTGGAGTATTATGGTCTTTCTATTTGTCATCAAACTTTGCAGCATTTGTTTCTTTCAAAATAAAAATACTTGCAAGTCTTGGAAGTCTCACCCTCTACACTAGCGTAGCGGTCGTCTACGTGATGGGGGTATCTGTGTATGTGTTTTTATGTTATTGTAAATTACGTTTTGTTGGAATGTATATAATCATGCATCTTTTCTGGCGAAATGTAAAGTTAAAAGAAATAAAGAAAATTGCAAGTCTTCCACTAACAACCAGTGCTTTTGCATATACAGTATTGCTATTAGTATTAAAGGGACAATTCAATGAGGCAATTCGTTACATAACCACGAAGCAAAATATGGCATAAATGTATTGTTCTACATTCCTTATTAACCATATGACAAGAAATAGTGGCAAATTCCACAACATTGTTAAGTATTTTGATTAATACCATTGAAATTCCAAATCGTTGATCAATACGATTAAGCAGGTACAACATTTACGCTGTACCCTTACCCGAGTCAAAGTCACGCACCAACAACCAGTGAATTTGCATTTGCATATACAGTATTGCTATTAGTATTAAGACAGTGATGAACATTTATGTAAGAGAACAAAATTAACAATAAATGTGAACACCGATACTTTGTATTTAGATAATAGAAAATACTGGACATGGTAACTATACATAGATCTTATTTCATTTTATATTGTATAAAAGGAGCGAGTCGATGTGGTTTGTACATAGTGTTAAATACGGTCTCCTAATGACTGTCTCCTTTGTAAGATATAGGGGTGACGGGCCTCCTATGTTTGACTATATAGAGATGCGCTGGGGTGACGGGCCTCCTATGTTTGACTATATAGCGATGTGCTGAGGTGACGGGCCTCCTATGTTGGCTATATAGAGATGCGCTGGGGTGACGGGTCGCCTATGTTTGACTATATAAGGATGCGCTGGGGTGACGGGCCTCCTATGTTTGACTATATAGCGATGTGCTGAGGTGACGGGCCTCCTATGTTAGACTATATAGAGATGTGCTGAGGTGACGAGCCTCCTATGTTAGACTATATAGAGATGTGCTGATGTGACGGACCTCCTATGTTAGACTATATAGAGATGTGCTGAGGTGACGGGCCTCCTATGTTAGACTATATAGAGATGTGCTGAGGTGACGGGCCTCCTATGTTAGACTATATAGAGATGTGCTGAGGTGACGAGCCTTCTATGTTAGACTATATAGAGATGTGCTGAGGTGACGAGCCTCCTATGTTAGACAATATAGAGATGCGCTGAGGTGACGGGCCTCCTATGTAAGACTATATGGAGATGCGCTGAGGTGACGGGCCTCCTATGTTAGACTATATGGAGATGCGCTGAGGTGACGGGCCTCCTATGTTAGACTATATAGAGATGCGCTGAGGTGACTTGCCTCCTATGTAAGACTATATGGAGATGCGCTGAGGTGACGGGCCTCCTATGTAAGACTATATGGAGATGCGCTGAGGTGACGGGCCTCCTATGTAAGACTATATAGAGATGCGCTGAAGTGACGGGCCGCCTATGTTAGACTATATAGAGATGATGCGCTGATGTGACGGGCCTCCTATGTTAGACTATATAGAGATGCGCTGAAGTGACGGACCTCCTATGTTAGACAATATAGAGATGTGCTGAGGTGACGGGCCTCCTATGTAAGACTATATAGAGATGCGCTGAAGTGACGGGCCGCCTATGTTAGACTATATAGAGATGCGCTGAGGTGACGGGCCTCCTATGTTAGACTATATAGAGATGCGCTGAGGTGACGGACCTCCTATGTTAGACTATATAGAGATGCGCTGAGGTGACGGGCCTCCTATGTTAGACTATATAGAGATGCGCTGAGGTGACGGGCCTCCTATGTAAGTTAAGGAGATACGCCGAAAACTTTACTATATGTTTGAGAGGGTACAGTAACGAGGCTCGTAAGGTCCGAGTGCTGTTCCCTCTCACACATATAGTACAGTTTGAGGCTGATCTCTAACTTATAACACAGTTCCTTTTGTGTTAATAAAACCCTACTATACAAATCATCCATCACTTATAAACCAGGTGGGTAGCATATGCTGAAAATAACAACAATGTGTATTCATCCATATCATTGTATTGATCACATGTCATACCAATAACAGGTAAAGCATGCACATTTTTACTCACGTGTTTATGAGTTCAGTCAACCGTACCAATGCATTCATCACATATAAACCTGGTGCATCTAAAATACCCATAGTCACCCTTCTATTGATTAACCCCAACAAATTATGTCCATTGGATTTATCGGAATGTACTCATCTGTTCAAACAGGTGTGGTTGCAGGGCTTGTAGGAGCTTACATTATGTAAAATGAATGTGGAAACAATGTTGAAATGCAAATGGCCAAAGATCACCATATGTTGTGTACATGTATGTGCAGCATGGAACACGCTCGTGCAGAAGAAAGCAGGACAGGATGCGTTCAAAAATCATTTTCAAAGATGGAATTAATACATTCAGCTTGAAATTCTGAATGCTGTCAATATTGTCTATAATGTGTATGTTGTTCAAGACACAAACATGTATCTCTTATAAAAGTGTTTTGAAACTCTTCTGGAATTACTTATGCCTTGACACTTCGAGCTGTGCTCAGGATTTACTTCCAAACTGATTTATAAGTGACAGTCCAAAAATATTTAACAATTAAAGGATTGTTAGATTGCATTTATTGGAGACATAAATGCAATCTGGGTAGCAGATAAATAGAATAGCGCCCGTTAGGGCACTATGATTATTTATCTGCCACCCAATAAATGCATTAAAACAATCCTTTAATTGTTATATTTACATTTTACTTTCTAGTTCAAAGTAAAACATAATTTTGGATGCGAGTGAACATTTGAATTTCCCGCTTCAACCATCTAACCTCAACAGCCAAGTTCAATGTGATAAAATATAGTCCCAAAAAAATTGAAAAGATAACAAAATTTCAATGTTTTTCAATAGCTTTTCAGTTTAATTTCAATTATCCAGACATTTAAAAGATTTTTTCATAAGTTTCATAACCAAAATGGTTCATTCAACTTTAATGTTAATGTCCTGTTATTTAAGACCATATAAATAATACGGAGACAATATAACCCTAACGCTAGACAAACAGAGAAAGTATTATCCTAACACCAGACATACTGAGGTAGTATAACCCTTACACCAGACAAAAATGAAACATTAATTTATGGGAAATATAATCATTTAATTTACACTGCCTTATATCGATCAAATTCACTGAACCATATCAATCACTGGGATGTCAAAACAATTATAATACTCATGAATCATCCCCATACAATTATAAACACAAGCTAATGAGGGTGTGTCTTGGTGTTTGCGATGCGGAAGATAACAACGTGTATTTCTTATAGTTGATTACAACGTCTGAAGTAATATAAAAATCCAACCAAGTAAGTTCAGGATGGGTATACAGCAAAGATACGTGTTATGTCAAAGTGGCATTATTTATAAAGTTCGAAGATGATAATTGATCTCGACAATAGCAATATCTCTCCAACACCGCCATATTCTTATGACTAGAGACACAATACGATTCTCTCTCGTATTTATTTGTACGTAATATATCACCAAGTAGAGAGAATCTCTCTCCATAATACATGACGGTGACCTCAAATTCAGCATGGCTCGGTAGAACACTGAACTGTATTACGCTAGTCCCCATGAAGCGGTGACGTAACATTAGTTGTATTCATAGACTTCCACGCATGACTGATATTATTCAAGGCCAAATCTACACATACAGGAACATTCACTAGCATCGTGTTAATTTCTTTCACCACCCAAAGTGATATTTCACGGACGATTTTTGATTCAGTGGAATAAATACTGTAGAAGTTCTGGCAGACACAGAAGTGTGTTGGTATCTTTAAATCCTCACATGTCCTGTTCGTCCTAATATTCCTCAGAAGGCTGGTTCCGTATTTCCCATTGTAACTCGGCGCTATGTGGCCTTTACCTATTTCTAGTATATCCTGAAGTGTAGCATATATATCGATGTTACTTGTTAATTTCTTTCTATTAGATTTCAGATTTTCATATAATTCACGTTGTTCTTGACGAAACCAAAGCGGAAGGGAGATAAACAGCGCTGGCATGTTTTCCTCTATTCTCCCTTGATATGTATTTCTTATGTTACCGTATCGACTACCATGGTCCCCAAAGACAATCAGCACGGTATTGTCCAGGGCTCCACGTTTTTGGAGGCTCGTAAGTGTCCTCGCGAGAGGTAGATCCTCAATGCCTAGCCCATTAGCGTTATCATGTGTCGGTTTACAAATGTTAGAAAATGCAAACTTTGGGACGTCATGATATGTGGTGATGAACTCGGATAACTGATCAAACACAGCTTGTAATATGAGTGAATTTCCCGAACAGAGTTCATTTGTTTGATTCATGTTGGCTGATTCTAATCCTGATATAAACGGCTGCATGTAATAGTCTACAGGTAAATATTTAAAACCGCTGTTAAGGTAGGTAAATATCCCGTTAGAAGACGCATCCTCGCTAAAAAATGTCAGATAGCCAGCGTTCATGTAGTCTTTCCAGACAAATGGATATTTATCGAAGAATCCATGAGAAATATTCATCTCCTGCAGCGTCATGCCTGTCAGTATGGGGGCTGTGTTCGGTAACGTGTTAAGGCCTGCCTTATTGTACCCTAACATGTCTACAGTAGAGATACTATCCAGGAAGGCTTTCGTATAGTTCATCTGACGGAGAAAATTCAGTCTGGATGTCGACTCGAGACCAACCATAACGACATCCATGGGTCGTCTTAACGCTGGGTTAGCGATATCAGACCGATATCCTTGTCTAAACTTCATCAACGTTTCATTTCTTATGACAGATGCAAAGTGTTGCTCTCCTAGCAACATTTTCTTTGTATTGAAACAACTAACCATGCAAAACTGATCAGTGATATCAATAGATTCGTTAAATGTTCGGAATCTTTCTTTTAAGAACAACTTTCTACTATCGTGTTCAACCTCCTTCACATAAGGTTGATAGGAACAGTTTGCAAATAACGGATAGTGAGAAGTGACTGTTTTATTAACGATGATTTTCATCCCTTCCCTGTATGTAATCAGATTCCATCGACCACAGTCATGGTGCTTTCGTACTTTTACGAATCTTTTTACTTCCGGTCCGTATGGCTCAAGATTCGGAAAGTAACATGTGCCTGAGTTGTGTTCCGATGCACTTTTTGCATATGCCTTGTGTACACTTGTCTTCATTTCGACAGAGAAATTATCTTGTATCAAATATGTTTGGAGATGTAAATATTGTCTGTATTCGTAAAGAAGTATAAAATTGATTATAACCAGGAAAACCATTGAGCAGGCGAACAATCCACGGTAAGTTAGCATCATCTGAAATTAAAAAAAAAAATAATGCATTAAAACATAAATTATTTCCTGGTTTATAAAATCTCATTTTGTTTCAATGTTTAAGGTAAATACCTTACCCGAAACTGCTTTTATTTTTCTAAATGTGAATGTTGCGAGAGCTCAGCTTCTGTGTTGGTCGTATCAACTCTAGCCACGTCAACTTGGCTATCGTCATGATAACATGATCTACTTCAATCATGCGGGTCCTGGGTTGATATTAAGAACATTTAGAATTTTTTATTCACGTTATATTACTCGTCAACACAATATTATTTATTTAACATAAATAATATAGACTATTACATAGATATATCGACTATTTCATAGATATATAGACTATTACATAGATATATAGACTATTATATAGATATATAGACTATTTTGTAAATGGTAACTAAATAATTTTCTACTGAGGATCTGTAGATAAATGACGGGCGTTTGTCTTATTTTAGACCTAAACCAATAAAATTATCTCACTGATCTTGCCTTTCGCCTGCACGAGCACTTTTTCAACCACGCGAGGAACTGTAGGTATACATATACCTTCGTAGTAAATGGTGTTAAAGATTCATACTGCTATTTTTTCGTATTAGCAATGATTCATTTTTTCATGAAACAATGTTCTATGACATTTATGGGTTCAACACGGTAAGTGAACTTAGGCAAACGTAAGCTCGTTCTTAAAACAACAGAGAAGTATTATCATGGGCGAGCAGACCCGTGGTGCCCTCAAGGTTTTGTTGCTATTCGTTCTTACGCGTGCAGCTTTCGATAAATTAATAAATTCTGCAGTCGTCGACTCAGTAAAACATTTTATGATGAAAAAGGAACAGAAACTCATTGGTACCAAATTAGATTCGAAAAAAAAGAAGCTAAATTTGATTGCGCGTAAAATACGGGATTTCCATCCCGGTTATCGATCGCTTTTTCCCTTAGCTTCAAATACAGGGAATCAACGAGGGCACGACCGAAAGAAAGAAATAACGAGTGAACGGAAGAACAAACGAACAAAAGAAAGATCAATAAACGACCAAACAAAAGAACGAACGAATACAATAATGATTATAGCTGCACATGTGTATTTATGTGTCCTTCCTGTCATCCGTTTGTAGTCTTCGTATGTGCCCTTACCGAGAGGACGAACGGACAGCGCTGAAATAGACAACACGGGCACAAAGGACCCGAATCGCTCACCTGTTATCTGGTAATCATGGTGCATACTCAAGATATATTAGAGAGTCAGTATGAATGATCCGGTAATATCAAATGTTTTAACCTCTTGAAACTTGATCAATGTCATTCATTTGAACAAACTTAGTATTCATTCTTCCACACGCCACAGACCCCATATTAGATCTCTTGGCATCTTGGTTATATGTATTTAGAAGAAGTCATTAAAATATTTTAGACTATCTTACCCCTATGACCTTGAATGGAGGTCAGGGTCATTCATTTGAATTGACTTTATAGCCCTTCGTCTCAGCGTGCCACAGGGCTAACATCAGATCTATAATCATCTTGGTTACATGTATTAAGAAGTTGTTTAAAGATTTGAGCCTATTTAACGCAGGGCCTTGAATGAAGGTCAATGCCATTCATTTGAACAAATTTGGTAGCCCTTTATCGTAGTGTGACCCAATATCAGGTCTCTAGGCCTCTTGGTTATTAGGAGAAAGTTATTCAAAGATTTTAGCTTATTAAACCCATGTGACCTTGAATGAAGTTCAAGGTCATTCCTTTGAATAGACTTTATAGCCTTCATCCCAGCATGCCACAGGCAAAATCTCAAGTCTCTTAGCTTCATGGCTATTAGGAAGAAGTCGTTTACATATTTCAGCCTATTTGACCCATGTGACCTTGAACGAAGGTCAAAGCCAATGTGAAGCATAACTTCTATAGACATTTGTCCATGCTATGCCTATACAAAACAAAAATTCAATTTTATATGTTAAATATTAAAGGCTCTGAAACTAATATTTTTGTCGGGAAAAAAATTAAATTTCCATTTTCAAAGGGGTCTATCTCCGCCATTTGAGATGTAATGGCCTTGAAAGGGGCTATTATATGTGCCTGAGAATATGCTCTTTCTTATGCGCCCTTCAAACATTTACATGTTAATGTTAATGTTTCACTTAAGTATGACCTCATTTGATGTAAATAACCAAACGTATACGTTGAAGTTCGTTCGAAAAATTATTTTTACATTATTGTAAAAATCGAACGTACGTTTCAAGAACTCTTGTATGTCCAAAGTTGAGTGCCGTAGCTTGTTCCGTTTGTGAGAGCCTAGCTCTAAGCATATGGTGTTTTAAACATTTCTAATGCAAACTTGTGAAACTACAGATATACAGATAGAGGCGTGTACTAAAATTAAGTATTTGAAACCTGCAAGAAATTCTTTATGTTTCATTTGTGTAACTATATATACTGTATGAAGCAATCAATCAAATATGGCTTATGCTATGTTACATAATTTGAAGCACTTGTGTACATTGGTGCTCGTCATGATTCTGTATCTGCGCTATACATCTGCCCTTGTTGGTAGGTATCGCCTGTTACGCCATTTGATTGCAAGGGTGGTAACGTCGACAAAACGGCGTATTTCATCCACAAAAGCATTACATCATAATCGATACCTATATAAAAGGGCAGATAACTTTATAAAGAATACAAATGCACTAATCACATACTATATATGTAAGTTTACAAAATTGTATCACTAACTGTTGTTTTATTATGATGTCTATGACGAATTTGAATTTACAGTCATCTAGGGAAAATATTGATTTTTAAGAAAAACATCCTGTCTACATTTCAGCCTATGAAATGTTTTTTCCTGGATTTCATTTTTTAAAGAATCGGGAAAAAGATTATATCTAAAGCGGTTTTTAAAATGGTATGAAAGTGAAAACAAAATCGATCACACGCAAGTATTTCGAGCAAATCCAATATCTCAAATTTTATCCTGCAATTTTTTTTTTATTTATTTAAATCAGTTTATGTTAAAATTGATAAATAAACAAAATCATCAATGGGTATAAAATAAAGAATGAAGTATCATTTATTAACAAAAATATATAAGTCCCCTTGACACATACCCAATGTTTTGTTAGAAAACATTACCTTATGCCCTTTATGCCTTTTTAGAAAATACAAAATAGATAAAAAAGCACATATATAAATTAATTACGTACCTAGACCTTTAACACTGCAAACTTTGGAAAAACATCGGAGCGTGGGCGGATTTTACAACCCCACCTTTAAACTTCTTTTTCAGAAACTAGGCTGGTTTTGTTATAAAGCATGCAGACAACAAATTTATTATGTACGGAGAATTGATTTGCAGTCACGGTTTTTTCCCAAACTTATTTCAATTGCAATAAAAAGTCGAGGAAAGAGAAAAAAAAGAGAAAAAAACACTCTTTCATATGTAGAAATGAAGGATTAATAGAATCTTACATGGGCCTGTCAGGTGGACAGGGATATCTCAACCGAGGATTGCTGGTTAAAGTCTTTCACGAAGGTTGAGATATCCCTGTCCACCTGCCAGGCCCTTGTTTGATTTTTTTCTCCTATACATTAATGAGAAATGGTGAAAATACAGTTGATATGAACATCCATCTGCGTAAAAATGGTCGCCGCAAGTATCGATGACGTCACTGTCCAGCACGTGTGAGCTGTCTTTTCCCTACCCCGGTAAAAGACAGGTTGGTTGTCTTTTCCCTACCCCGGTAAAAGACAGGGTTATCTTTTCCCTAGCAACCGCTGGATAACCCTGTCAAGAATGGAAGAAAGGGATAGTCTACCCTTTAAATTGGAAAGGAGTTGTATAGTTGGCTGATCCATCCGATAATACTTTATTATTTTATGATTTATACTATGTTTATAATTCTTGTATTACCATAAAATATTTTGAAAAAAAAATCCTTCATATCCACATATTAAAGAGTATTATAGTATTGATCATGTGATACAGAATAACTTACCCTTTTATAGTATATACTTCCACAACACTTCCGTTTGTTAGTCCCCCAGATGGCAATAGTAGAGTAACTCATTCATTAATTCATTATACACCTGTTTGCACGATATGAAAAATTGTCCAATTTATTTTGCTGTTTAAGGCATTTGTCTTATTTTAGACTTAAACCCATTACCAATATCTCACCGATCGCCTGGAGGACCGTGTGACAAACATATACCTTTGTAGTAAATGCTGTTAAGGATTCATACTGCTATTTGTTCTCCTATTAACAATGATTCAATATACTTCAGGAAAAATATCAGTTGTATTGGTAACCTTTATGGGTTTAAAAGGTTGGTGAATTTAGGCAAACGTAAGCTCGTTCTTAAAACATCGGAGAAGTATCGTGATGGACGAGCGGTTCCGTGGTGCCCTTAGGTTTTGTTGCACTTCGTTCTGGACGCGTAAGGGACCGCGGTGGCCAAGTGGTTAAGATGCCCCGACATATATGCAATATTGTAGCTCAAAAGACTGTTAGACAAATAATGGTGTCGTCTTTAGAGCTACAATTAGTGCTAATGGAGTAAAGAAATGTTTGTGAAAACAATTATTTAAACGTCTGTATGCATTTTATTTTACTTGTTTGATATCACTTATATCAAATTCACAGCGAGACATTATTTTTTCACATATAAATATGATTGTCTTTTCAAAGGAAAATTATACGGCAGGTCTACAAATTATAGCATGAATTTGACTATGAATTTGACGTCTTATGAGTGGTAAAGTAGATATTAAGGATGGCCGTTTGAACTTAATAACAAATTATAGAGAAATATTGAAATCTCCTATTTGGTACAACCCGGCTCTAAAAATAGGCCATGTGTCCTTCTTCCAGAATGAATGGTAGCAGAAGGGAGTGAAATATGTATCTGATTTTTTAGATGCAGGTCAAAAAAGTTTAAGTTTTACAAATTTTAAGTAAATATTTAATGGAAAATCTTCAAATTTCTTGTTTTATAGAAGAATATGTGAATCAATTAAAAGTGCCTTAAGATTAGACGAAATTAGATGAAAAAGAATCAAATTGCATTATCAATAAACCTTTTATTCCACATCATATGCAAATCCTTAAAACAAGAAGAGATGTAAGGATATATATAGAAATCTGACAAAATCAAATCAAAATAATAACACTGCAGAATTGAAATGGCTTTTAAATCCCAAAATTCAAATAGAAAATTGGAAAAAAATATACACAAATATCTTGAAATGGTTCAAAAATAGGCTACAACACAGAATTCTTCCCCTTAATATGTACTTAAAAGACAATGGAGTAAAGAATTGCAACACATGTAATCTATATAAAATAGAAACTGAAAGCATCACACATTTATTTGGGGAATGTGATGAAACTAAAATTCTTTGCCAACACCTAATTAGATAGATTAAAAATGCAATGATAAAAATGTAGAACTAGATCTAATGTCAATCCTATTTGGGAGACACAACAATTATCAAACTTACTTTCCTCTAAATTTTTAAAACTTCATACAAAATACCTCATCTATGTTTCTTCCAGAAAAGGTAATAAGCTTACTTTCAATGATATTAAAACATACTTAGATATCGATTTAATATTGAAAAAACAATTGCACAGAAAATATTAGTATTGATGACTTCAACAAATCATGGGAAGGCTGGCAAACCATCTTCAGTTCATGATTTCTCTATCTATATGCATGTGATTAGTATTGAGTTTGCATATTGGTTTCTATATTTTTTGGTTTATTAGATATCTCTAGCTTCGCAAATCAATATGTTGTCTACATATATACTTATGCCTAGAAGCTCCTATTCATTTGTGTACTATGTATGTTTGTTTTTATTTTTATCTATATATATATTATTTTTTTTAATTTTGTTGGTTTTTGTTCTGTTTTCCCTGTCTTTATGGCTGCTGAGTAAAGTCAATCTGGGTTACCTCCCCTTACCAATACTATTATTAGTATTAGCTGTTCATATGCAATCAAAATACACGTACAAGGACATACTTTTTTATCTGTAAAGATTCTAATAGCCGGCAAAACTAATCTATCAAATATAGTAATTAGCAAATTCATCTTCACCAAAATATTTCAAACAGTTGTTTTCCCACGTACAAGTACTTACTCAGCATGCTATGCTATGTTTTTTATCATTATTATTATTATATTTTTGTAATAGACATGTAATGTAAATGTCCTGTTAAATTTATGTTGAAGTCCCATGTATTTTTTGTTTGCTTTTTTTTTTTTTTTTTTTTTTTTTTTTGGACAAAAATAATATATTAATGCATGTATACGCTTGGAATAATTGGAAACCTACAACACAAAGTATAGAAACTGTGAACGAGTGATTTTCTGAGGTAGTGCTCCACTTAGACATATAGGGACCATTTCGTACCTGGCCTAAATGTATAGTAGGCCGGGTACGTACGTATATTCTTTCTATGCAATGTATAGACATATCGGAAGTAAACCAATTCTTATAGTATCTTATATCACTGTGATATGATAGCAATTGTCCAACATCCCTGCTTCCTCGGTCTCTAACGCTTTGGTGGTGCGACGTCTTGTATGCCGAACCCGAGGCTGTGCCAGTGTACATCAACTTTTGTCTGGCGCTTCTCAAAGTGATACTATAGTAGTGTGTTTGCCTTGTTAGGTGAATGATCTTGTTTGAAAAATGATGATCAACTCTCGGTGGCTATTAATTTCATTTGTTTGAATTTGCGTGAAGCTGGCTTGGATATTACCATAAATACCAAATGATTATTTAACGGGTAAGAAAAAAATGGACGATTCTTGGCGCAATTACTCTTCTCCATTGTCTCTGTCGTATTGGATACATGTATACATATACATGAATATTGGTATGGGCCACTGTGGAGAATCATGGTCATCCTATTTGTCATCAAACTTTGAAGCAGTTGTTTCTTTCAAAATAAAAATACTTTCAAGTCTTGGAAGTCTCACCCTCTACACTAGCGTTACCGGTCGTGTACGTGATGGGGGTATCTGTGTATGTGTTTTTATGTTATTGTAAATTACGTTTTGTTGGAATGTATATAAACATGCATCTTTTCTGGCGAAATGTAAAGTTAAAAGAAATAAAGAAAATTGCAAGTCTTGCACTAACAACCAGTGCATTTGCATATACAGTATTACTATTAGTATTAAGACAGTGATGAACATTTATGTAAGAGAACAAAATTAGCAATAAATGTGAACACCGATACTTTGTATTTAGATAATAGAAAATACTGGACATGGTAAGTATACATAGTTTTTATTTCATTTTATTTTGTGTAAAAGGAGCGAGTCGATGTGGTTTGTACATAGTGTTAAATACGGTCTCCTACTGACTGTCTCCTTTGTAAGACTATATAGAGATGCGCTGAGGTGACGGGCCTCCTAGGTGACGAGCCTCCTATGTAAGACTATATAGAGATGCGCTGAGGTGACGAGCCTCCTATGTTAAACAATATAGAGATGCGCTGAGGTGACGGGCCTCCTATGTTAGACTATATAGAGATGTGCTGAGGTGACGAGCCTCCTATGTTGGCTATATAGAGATGCGCTGAGGTGACGAGCCTCCTATGTTAGACTATATAGAGATGTGCTGAGGTGACGGGCCTCCTATGTTAGACTATATAGAGATGCGCTGAGGTGACGAGCCTCCTATGTTAGACTATATAGAGATGCGCTGATATGACTGACCTCCTATGTTAGACTATAAAGAGATGCGCTGAGTAGACGGGCCTCCTATGTAAGACTTTATAGAGATGCGCTGAGGTGACGGGCCTCCTATGTTAGACTATATAGAGATGCGCTGAGGTGACGGCCTCCTATGTTAGACTATATAGAGATGCGCTGAGGTGACGAGCCTCCTATGTTAGACTATATAGAGATGCGCTGAGGTGACGGGCCTCCTATGTAAGACTATAGAGATGCGCTGAGGTGACGGGCCTCCTATGTTAGGCTATATAGAGATGCGCTGAGGTGACCGGCCTCCTATGTAAGACTATATGGAGATGCGCTGAGGTGACGGGCCTCTTATGTTAGACTATATAGAGATGCGCTGAGGTGACGGACCTCCTATGTTAGACTATATAGAGACGTGCTGAGGTGACGGGCCTCCTATGTGAGACTATATAGAGATGTGCTGAGGTGACGGGCCTCCTATGTTAGACTATATAGAGATGCGCTGAGGTGACGGGCCTCCTATGTAAGTTAAGGAGATACGCCGAAAACTGTACTATATGTTTGAGAGGGTACAGCAACGAGGCTCGTAAGGTCCGAGTGCTGTTCCCTCTCACACATATAGTTCAGTTTGAGGCTGATTTCTAACTTATAACACAGTTCCTTTTGTGTTAATAAAACCCTACTATACAAATCATTCATCACATATAAACCTGGTGCACCTAAAATACTCATAGTCACCCTTCTATTGATTAACCCCAACAGATTATGTCCATTGGATTTATCGGAATGTACTCAGCTGTTCTAACAGGTGTTGTTGCAGGGTTGTAGGAGCTTACATTATGTAAAATGATGTGGAAACAATGTTGAAATGCAAATGGCCAAAGATCACCATATGTTGTGTATGTATGTATGTTCAGCATGGAACACGCTCGTGCAGAAGAAAGCAGGACAGGATGCGTTCAAAAATCATTTTCAAAGATGGAATTAATACATTCAGCTTGAAATTCTGAATGCTGTCAATATTGTCTATAATGTGTATGTTGTTCAAGACACAAACATGTATCTCTTATAAAAGTGTTTTGAAACTCTTCTGGAATTACTTATGCCTTGACACTTCGAGCTGTGCTCAGGATTTACTACCAAACTGATTTATAAGTGACTGTCCAAAAATATTTAACAATTAAAAGAATTGTTAGATTGCATTTATTGGAGACATAAATGCAATCTGGGTGGCAGATAAATAGAATAGCACCCGTTAGGGCACTATGATTATTTATCTGCCACCCAGATTGCATTTATATCTCCAATAAATGCAATAAAACAATCCTTTAATTGTTATATTTACATTTTACTTTCTAGTTCAAAGTAAAACATAATTTGGATGCGAGTTAACATTTGAATTTCCCGCTTCAACCATGTAACCTCAACAGCCAAGTTCAATGTGATAAAATATAGTCCCAATAAAAAAATTGAAAAAGATAACAAAATTTCAATGTTTTTCAATAGCTTTTCAGTTTAATTTCAATTATCCAGACATTTAAAAGATTTTTTTTCATAAGTTTCATAACCAAAATGGTTCATTCAACTTTCATGTTAATTTTCCCGCGCGGACTAACATGGTGTCAGTAAACAAGACTCACATTCATTTATGTAGATATTACTACACCAAGTCTAGGCTGCATTTATTGGCACATAATGCAGATCACGATTATCATTAGAGTAATGGGAGTCACAGTGGCAAAATGTAAATATTCACATATGAACCGGGCAGCGGTCGAAAATCTTAATATAAACCGGCTACATGTCATTCGACCAGTTATGGGTACATCCTGTACATCACATGAAATATAACACCGAAAGAACAAAAGGATTTACGTAAACTGTGTTTTAAGACTATATAGAGATGCGCTGAGGTGACGGGCCTCCTATGTTAGACTATATAGAGATGCGCTGATCATGAGGGGACGGGCCTCCGATGTAAGACTACAAAAGGAAGCGCTGAAGTGACAGGCCTTCTAGGTGACAGTCCTGTTATTTAAGACCATATAAATAATACGGAGACAATATAACCCTAACGCTAGACAAACAGAGAAAGTATTATCCTAACACCAGACATACTGAGGTAGTATAACCCTTACACAGACAAAAACAAACATTAATTAATGGGAAATATAATCATTTAATTTACACTGCCTTATATCGATCAAATTCACTGAACCATATCAATCACTGGGATGTCAAAACAATTATAATACTCATGAATCATCCCCATACAATTATAAACACAAGCAAATGGGGGTGCATGTATCTTAGTGTTTGTGATGCGGAGATAACAACGTGTATTTCTTATAGTTGATGACAACGTCTGAAGTAATATAAAAATCCATCCAAGTAAGTTCAGGATGGGTATACAGCAAAGATACGTGTTATGTAGGTGTGGCATTATTTATAAAGTTCGAAGATGATAATTGATCTCGACAATAGCAATATCTCTCCAAAACCGCCATATTCTTATGACTAGAGACACAATACGATTCTCTCTCGTATTTATTTGTACGTAATATATCACCAAGTAGAGAGAATCTCTCTCCATAATACATGACGGTGACCTCAAATTCAGCATGGCTCGGTAGAACACTGAACTGTATTACGTAGTCCCCATGAAGCGGTGACGCGTAACATTAGTTGTATTCATAGACTTCCACGCATGACTGATATTATTCAAGGCCAAATCTACACATACAGGAACATTCACTAGCATCGTGTTAATTTCTTTCACCACCCAAAGTGATATTTCACGGACGATTTTTGATTCAGTGGAATAAATACTGTAGAAGTTCTGGCAGACACAGAAGTGTGTTGGTATCTTTAAATCCTCACATGTCCTGTTCGTCCTAATATTCCTCAGAAGGCTGGTTCCGTATTTCCCATTGTAACTCGGCGCTATGTGGCCTTTACCTATTTCTAGTATATCCTGAAGTGTAGCATATATATCGATGTTACTTGTTAATTTCTTTCTATTAGATTTCAGATTTTCATATAATTCACGTTGTTCTTGACGAAACCAAAGCGGAAGGGAGATAAACAGCGCTGGCATGTTTTCCTCTATTCTCCCTTGATATGTATTTCTTATGTTACCGTATCGACTACCATGGTCCCCAAAGACAATCAGCACGGTATTGTCCAGGGCTCCACGTTTTTGGAGGCTCGTAAGTGTCCTCGCGAGAGGTAGATCCTCAATGCCTAGCCCATTAGCGTTATCATGTGTCGGTTTACAAATGTTAGAAAATGCAAACTTTGGGACGTCATGATATGTGGTAATGAACTCGGATAACTGATCAAACACAGCTTGTAATATGAGTGAATTTCCCGAACAGAGTTTATTTGTTTGATTCCTGTTGGTTGATTCTAATCCTGATATAAACTGCCGCATGTAATAGTCTACAGGTAAATATTTAAAACCGCTGTTAAGGTAGTTAAATATCCCGAAAGAAGACGCATCCTCGCTAAAAAATGTCAGATAGCCAGCGTTCATGTAGTCTTTCCAGACAAATGGATATTTATCGAAGAATCCATGAGAAATATTCATCTCCTGCAGCGTCATGCCTGTGAGTATGGGGGCTGTGTTCGGTAACGTGTTAAGGCCTGCCTTATTGTACCCTAGCATGTCTACAGTAGAGATACTATCCAAGAAGGCCTTCGTATAGTTCATCTGACGGAGAAAATTCAGTCTGGATGTCGACTCGAGACCAACCATAACGACATCCATGGGTCTTCTTAACGCCGGGTTAGCGATATCAGACCGATATCCTTGTCTTAACTTCATCAACGTTTCATTTCTAATGACAGATGCAAAGTGTTGCTGTCCTAGCAACGTTTTCTTTGTATTGAAACAACTAACCATGCAAAACTGATCAGTGATATCAATAGATTCGTTAAATGTTCGGAATCGTTCTTTTAAGAACAACTTTCTACTATCGTGTTCAACTTCCTTCACATAAGGTTGATAGGAACAGTTTGCAAATAACGGATAGTGAGAAGTGACTGTTTTATTAACGATGAGTTTCATCCCTTCCCTGTATGTAATCAGATTCCATCGACCACAGTCATGGTGCTTTCGTACTTTTACGAATCTTTTTACTTCCGGTCCGTATGGCTCAAGATTCGGAAAGTAACATGTCCCTGAGTTGTGTTCCGATGCAATTTTTGCATATGCCTTGTGTACACTTGTCTTCATTTCGACAGAGAAATTATTTTGAATCAAATATGCTTGGAGATGTAAATATTGTCTGTATTCGTAAAGAAGTATCAAATTGATCATACTCAGGAAAAGCATTGAGCCGGCGAACAATCCACGGTAGGTTAGTATCATCTAAAATTTTAAACAAACTGTATTAATATATGAATTATTTACTGGTTTACAACATCTCATTTTGTTCCGAAGTTAAAGGTACATAAGTTAACCGAAACAGCTTTTACTTTTCTAATTGTGAATGTTGCTAGAGCTCAGCTTCTGTGTTGGTCGTATCAGCTCTAGCCACGTCAACTTAGCTATCGTCATGATAACATGAGCTACTTCAATGATATACTAACTACTTAGAAATCAATTGCAAACATAAAAAGTTTACAACATAGAAGCTAATTACCTAGTACGAAAGCCGATTGAGCTCATTTTGGTAAAAGAAAAAAAATCGCGTAATTACGCGAAACTATCGCCTTATTACGCGCAACTTTTGGCGTAATTACGCGAAGCTTTTGACGTTATTACGCGAAACTTTTGGCGTTGTTACGCGAAACTGTTAGCGTTGTTACGCGAAACTTTCGCGTTATTACGCGAAAAATACTGTTTATAATAGCATGTTTGAGCACTCGGATGCCATATTTTGATTCCAGAAGCCACATTTGATATGGACGAGCAAGAATTTTGTCATCTATACACATGAAGTTGTCCGGAACGCTAAAGTTCACTCAGAATAAATGTTTAAACATCGTTTAAATCTGAAAACTGTTTCCATGTTGTTAATTTATATCTGATGGTCTTTTAATAACTTTCAGGCGTTAAGCTACAATTTACTCCCGTACTCACGTGCATCCACAAAATTTCCATGTTCATTTTAGAAAAGGTTCTGATTACCATTTTACACACAATTTATACGAAGCAAATTCTTTCTTTTCTAGTATCTATACTGTCGCTAAAATAACTCCCATGAGTATCTATACTTCCTAACAAATCCATCGATAAACAACGAATTTTATTTTAACGTCCGTGTTACTGCTTATGACATTTTATTATTGGAAATCCAAATGTATAAGACAAAAATTTCCACTAATCCTAAAGTCACGCGGAGGTCGATGTATAGCAAATTGACTCGGATCTTTTTTTTAGAAACATCAGTCTAATATTAGTGTAGTGTCATAGTCGCATCGATATTGCACTTTTAAATTCCACTATCCAAAACACTGAGTTCATCAGAGTAGTGTCTTATGGCCAACCTTTTTCTTCCTAACAAGCACCTCAAATAATCCTATTGATACTTTACAGAGAAAATTCTTATCTTATACAAATAAGAGGCCTTTGATTCGCTTAATGTGCATATAGGTGTTATACTGCCTCGGTACAATATATGATAAAGACTTCCGATTATGTACATTCGGGTGGCATAACATAATAAACAAAATATTAATTGTTCAAAAGTTTCGCGTAATAAGGCAAAATGCTTCGCGTAATGACGCGAAAGTTTCGCATAAAACGCGATAGTTTCGCGTAATAATGTATTTTGTTTTAAAGAAATATGTTGGTTTTGTTATAAAACATGCAAACAACGCGTCACGATTTTTCAAAACTTATTTCAATTGCAATAAAACGTCGAGGTATGAGAAAAAAAGTACTCTTTCATATCTGGATAGGATGGCGAGGGTTAGTCTACCCTCGCGATCACATAATGTAAAACCCTCGGCAAACCGTCATTCATATTGGAAATGATTGTATAGGCTTTGCTTGTTGTCTGATCCATTTGACAATATTTTATTATTTTATGATTTATACTATGTTTATAATTCTAGTAATAACAATAAAATATTTTGAAATAGAAATGCTCAATTTTCACACATCAAAGAGTCTTATAGTATTAATCATATGATACAGAACAACTTACCCTTTTATAGTCTATACTTCCAAACAGTGTGTACGACACTTTCGTTTGTTAGTCCCCAGGATGACAAAAATGGAATAACCTAATTATACACCTGTTTGCTCTGTAAGAAAAAATGTCATAATTCTTTTTAAGTGTTTAAAGGCATTTGTCTTATTTTAGACTTAAACCTATTACCAATATCTCACCGATCGCCTTGAGGGGCACTTTTTCATCCCACGAGGACCGTGTGATATACATATACTTTTGTAGTAAATACTGTTGAGGATTCATACTGCTATTTGTTTTCTTATTAACAATGATTCAATATGTTTCAGGACACAAAGTCAGTTGAATAGATAACAGTTATGGGATAAAAAGGTTAGTGAACTTAGGCAAACGCTCGTTATGGACGAGCGGACCCGTAATGCCCTCAAGGTTTTGTTGTAATTCGTTCTTCTGCGTTTGGGGCCGTGGTGACCGACTGTTAAGATGCCCGACATGTTACCGCAAACCCTTCATTTGTGGGGGTAGTTCCCAAGTACTGACAGCTGGTCGGTGGTTTTCTCCGACTATTCCCGCATGACCATGGCTGTTTATAGGACGTTAAACTAATAAAAACCCAACCCAAACTCCTTGCACTTGTAGCTTTCTATAAATTGATGATTTCTGCAAACGTCAACTCATTTCAAAACAACATTTTATGATGAAAAAGAAAAAAGGGACGGAAACCCATTGGTACCTAATTTGATATGAAATATAGAAAAAAGATTGCAATAAACCTAATTATTGCGAATAAATGCAATATGTCAGCGAAGACATGCAATCTAATTGTAAACATAGCGTTTATTCGCAATACTCGTTTTTATTTTCGTGTCTAATTAGGCCCCAACGGGCTTTCATGAAAGATGAAATAAGGAAAGTAAAGAGGCAAAGAGTAGCAGTTTGTTTGAAATATATTTTATCCAATAGAGATATGCGCAGTACACAAAAAAAACATTAATTAACATGAATAATGTAATAACAGTAATTGTTACGACAAAGAAAAAGTACCTGATTCCTCATTTGACCTACATCTATATCATATATAATCATATCTAAATGCAAACCTACACTTACCGTGCATTGCCTTACAAACTTCCTTAGTTCGGGGTATCCAGCCAGTATTCACGGGTAAGTGTGCTTCCTGGCGCACAATAATACAGAAATGGTTGTTGTTTCATACTGTGGTAGACTTTAGTCAGTAAGGTTGTTCTTCGTTAGTTTCCAGTGAACAAATGTAATTTTATTAAAAAAAATACATTAAGATGATCTACCACGTACACAGGATAGAGCCACTTATACAGTTATCTTTAGATTTTGTAACACTATATTTTGTACATAATAAGCTGAAACAGTTGTAACTAGCAGTCTTTTCTGTTGGTAATCTTTTCTATTGTTTCCGTAAAATAGTTTTCCTAATCATTATGAATAACACATTGAACTTAACGGTTGACTGTGCGTTCAATTCATAAATCAATAGTATATGTTTCATTTTCTTAAAGTCTCAAAACTCACATTACATAATAAAACAATAGATAAGATTTAAAATAAATAAATGGGTGTATATCATTAGCCATGCATATTGATCACATAATATCAATAGCCATAGCGTGATTCCTAACATGAAGTATTCAGACGGCGGATATAGGCTTACATTTTATCCAAATATATGTTAAAATATATTCTTATGAAAATAATCAATAATATAATTAAAATATTTTTGTTAGATAAATATATCTATCAACAGTTTTAACAAAAATAATCAAAACTAGATTTGATCAACATCTGGGCTCGGTTGTTCAAAAAAGCTTTTAAATAAAATTAATAGGAGTTTAACGAAATTAAATAATAATAATAATAATAATAATTTGTTAAGCTACAAGTTGTAATTGGTAATTTGCATAACATGCGAGCTAAATATCTAAAAGAAACGCCCACCTGGTATTATGATAGTCAGGATATCAGCGACATTTCAAATGACATAAACAAAGGGAGATAACTTCTGCTGCCTGTACAGCCTTCATATGTGTGGCGGTTGGAGTTACAATATTGCAACATTAAAGTTATATGTGCCGTACCTGGACAAAAATTTTAACATGTTATGTTTTCTTCTGTAACCTATTGAAAATTATAATGTTTGAAGAATTAAGCTGTGAAAATCATTGAAATGGGCAGACAAACATGTGTAATGCCTTATAAACACAGAATTTATGCACTGTAAAACTCATGCTCTGTAAGTCTTATGTATGATAGAATCAAACATGTAGAAAAAACTTTGAAATTACTAACAATAGTGTCAAAATGTGACATGAAATTATATAACACAAAAAGCTTCATTGTTTGACGTATGTACTCATTTCACAAACTTGTAATTATATACCACCATTAAGCTACAGATTTGACCGTACATTGTATGTACTCATTTCACTACACAATAGATGTAAATATAATGATTTTTGGATGTACTGCCAAAAATACATTCTGAGCTCTTATTTGTACTTGCAAAATTAAAACCAATGCATTGTAAGTATTGTTATTCTCAAAACATTGGTAACTTTTGGTGGTGAATAACATATTAAAACTTGTCCTTTATTTGTGAGTATTATAATTATGGCACAGATAACTAGAAATTGTCATTGGACAATTTGGCGTGCTTTCCACCAACAATGAATTGTAAACAACTTTGGATGCAGAAGAGTAATAAAAATCAGAACAAAGACAATAGGTCTTTTCATCCATAGGCTAACAGCCTTTTATCGATAGTCTAAAATGAGGATAAGTAGTGATAATCAACTAATGCACGGTAATTAGGACGACGGCGGAAACATATTTACGACCCGGCTTACGAAAAAGTAGCATTCAATTTATTTTTATTAAATTTCTTTCAGAAAGTGGTGATAAATTAAGCTAATACCTTTTTTGCGACTCTTCAAAATTGTCATTTACATTCCCATTTTAAAAATAAAAAGCCATTTCTGAACGGAGTTTGTAGATGATGCCAAAACCCTATTATCATATAATTATTATACAAACTAGTTGAATATGTCTTGTTTATTTGTTAATATTTACATTTCCGTTTTCTCTTTGCTATATAACCTTACCAACTGCGAAATCGTTTACACTTGCGTAAACGCAGTGGTTGCCGCGCAAGAATACACACACCGGAACACTGACTTCCGGTTAGGCCTATTGTTTCTGTATGAAAACATCTTCAATAGATTGCATGTATGACGCGCGTCATTTAAAATATCTGTACAAAAAATGCATTTTACACACCAGTAAACAACAAACAATAAAAATCATTCCTTAAGTATTGTCATGTAAATCAAGGTTTAAGACCCGCACGGTGGAGAACATTAACGGAGTCGCCGGATATGCGTATCCCAGACTAAAGGTGCGTTTTATCAATCAGGCGGCATTAGGGTGAGCTCGAAGCTAGGGAATGGCATGCGATAGTTGCACACAATCACGAATGGCGATCATAGACATAGATTTTGAGAGGAAAGTTGTTTAAAACCAACAATTTTGCATGTATAATGAATTCCATTCTATCGATGAGATGTGTTGATTGAAGCAAAGGATGTGCGATTCGTTCAAGCTAAGCCACATAAGCTAGTTGTGGCGACAGGTGATTTTTCGCTTTCAAACTACGAAGCACTCGGTGGTTTTACGTAGTTTACAGTCAAGAATTAGACGAATGAAGATTTTCATTAACGTTAAAAGGCGCTGGTGGATGTGAAATTCTTCCATGAGTTGCAAAATGGGTGAAATTTGCGTAAAATTGTCCCACTTTAGCGAGGGACGGGATCCCTATTTCAGTTAGTAATATCCAGAATATTAATGATCACATTGATCACTTAAAGTAAATTAATTAGTCTTATTTGTACACAACAAGTCATCTAGGTCCTTGTGTTTGGCGATATTTAAACCAGAGGATTCATCTCTTTTAAAAATATGTTTATTCAATCATTTTATATTTTGTACATAGATTTAATTTTTCGTTAGTATTTTCATTTTGGGTGGTACACCTATCGACATAAGATCTACATTGAAAACATGCAAAAGCTGCAGATAATTATAACATTAATTATAACATTTATTTTCATTACTGTTATTCATTTTCTTAACTACTCGTTATATCAAAATTAATGTTTTCAGAAACATTTTAACTGTCAATATGTTATATATAGAATAATCACTTGTTTTATTCCTACAGTCAGTTTATATCATTGACTTCTGAACCATATCATGACCTAGCTGTAACCGATGTTAAGACATGACCATACAGATACAGATTGGGATACAGATGTAGCTGTCATATATTTAGATACCTATCTAAATCTTACTATCTATAGGCACATGCCTGTACACACGTCTATCGTCGTGGCCACCTTCCAACCTCTACCCTCCAAGGAAAAATCTCTCTGTGTAACGTTATAACGAAAGTCGACTTATAATTAACTGTACATTTATTTAACACCTAGCTATTTAATCATTGATGAATGATTATTTATTTATTTTTTAAAGTGTATTTTTATGACGTCACATATGTGGTAACGCCGTAAATACATTAGTTATTTTTTGTATTGTTCCTCCTTTATTAAGATGTTTGTTACGAACTTACACGTCAAGGAATTCTTTATATATTTATGTGTATGGGATTGTCCTCCGCCATCTTGTATATTATATGTGAATTTTTTATTTAATATACATGTAATTATGTATATTGTTGCCTATATACTGTATTGCATTTGGTTATAATAAAACTTGAAAACTTGAAAACCCTCATTCGAGTCATTCCCTGGGGTGATTCCCCATCCCAACTCCAAATATAACACCGTACCTGATATGATGATCAGTCAAGCGTCATAGCTTGTACAAGTATATCCTACAGGTATTATCTCTAGAGGGTCCGTTCATAGTATTCAATTAAATTGATCTCATACTGTGACAACCTCTGTACCAGTATAGTCTAACTAGTAGAATAAAGTCTACCAGACTACCCCATGTGGTTATGTTTTAAACAAAAACAAAATAAAATAATGATTGTTAACCTACTTGTTTTATGAAAATTGTGTACTTTATTTCATTTGAAAATGTAGGCAAATGTCGTTATTATATTTTTTTTCAAGTATTACTATACAAACAAGTACAATATATGTTCAATCAAGACAATACCCCCTGTATTAGCTCCCACATGATCCCGTATCCCCACCCAAACCACACTGACAGTTTTAGCTATATATCTACTGTAACTAACATCCGGACTCCGGTATGCCTGATTGAGTGAATGATAGTTTATTAAAACACACACGTATCCCACAACAAGTTTCGTGTATAGGTGGAATATCGAATAATTGCAATTTCTTAATGAGGCCACATGACAATAGTTTATACTTTATTAACCTTAACAAATTTCCAAATAGCGGCAAAATAACCCTCCTTTTCTCATAATGAAACTCACGGACGTGCTCACCGTGGGCGTTGTTACCGACTCCCTGCCTCCTCACCCATACCTCCGTCCCCAATATATTCACTATTTCATTAATTAAATCGCCGACTCCCTGCCTCCTCACCCATACTTCCGTCCCCAATATATTCACCATTTCATTAAATCGCCGTTAAATTACACCTTCAATTTCTTTGCAAATAAATCGACAAACATCTAGCATCAATTATACATCTTTACACACAATGTTAAGTACGTAAGTCTTAAGCTCACTATTGGATGGTTTAGAGAATACAGATTTGAATTAGTTAAGTACTATTTCCGCTTTCCTTTTATTGTCTCATTTTGGAGGTGTGCCATTTATCAGTAGTCTTGTCGGTTTGATTTCACGAAATTTCAAAAGGGTTCGGTGTTGTTTTCTAGGCCATAGTTCGACCATTTGACTGGTTTTCCACAAGGGACCAACTCAATGAAAATGAATGTTGTCATACATTTTTTTGTGTTTGGTGGATGGACTGATGAGCATATATGACAGTCATGTGATTTTTTTCGAAAAATACGAGATTTGAAAAATTATTAAAAAATCGGGATATTCACTATAAAACTGTTTTATAGTAAATATCCCGATTTTTTAATAATTTTTCAAATCTCGCATTTGTCGAAAAATATCACATGACTGTCATATATGCTCATCAGTCCATCCACCAAACACAAAAAAAAATGTATGACAACATTCATTTTCATTGAGTTGGCCCCCTGTGTGGTTTTCGTGCTTGTCTGTGTAGTAGTTGTTTCTTTTTTTCAGAATTTTACGATATTTTCGATCCAAGGTACGGAGTTCTTAGGCTTCACTTCCTTACTTGGTTTGTCGTTGTCTATGGTGCTTAAGACATTTTGTTTGAATGTCTCCCAGAGTTGTCGAACATTGGCATCCTGCTTTTGTTGTCATCGGTCATGGTATCTTCAAGGTCTTGGTGGATGTTCTCTCAGTTTGACATATATATGTGGCTTAGCTTTAACGAATCGTACATCCTTGGCCTCAATCAACATATTTCATCGATAAAATGGAAATAACTGAACATGCAAAAAATGTTTTTTTTTTCCTCAATATCCGTATCTACGACATGCCGTTATGTTAAATAGTGTTTATATCATGTAGTAGGAGCGATTGTTTGACCGTATTTGACTTCACAAAATCATAACTGAAAATCGTTAAAACGGGGTCTTAATGTGAATCTTTTCAGATGGTCAATCTCAGTGTGAAATCTCCAATGTTCATCATATGAACATTTTCCGATGCCTTCCTGAAGTGGATGATATCATTTTCCTTTTGCGAACTTACTGCCTGTATATAATAGAATTTTTCTGTGTTAATTCTCATTGTGAAATTCCCAATGATCACCATACATATATATACAAATGGTAATCATCTGAGATCATCCAACATCAGTAGTTACCCTACTGTAGGGACTATGCCAGGAAGGCATTTAGAGTTTATTTCAGTTAAAGATGCTCCACCGCTGACAAATGGTATTTTTTCACTATTAAAAACAGGAGCAGACGATTTAGTATTTTTCATCAGTTACAAAAGTTACTTACTTTACACCATTACCACCATTGAAAAGTTTGAGCTTCTAATTTTACTTCAAGTTAAAAATATAAAAAATAATTAATTGCATCCCGAAAAAATTCCGTGCCGTTATATCCTATATGGAATGAAGTACTGATTTCCCATGCATCATGGTAATATCTGACCACTTAAAATGTTTCTTGAGAAATTAAAGTGCTCTTATAGATAATTTATAAATGTAATGAAAAATATTACAACCTAGAACAATTGGAGATATTACTGACAGCTTTTATCATTATGGGTATTTACCCAGTAAATGACACATAAGAAAGAGAATTTTGATCATATATTTAAACATTTAGTGTGTATGCATACAAATAAGCAAAAAAGCACACTATAAACAAATAAGAGAATAAAATGACAAATTTATTACTATGAATTGCTTCTCAAATGCACAAGACGAATTGGCAAATCAAATTATTTTGTCCAAAATTGGCATTCATGTACATCTCCTTCAAAATGTGAGAAAGTATGAGATGTCATCCAACATGTACAGTATTCTAGCTTATGGCAATTTATGTCCTAGAGTAACTATCAAAATAAAGATATTTATTCAATATAAATTGTTAGGGATTACCTATAGGCTAGCCTTGGGAAGTTTGACAAGCATTTAACACAAAAACTTCAACTGAAGAGCAATTCCATAATATTACACCTGAAATTAAAAAGTACTATTTCATTGAGGTTAAAGATGCTCAAGAATATGATGTCACACTACTGTAGAATTCAACTCCAAGCTGACTTTGAAAATTTTTGATCACACTATGGCTATGTAATATTATAAAATTTATTAATCTACTCCTAAACAGCCACTTTCCACATTTTTCCATAGACTCAATCGATGCAGCATCAAAACTATATTCCGGGATAACATACAGGTAGGAACGCATTATTAAAACTTTTCATAAGACCAGACATTTACTGATTTATTTAAAAATAGTTAAAAACAAATGAACACATAGAGGTACTTCAATGGTGTTAAATTTACTTTATTTTATAAATGAAAATAAGTCTTCCAGCCTGCATCCATAATTGTACCATCCCTGATAATAGACATAATATACAATTAAACACCAATTAATGTTCAAATGATGAATATCATTTATGCTCTGTCGGCGGTGGAACATCTTTAATAAAACCCGCCGTCTGGGCTCATTTCAATGAGTTGGGACGAGTTGTAAATAATCTTGTGTACATCTTGTTCTTTTTTCTACACTTAGTGACATTTGTTTTCTTTTTTTTTTATTATGGTGTAATACTTAAATTTAAGGATTTGTACAGCCAAAAATGATAATTATTATCATAAAAATGATAATTATTATCACGTGTAGAAACCTCTCCGTGCCGCGCGCGACCGGAATAACCTGTACGCCGTCGATATCGAGGTTAAATGTTCTCACCACCCGATTATGCATATTTTCTAGTCCTAAACCGAAAGTGACGTTAAAATAGTCCGTGGCTTATAGCTGTTCTATAACTCACCGTGGAGAAGGTTAACGGAATCGGGGTTCGCACGAGTTGCGTACCTCTGACTTAGGGGGCGCTTCGGCGGTATTGGGGGGAGGGGGGAGCTTGAAGCGAGAAAATGGCCGACGGTAATTGTTTACAATTTTTTTCAATGCGATCAATAGACACAGATATTGAGAGGAAAATTTTAAAAACCAACAATTTTAACAACAATGTAGAGGGATTTCCAGTCTACCGATGAGATGTGTTAATTGATGTCAAGGATGCACGATTCGTTCAAGCAAAGCCACATATGTCATGCGAGTAGGGGCGACGGGTGATTTGTTTACATGTACATTTTCTCTGTCAAAATTGTAAACGTTATGGATAAAGTTTCAAAGGCAACAATATAGATATACTTAATATTTTGGTGTAAGTTAGGTACTGTTATTTCAATATATCATAACTGACAACCGTCCACATTTTATTTTTGCTCAAAAACTGTGCCGTGTTTGCATCGTTATGGCAGAAGTTTGAAATAAAAACAAGCATTCTAGATTTATATCAATGCTTATTCTTATGATTTTACTCGTAAAAAGATAGTGCTACATTATACTGATTTTATTACACAGAAATTTACATAATAGGCTATCTAAATCTCAGTCCAGACTGATCCGAACATCATTTTGATATCGCTATCAAATTGGACTGGTCTAAAGTTTGATATATATGCTTGTTTGAATGTTTGAAATGGTGTAAATGGAATGTTTTGAAAATGAAAATATCTACATCACAAAGCTAGAATAACCTTTCACTCGAAAAAATCAAATTGTAGTTCTAACGTATACGTATATGTGCTGTATAAATGTATAGTACTAGGCTTACCTCGTGTAGCCGCGGACTACTGTGACATCACAAGACCACGTGACCGCCTAGCTCATTATCTCAGAACCGTAGTTGATACTACCCGTAAATCACGACCAAAACCAACCGATAGCGCTAAAAGCTATGTGTTTCGTTGGGTGGGACTTGATTTTTCATTCATCCAAAGCAATATCCTGACGTATTATCAAAAACTTATCATAACTTAGCGGACAACTGTAACACGCATAGGCCTACATGTATGTATGGCCAGAAACATATATACATAGAAATTGGCAACTCCGCCATTTTTATGATCGGCAGATGTACCTCTGTATGTGCTTAGGGTTTTTTAAATAAACTTTTAAATAGTTATATGCAGCAGAATAACTTTGATATGTTATAAAAGTTCAATAATTTTCAGATGGATTGAGTACGATTTTGGATAGAAAAATAATATATTAACTTATATATTAATAAAACAAAATGCACTTCCGGTTTTGAATGTATGATTTTCCAAAAAAAACAGGTAAAATTGCTGATTTTCATGCTTTCAAATATCATATAAGATAACATCAATCGGGAAAACTGGTCACATCAAACCATGATATAATGTTTAAACTTTGTGTTTATGCAAAAATATCATTTTTAAATGAATACACTTAAAGGCCCACTACCATTCCGAAATGGCTTTTATTTTTTTAAATGGGAATGTAAAACAAGATCGACAATTTTGTAGAGTCTTAAAAATTATTAACTTACCGTTAATACTACATTTATCATCACCTTCTGAACTATTTGATTAAAATAATTAAAATGTTTATTTTCATATTATGTTTTCCGCCGTCGTCCTAAATACCGCGCGGTAGTTGACTATCACTGCGCCAGACGGCAAATCAGTGAATTGACTCTCCACTGTTTTCATATATTACGCAGGAAATCTTGCATATGTTTGGTGTCGTAACCTTATTTTAGGTAATCGGTATGCATTTTCTGATGTTATTAATGTTTTTTAAGAAACCTTTATTTTTTGCCCCGGAAAGGTTATGTGCCTTTAAAAGTATAGTTAGCCAAGGGAAAATGCCTATAAACCGGAGTTCCCGCTGCCTTTTAACAAAGACAAAAAGGAGTTTCCAATCTCTATGTAGTTCTATATGTGTTTCTGGTATGGCAACAACCTGCCTATATTATTATTTTTTTCCTAATATATGACATTGAAAAACTTTTCATTTCAAAACGTAGTGGAAGTGATCATTTTGAACAATGGATGGTCGGCAATCATTAAGGTTCTAAATAATTCACCCTATAATTGATTATTTTTGACATCAAAATGGACTTCAACTTCACAACTCTATCGATGAACTAGATTCGGTAATCTTCGTAAAACATTTCCGATGATTGCCGGAATATTTGCGACTTGTTAGAGTTATGCCCCTTCCAGGATATTGCAGACGGCGTAGACACCGGAAGCAGCTTATGGACAGTCATGGCCGACAACGGAGAGTTGACCGCAGAACAGACTGAGAAACTTATCCAATTTCAGGTTTTCCGACTTTGTTTATGATCTTTGTTTTACATATCATAATCACTAAATGTTTTTTAATCAAACCACGGCCATTTTATGAATGCGTCAGGCGTTGGCCGATCTTGATGACCAACAAGTTCCAAGTTTGTTCTAATGTTCCTTTTCCAGTTTCACTTCAAGTTCTTCAAATTAATATCGTTTGTCTTCGCTTTCTAAATAACGCTTGAACGATGTCGTTATGACTACTTATTATACAAATTTTTGTGTTAATATTATAACTTAAGTGTCATGATTTGTTCGATCACTAAGATTAGATTCATTATTTTTGTATGCGATATGTACAGACCACAACATGTACAATGTAGGCTTAGCTGAGGTTTGTATTAAATTGTATGCGTCACGAGGTAAGAATAGAAATGATCAGACTAGCAATCGTGTAAATGTTAAGATCATCAATAAAACGAAAGACCAATTATCTGATTAATTATCACAACAAAAGAATCGTTTTTATGTTATCCCATTAATTCTAGATATAAAAATGAAATATATTTATATTGCATATTAAAATCATGATAATAGGTGCATCACAGGAGTTTGACGTTCTGTAAATAATATCTATCATAACTATATGTAGATATCTCCTAGATACTATATAAAAACACCAGGAATGCAATTCATTGCTGACCATATATTTTTCCCCATCTTTGGAAAAATTTCTGTAAAATTTATTCTGACCGATGTCTGTATAATCATGCCGATAATGCAATAAGATAGTATTGACCCACTTTGCGGCAGGAAAATAAATAAGTATATTTGATAATTTAATTCTGAAAAAAAATGGTACAATTTCCTTGTCAGTTTTTTACATTATATTTGATGACCCTGGATATACAGGATCACTTGGAATCAAAATCGCGGTCACACTTAATAACGACAACAAACGACAACAAACGACAAGAAACGACAACAAACGACAACACGTTAAATACAAGGAAAAGTTAGTGACAACACAGGATATGTTATTCAGTACATTAAAATGAATATTTCTACCAAGTTTTATGAAGATTGGAGCAAAAATGAAGGAATTAGAGCGATTTGAATATTCTGAAAATCGGCCGCTGGTCAACGATAGATCGAGTGACAAGAGGTTTGCCGTACGGTATACCGACAACACATTGTAACATCGAAAATGTTTTGAAAACCTAACGACAACAGAAGATATGTTTTTTGTCATACTATAATGCATCTATGTACAAAATTTCATTAAGATTGGAATAAAAATGAAGACTTTATACCTGTTTTAATGTTACGAGATCGGCGACTGGTCAGGTTTACTACCGACAACAGATCGACGACTCACACACACCTGTACACGCGTTTGTACGAGTGCATGGGGTCTCGATACTGTTTGTCTAAACCATTGTTGTTTAAACATCATTATAGTCGGTGTAGAACTCTCGGCCATACTCAATACACGAATATGTTTCCAGACCCTACGAACGGACGTGGTTCTTCTCAGGGTCCTTTATATGTTGGTGTAGCTAATCTAGTATTTAGGGTTTTTTTTGTGTATTTTTAGCTGCGTAATATTTTTTCATATTAATTCACTATTTTATTTACACGGTAACTTTGACTTTATTTAGTACGTTTTATTTGAAAGATTAAGTTTTAATATCTTGAATCCCGTCCTGCGGGCACACAAGATTTCGCTTGCGTATCGTAAGTTTTAATTTCTTGAAGCTTACAAATATTACGTTTATTTAACACTTTTTATTACTGAACTTACATATTTCATTTATTGAATGATTTTTACTGACACATACATACGTGTAATTCATTTGAAAAGTAGTAGAGGTAAACGAATTTTAACTGTACAACATCTTGAATCCTGTCCTGCGGGCACACAAGATTTCGGAAACATATCGTAAAATGTCCAACTGATTATTTCGCAAACGTATCGTTTAAAGTCTAACTGTTTAAGAGAAACACAATCCTTAAATATCTTGAATCCCGTCCTGCAGGCACACAAGATTTCGCTAAGACATTTTTTTCTGTTTAGACGGACCGTGCGATTCTGTTTGATTTCCACGCACACGTTTTCGCGTACCCGGTTTTTTCGAGATGGCTGCAGTTTTGGGAATAGTTAGCATTCCATTAGTGGAAGATAAAAGTTCCTTTTACTGCTTCACAAGTTTCAAAAACTTGTGCACTTTCCGTTATCTTTTCTACAACGGGCAGTTCTCTCCAAAATACTGAACTTATTTTTAAATGTTGCGCATGCGAGTTATTTCGTACTCTCCTATTCCTTGAAGCGATCTGCGCTCGTGGTTGTACTGCGTGTTTTGTATGTACTCTAATCGTTTTATCAAATCTGGAACTTTCGAAATTTTCCTGTCACCAACAAGCTTTATGATGTGATTCATTGATTCGCAGTTGTTGTTTTTCCAGCCTTTGGGTATATGGAGGCATCGTGCTCGGGCCTCAACCACCCTGCGCCGGATATAGTTGGTAAAGTTTTTTTCAGACCAATATGTACCCATACGTTCACCATACATATCGTCGATTTTGCTTTATACTGAATCAAATTCTTTGATAGTATCCGAATTGATCAGTCCATCCTCGCCAAAGATAGACAACATTATCGGCGCTTTTTCTTTGTCGTTCATTCATGCTCTCGAAAATATACGCAAATGTTTTATACAAAAATGTACAATAAAAAAAATAAACATATAATAGTGTATTTCTTAAGATAACATATGGGAAGTATATATAAACACCATATGTTTACATAACAATAAATACAATCGCGAACTGTAATCACACACACGTGTGTGCTTCTATGTATACTGTATGCAAGCCGTCGGTCTACTGAGAATTTCAATGATCATTACTCATTCAAATCTTCATCAATAGTCATTACAATTGGCATGAATTACTTTCTTTAGATATACTATAGGTTACATATATTATTATTTGCGGTAACATTACTGCGTAATTTCGTAAAATATTTTGTGTTGTCGGTCGGATCTAGATCTGTACATGTAAGCTTGGCTTACACACATGTATACACTCTGCGTCTCTTCATATTTGAAATCGTCATTACTCCGGTATTTTTACTCCAATCTTAATGAAATTTTGTACAGATATGCATTATGGTATGACAAACAACATATCTTATGTTGTCGTTAGGTTTTTGTAATATTTTTTAATGCTAATGATGTGTTGTCGGTAATACTGAACATACACACTAACCTGACCAGTCGCCAATCTCGTAACATTAAAACAGGTATAAAGTCTTCATTTTTATTCCAATCTTAATGAAATTTTGTACATAGATGCATTATAGTATGACAAAAAACATATCTTCTGTTGTCGTTAGGTTTTCAAAACATTTTCGATGTTACAATGTGTTGTCGGTATACCGTACGGCAAACCTCTTGTCACTCGATCTATCGTTGACCAGCGGCCGATTTCAGAATATTCAAATCGCTCTAATTCCTTCATTTTTGCTCAAATCTTCATAAAACTTGGTAAAAATATTCATTTTAATGTACTGAATAACATATCCTGTGTTGTCACTAACTTTTCCTTGTATTTAACGTGTTGTCGTTTGTTGTCGTTTCTTGTCGTTTGTTGTCGTTTGTTGTCGTTATTAAGTGAGACCGTCAAAATCAATGTTTTTATTTTATCATAATGAACATGTTTGCTGCCTTCCATATATCTAACCTTCCTGAGTAGACACTTGGCCATTTAATCTTTATATCAGCTGACTTTAAAGACAAATGCAAGTTGTACATGGAAAGGTTCTTCCAGATCTGACGACATATGACCAAAAACTCTGTGTAAAGGCCAGCTTTACTCTGAAATAGAAAATGAATAGAAAGAAGTTTGACAGACCATTTTCAGGCTTTGAAATTTCTATAGCACGTACCTCTCCACATAAACAAAACATATTGAACAATTTTATTTTTGCATTATCCACAAATGAAATCAGACAAAATCTCAGAAAAATATCTTCAACCTGTGATAAAGGTCATTCTTTGGGGTTGAAATTTAGCAATTGGAGAATGAGAAAAACACTAAATGTATTTAGCTTATAGCTTGATAGCTTATTGATTATTAAACCAAAATGTAAAATATTCGGCGAAAAAAAGTCAGTCATATATCAAATTGTTTGGTACTCATGGTAAATTAATCTGTTATAACAATAAAGTGAGTATAAACATGCAAATGCCTTTTATCATTTAAGACACATTATCATTTCGTGATTCACATGTAAAGGATTCACAATTAGTTCATGTAATATGGGATAAAATTCTGATGTTAGAAGCATCACATGTTGTAAAACAACATTGTTTAATAACTCAATGGAATTTGGGCGTTTATACAACTTAAATTTTTCTCCAGCAAAGGGGATGGACTCTAATTTCGGCTAATTTGGTACAGTAAACCTTTGTTTTAACAAAATTTAATAAATATTGATGGACCAGTTCATATTATCCGAAATTATGCTTCAGGAAAAATGTATGTATCTTTTAAAATCAACCTTAAAAATACAAGATGAGAACTGATGTAGACCCATCAGGGCTATTTTACACTTTCACTTATTTGCTCTAATTATGTTTGAATATGAAATCTTGATGTTTTTAGCATGTTCTCCTTTTGATGTATAATTTCTAAATGTTGCAGGATCTGTCTGGAATTGAGGAGATTGGAAGATGTCAGGAAATCCTTCAACGACACAACTGGGACATTGAGGTAATTATATAAGTATTCAGGTTTATGTGTCCTATTAAAGATGCTCCACCCCTGACAAATGGGGTTTTTTCTTTATCGAAAACAGGAGTAGACGATTCAGTATTTTTCTTCAGTTGCAAAAGCTACTTACTTTACACTATTACCACCCTTGAAAACTTTGAGCATCTTATTTTACTTCAAGATGAAAATATTAAAAATAATTAATTGCATCCTGAAAAAATTCCCTGGCATTATGTCCTATATGTAATCAAGTACTGATTGGGCATGCACTAAAAGCAAAATATTTTATTTTGTATTATTTTTTGTGCTAATTAGACATATACACACACGATTAAACATCAATTATTGTTAAAATAATGAGTATAGTTTATGTTATGTCGATGGTGGAGCATCTTTAATTCAAAAGTCAGGTTCATCTTGGCTCACACTAACTAGTGATGGGAATCATGTGGAAATTGATAATTGATTAATCAGAATAATTGGACAGCATCCATCAATAATTTTTAATTAAAATCGGGTACGGATAAATTTTATAATAACTCTTTTATTTAGCATTCAACAGTCTTTTTTTAAATTACTCTGTTACCTACTGATGGTAAAAAACTGTAAATTGCTTTGGTCGTATCAAAATTTAAGTTAACTGTTGGAATATTTCTTGATTTTAAAATCAAAACTTTTATGGCCAGAGGTAGTTGCCAGGTATTGACTCTAGATGTCCTGAAATATTAATGATCCCTGCTGTTTTCGGTTTGGAGATCCGTCATATCTGCAGTTCCACAATAGGTCCGATATTGTTTGTTGTACACATAAGTGACCTCCTGGATACTCAGCACTGTAAGACATATACACCTGTTAGCAGATGACATGAAAATATTCAGAGTTATCACTGAAGAAAATGATCAAACCATTCTACAAGAAGATCTAAATAATAATGTAGCATGGTGAGATGCGTGGCTCTTGAAATTGCGTCCTGGGAAAATATGTACACATGCATTTAGGGAGGACAAGTGTTAACAATTGCAAATACCACCTTGCTGATACAACTCTAAAGAAATCACAAGTGGAAAAAGACTTAGGATCAGTAACGATCGATAGCAGTCTCGAAAACCATATATTTGAAAAAATCAAAAGAGCAAATATGATGATGGCAATAATAAGAGAGCATTTATAAATTTGGACAAAGAAACCTTTCTATTATTATATAAATCATTAGTGAGAACTCATCATGATTTCGCATGTGCTATCTGGTTTCCGTACAATGCGAAATACATCGAAAAAATTGATGGAGTACAATGAAGGGCAACAAAGCTCGTCGCTGAAATAAAAACCTTAAATAAATAGACATGACTAAAAAGACTACGGAACAAAAAACGATCAATATTCAGATACAGCGAAAAGATAAATAGAGATTTACAAAAAATCAAAAGAATGGAATATCATGAAGTTACAGGATTGTTTGAAGATGTTGGAAAGATGTTTCATTGCGAGAGATATTTGATAAAATTTAGACAAAAGCTAACCCCAACCAAGTAACAATATAAAGAGCAGAGAAAAACAGTGATTTCATCATGATGTGGCACAGACTGGCAGTGGTCATGGGTGCGGAACTACTGCAGACAATGTTTTTTGATTGAAAAATTGCTTTAAAAAGTATACTACCTCAACATTGGTAACAATGCTCAATTTATTTGAAATTAAAAGTGCTAATTTCACTCCATAGAGATATTACAATCAATCTTAATCATTAAGTATGTCTGTGAGTCTGGACAGGGATATCTTACCATGAGAGAATCTGTCATTTTGATTATCCAAAATACGATGTAACAAAATCAAATTGCTTTGACACTTTTAATCGGCCTGAAAATCTATTAACGAAAAAGTAAATGGCCCATAGTTCTTAAAGGAATGCAAGTCAATCTGCATAAAAAAGTTCCAGTTATGAACATTAACAAATTGTTACAGGTCGCAGTACAAGATACCTTCAATGAGAGAGAAGGTGCCCCGTCTGTGTTCAATGAACCCCCTGCCCCTCCCGAACCCAGGCAACCAACAATGAATTTACAACCACCAGACCAAAGGTAAGAGAGTCTTTTATTGAATAACTAGCTCTTTCATGTGTGTCATATGGTCATGTTATAAATATAAAATATCATAACGTGTGTAATAACACCATTTGACGGTGATTGTGACTTCAATATGTTAAATTTCATGATTTTCCCTCTAGATGAAAATGACACATGCTACATGCTACTAGACGGTAAAGTTTTCTTTAAATTTCCACCAATATTAATTATTTGGATATTTAAAATCTTGAATTCCTTGCAATGACGTACTAAAAAATTGTCTTTTTTGTGAAACAATTCTCTTTTACCTATAACCATAATCGATCCAATAAGCGCCCAGGGCGTTTAAGATATTTAAAAAAATGAGAAAGTGCTTAATAAGACAAAACTGTTTCAAACCAACAGTTTTGATCTTTATTGATGCCCAGGCAATTGAAATTGAGGCCTCAAAAGTGTGAGCGGTGCTTGGGCACTGATTGGGTCAAATACGGTATGTGACCTAAGGGAATTAAGATATTTGAATAAAAAGTATTTTTTGGCACAAATAAAAAAAACTAAAATCACTCAATCGTATTTATTCATCATCATCATAAATTCTTTATTTATGATTTTCTTACTTACAGAGTGTTCACTGTAGCTCGTCGACCTCCACAGGGGTTTATCCAATGGACTTACTACATTGTCATGTTTCCTTTTCGGTTTGCTTACACCAGTATTATAGATATTTTAAAATTTGTTTGTGAGTATATAATTATATATATATATATATATAATGTCTATAGCTATCCTTACTGTTCAGCAGGGGGTCAGTTTTTGGGGGTCATTAAATTCAGGTTCAATTAAAAAAAGATTCAGTTTAATCTTGGAAATTTCCTCTCCAAATGAGTAAAAACAAGTAAATAGATTATTGAATAAGTCCTCAGCTGCATTTCTGTTGCAAAAAAATAAAATCACAGTAGCATAATTTTGACATCAGAGACATCCGATTTTCAGAACTTCACAGTGTTATCATTTTTGTTAAATGTTGTATATTTCTAAGTTTATGATAGATGTTACACTTTGTGTGGTGGTCATAGAGATTATACAAAACATTAACAATAAAATTTATTCAGTGCCTTTTGGGGCTAACATTGGGCCCCATTTCCAATTGAAAATGGCCATAGTTTCCCAATTTGTTGCTGAATTGTCCAATTGATACTTCAGATTTATAATTTATGTGTAGATTTTAAATGATAAAATATTAACAAAAATTATATTAATGTACAACTGATTTCCTTTGAGAAAAGTAGAAACAATAGCATGTTTATTAGGTTCACAATTTCACTGCAATGTGTTTATGTTTTTAAGTTCCCAATTTAAAAGACCCACTTTTTAATAAAGATGAAAGGCCCTGCTACTTTTAAAGCATTATATGATAATTACACCAGTCATTTATCTGCTATTTACTGTAAATGATAATTACACCTGTCATTTATCTGCTATTTACTGTAAAATGATAATCACACCTGTCATTTATCTGCTATTTACTGTAAATGATAATTACACCTGTCATTTATCTGCTATATACTACTGTAAATGATAATTACACCTGTCATTTATCTGCTATTTACTGTAAATGATAATTACACCTGTCATTTATCTGCTATTTACTGTAAATGATAATTACACCTGTCATTTATCTGCTATTTACTGTAAATGATAATTACACCTGTCATTTATCTGCTATTTACTGTAAATGATAATTACACCTGTCATTTATCTGCTATTTACTGTAAATGATAATTACACCTGTCATTTATCTGCTATTTACTGTAAATGATAATTACACCTGTCATTTATCTGCTATTTACTGTAAATGATAATTACACCTGTCATTTATCTGCTATTTACTGTAAATGATAATTACACCTGTCATTTATCTGCTATTTACTGTAAATGATAATTACACTTGTCATTTATCCGCTATTTACTGTAAATGATAATTACACCAGTCATTTATCTGCTATTTACTGTAAATGATAATTACACCAGTCATTTATCTGCTTTTTACTGTAAATGATAATTACACCTGTCATTTATCTGCTATTTACTGTAAATGATAATTACACCAGTCATTTATCTGCTATTTACTGTAAATGATAATTACACCAGTCATGTATCTGCTATTTACTGTAAATGATAATTACACCAGTCATTTATCTGTTTTTTTACTGTAAATGATAATTTAACCAGTCGTGTATCCGCTATTTACTGTAAATGATAATTACACTAGTTATTTATCTGCTATTTACTGTAAATGATAATTACACTTGTCATTTATCTGCTATTTACTGTAAATGATAATTACACCAGTCATTTATCTGCTATTTACTGTAAATGATAATTACACCTGTCATTTATCTGCTATTTACTGTAAATGATAATTACACTTGTCATTTATCTGCTATTTACTGTAAATGATAATTACACCAGTCGTGTATCTGCTATTTACTGTAAATATACCATGAAAACACTCTATCTGGAATGTTTTATTTCACACAATTCCTGGTTCTTTTACAGTTTCGTTTAATTCGTCCAGATCCAAGAAGAAGTAAGTCATTCTTTATAAATTTTAAAGATTCAATCAGTTAAGAATTTACTAAATAATTCTAATTTTGTATTACTGGGGTACATTTTTAGGTCATCTGACCCGAAGGGTCAGGATGACCTATTGTCATCATGCACCGTCCGTCGTCGTGCTCCGTGCGCCGTGCGCCGTCCGCCGTGCGCCGTGCGTAAACTTTTTATTCAAACGACTTCTTCTCAAGAACCAAAAGGCCCAGGGTACTCATATTTGGCGTGTAGGTTGCTGGGATGGAGAGCTACCAAGTTTGTTCAAATGAATGACCTTGACCTTCATTCAAGGTCACAGGGGTCAAAAAGGCTAAAAATTTTAAAACAACTTCTTCTCAAGAACCAGAAGGCCCAGGGTACTGATATTTGCCCTGTAGGATGCTGGGATGAAGGGCTACCAAGTTTGTTCGAATAAATGACCTTGACCTTCATTCAAGGTCACGAGGGTCAAATAGGCTAAAATCCTTTAAACAACTTCTTTTGAATAACTAAGAGGCCTAGAGACCTGATATTAGGCCTGTGGCATGCTGGGATGAAGGGCTACCAAGTTTGTTCAAATAAATGACCTTGACCTTCATTCAAGGTCACGAGGGTCAAATAGGCTAAAATCTTTAAACAACTTCTTCTCAAGAACCAGAAGGCCCAGGGTACTGATATTTGCCCTGTAGGATGCTGGGATGAAGGGCTACCAAGTTTGTTCAAATAAATGACCTTGACCTTCATTCAAGGTCACAGGGGTCAAATAGGCTAAAATCCTTTAAATAACTTCTTGTGAATAACTAAGAGGCCTAGAGACCTGATATTAGGCCCTGTGGCATGCTGGGATGAAGGGCTACTAAGTTTGTTCAAATAAATGACCTTAACCTTCATTCAAGGTCTCGAGGGTCAAATAGGCTAAAATCTTTAAACAACTTCTTCTCAAGAACCAGAAGGCCCAGGGTACTGGTATTTGCCCTGTAGGATGCTGGGATGAAGGGCTACCAAGTTTGTTCAAATGAATGACCTTGACCTTCAATCAAGGTCACAGGGGTCAAAAAGGCTAAAATCTTTAAACAACTTCTTCTCAAGAACCAGAAGGCCCAGGGTACTGATATTTGCCCCTGTAGGATGCTGGGATGAAGGGCTACCAAGTTTGTTCAAATAAATGACCTTGACCTTCATTCAAGGTCACACTGGTCAAATAGGCTAAAATCCTTTAAATAACTTCTTGTGAATAACCAAGAGGCCTAGAGACCTGATATTAGGCCTGTGGCATGCTGGGATGAAGGGCTACCAAGTTTGTTCAAATAAACTGACCTTGACCTTCATTCAAGGTCACGAGGGTCAAATAGGCTAAAATCTTTAAACAACTTCTTCTCAAGAACCAGAAGGCCCAGGGTACTGATATTTGCCCTGTAGGATGCTGGGATGAAGGGCTACCAAGTTTGTTCAAATAAATGACCTTGACCTTCATTCAAGGTCACGAGGGTCAAAAAGGCTAAAATCTTTAAACAACTTCTTCTCAAGAACCAGAAGGCCCAGGGTACTGATATTTGCCCTGTAGGATGCTGGGATGAAGGGCTACCAAGTTTGTTCAAATAAATGACCTTGACCTTCATTCAAGGTCACGAGGGTCAAATAGGCTAAAATCTTTAAACGACTTCTTCTCAAGAACCAGAAGGCCCAGGGTACTGATATTGGGACTGTGACATGCTTGGATGAAGGGCTACCAAGTTTGTTCGAATAAATGACCTTGACCTTCATTCAAGGTCACAGGGGTCAAATAGGCTAAAATCCTTTAAACAACTGCTTGTGAATAACTAAGAGGCCTAGAGACCTGATATTAGGCCTGTGGCATGCTGGGATGAAGGGCTACCAAGTTTGTTCAAATAAATGACCTTGACCTTCATTCAAGGTCACGAGGGTTAAAAAGGCTAAAATCTTTAAACAACTTCTTCTCAAGAACCAGAAGGCCCAGGGTACTGATATTTGCCCTGTAGGATGCTGGGATGAAGGGCTACCAAGTTTGTTCAAATAAATGACCTTGACCTTCATTCAAGGTCACGAGGGTCAAATAGGCTAAAATCTTTAAACAACTTCTTCTCAAGAACCAGAAGGCCCAGGGTACTGATATTGGGACTGTGACATGCTTGGATGAAGGGCTACCAAGTTTGTTCAAATAAATGACCTTAACCTTCATTCAAGGTCACGGGGGTCAAAAAGGCTAAAATCTTTAAACGACTTCTTCTCAAGAACCAGAAGGCCCAGGGTACTGATATTTGGCCTGTAGGATGCTGCTGGGATGAAGGGCTACCAAGTTAGTTCAAATAAATGACCTTGACCTTCATTCAAGGTCACAGGGGTCAAATAGGCTAAAATCATTTAAACAAATTCTTGTTAATAACTATGAGGCCTAGAGACCTGATATTAGGCCTGTGGCATGCTGGGATGAAGGGCTACCAAGTTTGTCCAAATGAATGACCTTGATCTTCATTCAAGGTCACAGGGGTCAAATAGGCTAAAATCTTTAAATGAATTCTTCTTAAGAACCAGAAGGCCCAGGGTACTGATATTGGGCATGTAGCATGCTGGGATGAAGGACTACCAAGTTTGTTCAAATGAATTACCTTGACCTTCAATCAAGGTCACAGTGGTCAAATAGGCTAAAATCTTTAAACGATTATGTTGTATTGTACTAATAGTCAGATGACCGTTAAGGCCCATGGGCCTCTTGTTTATTTATATTTTCTATTGTTACTCTTAAATATTCAGTAAATTTCCTTAAAAACTTTTCTGATGTAATGATCACAAATGACAGTAAATTCTACATTGGCACTGTCTGGAAAAATTCTATTGTGGAAAAATATGGGAATGGATCTGAATCCACATATAGATCACCTAATGAACAAGAAAGTACCGGTAAATATCTCTGGAAATCAAAATAATTTACATCATTGAAACTGACAATACAACTTAAAGCTTGATTTTACCCTTTTGTTGAAATTACTGCTAAACTATAGCTGTCTGTGTGAATGATCCAATTTTCTTAGATATTTGATTAAAACATACAAATGTAAATTAATCTTTTTTAATTTCTGGTAAATATGTTTGAAATGAATTATAATATTGTAAATTGCTTGCACTTTCAGATGTAACAGATCCCACTGGAGATGTAGAAAGATTTATAAACAAATATCGTGAATTATATGGTGCAGAGCATCCAGCCTTCTACCGCGGCTCTTATAGTCAGGTAAACATCTAACATTCTACTTCAGTTCTTATAGTCAGGTAAACATCTAACATTCTACCTCAGTTCTTATAGTCAGGTAAACATCTAACATTCTACCTCAGTTCTTATAGTCAGGTAAACATCTAACATTCTACTTCAGTTCTTATAGTCAGGTAAACATCTAACATTCTACTTCAGTTCTTATAGTCAGGTAAACATCTAACATTCTACCTCAGTTCTTATAGTCAGGTAAACATCTAACATTCTACCTCAGTTCTTATAGTCAGGTAAACATCTAACATTCTACTTCAGTTCTTATAGTCAGGTAAACATCTAACATTCTACTTCAGTTCTTGTAGTCAGGTAAACATCTAACATTCTATCTCAGTTCTAATAGTCAGGTAAACATCTAACATTCTACTTCAGTTCTTATAGTCAGGTATAAACATCTAACATTCTACCTCAGTTCTTATAGTCAGGTAAACATCTAACATTCTACTTCAGTTCTTATAGTCAGGTAAACATCTAACATTCTACTTCAGTTCTTATAGTCAGGTAAACATCTAATATTCTACCTCAGTTTTTATAGTCAGGTAAACATCTAACATTCAACCTCAGTTTTTATAGTCAGGTAAACATCTAACATTTTACCTCAGTTTTTATAGTCAGGTAAACATCTAACATTCAACCTCAGTTTTTATAGTCAGGTAAACATCTAACATTCTATCTCAGTTCTTATAGTCAGGTAAACATCTAACATTCTATCTCAGTTCTTATAGTCAGGTAAACATCTAACATTCTACCTCAGTTCTTATAGTCAGGTAAACATCTAACATTCTACTTCAGTTCTTATAGTCAGGTAAACATCTAACATTCTATTTCAGTTCTTATAGTCAGGTAAACATCTAACATTCTATCTCAGTTCTTATAGTCAGGTAAACATCTAACATTCTACCTCAGTTCTTATAGTCAGGTAAACATCAAATATTCTACTTCAATTCTTATAGTCAGGTAAACATCTAACATTCTACCTCAGTTTTTATAGTCAGGTAAAAATCTAACATTCTACTTCAGTTCTTATAGTTAGGTATTAATATCTAAAATTCTACTTCAGTTCTTGTAGTCAGGTAAACATCTAACATTCTACCTCAGTTCTTATAGTCAGGTAAACATCTAACATTCTACCTCAGTTCTTATAGTCAGGTAAACATCTAACATTCTACCTCAGTTCTTATAGTCAGGTAAACATCTAACATTCTACCTCAGTTCTTATAGTCAGGTAAACATCTAACATTCTACTTCAGTTCTTATAGTCAGGTAAACATCTAACATTCTACCTCAGTTCTTATAGTCAGGTAAACATCTAACATTCTACTTCAGTTCTTGTAGTCAGGTAAACATCTAACATTCTATCTCAGTTCTTATAGTCAGGTAAACATCTGGCCTTCTACCGCGGTTCTTACAACCAGTCAATTCACCACTTTGTGTTTCAGGCCTTAAATGATGCTAAGCGAGAGTTACGGTTCCTGTTGGTTTATCTCCATGGTGACGACCACCAGGATACATCTTCATTTTGTAGGTAAGTTGTCACTAAAACTTGTACCATTTACAGGTAAGCATTATTCAAGTAATGAATATGGAGGTCAATTGAATGCAATTATTTGATGAAGTTAAATGTATATTTGTATCGTTATACCATAGATTGCCATTTGAGCTTCAATATGATAGTCAAGGGCAGTTCATAGCAGAGTATTGCTTAAATAATGACTGACTTTTTGTTTTGTTGTCCAGGTAGTTCCAGGTTTTTGTGGTTTTAGGTTAATGATAATGTGGAATTAACCAAGTTTTCACCTTGAATCCACAATCTAAGTCATTTTGAAGATTTTGGCCTTTTTGACCCCTGTGGCCTGAAATGAAGGTCAAGGTCATTCATTTGAATAGACTTGGCTAATTTTCTTTCTATCACACTACAAATCCAATATCAGGTTTCTAGGGCTCGGTAGTTGTTGACAAGATGTAATATAAACATTTTTTACTATTCGACCCATTATAAATATATGCCATACTTAAAAAATGTTGTTTAATTTTCTAGAAATACTTTAGGAAACCCTGATGTACGAGACTTCATCAATGGGCGGTTATTATTTTGGGCATGTAATACAAATAGTCCAGAAGGGTATAGAGGTAAGAAATGCACAAGGAACACTTCATTTGTTTTCATATTTTCGTTTGTACCAAATGATGTTTAATTCTTATTTCACAGTATGTATACTGTATTTGTAAAGTAACCTGCAAAATAATTAACTATTAGTTAATAAATTATCTTGTATATATCTTCAGTTTGAAATAATTCTGAGAAACAAATTACTTTAATAACAAATACTTCAAGGTAATCAATATTATGAAACCCAATGAAACTACAAAAGTCAAACATATTTACGACGCATGAAAATTCAGGGTAAACATGTGGTCACCTAATTTTAAGCTTGAACACAGAAAAAAAAAATGAAAATCCATGTATTCACAAAGCAATTTACTGTAATGTTAAATGTGATTCATGTTTAGAACCTGTGGTGATCTGGTAATCATTTGAATATGTCGGTTTCACTTTCAAGGTCCAAAGACGATGTGGGTAACGATCAATTTACCATCGATTAGTCCCACTTCTGGTGATTGTGACGTCATCTTTTGATGTGAATTTTGTGACGTCATAAGTATTGGATGGTTGGACTAATTGTTGATAAATTGTTCTTTACCCATGTCGTTTTTGGATCTAAAAATCCTTGTAATTATTCATTTTAATTGGAATTGTCCTTACTATTGATGTATGTGTGTGTTTCAGTGTCTAGAGCCCTGAGAGAGAATACTTACCCTTTCTTAGCTCTCGTGGTACTACGACAGAATAAAATGACAGTAGTGGCGCGGATAGAGGGACCTGTAGGTTAGTAAACAATCACTGCAAACGTTTTATATTTCAACGATAATGTACCAGTATATGGATTCTAAATTCAGATTTATTACTGTAAACCAGTTTTATTTGACGTTCGATTAACTTTTGTGAATAACGAAAATCATAGTAAAACTGCAAAAGTTGATCTCTGCAGATTAATATAGAAACTATGTATTTTGAGAGAAATTTTTATTCCTTTTTTTTAATCCATGAATTTTAATCTTTGCGAACTTGTTTTGAAATGGAAATTATAAAATTTAGAAGTCACAAAAAATGTTGATTTACAGAATCAGGTTGTGTTTTTTGTCTGTACGAGTTTGTAAATAGTTGTAAACATTTTGTTGATGTTGAAATTTAGCAGAGTGACCGTTAATAATGTCAAACTTAATTGAATATGGATGAAATCATTTGTTTACTGCCGACCTAATATTACCTTAAATGGTTTTGGTTGATCACTACATCAACGGACTGTTGCTACTGCTTGGCATGCTGTCGCTACACTCTCGATAATGTGGTCACAGTGTGGGTGATGTTATCTCACTGGTACCACCAGATGGCGCTGTTACATTATACGCATAATGTTGGCAGTAAAAACATTCTTGGGGACTTTGGTACATACAATGCGTCCCAAGAAAATAGTTCTAAGAAAATTAGTTTTTGTTTCAAATGTCTTCTTCACTTGTAATTCAAATTTAACTTTCTCAAGAAGTAAGATTGAGAAATATATTTATCAATGTGCGGGTTACATGTAAGATAGATGTTTTGTGTGACAAAAACGTGTCAAAAATACATGGCATGATTAGTATGCTCAATGGTTTATTTTCAATTGAACTTATCCATCCCTGGAAACTTTTTTGAACTCTCCTATTTCAGAGATTGGATCAATCAATTTTGAAATTTTAGGGGTGGGTGAGTTGATCTAGATGTAGGGTGTGCAATATTTTCTCTTTACAGATGGGCCAGAACTCACAGAAAAGTTGGAGCGTGTGATGAACGAAAATGAGACATCACTTGTTGCTGCAAGGGCAGAAAGGTACACTGTCGTTGAGAATAGACTAGTGTTTATAGATGTTACATGAAAAAGTGGTGTTGGTTATGGTAGTTATTTCTCACTCAGAGTTTCTGTGGCATAAAAGGGTGCAAAAATATCACATTTAACAAGCAGGGAAAACAAATATTTTCGCCACTTGCAAATTTCACCATGTGTACTCGAAATAGAATATTTAATTTTCACCACCAGATTTAAGCATTGATCTAACTATTTTTTAACTTATTCACGTAAAAGTTCACAAAAGTTTGCAAACAAAATTTATTTCATAACCAGATGAAGTTAATGTGACCCTAGGATGTAATCATCTTAAGCAGGTTATGTCAAGATCCTTATGCAGTACTAAACATTAATTTCAAGCTATCAAATCTTTGAAAAATCCTAGTTTTCAGCAAAAATATTAAAGTTTTTAAAGCTAAAATAGAATAAATGCTTAACTAGGTCACTGTGACCTACTTTTTGAACTTTTCATTAGTTTTCTGAACTGAACTTCACAAACCCAATATTTACATGCAAAATTTGTAAAAAATGTTATCTCTATTCTAATATTTAATAAATTAGAAATTAAACAATGAAAATGAGAATTTTCACCCTTTGACCTTTAAACTCTGCAATAACCATGAATGCAGAAAAAATTGGATATTCTGAGTAGCAACATGCAGCAGTCCTTAAGGTATCTTCATGCAAAATATTTTGCTTATCACTGCATAGCTATAAAACGGCCCAAAGTAATACCCCTCCTTTGACAAACTAAAAAAGAAAATTCAAGCCAAGCATGTGATGAAGTATAGTAAGAAGGCATTCTTGAGAAAATTAAACAAATCCTATTCTTCTCTACTACTACCTTTTGATTTATTTGTTTGGTTGAAAATAGGTTTTAAATTTTGTGAACTGAAAAACCATGTACAAAGTGATTAAATGATTAACTGTGTATAGAAAAGTCATACAATCACACTGTTCAACTACTTCTTGGTCAATAATTTCAGAGAAGAAAGAAACTTCACACAGACTTTAAGACGGGAGCAGGACGAAGCTTACCTAGAGTCTTTACGGGCAGATCAGGAGAAGGTTTGATATATATCAGTTTTAACTTATTATGATTAATACATTCAATGGGAAATCAGTTGTAAATAGGAACAAGTGTCACTGGTGGTGGGCCTCTATCCTTTCACATAGCTGGCCGGGTTTGATCAAGTGTCACTGGTGGTCGACCTCTACCCTTTCACATAGCCGGCCAGGTTTGATCAAGTGTCACTGGTGGTGGGCCTCTATCCTTTCACATAGCTGGCCGGGTTTGATCAAGTGTCACTGGTGGTCGACCTCTACCCTTTCACATAGCCGGCCGGGTTTGATCAAGTGTCACTGGTGGTGGGCCTCTACCCTTTCACATAGCCGGCCGGGTTTGATCAAGTGTCACTGGTGGTCGACCTCTACCCTTTCACATAGCCGGCCGGGTTTGATCAAGTGTCACTGGTGGTGGGCCTCTACCCTTTCACATAGCCGGCCGGGTTTGATCAAGTGTCACTGGTGGTCGACCTCTACCCTTTCACATAGCCGGCCGGGTTTGATCAAGTGTCACTGGTGGTCGACCTCTACCCTTTCACATAGCCGGCCGGGTTTGATTGATTGTCACTGGTGGTCGGCCTCTACCCTTTCACATAGCTGGCCGGGTTTGATCAAGTGTCACTGGTGGTCGACCTCTACCCTTTCACATAGCCGGCCGGTTGGATCAAGTGTCACTAGTGGTCGACCTCTACCCTTTCACATAGCCGGCCGGGTTTGATCAAGTGTCACTGGTGGTCGGCCTCAACCCTTTCACACAGCCGACCGGGTTTGATCAAGTGCCACTGGTGGTCGACCTCTACCCTTTCACATAGCCGGCCGGGTTTGATCCTCAGTACAAACTTTAGTATGCTAGCAGTTATAATTAATACTGTTGTTTCCACCCCTGGACTACTGTGTATGTCATAGAGAAATAAACAGATCAACCAAAGGCCTACAGGTGCCTCTTTCGAAGATTACAAAGGGCTGATGCCAAACTTCATAGTCCATACAGTTTACCATTAGAATTTCTTTTTGGGATCATGGTGACAGTGGTTAAGATATCTGGACATATTACAACAAGTCCTTCACCTGTGGCTTGCAAGTTCAAATTCCATAAAAGATAAAAGAAATATTTTCATTCTGTAGGAAAGAACTCGGCGTGAAGGACTGGAGAAACTGGAACAAGAAAAACAGAAAGTTGTGGATGCAGAGCTGGAGAGGCAAAGATTGATTGAGGTAACATTGAATTGTATATTCAGATTTCTTGTTTGTAGATATCAAGAGTCATGAAAAGTTAATCATCCAATTTCGTGATATACAAATTTTCGCATAATTTTGGGAAAGGCTCGAACACAAATTGAAATGTTTTGCGCATAATTGTAAAAACATAGATATGATTGCACAATTATCAGAAAGAACCATTTCTTTATCAAATTTATTTGTGAATAAATAGAAAAAAACAACATTGATGTAAAATATCATATACGGTATGTGAAAATAACGTGTTTGTTTTACTCTAGTCAATTTTCTTTTGATTACTTGTAATCATAATCCATTACAGTGAAAAATTACTATATAATTATGGAAGTTTTTTCCAAGTTATACAGTGAAAGCAGAGTTTGTATAAATTTAATTTTTCAATGTTAAACTTCAGGAAAGAGAACAGAGAAAAGAGGATCTGAGGAACAGTATACCCGAGGAGCCAGCACCTGATCACCCTGACAGGGTACAGATCGTACTAAAACTGCCACATGGGGATCGTGTACATAGAAGGTTTCTCAAGTCTGACTCACTTAAGGTATAAATACAGATCGTATAACCTCTTTAACTCAAGTCTGACTCACTCAAGGTATAAATACAGATAGTATAACCTCTTTAACTCAAGTCTGACTCACTCAAGGTATAAATACAGACAGTATAACCTCTTTAACTCAAGTCTGACTCACTCAAGGTATAAATACAGACAGTATAACCTCTTTAACTCAAGTCTGACTCACTCAAGGTATAAATACAGATAGTATAACCTCTTTAACTCAAGTCTGACTCACTCAAGGTATAAATACAGATAGTATAACCTCTTTAACTCAAGTCTGACTCACTCAAGGTATAAATACAGACAGTATAACCTCTCTTTAACTCAAGTCTGACTCACTCAAGGTATAAATACAGATAGTATAACCTCTTTAACTATCTCAAGTCTGACTCACTCAAGGTATAAATACAGATAGTATAACCTCTTTAACTCAAGTCTGACTCACTCAAGGTATAAATACAGACAGTATAACCTCTTTAACTCAAGTCTGACTCACTCAAGGTATAAATACAGACAGTATAACCTCTTTAACTCAAGTCTGACTCACTCAAGGTATAAATACAGACAGTATAACCTCTTTAACTCAAGTCTGACTCACTCAAGGTATAAATACGACATTAAATGACCTTTTTAACTCAAGTCTGACTCACTCAAGGTATAAATACAACAGACAGTATAACCTGTTTAACTCAAGTCTGACTCACTCAAGGTATAAATACAGACAGTATAACCTCTTTAACTCAAGTCTGACTCACTCAAGGTATAAATACAGACAGTATAACCTCTTTAACTCAAGTCTGACTCACTCAAGGTATAAATACAGAAGTATAACCGCTTTAACTCAAGTCTGACTCTCTCAAGGTATAAATACAGACAGTATAACCTCTTTAACTCAAGTCTGACTCACTCAAGGTATAAATACAGATAATATAACGTCTTTAACTCAAGTCTGACTCACTCAAGGTATAAATACAGACAGTATAACCTCTTTAACTCAAGTCTGACTCACTCAAGGTATAAATACAGACAGTATAACGTCTTTAACTCAAGTCTGACTCACTCAAGGTATAAATACAGACAGTATAACGTCTTTAACTCAAGTCTGACTCATCACTCAAGGTATAAAATACAGACAGTATAACGTCTTTAACTCAAGTCTGACTCACTCAAGGTATAAATACAGACAGTATAACGTCTTTAACTCAAGTCTGACTCACTCAAGGTATAAATACAGACAGTATAACGTCTTTAACTCAAGTCTGACTCACTCAAGGTATAAATACAGACAGTATAACGTCTTTAACTCAAGTCTGACTCACTCAAGGTATAAATACAGACACTATAACCTCTTTAACTCAAGTCTGTCTCACTTAAGGTATTAATACAGATAGTATAACCTCTTTAACTCTAAATTGCATTTCTTGAATACCCCCATTCCTCTAACTGATCGCATGGTCAAGATCTTTCCCCTGTATACTCTATGTTACAAAACCCTGGATGACTCGAACTGCTATTCGTCAAATATCCGACATTCTTCGAACAGAAATATATCCCCTTCCATTCAAATGCATACTAAAGAAACTATCTTTTCTACAAAATTATGTTTGTCAAATAAAATAACTACAAATATATACTAAAACTACCACACATGGACCGTGTACAGAGGACAGGCATTGTTTATCAATAAATGTTAGATATATGCAAATACCTTCCAGGGGATGTTGTCAATTATTTCCTACCTCAATTGGAAAAAATTAAAATCACAAATTAACTGTCTTGTAATTTAAAGAAATAGTTTTTAATGTGAAAAACATTTCACAAAATATATAAAAACAACAAGAAAATAAAGGGAAACTTTACGAAAATTTCTTGTGCACCATTTGGCTTGATTTGTAACTTTGTACAAGTGTTTTATTATCATTGAGTTTTTCTTTTCATTTTGTTTCAGCACCTGTACAATTTCGCGTTTTGCCATGAACAATGTCCAGATGACTTTCATATAGTAACAAATTTTCCACGGAGGACATTACCGTGTGAACCGACGGACGAAGTGCCAGAACCGCCCTCGTTTTGTGAGGTGGGACTAGGAAGGACAGAAATGCTGTTTATACAGGATAATGAGGCATAGTACAAAAGCAATACACATTTAAATAATTCCAGGTTCGTGTGTGTCGGACGACGAGGTGGCAAGGTGGAGATCACTTAGTTGGATTGCAGAAACAGATTTTATAAATTAAAATAGATTTGTTGTCGAGAGAAGATTGTGATGTGATTTATTACTTGTATGGAACAGGAAGGTAATTCTATGTGAAATGTCGATCTAACATTTACACCCCTGAAGACACTTTTGAACTCTTCTAAATTCAATGCCTGGAAGAGTTAATTATTTATTCCAAGGGGTCAATGAGTTGAAGAAAACAAAGAGATGTTGATATTGAAATGATTTGTGATGAGTTTTTTATCACAAAAGTGTCGGAAAAATTCCATTCATCTCAAAGAATTTTTTTTTTTTTTTTTTTTTTCTAGGTTACACAATTTTATCGGTTAAGGTGGTTGTCTAACATTAAGATGTTTGCCAGGCATTCCTAAATAAACATTAGACCTGAATTTTACCATTTTCAATCAGTTTTGTCTCAGTTTTGTGTACCATATTTGACCAAATAAGTGCCCCCATCCCTCAAATTATATCCAGACCGACCATATGAAAACCATTGGTTTCCCTGTTTCATTACTTTTTCAAAATGATCAATGGCTTATTTTGTGCAATGATTTTATGAAGTTAGTACAAATATGGTTCTACTAAGCATTTTTTTTTTTCGGAAATGATTTATATGTTTTGGGTGCTTATTGGATAAAATACGGTGTAAAAGAAAAAAATCCAAATTTGAACAGAAACTTAAGATTGATTTTAAGGAATGATTTCAATACAGTTTGAGTAAAGTCACAATATACATCCAATTTGCTGCATCAGAATGTAAGATAATTGTATGATAAAAGATGCTCCACCGCTTACAAATAGTATTTTGTTCTCAATGAAGAGCAGAAGCATACAAATTTGTATTTTTGTCAAGTTACAAAGGTTACTTACTTTACACCATTACCATCATTGAAAAGTTTGAGCTTCTAATTTTACTTCAAGATGAAAATATCAAAAATAATTAATTGTGTCCTGAAAAAATTTGTGGCACTATGTCCTATATGGAATGAAGTACTGATTGTACATGCACCAAAAGCAAATAGATTATTTGATATTATTTTATGTGTTAATTAGACATGATTAAACGCCAATTATTGTTCAAATGATGGGTATCGTTTATGCTCTGTATGCCCTGAAGCATCTTTAACATAAAGTGGTAGAGAAATATAAACATATTATGGAGATAAACAAAGTTATTCCTAATATTGAATGTTAATGCATTAATATGTTTATGTATAATTGTATTTTACCCAGCCATCAACAGATGTGCTCTGTCCCTTGAACTCCCTTTGTCTATTAAACATTCTAGTTATAATCAGTATTTCTCAGAAAGCACTAAAGAGATCAGCTTCAAACTGCATGTGTACTGAGGTTCCCATTAGATTCCCAGCAACAACTTAATCGTAAATGTATTCTCTGCACACTTTTCAAGATGCTTATTTGTTTAATTTTTCTATAAATCCAGGAAGAATTCGGTTGATTTTCGAAATATTGAGAAATGGTCAATTACATATCTTCTATGTATTTTGAAAATCAGATTGTAAAAGTTAAAAACAAGCTAAATTTAAAAGAAGGGAACAAAGGAGACGAAATAGACAGAACAGTATAAATATCAAGGAAGGGGGATAACTCTTTCATTCTTAAGGGATAACTGTGTAAGTCTGAATATTACTGTACATCAGTATCATGTATAAAGCGGTTGGAGTACGACAACCAAAGATTGTATACACATCAAATCAAATAATGAGAGTAATTCACATACCATGTGATACCTGATAACATTTGTGCAGGACTATTGTTTCTATTGGTGATGGAATGACGTTAAAAGATGATATCCCGCGCTAACCTCATTTCAGCGGGAAGATTTCTCAGAGTTATGTTCCATCACCCCTGGAGATATTAGTTGCGCACAAACATTATCGGGGTATGACATTAGTTCCATTCATAGTTAACCTTTATATGTTTTTATTCTAGTCTTAGTGGTGCTGTGCTGTATTTCACTACTAATCAAATTTGATTTGGACTCTGTGTAATGTCCTGATTTATGAAGGTGGCAAAGACAAAATCTATAATCCAAACTAAAGGGCGTAAATAGTACAGTCCAAACTCGTTTTCTCGAAATTCAACGGACCAACGAAAATAATTTGATTTATCCGGAATTCGACTCAAACGTAATGTCATTATGTTTGATCAGAACATGTTTTTTTAACGGTCCTTATATTATGACTATTACAACTGGGTACGTGCCTTTTACCGTGATCTTATATGGTTTGTATTAGAACAGCCGGCAGATTGGAAATCTGTCATCATGTTGATAATGACGATAGAAATTATGTATATTTACATAATTGATCATTTTTTAATTGATATTTTGACTGAAATTAAATTAGAGATAGCGACTATTTTTTTTGCTGAATATCCGTTATAGGGACCAGGAATTGACTTTGACTCAACCGGAGTTTCGAGTCATCCAAGCTTAAAATACATATACATAGAAGGGGAAAAAACGGAACTTCAAGATTAAATTCGACTGAACCGAAATTTCGAGTCAAGTGATTTTGAGATAATGAGTATAGACTGTAGTTTTGTTTCTCAAGGTTAAATATGTTAAGTCTTGTGAGTTACCATACATATTTACATACCGGTACATTTTGGGACCAAAATATTGTGTAGGAAAAGCAGAAAAAAAATATTGTAATCCCAATATAATATAAATATATGTCAATTTGTCTCTCTTTTAAAACAAGACATGGTATATATCATTTCAAATTTTATTTTATCATATAACTGGCCCGTTCAGCCATGTCATACGGCCATGTCATAAATATTGTAAGACAGATGTGTAATAACGCTATTATGAGGTAACATGTGGTTTTGACGTCGTAATATATATATGACGTCACATGATTGTCTCAGTAGATGGAAACATCACATCCGAGCCAGATTTCTACCTTGTTATATAGAGACGAAATTAAAAGTTTACTTACATTACAATTAATTCATTTTAGTGATAAATAGAATCTTACACTCGTTACTATGTGATATAAAATTTATCAAACTCGTTAATAATTTGATATGCCACTGGCCTAAAGGCTCTTGGGATATCAAATTATTGGACTCGTTTGATAAATTTCATATCACATAGCCACTCATGTACGATCCTTTTTGTATAGTGATGCAAGTTTAGTATTCAATAATTCAATAATTATTTAGTTTTGGTGTAAAGTGAAAGAAAAAGCACTGAATACTGAGAAAGATACAGGTTAATTTGTGATAACATATCATTTACAATACTGGGTTTGAATTTGAGTTGGAAATTTAATGTGTAAAGTTAATAGACAATTTACAATTTAGATTAGTTGATTTTACACGATAGCTTGAAACATCTCTGATAATTTTCGTTAAAGGCACCTGCTTATATAAATTGTATTTTACCTAATAAGTTTACAGCTTATGAAGAGGCGCTTACATAGGACCAAATACTAAAATAAGCCATTCATACAATTGTAAAGAAGTCAGAGAAACCTACACAGGTTCCAGTGTCAGTCAGCATTTCATTGAAGTGTGTGAAATTGCGGCACCAAGGGAGGGGCACTTACAGGGAAAGAGGTGCCTATTAGGTCAAATACGGTAATTAAAAATGTTCATAATCAAGTAACTTTGATGTATTTATTGTAATCCTCAGACCCTTTCCCTACCTATACTGCCCTTGACTTTCCACAGTCAGATGATTCCTTGCATTGTATCTAAATGAAAAGTTAATTGTCATACATATATAACAGGAGGTTTATCAATATTGTTCATAAATAGGGATGAATATGAATTCATTTTTGGTAGTTTTGGTTTCATTTTGAATAGCACTTTGCATTTTAAGCAAAACTGTATGCATTTATAGTAAGTGTTTGTTCTTTTCATGTCATTATTTTTGTTACAGTTGGGTATAACTTCAGATTTTTGCTTCATTATTTATTAAAATCTGATGTACATTGTGTAATTGTTAATACAGCAATATTGAGAGACTATTTTAATGTCATTGTAAGTATATCATATAGATATATCAAAGTTCATGTCAACAAACAATCTAAAACTGTATGAAAAAAAGACTGCAGCATTCCTCCAATCCAGAGTTTTGGTGACTGAGTGGTTAAAATGTCTGATGTTCTACCACTAGCCTCCACCTCTAGGCTGTGTTGTGAAAGTAGTTAATTGTACGACATTCTACCATTATCCCTATATCTCTTTGGGCTATGGTAGCTGAGTGGTGAAGGTATCTTGACATTCTACTACTAACAGAGGGTCACAGTAACTGAGAAATTAAGGTGTTATACATTCTACCACTAGTCCTCTACCTCTTGGTCATGGTGGCAAAGTAGTTAAGATGTCTAAAATTATACCACTAGCGCTCTACCTTTTGGTCAGGTGGCAAAGTAGTTAAGATGTCTGACATTCTACCACTAGTCCTCTACCTCTTGGTCATGGTGGCAAAGTAGTTAAGATGTCTAAAATTATACCAGTAGCCCTCTAACTTTGGTCCACAATGGCCCACTGATTAAGTTGCGAGACTTCTACCACTTGATCATGACCAAAAGCCTTCTTCCTCCGACATTCTACCACTAGCCCTCTACCTCTTGGTCATGGTGGCAAAGTAGTTAAGGTGTCTTACATTCTACTTCTAACCATTTACCTTTTGGTCATGGTGGCAAAGTAGTTAAAATGTCTGACATTCTACCAATAGCCCTCCACCTCTGGGCTATGGTGACTAAGAGGTTAAGTTGTCTGACATTCTACCACTAGCCCTCTACCTCTTGGTCATGGTGGCAAAGTAGTTAAGGTGTCTGACATTCTACCACTAGTCCTCTACCTGTGGGTCATAGTGGCAAAGTAGTTAAGGTGTCTGACATTCTACCACTAGCCCTCTACCTCTTGGTCACAGTGGCTGAGGAGTTAAGGTGTCTGACATTTTACCACTAGTCCTCTACCTCTTGGTCACAGTGGCTGAGGAGTTAAGGTGTCTGACATTCTACCACTAGTCCTCTACCTCTTGGTCATGGTGGCAAAGTAGTTAAAATGTCTGACATTTTACCACTAGTCCTCTACCTCTTGGTCACAGTGGCTGAGGAGTTAAGGTGTCTGACATTCTACCACTAGTCCTCTACCTCTTGGTCACAGTGGCTGAGGAGTTAAGGTGTCTGACATTCTACCACTAGTCCTCTACCTCTTAGTCACAGTGGCTGAGGAGTTAAGGTGTCTGACATTCTACCACTAGTCCTCTACCTGTGGGTCATAGTGGCAAAGTAGTTAAGGTGTCTGACATTCTACCACTAGCCCTCTACCTTTTGGTCATGGTGGCAAAGTAGTTAAGGTGTCTGACATTCTACCACTAGCCCTCCACCTCTGGGCTATGGTGACTAAGAGGTTAAGTTGTCTGACATTCTACCACTAGCCCTCTACCTCTTGGTCATGGTGGCAAAGTAGTTAAGGTGTCTGACATTCTACCACTAGCGCTCTACCTTTTGGTCATGGTGGCAAAGTAGTTAAAATGTCTGACATTCTACCACTAGCCCTCCACCTCTGGGCTATGGTGACTAAGAGGTTAAGTTGTCTGACATTCTACCACTAGCCCTCTACCTCTTGGTCATGGTGGCAAAGTAGTTAAGATGTCTGACATTCTACCACTAGTCCTCTACCTGTGGGTCATAGTGGCAAAGTAGTTAAGGTGTCTGACATTCTACCACTAGTCCTCTACCTGTGGGTCATAGTGGCAAAGTAGTTAAGGTGTCTGACATTCTACCACTAGTCCTCTACCTGTGGGTCATAGTGGCAAAGTAGTTAAGGTGTCTGACATTCTACCACTAGCCCTCTACCTTTTGGTCATGGTGGCAAAGTAGTTAAGGTGTCTGACATTCTACCACTAGCCCTCCACCTCTGGGCTATGGTGACTAAGAGGTTAAGTTGTTTGACATTCTACCACTAGCCCTCTACCTCTTGGTCATGGTGGCAAAAGTAGTTAAGGTGTCTGACATTCTACCACTAGCGCTCTACCTTTTGGTCATGGTGGCAAAGTAGTTAAAATGTCTGACATTCTACCACTAGCCCTCCACCTCTGGCTATGGTGACTAAGGAGGTTAAGTTGTCCTGACATTCTACCACTAGCCCTCTACCTCTTGGTCATGGTGGCAAAGTAGTTAAGGTGTCTGACATTCTACCACTAGTCCTCTACCTGTGGGTCATAGTGGCAAAGTAGTTAAGGTGTCTGACATTCTACACTAGCCCTCTACTCTCTTGGTCACAGTGGCTGAGGAGTTAAGGTGTCTGACATTTTACCACTAGTCCTCTACCGTCTTGGTCATGGTGGCAAAGTAATTAAGATGTCAGACATTGTACCACTAGTCCTCTACCTGTGGGTCATAGTGGCAAAGTAGTTAAGTTGTCTGACATTCTACCACTAGCCCTTTACCTAGATCTGGGCTGAGTTGTGGCCACATGGTAAAGATGTCAGACATTCTACCACCAAGCCCTCTAAATTTGGTCCACAGGGCCCACTGATTAGATGCAAGACATTCTACCACTTGACCTCTGTTTTCCCTTGAAGATTGTTTGATCTGTCACATTTAGAACTCACAGTTAAACATATTCAATTTATCTGGACTTGTGATTTATTTAAATGAAACATTTAGAGCTCACATTTTAAATGTTTATTCTGGACTTGTGATTTATTTATATGAAATATTTATTTGCAGGTCTACCTTTTAATCATGTGACATTTGTTGAAGATGTAAAAAAAAAATCCTGTTCATTTGGATAATCCCTTAATGTTTAAAAAGTACCATAAATATATTTTATGTACAAATGATGTTCTAGCAGTGAAAGATGAATAAAGATTTTGTATCTTCATCAATTTCTAAAAACCAGTGTTAGTTTTTATTACACTTTCAACATCAAAGATGTTTAACATCAAGATCTGAATTGAAAATGGGTAAACTAGAAACAAAACATTTGGCACAGAGAGGAGGTGTTAGTGAGTCGAGTTTCGATTACATATGTGCTTTAGTCCCATATTACATATGTGCATTAATCCTCTAGTTACATATGTGCTTTAGTCCCATATTACATAATGTACTTTAGTCCCATATACATATGTGCTTTAGTCCCATATTACATAGTACCCATTACATATGTGCTTTAGTCCCCATACATAATGTGACTTTAGTCCCATATTACATATGTGCTTTAGTCCCATATTACATATGTGCTTTAATCCCCTATTACATATGTGCTTTAGTCCCATATTACATTACATATGTACTTTAGTCCCATATTACATATGTGCTTTAGTCCCATATTACATAATGTGCTTTAGTCCCATATTACATAATGTACTTTAGTCCCATATTACATAATGTGCTTTAGTCCCATATTACATAATGTGCTTTAGTCCCATATTACATAATGTGCTTTAGTCCCATATTACATAATGTGCTTTAGTCCCATATTACATAATGTGCTTTAGTCCCATATTACATAATGTACTTTAGTCCCATATTACATAATGTGCTTTAGTCCCATATTACATAATGTGCTTTAGTCCCATATTACATAATGTACTTTAGTCCCATATTACATAATGAACTTTAGTCCCATATTACATAATGTACTTTAGTCCCATATTACATAATGTACTTTAGTCCCATATTACATAATGTACTTTAGTCCCATATTACATAATGTACTTTAGTCCCATATTACATAATGTACTTTAGTCCCATATTACATAATGTGCTTTAGTCCCATATTACATAATGTGCTTTAGTCCTGTATTATATATGTGCTTTAGTCCCATATTACATAATGTACTTTAGTCCCATATTACATAATGTGCTTTAGTCCCATATTACATATTGTGCTTTAGTCCCATATTACATAATGTGCTTTAGTCCCATATTACATAATGTACTTTAGTCCCATATTACATAATGTACTTTAGTCCCATATTACATAATGTACTTTAGTCCCATATTACATAATTTTGTACTTTAGTGTCCCATATTACATAATGTACTTTAGTCCCATATTATATAATGTACTTTAGTCCCATATTACATAATGTACTTTAGTCCCATATTACATAATGTACTTTAGTCCCATATTACATAATGTACTTTAGTCCCATATTACATATGTACTTTAGTCCCATATTACATAATGTACTTTAGTCCCATATTACATAATGTACTTTAGTCCCATATTACATATTGAACTTTAGTCCATATTTACATATTGTGCTTTAGTCCCATATTTACATAATGTGCTTTAGTCCCATATTTACTTTAGTCCATATTACATAATTGTACTTTATGTCCCATATTACATAATGTGCTTTAGTCCCATATTACATATGTACTTTAAGTCCTATATTACATAATGTACTTTAGTCCCATATTACTAATGTGCTTTAGTCCCCCATATTACATAATGTGCTTTGTCCCATATTTATGTAACTTTAGTCCCATATTACATAATGTGCCCATATTACATATGTGCTTTAGTCCCATATTACATACTTTGTGCATTTTAATGTCCCATATTACATGTCCATATTACATTAATTAAGTCCCCTATTACATAATGTGCTTTAGTCCCATATTACATAATGTGCTTTAGTCCCATATTACATAATGTACTTTAGTCCATAATTTACATAATGTACTTTAGTCCCATATTACATATGTACTTTTAGTCCCATATTACATATGTGCTTTAGTCCCATATTACATATGTACTTTAGTCCCATATTACATAATGTACTTTAGATCCCCATATTACATAATGTACTTTAGTCCCATATTACATACATGTACTTTAGTCCCATATTACATATGTACTTTAGTCCCATATTACATAATGTGCTTTAGTCCCATATTTACATAATGTGCTTTAGTCCCATATTACATAATGTGCTTTAGTCCCATATTACATAATACTTTAGTCCCAAATTACATTGTGAACTTTAGTCCCATATTACATAATGTGCTTTAGTCCCATATTACATATGTGCTTTAGTCCCATATTACATAATCCCATATTACCATAGTCCCTCAATCGTAACTTTAGTCCCATATTACATAATGTACTTTAGTCCCCATATTACATAATGTGCTTTAGTTCCATATTACATAATGTACTTTAGTCCCATATTACATAATGTGCTTTAGTCCCATATTACATAATGTACTTTAGTCCCATATTACATAATGTACTTTAGTCCCATATTACATATGTACTTTAGTCCCATATTACATAATGTACTTTAGTCCCATATTACATAATGTGCTTTAGTCCCATATTACATAATGTGCTTTAGTCCCATATACATATGTGCTTTAGTCCCATATTACATAATGTACTTTAGTCCCATATTACATAATGTACTTTAGTCCCATATTACATAATGTAACTTTAGTCCCATATTTTTAATGTGCTTTAGTCCTATATTACATATATGTGCTTTAGTCCCATATTACATATGTACTTTAGTCCCCATATTACATAATGTGCTTTAGTCCCATATTACATAATGTGCTTTAGTCCCCATATTACATAATGTGCTTTAGTCCCATATTACATAATGTACTTTTAGTCCCATATTACATAATGTGCTTTAGTCCCATATTACATATGTGCTTTAGTCCCATATTAACATAATGTGCTTTAGTCCCATATTACATAATGTGCTTTAGTCCCATATTACATAATGTACTTTAGTCCCATATTACATAATGTCCATATTACATAATGTCTTTAGTCACTTTAGTCCCATATTACATAATGTACTTTAGTCCCATATTACATATGTACTTTAGTCCCATATTACATAATGTAACTTTAGTCCCATATTATTACATAATGTACTTTAGTCCCATATTACATAATGTACTTTAGTCCATATTACATATGTCTTTAGTCCCATATTACATATGTGCTTTAGTCCCATATTACATAATGTACTTTAGTCCCATATTACATATGTACTTTAGTCCCATATTACATAATGTACTTTAGTCCCATATTACATAATGTACTTTAGTCCCATATTACATAATGAACTTTAGTCCCATTTTATATTTATCCCATATTGTGAACTTTAGTCCCATATTACATAATGAACTTTAGTCCCATATTACATAATGTACTTTAGTCCCATATTACATAAGACTTAGTTACATATGCTTTATCTTTAGTCCCATATAACATAATGAACTTACTTTAGTCCCATATACATAATGACTTTAGTCCCATATTACATAATGTACTTTAGTCCCATATTACATAATGTACTTTAGTCCCATATTACATAATGTACTTTAGTCCCATATTACATAATGAACTTTAGTCCCATATTACATAATGAACTTTAGTCCCATATTACATAATGAACTTTAGTCCCATATTACATAATGAACTTTAGTCCCATATTACATAATGTACTTTAGTCCCATATTACATAATGAACTTTAGTCCCATATTACATAATGTACTTTAGTCCCATATTACATAATGTTACTTTAGTCCCATATTACATAATGTACTTTAGTCCCATATTACATAATGTACTTTAGTCCCATATTACATAATGTACTTTAGTCCCATATTACATAATGTACTTTAGTCCCATATTACATAATGTGCTTTAGTCTTTAGTCCCATATTACATAATGTACTTTAGTCCCATATTACATAATGTACTTTAGTCCCATATTTAATGTACTTTAGTCCCATATTACATAATGTACTTTAGTCCCATATTACATAATGTACTTTAGTCCCATATTACATAATGTACTTTAGTCCCATATTACATAATGTACTTTAGTCCCATATTACATAATGTACTTTAGTCCCATATTACATAATGTACTTTAGTCCCATATTACATAATGAACTTTAGTCCCTTACATAATGTATTTAGTCCCATATTACATGAACTTTTAGTCCCATATTACATAATGTACTTTAGTCCCATATTACATAATGTACTTTAGTCCCATATTAACATAATGAACTTTAGTCCCATATTACATAATGAACTTTAGTCCCATATTACATAATACTTTAGTCCCATATTTACATAATGAACTTTAGTCCCATATATTACATAATGAACTTTAGTCCCATATTACATAATGTACTTTTAGTCCCACATTTCATAATGTATTTTAGTCCATATTACATAATGTATTTAGTCCCACATTTCATAATGTATTTAGTCCCATATTACATAATGGCTTTAGTCCCATATTACATAATGTACTTTAGTCCCATATTACATAATGAACTTTAGTCCCATCAGGCATGTTATCTTTACATTAATTAACTTGCTACATGTACAACGATTAATTAACAAGTTAAAACATTAGAATATCATGTTAAAACTCCGATTTTAAAATGTTTAAAGGCTGAATATGCTTAGAATTAAGTTTATGTGTTTTTTTGCTGGGAGGGGGGGATAAATAATGATAATGTAAATTATGCATCAAAATAAACAAACAATAGTAACAATATTGTAGGTAGAGCACAATATGCAGAATTTGTTTTGGAAAATATTGGAGCAAACCAAGGGTAAATTATGGTTAAGAATATTGCAAACCAAAAAAAGTTTAGAAAATGCAGAAAAATGAACGAATTATTAGTAAAAGGTAAAGACTTTGTGTTGTAAGATTTATGTCAAAAAGATTCAAACGGTTTAGTGGTTTATTTAGAGAACACACAGATTATTGGGTTATATCTCATTACATAAAAATATCTTAAAATTATTTATATAATCTCTTCAAAATTTCAAATTTATTGAAGAATGTCTTTGTATATCATCTAAATTTTTCATTCAAACGACTTCTTCTCAGTAACCTAAAAGCCCAGGGTACTGATATTTGGCCTGTAGCATGCTGGGATAGGCTACCAAGTTTGTTCAAGTTAATGACCTTGACTTTCATTCAAGGTCACAGGGGTCAAACAGGCTAAAATCTTTAAACGACTTCTTGTGAATAACTAAGAGGCCTAGATACCCGATATTGGGCTTGTGACATGCTGGGATGAGTGGCTAGTCTGGCTACCAAGTTTGTTTAAATGAATGACATTGACCTTCATTCAAAGTCACAGGGGTAAACTAAGCTAAAATCTTTTAACAACTTCTTATGAATAACTGAGAGGCCTAGAGACTTGATATTGGACTTGCAGCATGGTGGAGATCAAGGGACCTTCATTCATAGTCTAATTCATCAAATATATCACAACCGGAACTTCTTCTAATAAAAGACTTCTTTTGTATTGCCTTAATTGTTTGCTACTACTATATTCTTTGATGTGTTTTATTATGTCAATAGTCAGATGACCGTCAAGGACCACGAGTCTCTTGTTAACTTGATGTAACCCTGGTCAATACTAGCCGCAATATTTCGCTAGAGAGAACTTCTCTTTAGCTCGATCGGTTGAGCGTCAGACTAGTAATCCAGAGGTCCCGAGTTCGATCCCTGGCAGAGGCAGGTATCAAATTTATTGTAAATCCTGCACCCTGTTACATTGATAACTGTTTTTCAAACATCGGGAACAGATGAATATCTCGTCAAGAATTAATATAATCAACTGACATTTATTTTACTTCCCATATGCGAGAGTTTAGCTTTATATTGCTATAGTGTAATATACAGTGTAGTTAATTAATAAGTATCCGTTTTAGTTGATTAATGATTGTTTGTACAATTGAACCAGACATAAGTCGTGTGGAGCCTTTGATTGTAAGTAGATAAAAATGGTTCATATGCCAGTCCCTCTCTTGGTATCACATCATATATGTTTGAAGCAGTATATAATATTTATTGAAGCAATCTGTATAGTTCGACAAAAGTTTTAAGCTTTCTTAAAAGTAAAGTCGTATTAATAATTGCGTCTTATCACTCAAGGGTTAGAGGAACAGAGAGAAATTTACCAAATTCGTCAACCGTGTCAAGGTTTACGCATGCGTGAACGGCACCTTGTTTGTTCTTAAAAATAGCCTTATCACTAGCTGAGATCATCGGCTGATGCCAGATGTTGGGCCGGATGTGAAATCCGAAACTGCCATCGGAGTAGAACGCGATGAAGTCATCCAACTTGACGTCATCACCAGGGAGAGCAAACAGCGCCACAAACGGAAGTTTGTCTTTTGGATAGAAACACTGACTTCCGTCCGGATGGTAGTTGGCCTCCCGAACCAACACACTGGTCTTGTTTCCCAGATCCTGTCCCTTTCCTAAACGGCAAACAAAAAAGTCGCTGTCCATACCCCAGCCCATCGCCATACTCATCGCTTTACATTTGTCACCAACCCATTCGTGAAGAAAGTCTCCCTCGGTTACTCCGCCAAACGTGCCAGTACCACTACACAGAGGTCTTTTGCCAGCCACGGGCCAAGGGACAATTTCAACCTGTTCGGCGTCAAAGTCGGTCACTAGATTGCCATACTCCTTGAAGTTCTCCTTGGTTGCTGCCACGATGGGAACTTTGTGTGGTTCTCCGTATTTGGGATCATGTGCACCGTCTAAGTCCACAATCCAGTCAAGTGAGTTTTGGGACACCATTCTTGTTCGACTGTAAAATAGGACAAAATTACCGTTAACATTGCATTTCGAATACAAATTAGCAATTTGTACATGCTGCCTCCAATGCTTTTGTACATGCTGCCTCCACTGCTTTGTCATGTCCCCTAAAAGGATCGAGAAACGCAAATCTATATAAAGCGATTGGAATTAAAACTATGCTGAAATATCTAATTCACTTCAGCATATGAATTCATATAAACAAACATGCTTAATAAGCTTCGTTTAAAATTACATGGGTCCCATTCCATGATATGCAATATTTCAAACAGATATTTTATATTGTAATTTCGAACTTTGATAAAGCATACTTTACAGCTTCGTATATGTAAATGTTTTACGTTTTATATATCCGACAACACCTGTTATGTATACTATACCTTTATGTAAAGTCACACTGCTGCGTGCAATAAAAAGAGAGAGAGAGAAAAAAAAAAGAAAGAAAAAAAACTTTTCAGAATATCGTTATGAAAACCTATTTACCCTGTAACTTTATAGTCTACAGCTGGTTTGGACTTTAAGACTTGACGTCCTGTTAACATTTAAGGACGGTCATGCACGCTATACTATGGTCTGAGAACCTCCATGATGACTTTGTTTACTTCCTATTTCTAAGTTGTTCCTACAGAACAATGTTTCCAGCCTTTTATACCAGTTACATTTGAACTAATAAATAAGAACGAAAAAGGTTGTAGAGACATGTATAATATTTTTATTTCAAGAATTTATTACCCAACTAGATATATCGAAAAATAGTCAAACATACCTGATGTAAAAGTAAGTGAAGTAAAAACTTGTAAAATATTACTCTGAGTACAACAAAGGATGTTACTCTAAAATGGTTCCAGTATAAAATCACACATACAATATTGGCGACTTATGTTTTTTACCAAGAAATAATATCAACTTTTCAAAAAACACTGCAATGCAGATCGTTAAGTACTATATTGAAAGTGTTAGGAAAGATATTAAGAATAATAATTCTGAAAGGTTCTCTAACCTGTGCAATGGCAAACTAAATGTGTTTAATCTTAAAATTTAATGTCAAGTGATGACTGAAACCAAAGCATTCACAATATACTAAATACTATAAGTGTGAGAGTGAAAGAGATGTTTCTTTTGTATTTGTCGTAGTATACTGTAAAAAAGCAAATAAAAATGCGTTTAAAGTGAAAAAAATGCAAGGACGGCCTGCCATATGTACAATGTGTACAAGACAGCGGAATATTCGTATTGTCTCTCCTTGTAATAACAGACTTTTTGCCTTTTCCAGTGCTATCTCACTGGAGCTACCGTCCGCATTATACCAATCGATTAAAATCATATCTTCGATTCGCTTGATACTCTACGCTCCATACTGGAGCGTAGTATCAGAGCGTAATCGAAGATATGATTTTAATCAGATTGGCATTATACTGGCAACGGACAAACCAGTCGTCTCACTCCCTTTCAAACCAGTCGTCTCACTCCTTTTATGTCGAGCGCTAAGCAAGAGTAGAAACTACTTCAACAGACTAAATGGTGTGTCTCGGCCAGGGAACTGAACCCAGAGCCTTCCTCACAGGGGCGAACGCTCAACAAAGGGCCAAAAGTGAGATGGTGTCAAGGGAGGCATTAGGGGAAAAACGTCGGTTAGGAAGAAAAGAAAAGATAATGTCCTAAATTTAGTCACCTTTTACCATCATGAGCCGCCCAGCGTCCCTAAAATTCTTAAGAAAATCAGTTTTATTAAAATTCCTAAAAATTAACAAAATTCCAGGCAGTTTCTGAAAAAGTCCTTATTTTTCATGCTAATTCCTAATCTTTAGGTCAACTGAGGTAATGTCAGATGACTTAGATACATTGTATTTGACAGCCGCCACTTAGATACATTGTATTTGACAGCTGCCGCTTAGATACATTGTATTCGACAGTCACCACTTAGATACATTGTATTTGACAGCCGCCACTTAGATACATTGTATTTGACAGCCGCCACTTATATACATTATATTTGACAGCCGCCACTTAGATACACTGTATTTGACAGCCACAACTTAGATACATTCTATTTGGCAACTGCCACTTAGATACATTGTATTTGACAACCACAACTTAGATACATTGTATTTGACAGCCGCCACTTAGATACATTGTATTTGACAGCTGCCACTTAGATACATTGTATTTGACAGTCACCACTTAGATACATTGTATTTGACAGCCGCCACTTATATACATTATATTTGACAGCCACAACTTAGATACATTATATTTGACGGCCGCCACTTAGATATATTGTATTTGACAGCCGCCACTTAGATACATTGTATTTGACAGCCGCCACTTAGATACATTGTATTTGACAGCTGCTACTTAGATACAGTGTATTTGACAGCCACCACTTACATACATTGTATTTGACAGCTACCACTTAGATACATTGTATTTAGCAGCCGCCACTTAGATACATTGTATTTGACAGCCACCACTTAGATACATTGTATTTGACAGCTGCCACTTACATACATTGTATTTGACAGCCACCACTTAGATACATTGTATTTGACGGCCGCCACTTGGATAAATTGTATTTGACAGCCGCTGTAATGATGAAAATGGACCCCCGTTGAAAGCTGACCTCGGGTCATTTTTCAACGTTGAAAAATGACCCCGAAAACCGTTGAAAACTGAACTTTCAGCGCACTTTTTACACCGACCCGTTGAGAATAGACCCCGTTGAAAAGTGACCCCATTAGGACTCGTTTTTACACAACAACACAACACACACGAAACACACAACATCACACAGCACAGCAACACACAACAACACACACACAACACTACACAAAACAACAACACTACACAAAACAACAACACACAACAACACATCACACCACACAACAAAACACAACAAAATAACACAACATCACACAACACAACATAACACAACACAAAAACACAACACAACAACACATAACACAACCACAACACAACACACGACACAACAACAATACAACACCACCTAACAACACAACAATACACAACAACACAACACCCGACAACAACACAACATCACACAACATAATGCAACAACACATCACAAAAACATCACGTAACAACACATTACACAAACACGGAACAACAACACAATACACAATAACACAACAAAACACAAAACACAGCCACACAGAACACACAACACAACAACACACCAATGACACACAACACAATAACATGACACAACCACACATAACAACACAACACAAAACACAGCAACACAACACACAACAACACAGCACCACAAAACATAACAACACAATATCACACAACAACAAAACAACACACAACAACACCACACAACAAACAACACACAACCACAAAACAACACAACAACACCACACAACACACAACCACAACACAACACAACCATACGCAAAACACAACATAACTGGTCCATACGCAGATATATAATACATTCATTCTTGTATTGCAGGGAATAAATATATATTAACAGTTACTGAATATCTGACAAACGTTAAATCGTCGAAAATATAATCATAAAAACTCATTAAGAAACAAATTAATAATATCCCATAATTATAGTTTTGTAACACAACAACACAACACTGGTACTCGGAAGTGAACACCATATAGTACAAACTTTGCATGCAGTCGATAACAACAATTCCTTTTTATTTACTACGTTACCTCAGTGTTATATAGCATTTCCTCAGTTTGAGAACAATCAAATTTTCATTATCTACACGGACGAACAAAATGACTATAGAAAAAATGAAAGTTTTGTAGTGCCGTATTCTCCATAATAAACATACAAGCACCTAAAATATTTAAATGAGGTATTTGTTACGATGATAACAATACCAAATTTCAATTCAAATCGAGGTGATTACGTAATTTAAATACCAGCACAGAAGAGTCGCTTATATTAGAAATGGCGATAACAGAATTCGAGAACTATGTTTGTGCAACAGTTATATATGTGAATGTACTAGAGTCATATTTCAACAGACCATCCGTTGATAGTTTGCCAAGGTCATTTTTCAACAGACCTGTCGTTGAATTTTGACCCTAAACACTCTCAATTTTCAATGGCATGTTCAATTTTCAACGGCATTCGGGGTCCGTTTTCAACGTTGAAAACTGACCCGAGGTCAATTTTCAACGGAGGTTCATTTTCAACGTTACACCGCCACTTAGATACATTGTATTTGACTGCCGCCATATAAGTATATGTAAATATGTAGTGGCGTCAAAATTTATCAATGTGAGCCCAAGACACTTCCGTACAGGATAAGTTTTTACGTTTGAAAACCCACCTTTATGGAAATCTTTAATGAGCAAGTTCAGGATGAAATTGGTGAAGTATATATATCCAGCTTTTGTGTGATGGTTATGCTCCGCTGTACCCATCAAACAGAACTATATATATGATAATGACAAGCAATAAACACCTAGTATTCATGTGACACCTGCCCTTTATCATAACCAGGTTATGACATGCTTCAGGTCACCTGAACAGCCATAAAGGTCAAGGTATTTGTAAATGTTTGAAAATACGTTATAGGTAAATGTATGTCATACGATGCACCGTCCTTGCTTGATAATTCCGTTTTCGTTCGACGAAAGTCGAATTCTGCATCAATGTACATATAGATTCTGCATCGCTGACAAAACCAAAGGAAGGTGATAGAAAATTAAGATCTAACGCACAATTGGTATTGAACGAACATATAACGAGATAAAAAGGATGCAGCATTAAACACAATATGAATAAACAATTACGCTTTATTATATTTATATAGGAAACACTCACCTTACGTGGTCCTCAGTCCAAGGGTCGAGTCGAGCTTGATGATCGAGTCGAGGTTCCGATTATAACCGAGTCTAGTACACGTCGAATCGCGGTAGGTAGAGAGAGTACACATGTATGTGTATAGGAGATTTCAGAAAAGATGGCGTGACGTCACAGAAAGTTTATATCCGGGTTTACATCCGACTGGTCCTCAAAATTTGTCATGGTATTATTTTCTTTTATCGTCATATCAATCGATGTTAGCATTATTTGATTTGGTGACACATATATTTGACTTACATCTATCATTGTTTTATTTTGGTGGTATTATTGTATTATTTTCATTTTATCGTTATTTTATTTGATTTCATCTTTATTTGAAGTGAATAGCCATACAATGGAATAGTAGTAACCATACAATGGAATAGTTTAACCATACCAATGGGGCATTGTAGTATAAACCATATAATGGCTAAAGTATAACACATATAATGGTAAAGTATAAACCAAATTATAATGGAAACGTATTATAACCATACAATGGAAAAGTATAACCATACAATGGGAAAAGTATAACCATACAATGGAATAGTACCATACAATGGGCAAGTATAACCATATAATGGAAAAGTGTATAACACATACAATGGAATAGTATAAACCATATAATGGAAAAGTATAACCATATAATGGAAAAAGCATCACCATATAATGGAAAAGTATCACCATAAAATGGACACAATAGTATAACCATACAAATGAAAAGTTATAACCATACAATTGGAAAGGAAAAGTATAACCATAACTCAAATAATGGAAAAGTATTACCATAGAATGTATATAACCATACAATGAATATGAGTAAAGGAAAAAGTATAACCATATAATGGAAAAAGTATAACCATATTCAAATGGAATAGTAATATCAAAATGGAAAAAGTATAACCATAGTGGAAAAATATCACCATATAATGGAAAAAGTATAACCATAATGGAAAAGTATAACCATACAAATGGAAAAGGTATTACCATACAATGGGAAAAGTATAACCAGACCAATGGAAAAAGTATCACCATACAATGGAAAAGTATAACCATACAATGGAAAAGTATAACCATATAATGGAAAAGTATAAACCATACAATGAAAAGTATAACCATACAATGGAAAAATATCACCATAGATCAATGGAAAAGTATAACCATATAATGGAAAAGTATAACACCATAGAGAATGGGAAAAGAATAACCATATAATGGAAAAGTAAAAACCATACAATGGGAAAAGTATAACCATACAATGGAAAAGTATAACCCATATAATGAAAAAGTATAACCAACAATAATATGTAAAAAGTATAATGGAAAATATAAATACAATAGAAAAAGTAATAAACCATACAATGGTAAAGTATCCACTATGAAATGGAAATAGTATAACCATAACAATTGAAAAGTATAACCATAATGAATGGAAAAGTATAACCTATAATGGAAAAGTATTACTATAGAATGGAAAAGTATAACCCTATAAATGGAAAAGTATAACCATATAAATGAAAAAAGAATAACCATAAGATTGAAAATTAAAATAACCATATAATGGAAAAGTATAAACCATACAATGGAAAAGTATCACCATAATAATGGAAAAGTATAACCATACAATGGAAAAGTTATAACCATATAATGTAAAAGTATTACTCATAACAATTGAAATGTATAACCATCAGCAGTGAAAAGAGTAAACCAATACAAAGAAAAAGTATCACCATACAATGAAAAGTATAACCAAACAATGGAAACGTATAACCATACCATGGAAACGTAAAACCATACAATGGAAACGTATGCACCCATAATGGATTAAGTATCATCATATAATGGAAAAGTATCACCATAATAAGGAATCCTATATAAACCATCCAATGGAAAAGTATAACCATAACAATGGTAAAAGTATCATCATCATAATGGAAAAAGTATAACCATAAATGGAAAAGTATAACCATACAATATTTAAAATATAACCATAAATTAAAGTATAACCATACAATGGAAAAGTATTTTACCATACAATGGAAAAGTATAACCATATAATGGAAAAGTATAATTTAGCATTCAAAAGTATGACTGGGGTTCATATAAACCTCTATTATTGGAAAAGTATAACCATATTCAATGGAAAAGTAGGAACATCATATAATGGAAAAGTATAACATGTTATAGATGCCTTCTCCAAATGGAAAAGTTTGAACCATATGTTCGAAAAGGAGTAAAATAATGGAAAGCAATAAGTCCATAAGCATGGAAAATACATAAGCCTATCAGACCATATTCAAAAGTATGCCTAGGCTGTCTACAATGGGGAAAAGTATAACCATACATATGAACAGTGGCGGTAAGGTAGATGGGTACATCAACAGCATCGCGCCCACTATGGAAAAGTCGTAAAAGGTGAGGCAGGATATATGGACTGTGTATAACCATTGGCAGAATGGAAAATGTATATACCATAGCAATGGAAAAAGTATAATTACAATGGAAAATATAACCATATAATGGAAAAGTATAACCCATACAATGGAAAAGTATAACCATCAAAGGCAAGTATGGAAAAGGATATTTTGGATGGAAAAATATACCATACAATGGAAAAGTATAACCATATAATGGAAAAGTATAACCATACAATGGAAAAAGTATAACCATACAATGGAAAAGTATCAACCATACAATGGAAAAGTATACCCCGGAACATGCTTCATAGATGCAATGGAAAAGTATAATGATCATACAATGGAAAAAGTATCACCATATGGAATGGAAAAGTATATCATACAATGGAAAAGTATCACCATATAATGGAAAAGTATAACGTGTCCAATAATCACCAACGGAAAATAAACTTCAAAAGTAAGCTAAAAGTAGCCATACAATGGAAAGAGTATAAACCATGATCAACATTATTAGAAAAGTATGGAATACAAGAGCCCTTTTGGAAAAGTATCTACCATAAAATGGAAAAGTATAGACCATATAATGGAAAAGTATAATTGATACAATGGATGGAAGTATTATGGCCATATAAGCTAATAAATCTGTCACCATATAATGGAATGTTATACCATAGCGGATACAATGTCAGTAAAAGTATAAACCATAACAATGGAAAAGTACAAAAGATTTCATAGACAGCTAGTCTTAGGAAAAGTATAACCAGGGATAGACAATGGAAAAGTAAACCATATCTGCAGAGTCCAAGCGCATAATATGAATATGCAATAATGGAAAAGTATAATATAATGGGGTTTAATGGAAAATAGCTATAACTTGCCGGTCTGCGCTATAACCACCTACAATGGAAAAAGTATAAGCCATACAATGGAAAGTAAAGCCCTCGTGCCATAATGAGACGCAAAGGACTATAATACATAAAAGTATAACAGTACCATATAAGGCGTTACAATGTGAGCTGCAAAGTGACCGTAGAGATCGATTCAGACCACGTCAGAAGAAAATAGGGATGATATAATGGAAAAGTATAACAGATACATGGCGGAAGTATAAGGGGAAGGATCATATAAGTTTGAAAAGTATTTTCATATGATGGATAAGTGGCCATTCCCGTAGTCAAACCATACACCGGATAAGGAAAAGTATATACCTTTCAGACATATATGGAAACCATCTATGAATGAGGTTCGCAGTACAATGGAAAAGTATATAGCAGCATATAATGGAAAAGTATGGAACCAATGTAGTCAATGGAAAAGTATGGGAAGCTTAGGATGTGTGTAAAACATACATTGAACAAGAGAAATATAAGGACCACTTCCAAGAATTGAAATATCCTGGATCATTGGCTGGAAATAAATACTTCACATGCTTGATAAAGTCCGGATACATTGGAAATAGAATATATCATAAGGCGAGAAACAGCATTTACCGTTGGATATTTAACCGACTGCCATTTGGACTGGCCATACCAGCGGAAAAGTTATGGAGGAATGCCTGGGAACTTCATTTAACGTATTGTTTTTGGAAAAGATATAACCTTACGAGGAACATCTACTGAGGGTGGAGAAAATAGTATAGTCATAACAATGTCTCCGAAGAAATGTTAAATGCCGAGGGTCATAAATGTGGGACATATTGTCTCAAGATGGAGTATTTATACAAAGTGGAGAAGGTAATGACATGGTCTCCAGAGGAAATGAGGCAGTTTCTAAGATATCATGGATATATACCAAATTTATAAAGGATTTTTCCAAGATAGTATAACCATGACCGATTTAATGATACACCTAGGAAGACAATGGTAAAAAAGGAAATTGAAGGCATTGCCATCCCCGAAATGGAAATGGGAAGTTGAAAGATATTCATGTCACAAATCAAGGATGCATTGATTTCTCCGCCCATTCTCGGATACCCGGACTTTAAGATAGCCTTTCGAAGTACATATACTGATGCTTCCCTTAAATTAATTTAGGGGCTGTCCTTTATCATGGAGAAATTATCGCATACGCCAAGGGGTTTGAGTAAATCTGAGAGGAACGTTCACATAAGCTATGTTTCTTCTTAAATGGGCACTTTGCGAGAAGTTTCACGACTAACTATATGGACAGTCAACTTCACATAGTGATGACAATGATATGGAAATCCATTTACGTACATATTAACAACCATAAACTTTACAGGGCATAGATATGGTAAATTCATACAACTTCAATATAGTATATCGACAATAGGGGTCAGCAATGCAGATGCATTGACGGTTTCTCGACTACCATTATACCATACTCATCAACATTAAATCGTCATGCAGCCTAATCCCTACGTGTTATACTTTTCCATTATATGATGGAAAAGGATCATCCATGACTTCGCTAAGATGTTTCCATTGTATGTTAGAGGGACCCAGTCCTCAGTTCATGGACCCCCCCATTGATGTCCCGAAAGCATGGTTTTATACTTTTCCTTTATAAAGGTATATGATGGACCGTCATATAAGCTGGTTATCCCCATTGTATACTACAATGGTGATATAGACCGGACCATTTCCATTATATGGTTCTATTGGCCAATAAATTTTAGGAATATTAATTGTCATGGTTATACTCAAATAAAATGACATCAAATCAAATTTAGTGATGAAATGAACCGTTGGAAATAAAGTTGAAATACTCTAGAAATCAAAGGGTACCAGCAATATAAAGGTTAAACGGATAAATTTCAAAAAGTAAAGCAACCAAATAAAAACACCAAATACAACAATGATAGATTTAAACCGATGGAATGCCGATAACATCCACAGTGTCAAGGGGCAAATCAAATATTGATGAACTGCCAACGATCACAGGATAAGTAAAGGACCACCCCAAGATCAATGGGTAATACCAATGACACGTTTTATGAATATGCTGGAACCCTCAAATAAAATAAAGAATTGGAGAAGTATTGTCAAAGTATTATATTGGTCAAATCAAATCAAATATAAAATCTCCATACAATTCTATTTTGAAACCGATACAAATATCCACATAAATGTTTATTTTATATGATTTGATCTTATCAATATTTGGTATCATTTTATCTATATTTGATTTGATCTGACCAATATATCATTTGCTTCTATCACTATTTTAACATGTACTTTGTATGTATGTTGTCAAACTATTTCTTTTAACTTCGGGTAAGTCATTAAATCCTTAAATCAATTGATGCTTCGAATAATTAAAATTGTCAAAATTTGAATCAATTTCATCTGTGGAAAGTTATGTTCGATTCTTTATTTCTTTAAACCTTGCGGTTCATCAGGATTATATACATAACTTAATTTACAATATGATAGATGTACAGATACACCCAAGACATACACAACCACTACGCTAGTGTATAAGGTGTTGTGTTGTCAGTATGTTTTGGAAGGCCGTGGTATATTAGTGTTGTGTCACAAGGTAGTATGATTTGGGAGGCTGCGGTATGTTAGTGTTATGTCTCCTTGTGATAGTATGTTTTGGGATGATGCGGTATATATTAGTATCGTGTCTCTTTGTGATAGTCTGTTTTAGGATACTGCAGTATATTCGTGTTGTGTCTCCTTGTGATAGTATGTTTTGGGAGGCTGTGGTATATTAGTATCGTGTCTCTTTGTGATAGTCTGTTTTGGGAGACTGGAATATATTCGTGTTGTGTCTCCTTGTGATAGTCTGTTTTGGGAGACTGCAGTATATTCGTGTTGTGTCTCCTTGTGATAGTCTGTTTTGGGAGACTGCAGTATATTCGTGTTGTGTCTCCTTGTGATAGTCTGTTTTGGGAGACTGGAATATATTCGTGTTGTGTCTCCTTGTGATAGTCTGTTTTGGGAGACTGCAGTATATTCGTGTTGTGTCTCCTTGTGATAGTCTGTTTTGGGAGGCTGTTGTATATTAGTATTTTGTCTCCATGTGATAGTCTGTTTTGGGAGAATGGAATATATATTTGTGTTGTGTCTCCTTGTGATAGTCTGTTTTGGGAGAATGGAATATATTTGTGTTGTGTCTCCTTTTGATAGTATGATTTGGGAGGCTGTGGGTTTGTTCGTGTTGTGTCATCTTGTCATAGTATGATTTTGGAGGCTGTGGTATGGTAGTGTTGTGTCTCATTGTGATAGAATGTTTTGGGAGGCTGTGGTATGTCAGTGTTGTGTCTCCTTGTGATGGAATGTTTTGGGAGGCTGAGGTATGTTCGTGTTGTGTCATCTTGTCATAGTATGATTTGGGAGGCTGTGGTATGGTGGTGTTGTGTCTCCTTGTGATGATATGTTTTGGGAGGCTGAGGTATGGTAGTGTTGTGTCATCTTGTAATAGTATGATTTGGGAGGCTGTGGCATGGTAGTGTTGTGTTTCCTTGTGATAGTATGATTTGGGAGGCTGTGGTATGTTCGTATTGTGTCTCCTAGTGATGGAATGTTTTGGGAGGCTGAGGTATGTTCGTGTTGTGTCTCGTTGTGATAAACATGATACAAATAAAACATTATTTAAAACCCAAACAATATAAGTTCGCCGCTCTCACCTCAGCCATGCTTATAAGCTTTAACTTAAACTGTTAAATGGTCGATAGACATAACAGGCCTAAGCTGCCGATGCAGGATTCAATACTACGTCCTAAGATCTAGCCGGTAGCTGACCTCCACCATTGATATAATCTATCCATGTGTAAGTGCAGCTATCTGAACGTGATATAATATCTATAAATAACTTAATCTGTAGTGGACTGTGGGTCAGTTTGGGGTCTCCGTACCATTATCTCGTATACACACTAAACCCACATTACGTAATATTTCACGCCTTCCAATATATTAACAACTACACGTACGCACAATCAGGGTTTCTTACTTCAACTCAATTCCTTTTTATTCCGAATGCAAACAGCATATAGAATTACAATAAACATACATATGACAACATATTAAATATTTGCAAGATGGCGGAGAACACAGCCAATGTAATACAACACAAAATATAATATACATTACAAAAAGCATGTGTTAATATAATTCTGCCATGAGAAACCAAGAAAAAAGAATATGTATCATATAATAACACTTACCATTGCAGACAACATGAATAAATAACATAGAAAATATAGGTATATAGCTATAGAATAGGTACGGGTAATGAGAAACTTGTGTAAAATTTGCAACGTTAAAGTTGTGTTCATTACATGTAGAAAAAATATGCACCAAAATTTACATTTTTACAACTGAGAGAGAGAGAGAGAGAGAGAGAGAGAGAGTACAATTTCAATTTCTTCTTTCTAAAGCAAGTGAAATATATTAACCGAAATTATTTAATTCCTTTATATTTGTGTATTTAATAATTGAACTGACTTAAACATGTTTGGATTTCTGACATAATATGGTTGGACATAACAAAATAAAATTAACCTCATGGCTATCACAAAAAGTACACAACCTTTGTAGTCTTCAGATTTCAACGTTCAACAACTAAGCATTTAATCTGTACTGGGATATTATTCGATTGATTTTGAAAGTTAATGGTTTACTCAGGTAATTCTGTAAAATAAATTGATCAACAATGAGTTTATATATAATGCACTTTGAAGAATTTTCTAGACTAGTTCTCATTTCTTGGAAAACAAGATCTTGTAGACGTAGTTATACAATAACAAAGACTACTTTTCATTTCAGGATCATTTCATGCAAGTTTCAGCTAAATCGCACTGATAGAACTTGAGAAGAAGTTCAAAATGTGTTTTTAAGATGGCGGCTGTGGCGGCCATTTTGGATTTCGGATCGACCCGAAAAATAACAACACTTGGTCGGGACCATGTCAGGATCATTTCATGTAAGTTTCAGCTAAATCGCACGGGTAGAACTTGAGGAGAAGTTCAAAATGTGAAAAGTTAACGCACGGCGGACGACGACGGACGAAACATGACGACTATAGGTCATCCTGATATGACCTAAAATAATTGTTAATGTTATTTTAAACACCCAGTCCAGTGCAAATATGCTTTCAAAGTATGCTTCTATAAACAAATAGAAACCTTTTGTTTGTTTGTTTGATTAGATTAACGTCCCATTAACAGCCAAGGTCATATAAGGTTTGTTTGTTTGTTTGATTAGATTAACGTCCCATTAACAGCCAAGGTCATATAAGGTTTGTTTGTTTGTTTGATTAGATTAACGTCCCATTAACAGCCAAGGTCATGTAAGGTTTGTTTGTTTGTTTGATTAGATTAACGTCCCATTAACAGCCAAGGTCATATAAGGTTTGTTTGTTTGTTTGATTAGATTAACGTCCCATTAACAGCCAAGGTCATATAAGGTTTGTTTGTTTGTTTGATTAGATTAACGTCCCTTTAACAGCCAAGGTCATATAAGGTTTGTTTGTTTGATTAGATTAACGTCCCATTAACAGCCAAGGTCATATAAGGTTTTTGTTTGATTAGATTAACGTCCCTTTAACAGCCAAGGTCATATAGTGTTGTTTGTTTGATTAGATTAACGTCCCATTAACAGCCAAGGTCATGTAAGGTTTGTTTGTTTGTTTGATTAGATTAACGTCCCATTAACAGCCAAGGTCATGTAAGGTTTGTTTGTTTGTTTGATTAGATTAACGTCCCATTAACAGCCAAGGTCATATAAGGTTTGTTGGTTTGTTTGATTAGATTAACGTCCCATTAACAGCCAAGGTCATATAAGGTTTGTTTGTTTGTTTGATTAGATTAACGTCCCATTAACAGCCAAGGTCATGTAAGGTTTGTTTGTTTGTTTGATTAGATTAACGTCCCATTAACAGCCAAGGTCATGTAAGGTTTGTTGGTTTGTTTGATTAGATTAACGTCCCATTAACAGCCAAGGTCATATAAGGTTTCTTTGTTTGTTTGATTAGATTAACGTCCCATTAACAGCCAAGGTCATATAAGGTTTGTTTGTTTGTTTGATTAGATTAACGTCCCATTAACAGCCAAGGTCATATAAGGTTTGTTTGATTAGATTAACGTCCCTTTAACAGCCAAGGTCATATAAGGTTTGTTTGATTAGATTAACGTCCCATTAACAGCCAAGGTCATATAAGGTTTGTTGGTTTGTTTGATTAGATTAACGTCCCATTAACAGCCAAGGTCATATAAGTGTGTTTGTTTGATTAGATTAACGTCCCTTAACAGCCAAGGTCATATAAGGTTTTGTTTGATTAGATTAACGTCCCTTTAACAGCCAAGGTCATATAAGGTTTGTTGGTTTGTTTGATTAGATTAACGTCCCATTAACAGCCAAGGTCATATAAGTTTGTTTATTAGATTAACGTCCCTTAACAGCAAGGTCATATAAGGTTTGTTTGATTAGATTAACGTCCCTTTAACAGCCAAGGTCATATAAGGTTTGTTTGTTTGATTAGATTAACGTCCCTTTAACAGCCAAGGTCATATAAGGTTTGTTTGTTTGTTTGATTAGATTAACGTCCCATTAACAGCCAAGGTCATGTAAGGTTTGTTTGTTTGTTTGTTTGATTAGATTAACGTCCCATTAACAGCCAAGGTCATATAAGGTTTGTTTGTTTGATTAGATTAACGTCCCATTAACAGCCAAGGTCATATAAGGTTTGTTTGTTTGTTTGATTAGATTAACGTCCCATTAACAGCCAAGGTCATATAAGGTTTGTTTGTTTGTTTGATTAGATTAACGTCCCATTAACAGCCAAGGTCATGTAAGGTTTGTTTGTTTGTTTGATTAGATTAACGTCCCATTAACAGCCAAGGTCATATAAGGTTTGTTTGTTTGTTTGATTAGATTAACGTCCCATTAACAGCCAAGGTCATGTAAGGTTTGTTTGTTTGTTTGATTAGATTAACGTCCCTTTAACAGCCAAGGTCATATAAGGTTTGTTTGTTTGTTTGATTAGATTAACGTCCCATTAACAGCCAAGGTCATATAAGGTTTGTTTGTTTGATTAGATTAACGTCCCATTAACAGCCAAGGTCATGTAAGGTTTGTTTGTTTGTTTGATTAGATTAACGTCCCTTTAACAGCCAAGGTCATATAAGGTTTGTTGGTTTGTTTGATTAGATTAACGTCCCTTTAACAGCCAAGGTCATATAAGGTTTGTTTGTTTGTTTGATTAGATTAACGTCCCATTAACAGCCAAGGTCATGTAAGGTTTCTTTGTTTGTTTGATTAGATTAACGTCCCATTAACAGCCAAGGTCATGTAAGGTTTGTTTGTTTGTTTGATTAGATTAACGTCCCATTACCAGCCAAGGTCATATAAGGTTTGTTGGTTTGTTTGATTAGATTAACGTCCCATTAACAGCCAAGGTCATGTAAGGTTTGTTTGTTTGTTTGATTAGATTAACGTCCCATTAACAGCCAAGGTCATGTAAGGTTTGTGTTGTTTGTTTGATTAGATTAACGTCCCATTACCAGCCAAGGTCATATAAGGTTTGTTTGTTTGTTTGATTAGATTAACGTCCCTTTAACAGCCAAGGTCATATAAGGTTTGTTTGTTTGTTTGATTAGATTAACGTCCCATTAACAGCCAAGGTCATGTAAGGTTTGTTTGTTTGTTTGATTAGATTAACGTCCCATTAACAGCCAAGGTCATATAAGGTTTGTTGGTTTGTTTGATTAGATTAACGTCCCATTAACAGCCAAGGTCATGTAAGGTTTGTTTGTTTGTTTGATTAGATTAACGTCCCTTTAACAGCCAAGGTCATATAAGGTTTGTTTGTTTGTTTGATTAGATTAACGTCCCATTAACAGCCAAGGTCATGTAAGGTTTGTTTGTTTGTTTGATTAGATTAACGTCCCATTAACAGCCAAGGTCATATAAGGTTTGTTGGTTTGTTTGATTAGATTAACGTCCCATTAACAGCCAAGGTCATATAAGGTTTCTTGTTTGTTTGATTAGATTAACGTCCCTTTAACAGCCAAGGTCATTAAGGTTTGTTGTTTGTTTGATTAGATTAACGTCCCATTAACAGCCAAGGTCATATAAGGTTTGTTTGTTTGTTTGATTAGATTAACGTCCCATTAACAGCCAAGGTCATGTATGGTTTCTTTGTTTGTTTGATTAGATTAACGTCCCATTACCAGCCAAGGTCATATAAGTTTTGTTGGTTTGTTTGATTAGATTAACGTCCCTTTAACAGCCAAGGTCATATATTGTTTGTTTGTTTGTTTGATTAGATTAACGTCCCATTAACAGCCAAGGTCATATAAGGTTTGTTTGTTTGTTTGATTAGATTAACGTCCCATTAACAGCCAAGGTCATATAAGGTTTGTTTGTTTGTTTGATTAGATTAACGTCCCTTTAACAGCCAAGGTCATGTAAGGTTTGTTTGTTTGTTTGATTAGATTAACGTCCCATTAACAGCCAAGGTCATATAAGGTTTGTTTGTTTGTTTGATTAGATTAACGTCCCATTAACAGCCAAGGTCATGTAAGGTTTGTTTGTTTGTTTGATTAGATTAACGTCCCATTAACAGCCAAGGTCATATAAGGTTTGTTTGTTTGTTTGATTAGATTAACGTCCCATTAACAGCCAAGGTCATGTAAGGTTTGTTGGTTTGTTTGATTAGATTAACGTCCCATTAACAGCCAAGGTCATGTAAGGTTTTTTTTGTTTGTTTGATTAGATTAACGTCCCATTAACAGCCAAGGTCATGTAAGGTTTGTTTGTTTGTTTGATTAGATTAACGTCCCATTAACAGCCAAGGTCATGTAAGGTTTGTTTGTTTGTTTGTTTGATTAGATTAACGTCCCATTAACAGCCAAGGTCATGTAAGGTTTGTGTTGTTTGTTTGATTAGATTAACGTCCCATTAACAGCCAAGGTCATATAAGGTTTGTTGGTTTGTTTGATTAGATTAACGTCCCATTAACAGCCAAGGTCATGTAAGGTTTGTTTGTTTGTTTGATTAGATTAACGTCCCATTAACAGCCAAGGTCATATAAGGTTTGTTGGTTTGTTTGATTAGATTAACGTCCCATTAACAGCCAAGGTCATATAAGGTTTGTTTGTTTGTTTGATTAGATTAACGTCCCATTAACAGCCAAGGTCATGTAAGGTTTGTTTGTTTGTTTGATTAGATTAACGTCCCATTAACAGCCAAGGTCATATAAGGTTTGTTGGTTTGTTTGATTAGATTAACGTCCCATTAACAGCCAAGGTCATATAAGGTTTGTTGGTTTGTTTGATTAGATTAACGTCCCATTAACAGCCAAGGTCATATAAGGTTTGTTTGTTTGTTTGATTAGATTAACGTCCCATTAACAGCCAAGGTCATATAAGGTTTGTTGGTTTGTTTGATTAGATTAACGTCCCATTAACAGCCAAGGTCATATAAGGTTTGTTGGTTTGTTTGATTAGATTAACGTCCCATTAACAGCCAAGGTCATGTAAGGTTTGTTTGTTTGTTTGATTAGATTAACGTCCCATTAACAGCCAAGGTCATATAAGGTTTGTTTGTTTGTTTGATTAGATTAACGTCCCATTAACAGCCAAGGTCATATAAGGTTTGTTTGTTTGTTTGATTAGATTAACGTCCCATTAACAGCCAAGGTCATGTAAGGTTTGTTGGTTTGTTTGATTAGATTAACGTCCCATTAACAGCCAAGGTCATATAAGGTTTGTTTGTTTGTTTGATTAGATTAACGTCCCATTAACAGCCAAGGTCATATAAGGTTTGTTTGTTTGTTTGATTAGATTAACGTCCCATTTAACAGCCAAGGTCATATAAGGTTTGTTGTTTGTTTGATTAGATTAACGTCCCATTAACAGCCAAGGTCATATAAGGTTTGTTTGTTTGTTTGATTAGATTAACGTCCCATTAACAGCCAAGGTCATGTAAGGTTTGTTTGTTTGTTTGATTAGATTAACGTCCCATTAACAGCCAAGGTCATATAAGGTTTGTTGGTTTGTTTGATTAGATTAACGTCCCATTAACAGCCAAGGTCATGTAAGGTTTGTGTTGTTTGTTTGATTAGATTAACGTCCCATTAACAGCCAAGGTCATATAAGGTTTGTTGGTTTGTTTGATTAGATTAACGTCCCATTACCAGCCAAGGTCATATAAGGTTTGTTTGTTTGTTTGATTAGATTAACGTCCCATTAACAGCCAAGGTCATATAAGGTTTGTTTGTTTGTTTGTTTGATTAGATTAACGTCCCATTAACAGCCAAGGTCATGTAAGGTTTGTTTGTTTGTTTGATTAGATTAACGTCCCATTACCAGCCAAGGTCATATAAGGTTTGTTTGTTTGTTTGATTAGATTAACGTCCCTTTAACAGCCAAGGTCATGTAAGGTTTGTTTGTTTGTTTGATTAGATTAACGTCCCTTTAACAGCCAAGGTCATATAAGGTTTGTTTGTTTGTTTGATTAGATTAACGTCCCTTTAACAGCCAAGGTCATATAAGGTTTGTTTGTTTGTTTGATTAGATTAACGTCCCATTAACAGCCAAGGTCATATAAGGTTTGTTTGTTTGTTTGATTAGATTAACGTCCCATTAACAGCCAAGGTCATATAAGGTTTGTTTGTTTGTTTGATTAGATTAACGTCCCATTAACAGCCAAGGTCATATAAGGTTTGTTTGTTTGATTAGATAAACGTCCCATTACCTGCCAAGGTCATGTAAGGTTTGTTTGTTTGTTTGGACGGCCTATTACCTGCCATGTGCCTCCAAGGGCCTCCCATGTATGCAGTGTGTAGCGTGTGTGAAGTGCGAGGTACGTGCCCGGGGACACTGTGGTATGTGCGTGTTGTGTCTTCTTTGCCCTTTTTATAGTGCTATATCACTGAAGTATGTCGCCAAAGACACCAAGCAACACACCTCACCTAGTTCTGTACACACATACAAAACGGAACGTATTACATTGTAATTAAGTATTGTGTGCAATTCATTTTTTTCTTAAATTATGCCATCTCGAAAGCAACGTCCGGACAGACAGACAATCGGTTTTACAGGCAGGGGGCTAATAACAAAAGTGATACATTGTGGTAACGAGTATATTGTTTAGTCACTAAGCAATGCTCTGTTGGATAATTTAAGACCAATCCCAATTACTCCACGTTTCATTATACGTTTTTTTATTACTAGAGCGCATAATATAATTCCTGGTCCAAAGCACGTGAAGTCATGGCTGGACTTCAAAAAGAAATCCCCGAAGTTCCTGTAGTATGTTGATCTGTTGAGAACACGAAACAAGTTTGTCTTTAATAAGTTCTGAAGATCTGAAATTTCACTCAAAAGGACATGAAACAAGTTTGTTTTTGATAAGTTCTGAAGATCTGAAATTCCATTCAAAAGGACATGAAACAAGTTTGTCTTTGATAAATTCTGAAGATCTGAAATTTCATTCAAAAGGACACGAAACATGTTTTTCTTTGATAAGTTCTGAAGATGTAAAATTTCTCTCAAAAGGACATGAAACAAGTTTGTCTTTGATAAGTTCTGAAGATCTGAAATTTCACTCTAAAGGACATGAAACGGGTTTGTCTTTGATAGGTTCTGAAGATGTTAAAATTTCACTCTAAAGGACATGAAACAGGTTTGTCTTTGATAGGTTCTGAAGATGTTAAAATTTCACTCTAAAGGACATGAAACAGGTTTTTCTTTGATAAGTTCTGAAGATTAAAATTTCTCTCAAAGGACATGAAACAAGTTTGTCTTTGATAAGTTCTGAAGATCTGAAATTTCACTCTAAAGGACATGAAACAGTTTGTCTTTGATAGGTTCTGAAGATCTGAAATTTCACTCTAAAGGACATGAAACAAGTTTGTCTTTGATAGGTTCTGAAGATGTTAAAATTTCCTCTAAAGGACATGAAACAAATTTGCCTTGATAGGTTCTGAAGATCTGAAATTCATTCAAAAGGACACGAAACATGTTTTTCTTTGATAAGTTCTGAAGATGTAAAATTTCTCTCAAAAGGACATGAAACAAGTTTGTCTTTGATAAGTTCTGAAGATCTGAAATTCCATTCAAAAGGACATGAAACAAGTTTGTCTTTGATAAGTTCTGAAGATGTTGAAATTTCACTCTAAAGGACATGAAACAGGTTTGTCTTTGATAGGTTCTGAAGATGTTAAAATTTCACTCTAAAGGACATGAAACAGGTTTGTCTTTGATAGGTTCTGAAGATGTTAAAATTTCACTCTAAAGGACATGAAACAGGTTTGTCTTTGATAGGTTCTGAAGATGTTAAAATTTCACTCTAAAGGACATGAAACAAGTTTGTCTTTGATAGGTTCTTAAGATCTGAAATTTCACTCAAAAGGACATGAAACAAGTTTGCCTTTGATAGGTTCTGAAGATCTGAATTTCACTCAAATGCTTTTATAAAGGTTGACCAGCAAATAGAGAAATTTTGTTACACGAAAAGTGTAAAATAAGAGCTTGGCAATTTCAGGAAGATCTAATACACTGTCAGCCAAAAGTTATGTTACGTATGTTAAAATTTGCTGACAATTTATCTCAAAGAAAATTCTCTAAAATGCAAATAATGAATTAGAGAAGGTAAATAAGTTGATAAATAATATAAAATGGTGCTGTAATAACAAGGTTTACATATTTCCGTACTTTATGTATATTTATAAAAATGCACGTGTAACTTTTGCCCTGCAGGTAGGGCGTAAGAATTGTACCTGCTGCCCCTATTGCATGATTGTAAAAGGCCACTAAATTAAGGATCTTATCTTTTCTTTATTCCTAAATTACTTTGTTTCCTGATACCTCCCTTGGCACCGCCTCACTTTTGGCCTTGAGTTGAGCGTTCGCCCCTGTGAGAAAGGCTCTCTGTTCTGTCCCCTGGCCGAGACACACCCAAAGTCTAAAAAAAGTGGTAGTTTCTGCTCCTGCATAGCGCTCAGCATATATGGAGTGGGACGACTGGTTCGCTCATTGTCAGTATAATGTGACCGGGTGGGGTGTGTTGCTTGGTGTCTTCGGCGGCGCAGCTTTCGTTGTTGTAGATACTTTCGTTGTTGTGTAGATACTTTCGTTGTTGTGTAGATACTTTCGTTGTTGTGTAGATACGTTCGTTGTTGTGTAGACACTTTCGTTGTTGTGTAGATACTTTCGTTGTTGTGTAGATACTTTCGTTGTTGTGTAGATACTTTCGTTGTTGTGTAGATACTTTCGTTGTTGTGTAGATACTTTCGTTGTTGTGTAGATACTTTCGTTGTTGTGTAGATACTTTCGTTGTTGTGTAGATACTTTCGTTGTTGTGTAGATACTTTCGTTGTTGTGTAGATACTTTCGTTGTTGTGTAGATACTTTCGTTTGTTGTGTAGATACTTTCGTTGTTGTGTAGATACTTTCGTTGTTGTGTAGATACTTTCGTTTGTTGTGTAGATACTTTCGTTTTTGTGTAGATACTTTCGTTGTTGTGTAGATACTTTCGTTGTTGTGTAGATACTTTCGTTGTTGTGTAGATACTTTCGTTGTTGTGTAGATACTTTCGTTGTTGTGTAGATACTTTCGTTGTTGTGTAGATACTTTCGTTGTTGTGTAGATACTTTCGTTGTTGTGTAGATACTTTCGTTGTTGCGTAGATACTTTCGTTTTTGTGTAGATACTTTCGTTGTTGTGTAGATACTTTCGTTGTTGTGTAGATACTTTCGTTGTTGTGTAGATACTTTCGTTGTTGTGTAGATACTTTCGTTGTTGTGTAGATACTTTCGTTGTTGTGTAGATACTTTCGTTGTTGTGTAGATACTTTCGTTGTTGTGTAGATACTTTCGTTGTTGTGTAGATACTTTCGTTGTTGTGTAGATACTTTCGTTGTTGTGTAAATACTTTCGTTGTTGTGTAGATACTTTCGTTGTTGTGTAGATACTTTCGTTGTTGTGTAGATACTTTCGTTGTTGTGTAGATACTTTCGTTGTTGTGTAGATACTTTCGTTGTTGTGTAGATACTTTCGTTGTTGTGTAGATACTTTCGTTGTTGTGTAGATACTTTCGTTTGTGTGTAGATACTTTCGTTGTTGTGTAGATACTTTCGTTGTTGTGTAGATACTTTCGTTGTTGTGTAGATACTTTCGTTGTTGTGTAGATACTTTCGTTGTTGTGTAGATACTTTCGTTGTTGTGTAGATATTTTCGCTGTTGTGTAGATACTTTCGTTGTAGTGTAGATACTTTCGTTGTTGCGTAGATACTTTCGTTGTTGCGTAGATACTTTCGTTTTTGGGTAGATACTTTCGTTGTTGTGTAGATTCTTTCGTTGTGGTGTAGATACTTTCGTTGTTGTGAAGACACTTTCGTTGTTTCGGTGGTGCTGCTATATTGTATTGTCACCATTGCTCCAACATGGCTATTTATATCCACGAATATTTCTATCTTCACTTTCTTTAAAGATGCTCCACCGCCGACAGAGCATGAATGATATTTATTATTTGAACAATAATTGGTGTTTACTCCTGTATAAATGTGCCTAATTAACACAAAAAATAACATAAAATAATTTATTCCGCTTTTGGTGCATGCGCAACCATTACTTCATTCCATATAGGATATAGTGCTACGGAATTTTTTCGGGATGCAATTAATTATTTTTATATTTATAATTTGAAGTAAAATTAGAAGCTCAAACTTTTCAATGGTAGTAATGGTGTAAAGTAAGTAACTTTTGTAACTGAAGAAAAATACTTAATCGTCTGCTACCGTTTTTGATAGTGAAAAAATGCCATTTGTCAGCGGTGGAGCATCTTTAAAGATGCTCCACCGCCGACAGAGCATAAATGATATTCATCATTTGAACAATAATTGGTATTTAATCGTGTATAAATATGTCTAGTTAACACAAAAATAACATAAAATAATGAATTTTACCTTTGGTATATGCGTAAATAGTGATTCATTCCTTATAGGATATAGTTCCACGGATTTTTTTCGGATTGTAATTACTTATTTTTCATACATTTTTCACTTAAAGAAAAATCAGAAGCTCAAACTTTTCAAAGGTGGTAATGGTGTAAAGCAAGTAACTTTTGTAACTGAAGAAAAATACTAAATCGTCTGCTCCTGCTTTTGATAGTGAAAAATACCATTTGTCAGCGGTGGAGCATCTTTAAGTTATATGTGTCGTAACTGAGCGAACATTTTCACATGCCATCTGGCCATCACATTTGATGAATAATGCTGTGAAAGTCATTCAAAGGAAAAGACAGACATGTTTGATGCCTAATAAACATTAGTTACAATACAGAATTTTACACTCCAACATTCTTTGTTTTTATGCCTTATGTGTGTTTATATGGAAATACATCTGCAGAGAGAACTAATAACTAAAAATACTGTAAAATTTTGAAAAGGAATTGTAGACCACCGCTGAGCTTCATGGTCTGACCATATATTTTCATTTCAATGCACTGTGTATGTAATTTATTTGTGCTTGTAAAATTAAAACCTATGCATTGTAAGCATCGTAATTTTCAAAATTTGGCAATTTTTGGAAGTGAATAAGATATTAAAAGCTCTCACTGATTCATGAAAATGAAAATTACTGCACGTAAATACAGAGATTCCACGAATATTTCATGTTAAACATAAGTCAGATGTTTTTTACAGGGAAAATATCTTGAAGGCCCACTACCTTTCCGAAACTGCTTTTATTTTTCAAAATTAGAATGTAAAACGAGATCGATAATTTTGTAGAGTCGCAAAAGTTATAAACTTACTGTTAATACTACACTTATCATCAACTTATAAATAAAACATTAATTTTAATAACGCGGGTCGTCTTATGTTTCCCGCCGTCGTCCTAAATACCACGCGGTAGTTGACTATCACTGCACGAGACGGCAGACCAGCGAAATGTCTGTCCACAATTATCATATATCACGCGGGAAATCTTACGTTGGTGTTGTAATATCACCTTAGGCCATCGATATATTTTTCTAATGTTATTAATGTGTTTAAAAAACCTATTATGTTTTTCTCCGGAAAGGTAGTGGGTATAAGGTATATTTAAAGAAATATACAATTCCACAGATTTTTCAAATTATTTTGTTGTTTTTTTGTGTTTTTTTCCCTTAAAATAAATACGTAATGTCAATGTCTCTATTGTGACGTCACGATAACATTGGTGTCTCTAGTTTTGTTTCATAAAGGTATCCCACCACACTATTTCGTCGCCTTCAAGATTCGGAAGCTAGCAATGTTATTGGCCAATTCGAAAGGTCACCAGAACGTGACCCCAAACGGGATGTTGTCAGATCCTCTATGAATCAGATTACCAACAACATAAACAAAAGGTACAAAACATTATATTGTAAACCATCTTTAATCCCGAAATGGCATCGTGGTCAGTGTAATGGTAACTTCCATAGTTTACTCATTATCCAGTCCCGGTACGGACTGACCCGGGTATATACGTTTGGATATTTCACAGAACAGCTTCTGTGACCCCACGACGTTATACCAACCAGTCTACCATTACAGATCAAAGGTCCACCACTGTCGCCCTACAACGGAGTAATTAAAAACAATAATCAAGTGAACTATACTTGTGAAACTCATCAAGGAAAAGAACCAGAGGTAATATTCTTTATATCACTTAAACATTTTCCCATTTTATCATTATATCACGAACCATAAACATTTTCCCATTTTATCATTATATCACCTAACCCTATCACCTACCCTAAACATTTTCCCATTTTATCATTATATCACCTAACCCTAAACATTTTCCCATTTTATCATTATATCACCAACCCTAAACATTTTCCCATTTTATCATTATATCACCAACCCTAAACATTTTCCCATTTATCATTATATCACCTAACCCTAAACATTTCCCATTTTATCATTATATCACCTAACCCTAAACATTTTCCCATTTTGTCATTACATCACCTAACCCTAAACATTTTCCCATCTTATCCTTATATCACCTAACCCTAAACATTTTCCCATTTTATCATTATATCACCTAACCCTAAACATTTTCCCATTTTATCATTATATCACCTAACCCTAAACATTTTCCCATTTTATCATTATATCACCTAACCCTAAACATTTTCCCATTTTATCATTATATCACCTAACACTAAACATTTTCCCATTTTATCATAACTCCGCCGTAGCCGGTCCCAATCCCGTGTTGAGAAAGTAGGAGGGGAAGGTCTCAAGTCGAGGTTGTAACCTAAATCTTGACTATAAACACCCAACAATCAAAAACCATCTTATCATCGCATCGACTCTTTTATCGTTACATCAATATTGTACACGAGTTTTCTCATGTGTTTTAGCCAAATCTATTTTATCCCATACAATTTTTTATAAAATTGAAATTGATAATCTGTGTTTTTTAGTTTTATTTGTCTATGTGTTATCCTAATCTTTTAGATACAATAATTACTTATCCTCTGTCCTTGAAACTGCTGCATGACTTGTAGTTTGGCCTTAAAAGACGCAATGGGATACAGACATATTTAATGTAGCGCGTTAACGCTACATGCAGAAAATGTCTGTATCCCATTGCATTCATACTACCTTTAACGCAATCAAAACACTGTTCAATCTAAATATTAACATAAATAAGTCTATTTTTACATAATAATAGTTTTGAAATACATTGCTGCTATGGTAATGAAATAAAGGCCACTGATTTGTCAAAATAAGATTGTAGCCTTTGTGGTGTTGGTATTCTTTTTAGTTTAAACATATATTATTTGAAAATCTTGTAATTTTGTTTCGCTCTTTAATCATTTTAATTCAATTTTAAATAGTTTTTATCGACATAAAAGGGAAGGATAATTTAATTTGTTTCTATTGAGTTTGAGTTTGATCTGACGAAAATATATTATTTTATGATTTCTGATATTAAAAAAGAAACTATTTGTTTCACCAAAGAGTATCAAGTTGTTAGGTTTTTTGTACTCTTAGGTAAAGCAATAATAAAAATGCACTTCTTTTATAGTAGATATGTTAACTTATTTTACAAAATTCTATCACTAATTGTTGTTTTATTAATGTACCTGTGGCATGTTTTTAAAATGGTTTAATGTGTGGACAAAATTGATAGCATGCCATATATTTTGGAGCAAACCCAATACCCTTAGTCTTCATCCTGTCAATCATTAGATTGGTTTTTCTTGAAAAATCACTTTGTAGTTCAAATTCTTAGTAAATATCATTATAAATGGGGATGAAATAAAGAATGAAGTATCTTTCAGCAACAAAAATATTAAAAGTATATATATATATATGTTCAAAGTGATACAATTAAGGGGTCCCCTTGCCGCATACTTGTTAGTATGTTTTGTTAGAAATTATCATTTTAGGCCCTTTATGACTTTTATAAAATACAAAATAAATTCTAGACCTGTTACACTGCAGGATTTGAAAAAAAAAAATCGGTGATTGCCCAAAATTGATTTTTGAAATGCGAAATGATGCATTCGACCATTTGTAATCATGGCTATGATATACTGTACTCGATATAACAATCCATATTATTATTTCAACTTTTTACATTAATTTTATTAGTTTGTAGTAGAATGTAAACTTAATGTATGTCATGACGGCTAGGATAGTCTTCATTAAGTAACTGATAAGTCATGTTTCTTTACTACAAATATATATATTACACATATAAATATATATGTTAATTGAATAAAGCATAGCAATAATCTCAATATAATATTGAAGTACTTATGGAAAAAGTTCACAAATAATATTACTGAAAGAATTACAGTTTTTTTTCGCATAATATATGGAAATAATGTGACTTGACACTTTAAGATGTTAAACCAGCCTATAAAACTACTCAAAAGACAATGGAAAATAGTCCTTATAACCAAGTGGTCTTTATCCACAGGTTTAATTGTGTTGAAATGGGCCATTTTGGATCATACCGCTAAGAAAATATTCTTATTACTGGTAAGAAGGTGGTCTTTTTACAGATATGATCGCTAAGGTTAACTGTAAACAAAGCTTAATGATAAAAGGACGACCAATTCTAGAAAGACATGAGCCGCTATATGGGTGCAAAATAATTACAAAACCATTCACCTTCAGCCGGAAAAAAAACCTTACCATACAAGCTCCGTTACTCCTTGTATATACACAAATGTTGTCGAACCCGAGTGTTTTCCCCCAAAAGTTTCTGCTGCAAGTGTCCTTATCTAATAACGCTGTCTGTGCGACCTGAAGTTGATCCGTAGGAACCACATCTATTGGAGTACATAAAATATAAAAACAAAAAGCCCAATGGACTTAAAGGTCTGACTACCTTAGTGAATCTATTGGAGTACAATAACGTATAATAAAAAAACCTTGGTTTTGAATCAAATCACTGCTACAGAGAATGGAATTCGGCTTAGTCGTTTTAATTAACATTAATCCCGTACTTTTGTCATTATACCACGGAAAAGGACTACAGACAAATTGAATAATGCGCATTAGGGCATCATGAAAGTTTCTCTGCTTGATTAAAGGTACTTACGAATTCCATATCAATATTAACTTTTATTAAAACAAAATTCATTCTGTGCCATGCATTAGATTAAAAAATATTTAAAATCGAAAGTACATAATATTTGTTCATACGACTGAACAATCTACGGAACATTTTGTCGTAATATTTGATGACGTCACGTTGTTGGAGCAATTGAAAAGATATTGATAAAGGGAAATTCGACAATATTTTGTCCATAATGTTGGAATTACTTTTTACTCACATTATCGATTTTATTATATACAGTACACATTTGTTAATAAATCATGTGACCCTATGAAGACTCATTGGGCTCTCATGTGGTCATGTCATCCTCCTGAATTTAGTTTAAAATCGTGATTTTTTGGCTAGACTTCGACTCGTTGCGAGATGATACCATTTGCGTACCTAATTTTCGTGGTCCAATCTTTTTGCGATTTGGACCTTAAACTATAAGACTGAATTTTTGCGAATCAAAATTTGGCTTAAAGTATTTAAAATGTAATTCAACCGATTCGTAACATTTCATGGATCAAAATTTCGCGACTAAGACGATAGCCTGTGAAATCGCGAAGATATCTCCGCAAAATAACCGTCTATACGGTAAACTTAAGTGAAATTGTATAGTAAACAGGAGATAGAAACTTGAGAAGATTCTATTGACTCCCAATAACGTTATTTTCACGCCTGGAACACTCTGAACGCTGATTTGTTGTTTATTTGTCTAGTTGTACGCCCTATCAACAGTCAGGGTCATGTAAGGACGAGTCAGGTTTGATGGTGGAGTAAAAGCGGATCATCCTTAAAATGACCACCGACCAGCGGTCAGTACTTGGCAACTGCCCAACATGGGATTCGAACTCGCGACCCAAAAGTGGAGGGCTTGTGGTAATATGTCCGAACATTTTTTTTTACAGTACAAATATTTTATATCTCCAGATGTAGAGTGATGTGTATATATATATGTGTGTGTGTGTGGCATCGCTACAAATATATATAAACAACTTTGTTTTGATGGAGCTGCCAGGTTTGGGGCGCCCTGTGGTCAACTCCTCGAACAATATTGTCCTCATACAGAAGTGGTCTCGCACAGCATACACAAATATAATTTTGACCTTATTTTTTTCTTGTGATTCCATATTTTTTGAAGGATTACAGTTAAATCTTGAAAGGATAAATGAAACAATTATAATTTAAGGGACATAACTTTTTGAAATGTTAAAAACAGCTGTGTAAGAAAATTGCATGTGTGTATGTAATATTCTGCTAGCATAATGATTTGGAATTTTGGTTCCATGTTTGTAGTAGAGAGAATGACGTATTTATGTAAATAAACAAAAAGACACTCTCACATACACATACATGTATAAAGAACTATAGAAAATACACTAACAAACCAAATAGGACTCAAATCATACATATTGAGTACTTATTTATAATAAACATAAAACATCAGAGGTAAACAATATCCGGTCTACCCGAAGACTTGTTGTTATCTCAGATAGTAAAGGGAGACAACTTCGTAATCAAGTTAACTATAGGAACAACACCGAAAAATCTATTGAATGGCATGTGTATCCCGGTAAGGGAACAAGATTTCTAATTAATCATATTATTGAGAATCTGGATTATATTCTGTCTCGTGGCCCTGTGTTAATTGCACTTTGGTGTGGAACATGTGATCTAACCAGAAAAACCGCTAATGTGTTGGATATTAATACTGGAGTCTCGCCCTCTGACATTCTTGAGCAACTAAATCGGCTTACTCCTTTGAAACAAAAGCATGGAGACAAACTGTCAATTGTTATATTAGAGTGTCCATATTACTCCATAACCCTATGGAACAAATCCAAGGGGCACCAGGATGGAACACAGTTTATAAACAGTACTAATACCCTGCAGCTGGAAATTGATGAACTAAACAATGGAATTCGCGTTCTCAATACTGGACTGGGAACACTTGCACCTAAATTCAACGAGGATCTAACAACTACTAGGAAAAGCAATAAGAGTCGTGTTACCAAACGTATCTCGTACAGCTTACTATATGATGGTATTCATCCAGGGGAGACATTAGCTAAACACTGGCTACGCAAAGTTGTAATAAAACTTATCAAGGAGCAATGTCAGTAATAAGCATAAATTCAAATATGGATGACGAAAGTGAGTGTACAGAGAGACTGGATAACAGTGAATCTACACAAAACAAAAGGAAGATGGGGTCTTAATGACACTAACAATTTTTGTGCTAAATGTGATCTTCCCCTGAACACAAACACTAAACATCTAGAGTGTAAGAACTGCATGCAAAATTTTTGTCAACAGTGTACCAAAGTACCAGACGAAGTCTACCAACACATGGTAAACAGTGTATCAACAGGAATAGCCTACAAGTGCAGAACCTGTACCCGGGTACAGCCCACCCTCGACAAAATTGATAAGTCAATTAAGGAACTATACGTGTCCAACGAAAAGAGAATTACTGGTATCGATACACGAATAACCAAGTTGGAAATGGACACTAAACTCACCATTCAAAGAGAGATTAGTCAGACTAAATCTACCATTGAAACCACTATGAAAACCAATGTAACCGAATTAGTGGATAACAGGATGAAAGAACTTGAGGAAAGGAAAAGCAAAGAATTTAATCTTATATTGTTTAATGTTCCTGAACCATCCAACGAAGAAAGTCCACAATCAAGGAAGACAGAGGATGAGGATCAAATCCGACATATATGTCTAGCCTTAGGGGTCGAGGAATTAAATAAAGCCGCAATATACAGAATGGGAAAACCAAAAAATAACTACATCATGCCTACTATCCTAGTGATGAAAGATAAGAAACAAAGAAAACATCTCCTCCAGAAGGCGCATACAATCAAAGACACACTACAAGGACCCTTTAGGAAAGTGATCCTAACCAGGGACCTAACAAGAGAACAGAGGCAAGAAAGAAAGAACGAAAGAAAGGATAAAAGGCCAACTCCACCTATTCCAACTATACCAAGGGAACCAGAAAATGATCACACTGTCTTATTGGCAACAGTAAGGGAAGGTAACCTGATGCGTGGGGAATGCTCCGCCACAGGCCCATCCCGATCCATGCCAAACCCAAAGACAGGTTCAAAAGGACCACAAAACATGTCATTGTCGAACATTCCCAGTCATTCTGCTGCCCCTGGTGCTACTTGTACCAATTTTTTTGAACCAACCATGATGAGTACTCAACAAAATCCTCATCGATATCCCAGTAACAGTGGAAATGCCAAATTACCAATAAGTCCAATACTGGCAAGAATGATGAGCGTGGACCCGTCAACAAGTAGCTACTCAGCCTACCACAACACAACTATGTATGACGACAACGAACAAACCCTGATCTACAACAACACACATGTTGATAGTGAAAATTTAGAGATGACAGCAATGTCTCCTCCTGACAATAGGGAGGAAACAGACTAGGAGACAAGTTTTATCAGTTTTAACAATGAAATAACAGCCCCTGAAACAATTCAAAACATCAAAATTTACTACTCAAATGTGGATACTCTAACCACTGCCAAAAACTTGAATTGGAAAACCTCATTTCTAGAGAAAAACCTGGAATCATATGCCTGACTGAAATCTTCCCAAAGTTTACAACGTTACCTATCGACACAGCTTTGTACAACATTGACGGGTACACGTCATACCTCGGAAGTAGTGAATCGCGGGGAACCATTATTTATATTACTAATAATCTGAATGCAGAACAAATTAAGGAACACCATTGTCTAGATTATGTCAAATGTGAGATCAAGCTACAAAACAGAGACATCCTTCATATATGTTGTATCTATTAGGAGCCCGAATAGCACTGAAGAAAACAACATGCTTCTGAACAGAATTATTGATGGGATAGACAACAACAAGCCAACCCATATACTGCTGTTAGGAGATTTTAATTACAAGGAAATTAATTGGGAACTTCAAATATCAATGGCAGGTCCGAACAACCCCGCAAGTAAATTTCTTGAAACTATTAGGAACAAATTCCTGCATCAACATCTAAGACAACCAACAAGACTTCGGGAGAACCAAATCCCATCGCTACTAGACTTAATATTCACAAATGAGGAGGAAATGATAGAAGACATCGCGTACCTAGATAGTATTGGCAAAAGCGACCATGTGGGTATCATATTTAAAATGATCTGCTACACCAATCCGGTAAACAAAAACATCAATGTGAGGAAGCTAAATTTCCAGAGAGGAGACTACGAAGCTATCAAGGAAGATTTGTACACCATTGACTGTGACTTCCTAAACAATATAGATGGTATTGAGAACGCCTGGACGTACTTTACTGAACATCTCCAAACCATTATAGAAAAACATATACCAGTGAGTAGGGTACAACACTCCAGTCGACCACACAATCCAGAAATTGACAAGGAAGCTCGTGCAGCAATAGCATTGAAAAGACGAAAATGGTACAAATACCTTAATAGCAAGACTCCTGAGAACTTCCAAAGCTACCAAGCAGCCCGTAACAATGCAACAAAAATCATTAGAAAATCAAAATATAAGTACGAAGAGGATTTATCTCTGAAAATCAAAACAAATCCGAAACTTTTTTGGTCCCGAGTCCGATCCAAAACCAAGACTAAATCAACGATAGGGGGTATCGAAGCCGGAAACGGAACGATTACAACAAATAACGAAGAAACTGCGAATGTCCTGAACACTTTCTTTGCCAGTGTCTTCGTTAATGACGGGGATCTACCATTGCCAGTGGTTATTCCAAGACAAGTCAACAGTCTACTGACGGATATCTACATAAGCGAAGAAACTGTCTTCAAAGCAATTAAAAGAATTAACCCCAATAAATCTCCTGGACGAGATAATCTACACCCCAAATTCATTTGTGAAACTGCAAAAAACCTCTATCCATAATTTACAGGAAATCACTCGATGAATCAACATTACCAAAAGATTGGAACAGAGCAATAGTTACACCAATTTTCAAAAAAGGAGCAAAAAAGAAGCCAATAATTACAGGCCCATCAGCCTAACCTCAGTACCATCAAAAATTATGCAGCGAATAATCAGAGATATTCTTCTAGAGCATATGGACAACAACAATCTCTTTACTCCGCACCAACATGGGTTTAGGCCAGGAAGATCCTGCATTACACAACTATTAGAAACACTTGAAGATTGGTATAGTGGACTAGACTCAGGAAGTAACATCGACGTGATATATTTAGACTTTAGTAAAGCGTTTGACAAGGTTTCACACAGATTTCTTATCCACAAATTGAGAAACTACAATATTGGAGGGAAAATTCTAAGTTGGATAACTGCATTCCTGGCCAACAACGTTCAAAGTGTCATGGTCAATGGTCAACTATCGACAGAACTACCCGTCACCAGTGGCGTACCACAAGGGAGTGTGCTGGGACCAATCCTATTCCTAATTTACGTTAACGATATGCCAGATATGTTGGACTGCACAATAAAGCTATTTGCAGATGACACTAAACTATCAGCAAAAATCACATCAGATGATGACCGTTCTAAACTGCAAGAAAATATCAACAAAATGTGTGACTGGACGTCGACATGGTTAATGAGCCTAAACACAGACAAATGTAAATTCTTGGCAATTGGAAACAATCTGGGAAACCACAATTACACCCTCACAACACAAGGCAACACGTCTACTATCTCTCGAGTAACCATGGAAAAGGATCTTGGAGTTACTATAGACAACCAACTCAAATTCACAGCACAATGTAATGCAGCAGCCTTAAAAGCGAATAGGATGTTGGGAAAAGTGTTCCGCACCTTCACCTATATGAGTCCGACCATGTTTATTACTCTATACAAAACATTAATTCGTCCCCATTTGGAGTACGCAACTACAATCTGGTCACCAATGTTGACACGTGATAAAATTGCACTGGAAAACGTACAAAGAAGAGCAACTAAAAGGATACCATCAATTCAAAACTTATCGTATTCAGAGCGTATCAAGAAACTCGGGCTACCAAGTTTAGAATATAGAAGAAACAGGGCAGATGTGATTCAAGTCTACAAGATTTTAAACAAAATAGACATTCTGGATCAAACAATTATGCTCAGAGAACTAACGGGTATAGCAACTAGAGGACACTCAAAAAACTCTTCAAAAAACGATTTAGGCTAAACTCAACCGGAAATTTCTTCAGTAATCGAGTAATTATCCCCCGCGAAACGCGTTTGCGGGGGATATTGATTTGGGCTCTGTCCGTCCGTGCGTCCGTGCGTCCGTCCGTCCGTCCGAGTATCGTTTCCGGGCTATAACTCCTAAACCGTTCAACTTGGCTACACGAAACTTTCTGTACATGTTAGGCTAGTGCTCTAGTTGTGCCTTTTGCTAATGGGAACCTTTCATTTTCGATACTTTTTCTGTTACCATGGAAACTTATTCAAAAATACCATATTATTAAAGTTTCCTTTCTATTCCGGGCTATAACTCGAAAACCGTTCAACTTGGCTACACAAAACTTTCTGTACATGTTAGGCTAGTGCTCTAGTTGTGCCTTTTTCTAATGGGAACCTTCCATTTTCAATACTTTTTCTGTTACCATGGAAACTCATTCAAAAATACCATATTATTAAAGTTTCCTTTCTATTCCGGGCTATAACTCGAAAACCGTTCAACTTGGCTACACGAAACTTTCTGTACATGTTAGACTAGTGCTCTAGTTGTGCCTTTTGCTAATGGGAACCTTTCATTTTCGATACTTTTTCTGTTACCATGGAAACTTATTCAAAAATACCATATTATTAAAGTTTCCTTTCTATTCCGGGCTATAACTCGAAAACCGTTCAATTTGGCTACACGAAACTTTCTGTACATGTTAGGCTAGTGCTCTAGTTGTGCCTTTTGCTAATGGGAATCTTTCATTTTCAATACTTTTTCTGTTACCAAGGAAACTTATTCAAAAAATACCATATTACAGTTTCTATTCTGGGCTATATTATTCAACTCATTTCCAAAAAACTTCTTACGGTAGATAATAATAAGTCACCGTCATGACTGTACTTTGCTTATTGTCAATTTCCCTGTACCCTATTCAGATCATCATATTGTGTGGGGAAAGCTGTCAAGGTTATAGGAGGTAATCTTATATTTATAATTACCTCATAAATTAGGTATCCGAATGCTCCATAAAGTGTTATCCATGTACACCACCAGCTGTCATATTGTTTTTCAGTTTTAGAATACCCATATATTGTTACTTGTGAATTTGGACAATTGCTTTGATGCAGTTCCATCAACATAATGAGATGTAAATTATGCAATGTATATATTTAGATATGTTTGTGTCATAAAAAATATCATATTCATATTACTTAAACATGTTACATCAATTCTGTGTTCTTTTATTCTTTCAAATGTCATGTTACTGGAGAGCGGATATATTGTTGTATGAATTTATTCAAGGACAATACTAAGCTCTGTTCAAATAGTTAAACCTACATGGATGACAATATCAAGATTTAAACTCTTAGTTACAATGAGCTTCATTTATTTTATGTTTGAGCTTTCATACACAACTGGGCGCGGGGGATAATGCCAAGCTTTGCGGCTCCTTGTTAATACATGGAACTCGCTCTCAGAGGAAGTGGTTACATCACCAACGCTTAATTGCTTCAAATCCAGACTGAGCAAATTGTGGGTCAACCACCCAACCAAATTTCGACCAACGTTCTATTAGTAAGTTAGTCAACTGAACTGTGTAGTGGTAGTATGAACTGTTAAACAACCACTAACATTTTAAATGGAGAGGTTATTTTTAACACCCAATAGGGTCACCATGATGTACCGTATACATACAAAATCAATATTACAGGAACTAACGAACGATTATCAAGTGTCAAATACACCTTTTAACGCAACCGGAAGTTTTAAACAAATAGTACGCATATGGGTATAGTACTATACCAGTTGAAGAAAGCATCAAAGTACATCAAACAAGCCCAGAAGCTTACCAAAGATGTCATTTCAGCGATTCAGCGATTCAGCGATCATAAAAATATTGATTGGCATATTTCAATAACTACTAACATATGTGTTTCCAATTAATCCATATTTGATCAAATGTCTCAATTTGACATTCATTCTTAATTGACAGTTTTTTTGTATTTTGTATACAAAGACTCACTCATACTTATGTTTTGTTTGTACTGTCGGCACGTCTTAAGCACTCGGCAACCGCGGCCTATAACGTTTATGTATATTTAAAAGTTTATATCCACATGGAAAGATCTGTCATATTTATCTTATGATATATCTTGACCCCAAACAGACATACGCTTATTGTATTTAGCACTGTGTCACAGTTATCACCTTACCAGAAAAAACTTAAACGGAACATTTTGACTCTTTATCCTTATGTTAATGTATTCTACTTAGGCTTACGGTTATCTTTCAGGATTCTGCCCCATCCAGTGATCTTGCATGCTTGGACAGGATGGAGATTAGATTCATCTTCTAGGATTTTAACAGGTTTTGCCAGATGTCTTGATTCCTTAACTATATTCCGCTTGAACTTTAGTAAAGCTAAGTCGTAGCCATGAGTTGAAGGTTTGTATTTGGGATGCTGTTAAAATATATAAATACTTGTTTTTACAAAACATGGCATAGTGTATTTACACATTCTACTTAGTACCGTCACATATAGAAATATAGAGCATTGCTAGGATCTGATTATTGTAATGTGACGCTACCAAATTTGAACAACTTTGAAGATAATTGTAAAAGTGTTCCTTCGTGGGCTTGAATCATTATTTCATTCTTAACATTCCGCAAATAAATGCTTTTAGTTTTAATTTTATGATTTTATTTTACTTATCAGCAGTTCTTATATTTATAAATACATGTAGAGAGCTTTGAAACATGTCTGGTCCAGCTCTGTGTTTCAGCAGGTTCGAGTATCCAAAATGGAACACCTCCTAAATATTTTGTTTTTTGTTCAGGATATTTATTATTCGTTTAGATTATAATTTTCTAAAATTCTATATCACATATTTTAAAAGTGTTCCATTTGATGTAACGTTCCAATTTGTGTAGCGTTCCAATATATGTAGCGTCACGTAAAATATGATTATATTAGCGTAAATTCGAAAAAGACTACATTATAATTTTTAGCGCGGTTTAAATAGGTGCGATTCCGTTGTCCATTACCGAGAATACTCCTTTTACACAATTTAACACTGTACATGAATTAACACGTCAAAGACAACGCGCAAAGCGCTAAAATCAAGCTACTGCTAAAATCAACCTATTGTAAAAATCAGCATACTGTTATAAGTACGTTTAGAGCATTATATTTTTTCATTTTATGTTTAAAAAAATACTAATAATAATTACTTACGACAATAGCATCGTCCACAGTAATAACATATCCTCCCTTCGAAAGACGACTCGATCCTACTTGAATTGTATACAGACCTTTTCTGGAACTAAAACGACGTGTGACATTGTGAAGATATTAATACGTAAAAGGTTACCGTACATCAAGTAAGATTTAGTTATTGTGATAAAGAGCGGCCGTCCCGTTCTTCTGCTGGATATCACTTGCATTGTTATCAGCAGCAAATGATTTCATATTGATAAAATTCAGAATGATTATGGGTGAACTCTTTGTTCTTTTTATGTGTAAATCTAATTTAAAAAAACACACACACATATATATATACATAAATATTTCGTCTGTGCCCTGTACAGCCTTGGTAATTTATATTTTGTGGTGAGGGGAATAATTAACAAACAAAATGTTTTAATAGCAAAAGTCCAATCCCATATTGTGAAAAAGAAGATGTTTCATTTTATCAACTTAATTCACAGACAATATCATATCACCTCAGATTTATTACATATGGATTAGCATAAATGTATTTTTTATGATATTGTGCTATGATATAAAAATCAATATTATCGTACACTAATTTTCTTTTAATTTTCAAAACATTACGCCATTAAAATAATATCGTTCAATGATGAGCACCGTTATAAACCGTCGAGGTCATATTTTACTTTATGGAGTGGTAAAGTAAATCTTAAGCTAATCAATGATTATTATACGTACTCAAAATCAAGAACACAATGTGCTGCCGTGATGGCTGTCCATGGAGATACGATTACTGCTCCACAAACATGGGACCTGATGACCCGTAGGGAGGCCTGCCATGGATACTGACGAATGTCTGCGGGTTCACCATTTATAATCCTTGAAACCTAAAATATAAAAGTACCAAAATATATCATTGAATCTTGTATTGTGTTTGCTACGACATTGAATAAGTACACGTACATTTGCTTGAGGCGTGGCTACACACTGCCTGGCGATCGAGCAATTTGGTTATAACAGAACAACAATAAGGACACGGTATTACTTTGAGCAGTTGTTAATAGATTTATACCTTCAATCCACTTCGCATATGCCGATTGTTGATTTCATGACTGCCACTTTCACACGCTGCAAAATAAATAACGGGTGTTTTATGTATTGTTGTTACACAGCAAGTGTGAGGTATCGATGACCGGAATGATTGTAAAGTCACACCTTTTCAGACAAAGGAGTGGATCACATGACCTTTTTTATAGTGCTATATCACTGAAGCATTTCGCCGAAGACACCAAGCAGCACACCCCACCCAGTCACATACTGACAACGGGCGAAGCAGTCGTTCTACTCACTGTATACTGAGCGCTAAGCAGGAGCATAAACTGCCACTGGTTTAGGCTTTGGTGTGTCTCACAGGGGCGAACGCTCATCAAAAGTTCAAAAGTGAGGCGGTGTTAAGGGACACGTTAGGAAAAAGGAAGTTAGAAAGGAAGAAGAGAACAAATGAAACCTTAAATTTAGTCGCCTTTTACGATCATGCAATTATGGGCGGCTGGTAGGTGACGGTGTACACATCGTAAAATCGATACGTCACATAAACGGGTTGTGTAATAATTGTCACTACATCAGTGCTCCAGATATTTTTTGAGGGGTGGGTAATTGTGCTCGCACTTTTAACAGAGAGGGGTACAACGTTGACTTCTGTGCGAACCCAAAATTAACCGAGATATTTCGATATGTTATAGGGATATAGCATAAAGTAATCGATGAAAAGTTAGCAATTGTGCAAATATCTATCTGAATCAAGGACACAGATTATGTAGATTTACAAATACTGGAATAAATATGATTTTACTAAATTACTTCTGATTTTATTTTTGATGTAAGCGGTCATACTAATTGGGTTGAGTAATAACAAGTATTGTAGGGGTAGTTTGTACACGTTAATACAATTTTAAAAGGGTAATTGACAGGCTTTAATGGGTATTTTACCTGTGTACGCATCTTAATTGGTGCACTGCTACATTATCCAATTTTTTTATAACATAAACAAAATACTTACTTTACTATCTATGAAGACAAGTCAACATATCATAGCTTACCCACGAAGGTAATCAAACACATAGCTACAAAACGTTTCATGTTGCTGCCAGCATTCGCAAGGGGCGCACAATCCACAAGTGGTATTGGGTATTTCAGTCGATAACCGTTCTTCGCTATCACCTTTGGGTCAAGTTGACGTTGGTCCTAGAATAACCAAATGGGTTTGCGTTAACATAATTTACATAGTACCGGTAATTCTTTTATGTTTACTTGTCAACTACAAGACCCCTTGACAAGATTACTTTTATTGTCAAACGTTAATACTGGTGTAGGACTACACAACAGAACGTCCCACCTTTCCGTTTCGTAACCGACACATACTTCTTCTCCTTCACCCCTGTAGATTTAATATTTCCAGAACCCCTTTCCCTCTCTTCGATCTTTTTCATATCATAATTAATTAACTAATTATGATATATACAAATGTTCGGTTACATATTTAATAAATAATGTATCTTATATTAAAAACCATTATTCCGTTGTATCATGGGGAAATGCGATACAAAATACTAGTATAACCATTGTTTGTATAGCATTACTTTCTACTTGAAACATAAAACCAAACCGTACCCAACCCTTATCACTAAATAGCCATCCCCGACCTCCAGGAGGTACTGTACCAACTTATATTCGTGTTTTCATGTTCAACGACATTTTCACGGCACAGTGGGCCAACGCTATGAAAATGAAAAAACCGACTTAGGGTAACTGCAGTTACTCTAATACGTGATGGCGGCCTGTCGGATTATAGAATATTTTCAGGTATAACCGGCGTAATTTCTTGTAACACTATTAGACAGATATGGAGCGAAAGTACAGAGATCAAATGACGTTGGAATTGGTAATATAAAAGACAGTAAAGTGTAGCGATAAACGTCGTAAGAAATCGGTTTCTCGAATAACGGTACATTGCCCATGACTTTGCGTCGTTCTTCAATAGAATACGAAGTTATTACTTTGTTCAGAGGTGGATATAACGGCAGTAATTGTATAAAAGATATTATACGGCGTAAACTATCATCAGGATGTGACACTTATGATATTTATCAGGCTTCTACATCTGCTGCTGATAAATTAAACTCGCATGGATGCGCTTCATCTGCTGCTAATGAAATTAAACTCGCGTGAATGCGCTTTGTGCCTTGTTGAGTATATAAGTATGAAAAGGTGTTACCATGTGTATTTTAATTAGCTCTACAATTACCAATTGTCGATCATCTAGATATTCAAATAATAATAACTAACTACACCAGAAATGTGGAATTGATCTATAGAAAAAAAACCAATATATAGACAAAATATTCAATTTCGTTTCTATATAATGCGAAATCAGGCTCGACTTTGACGTTTACCTGGAATGAAGAATAAGTTAGTTTTTAACAAACATATGCATTGTATATCTTGTCATGTTATTCTTCTTAGTTTGCACTTAGTGCTTGATCAGTTATCTTAATTAGTTAAAATAATTATATACATAAATCAACCCTATTCTTTTGAATAAAACGTTGAAAGTGAAAAACGGATTTGTTTATTATAATGTCATCGTATCATCGCGATCACTTTTCCGGGAATGATTTTCCAAGTTTTCCTTAATGTTTATGATATATTGCGATATCATTCTTGAGTGAATTCAGCTTTAAATTGTATGGCTTATGTTCAAATCCTTAAGTGATTGAAAAACTATCTGTTTTTTGTTGTTGTTGTTGTTTTTTTTTTTTTTTTTTTTTTTTTTTTATACTAATCTTAAATATGTTCAAATGATTCATTGTTAAAATTTCTCAAAGTTTTTTGGGTTTTTTTTTACCTCAGAAACTAATTATGCCTACTCTCTAGCCATGGCGTTTACCACATTACGTGTATTTGTTACTATTTTATGTAACTTGTATACTTCATCTCATGAATATTGTGTTATTCCTTGCCTATTTTCCATTGTTATGAAAGAAATTGAAAATTGAAAAATATGAGAATCACAGGTGAATTTTCATGTTGATATCCACAGAGAAGTCAATGATTCTTACTGAAATGATCATCCTCGATATTTCAGGGGTTACTATCATTGTCGTTATATCTATCAATGGAATATGCCGTACATTGTGTATGACTGGGGTTTTTTAAGTCATGTGTCGCTCTCTCCGTAGTGTTCAAATGAAGTTTCTGCAGGCATGTGAATGGTACGTTGTTTTTTTCTCCTGAACTGCCTCTAGTTTTACTATGAGATAGTACAGGGGTGAATAAAAGGACAGTGACAGTAACCTCTGCAGTATCGATGATGTCAAACTAGCTGGCGTTCCAATATGGGTAAAACTACTCATATGAAAGAATGTATGTGCCAGTAAATCATGTTAAATACACAGTGAAAATATCTTGAAACGAAAATCAGGTCGATTTCAGATGACATTTATTCGGACAATATTACCTAAAAATAGCAAAACAAGAACTTTAAACGTGGAATTGACTTAAAATTCACTTAAAAATTTAATATGCTTATTTTGTTCACGTCAACTGGAGATGAAATTGAATTTGATGTTCTCTTCATTCAACAATGACCTCAACTTTTAGTCATTGACAGATCAACTTTGGGTCAAGCTATTTTCAGGTCAAATTGATCTAAACATATTTTATCCGTTATAATATAATATTTCACTTTCAATAATACAAATACATGAAAACCAATTAGCTATTAAATAATAACGGATTATTGAAGTCGAACAAAAAATACGAAAAGATGAAAAGAAAAAACGTCCCATTCATCCGAATAGAGAAGAGAGAAAAAGACTCGCTCTTAGATTCTTAAAACTATACTGATCAAGCGATTATAATTATCTGTATTTGATCAGAATGATTTAAAGCTTTAAATCAATAAGTAACCCGATTATATCAACTTTTTATCGTAAGCACTCTTATATATGTATTAGAATAATCATTTCCAAACTTTTTAGCATTTTTTTCTTTACTGAATTAAAACATACCTTCTCCAGTTGAGTTGATGTCACGAAGTGCGGTATCTTCCAACAATGCATTTGTATGTCACGTGTAAACGTTTTAATTGTTGACCTTCCTGTTTGAACCTGCCACGTGTTACACCTATCCTAAGTACTAATGAACATTAAATGGCGTGAAACATGGCGCCGTAAAAAAATGGTAATTTCTTGTTAATCAATATTCACTACCATTTACTTTACCTGGTCATTAATTGTCTGACGTAGGTGACAGTGTACACGTCATATTAGTCACAAATAAAATATTCACTTAAAGGCCCATTACCTTTCCGGAGCAAAATATAAAGGTTTGTTAAAAAACATTAATAACACCAGAAAATGCATACCGATGATCTAAAATAAGGTTACGACACCAAACATATGCAAGATTGCCTGCGTAATATATGAAAACAGTGGAGAGTCAATTCGCTGTTTTGCAGTCTGGCGCAGTGATAGTCAACTACCGCGCGGTATTTAGGACGACGGCGGGAAACATAATACGACCCGCGTTATGAAAATAAGTATTTTAATCAAATCTTTCAGAAGGTGATGATAAATATAGTATTAACGGTAAGTTAATATTTTTTAGGACTCTACAAAATTATCGATCTTGTTTTACATTCCCATTTTAAAAATCAAACGCCGTTTCGGAAAGGTAGTGGGCCTTTAACTCATCGGATGTTTCATTGAGAGCACCATAATTGCCTTTAAAGAGAAAAGAAAAAGTATATGTTAAAATGTTCAAGATTAAGCACGAAATATAATTTAATATACTGTAAACCAACTTTTTTCCGCGAGCGATTTACTTTCGCGAATTTCGCGATCACAGTAATTTCGCGAATTTTGATCTCCGGGAATGCATATGAACCTCACTTATATTGATATATATTTGCATTTAATTTTCAAATACGCTAAAGTTAATCTTCGCGAACGTATTTTTAAATATTTTAAATTGAAATCGCGAAATTAGGTAGCCGCGAAAGAAAGTTGGATTACAGTATCCATCATACATAGAATTTCTTTGTCCTTTTCTAACTTAACACACTCAAAACTACAATTGTAGAATCACGTTAATATTGTAGCTCACCTCTAGACAGCTAATGGTGTCGTCTTTAAGCGTTATAGTCAGGGGACGTTTATTCGACGTTTTAGTACACTGCAGGGGTTAGAAAAGTTAAGATATAAAAAATCACATTTTTCTAGTATCCTCTTAAATAAGAACTGCGGTAGATACCTAATCAGGGCAACCAACGATAAAGTTCCCCTTGTTAAACGTTATTGCGACCGTCAGGAAGGATTTGTTATTTTTTTTTGTGCCCATATGCAAAAGAGGTTGACTGTGGTTGACAGATTTAATAGTGATATGGAGAACGGACGTTAATGTGGAGCTGTTCAGGCAAGTTATTGCAGTTTCTGATTGTTTTTGGAATTCAAGAATGATGATAGAAAATACTTTCGGGAAAAGAGATGAAGAATAGTACTGGTTACTGATTTTAATTAGATTGCGTAACCACTAGTATGCCAGACAATGTTGTGTAAGATTTGTTTGCAGTATTACAACAGGCACAATAATGACTTCGAATATTAGGCTAGAAAACTTTTTCAAACCGCACAGACACTCCTTTCAAAGGGATTTAATGGCCAAAGTGATGGATTTCCTAAATGCCAGAATTTTCATGGGAAACCTAAGGTAAGTGTTATTTATTTAACATTTAATGCAACATTTGTTCTGTTTATCATCAATTTCTTTGGATACCAATGAAATGCAGTGTATAACTAGTTACCTTTCGTTATAAATCTGTTATATTAGCGCTTAAAGTTTAAGACCCCGTTTAAACTAGTATTTTGTATGCCTATATATCGCTTACAAGGTTTACTTGAACATACAGTTGCTAAAAAGTGTCTGCTTCCATTTTAACCTTAGATAACACTGTTGACTCGTAGAGTGATTTGTTTGTAAAATTTGGTAAAATATGCAAAAAAAATGTACATTTCAGTTTTAATTTAGTAAGTCTACATGGTTCAGCACATATTTTTGTCGCCAAATAACCATGCCGCTATGTTTACTAGTTTTGGAGTGCTTGTTTGACCGGGTTCGACTTAAAGCATAAACATCGAATCCTTTTTTTTTACATTTTCATCCAAATGGCGGCTAGATCTGGCATATATGGGACATCCAAATTGATACCAATGAACATAGAATATCAATACTATAAATCAATACTATAATGACATCTGAACATAGTGGGAACAATGTTTTTAATGTGTTTTTTTTTCTTTCTCAAAACTAGTCTTCGTTTCATGTTTAGTGTTTCTAAAAGTATGTAATATAAATATTTAAGATGATCGAAATGCCTTCCTATATGTTGTATTTGCATCATATAATCTACAGCCGCCATTTCTTGACAAGGCTCCGATTTCTCGAAACTAACTTAAGTCAAAAATTTCTCGAAACTAACTTAAGTCAAAAACTGACTAAAGTCATAAATTTTCATATAAGTTACATAAGGAGAAAAACTTAAGTTTTGACCTAAGTCTACACTGAAGTTTCGAGAAATCGGGGCCTGGTCAAAAATAGACTCGATGTGTATGCCTTTTGTAAAGTCGAGTCCTAGTACATGCTAGCCTAAACACTAGAAAACATAATGACATGGTTATTTGGTTAAAGATATATGTACCGAACCCTATAGACTTACTTAACTGAAATTTACATATTTTGCCAAAATTTGCAACCAACACAACAATCTACGCAATATATAAGGTAGGCATGATGCATATACACTTTTTAGCAGCTTAGTTATGTTTAAATATACCTAAGAAATGATATATAGTCAAACAACATATCTAAAACCTTAAATTTATTTCCGCGAATAAAATGGAAGGAATTAAAGATGTAAAGATGCTCCACCGCCGACAGAGCATAAATGATATTCATTATTTGAACAATAATTGGTGTTTAATCGTGTATATATATATATGCCTAATTAACACACAAAATATAATTTTTTCGCCTTTAGTGCATGCGCGATCATTACTTCTTATTCCATATTAGATATAGTACCACGGATTTTTTTCGGATGCAATTAATTATTTTTCATATTTTTAACTTATAGTAAAATTATAAGCTCAAACTCTTCAATGGTGGAAATAGTGTAAAGTAAGTAACTTTTGTAACTGAAGAAAAATATTAAATCGTCTGCTCCTGTTTTGGATAGTGAAAAAATACCATTTGTCAGCGGTGGAGCATCTTTAAAACAACCTTTTTAGTTTCTTACTATCAAAAATAAACAAATATCATAAGGGAAACCTTCTTTGGCGAAATTTTCTCTCCGCTTACAGTTGTTCATTCATCATTTATTGGAAGCTATTAGTAATATTTATGTTGACCAATATGAGATAGCTACAGAGAAGTAATTCATAACTTCATTTACCAATAGTATGCTTTGTTCCCATCCATATCCGACTCTAGACAGTTATCAAGCGAAGGTTTTGGCCCGGTTTGCTGTTGGTTTATCAGCTGGCTTAAGACTTATCTTGTTTAAAGTTAAATGTGCCGTAACTGGCCGAAAATTTGGACATGTTACTTTTTCTTGAATTATCTATTTAAAACCATAAGTTTTAATGAATAAAGCTGTGAAAATCATTCAAATGGACAGACAAACATATATAATGCCTTATAAACGTTAGTAAGAACAAATAGGTTATGCACTGTTAAATTCTTGTTTTTTATGCCTTATACATATTTAGATGGAAACATACCTTCAGAAATCACTTATGATACTGTATAAATGTGCAATGAAATTGGAAACAACAATATGGCTTCATGGTCTGACCGTATGTACTCATTTCACTACACTGAAGAACTGCCGAAAATAATTTTCAGCTCTTTTTTGTAGTTGTAAAATTAAAACCAATGCATTGAAAGTATTGTAATTCTCAAAATGTTGGTAACTTTTGGAATAACATATTAAAAGCTCTTCTTGATTCGTGACTATGAAAAACACGGCACATATAGCTTTAACCAATCCAAATTACCTCTGTTACCTCTTCTTAGACACCGTAGTTAGCTGGTTCCAGCTAGTTGTGGCGCGTTTTGTTCATTTACTAAGTTGTTGTTGTCCGGTTGTGCCATAATAAATCTGGGGTAAAACCTGCATGGTACTGAATTCCAGTGAGTGTTCAGTCGGTTTTTAAACGAGTTTAGAGTAGGGGCTTCAACTACGAAGTTTGGAAGGGAGTTCCACGAATCTACCACTCGCCGACTAAATATACTTTGTGTAACTTTAGTCCTGCTTTGTTTCTTAAAGAGTTTTAAAATATTACCTTTAGTACTAGCTGAAGACATTGTAAATAACCTGTCTTTATCTAGTTTATCTATTCCATTCAGAATTCTATAGACTTCGATAACATCGTTCCTTTTATCTCTATATTCTAAGGTGGGAAGTCCCAACTTTTTAAGTCTTGAATGGTAGATTTTCAATAGAATGAACTCTTTTAGTGGCTCTTCGTTGGACGTTTTCAAGACCGATCTGATCTTTTCTTAGCAGTGGAAACCATACCTAGGTTGCATATTCTAAGTTGGGTCTAATTAGGCTTTTGTATAGGGTTAAGAACATAGTTATATCTATATAGACAAATGTCCTGAATATTAGCCCCAGTATGCAATTTCCTTTGTTAACTGCTTGACTAACAAGCTGACTAAATTTAAGTTTGTTGTCGAAAAGTACACCTAAATCTTTCTCACACTGTACCTTCTCTATTTGTTCATTTTGTGGGAAGGAATAATGTGTGTCTTGTTCTAGATTATCTATATTGAGGTGTTTGCATTTTTTAGTGTTCTTTTGCACTACACTGTCTATGTCGGCTTGAAGTTCTTGAGACTCGGTAGGGCTATTGTTGTTTCTAAAAAAATTAGAGTTGTCAGCAAATAGTTTTATTGTGCTATGTTGGACTACTTGGGTAGGTCATTGATATATATATATCAGAAATAGAACAAGACCTAAGACACTACCTTGTGGTACACCACTAGTCACATCTACTAGTCCAGAAGTTTCACCATGAATAACAACTCGTTGTTGTAGGTTGGATAAGAAGTCTTCTATCCACTTCAGTATTTTTCAATGATACCGTAACCCTTTAGTTTTTTTTAAGTAGATGTTTGTGAGGGACTTTATCAAAAGCTTTACTGAAGTCAATATAAATTGAATCGACATTACTCCCTTTGTCTATGGCTTCTGCCCAGTGTTCAAGGACCTCCAATAGATTGGTAGTACAGGATTTGCCAGATCTGAAGCATGTTGATGTTCTGTGAAGAGATGATTCCTGTCCATATGATCTTCGAGCTTGTCCCTAATGATTCTTTGGAGAATTTTGCCTGGGATTGAAGTCAGACTTATTGGACGGTAGTTCTTCACTTTATTGTGATTCCCACTCTTATATAAAGGAGTCACATTTGCAATTCGCCAGTCGTCTGGAATTTTTCCTTCGTCTAAAAATCTCCTGAATATAATTTCCAAGGGTTGTGATATTTCATTTGAAGTTTCAACAAGAAGTTTAGGATGGAAGATGTCAGGCCCTGGAGATTTATTAGGGCTTAATTTCTTTATAGATTTTTCAATTAGATTCCCGTCGAATTCGATATCATCAAGTTCTGTTTGATATGGTCTCTCTTGGAAGTGTTGTGGATCTTCACTTTCTGGTGGGATAAAGACTGATCCAAAGTAGTTATACAGCTCGTTGGCGGTATCATAGTGGCTAGTGGTGTTAGTACCATCCGCTTTTACCACGTTGGTTAGACATTCTTGTTCGTGTTTTTTCTCCGACACATTTCCAAAAGAGCTTGCTGTTATCTTTAATGTTTCTTTTCATAATAATAGTGTGAACGTCGAATCCGTCGTATTGATAAATATTTCAGGAATGTTTCATGATTATGGTTTTTATTTCAAAATCTGTACTATTTGATATTTGTTTATCAAGTGCCGTTGAAATAAATAGCCAAACATAATACTTTTCCTCTGTCATTAAAACACGACACATCCTTAAACGACATTGTTATGTTAGTGTTAAATTGACGTTACGTTATTCAAACCAAATTAAATTGAATGACAGATATACAGCCGTGACCTTGTCGCCTATTCAGTCTCGCAGGGGTCAATTCAGTCTCGCAGGGGTCAAATAGTCCTCGACCTTATGAACTTATAAAACAAAACAAATTACAAATGTTTGTATATATATATTTTATTTTTTCTGTAACTACAAATGTACTATGGACATCAAAATCAGAAACATTCTTATATTCACAGATCGACACTCACATTAGTCAAAATGAAAATGTTTGTCATAATAACAATAATATTACAGGATGATTAGGTACATGATGGAAGTAGCTGATGACACAACAGTTATCAAATGCTGATAATAGGTCAAGCACAATTCAAATGTAATATTAGAGGAGGAGGAGAGGAATTGACAACATGTAGACAGGGCACAGCAGTTTTGCTAGAACAGAGAGTTGAGCCAGTCTGACAGCTATCCTTGTCTGTGGGTCTATCCCAGCAGTACCAAAACTAACCGAGTCTGGTCTTGTATGTGTCTGGTCACATTATGTAGACAAAGCTCTCCACAGAAAAAGTATGGCTTATATTAATTTCAGAAACTTCACAATTAATATTCAAATACGTCTTTCAACAAGTAACAAGTGTTCCCGCAGACAAGGATAGTTGTCATTATACACAGGCACCTGAGCTGCAACATTCATGAACGAGTAGTTTGCTTAATTCATCTATGGCTATAAATCTCTTGGACGGTTTTGGACAAAAGCTTTTTTCATAAGATATCAGGAAAGAAACATTATAGAATTTATTTTAATCATTATAACAATTAGTAAATATATCTTCTGACATATATTGCCCAAGGGAAATTATACAGCCAAAATTGAACAAGGAATTGTATTCCATTAATTAAGAGTGCAGATGACCTCAAAAGTCCAGCCGACGTTAAGAATGAGTCAAAAAGAGAAACAATTCATACAAGTTTTCGTCTTTTCTTGCTTCCTGAGTACAGAGAGTACATCCATGTCTGAATAGTCATCGTTCAAAACTAGACTTATAAACATTTATTCTGGTACCTTTCGTCTTGATCAAATCATCAAAGGTACTGTTAAATGTATTTTGTGTTGTTCAGATTTTCTTTATGTTATCTCATGAGATTCAGCCCCCGCCCCTTCCCCAAAGACAATTTGTTGTCAACCTTTACCTTCAACATACATCAAAGTGGCATCCTTATATTAGCAATGACAATGTGCAAGCGAAGTTATTGGTAATGAAACATTTTTGTTGTTGTGTATACTACCGTTTTTAAATTTAAAACAGATATACATACGTTTAAACGGTAAAAATTTTAATGCTTTAGGAAGGAAGGCAATGTCTTAAATGTAGATTATCATTATCACATCTTCCATAAGGAATCCGGCGAGCCGTCTGTCTATCGCACGAGCAGGCCGGGATATTTTAGGGGTGACAATGGTACATCTATAAGAAAGACATACATACAAGGAATAGGTGATAGACAAAGACAACACAATATGTTAATAAATAGACAATTATAGGAAGACTTTGCCTACCCTTATATGTCTCAATGGCACGACCTTGTAAAAACCTCAAGCGGTTCCATTGAGATAAAAAGGGGTGACTATGAATAGAAAAATGTTTAAAACCTTTCTTCCAATAACTGTTAATGTACTGGCACAAATTTAAAAGGATAAAACTTATTAAATGAGACACGATAAGATAATAAAAAGGAAGGGTCTTGTACAAAAAAAGTCGTATCCTACATTACTAGTCTTTACAACCTCACAAGGACCGAAAAATGGTCAACTTTCTATTATCGATGATTTTATCAAATTAAAAGGCATGGAATGATAATTTTAATTAGATCAATTCATGTTGTAGTATCGATTTAGATCAAAGTCTTCAAAATTAACAAAGTTTGGCATGTTGATAACTCTTCAAGAACCGACATCCATTAGTGACGTTTTTGTTTCATAAACACAGATGTTATACTAAACACATGATTAAGAAACTTTATAATTGTTAAAGAAATTAAAAAAAAACAATCTTTGTTGTCATGCCAACAACTATTTTAGTACATTTTCTTTCACATTCTCACATTTACGAAATCTCACATTTTCTGATGCATGAAATGAAATGAAAATATTTTTAAATCAAGCATATGATAAGTATACGCTCATAAAAACTGTATTGATAAACTCTCTACACGAGATAATGTGACATGAAAATATGTGTGTGTGTAGTTACGATAAACATGGAGATATTCTAGTACACTCGTTCAATTAAGGCCTGGTCACGGGTACCAGAAAGCGTTAGCTTTTTGTCTGAAATTATGCAATTTCACATTAAAGCTTACACAATTTAAACATTGTTAGAAAAACAATATTATCATAAAAATTCGGGACAAAAGAATAATTTTCTACTCGTCATTTAAATATGCCTTATCTTTAAAACTTGTTCCGTTGTTTTTTTCTTGACTCAAATACCTAAGTATCAGGAATACAAATATCTTAAAAATTTCTTACAAAAGTTAGAATATTGATAAAACCAAATCCAAGGTCAATACTACCAAGGTCAATGGAATGTCGTCAACCAAATTAAGAATATACATGACCATGTGCCTTTATAACGATATATTTGATTAGTCTGTTGGATGATCATAAATTATACAACATAATGAGTTGACATGGAAACATTCTACCTGTAGTTTGTAGTCTAGTATTTACATAGGATAATGTGTCGGGTCTGGGTTAGACATCTTCTCGTCACCTTGTTGTAGTGACAGAACAAAAATGTCAGGATAATATTTCGATATTACACTTACTATTCAATATTCTTCCATTTCTATTAGAGATTTCCAACTCGTTGAACATTGAATTAAAACATTAGGTTCATTACTATGATTTTATACTACATATATAATTTCATTCGTGACTAATTAAAATAATCCACTAAAATATTTGCACACGTTTTTGTGCAATAGAAGCAGTACAACAATATTTACCAACTAGTCTCCAATATAAAATTTGGACAAATGCATAAGAAAATCAGGTGGAGATAAATTTCAGCAATCAACAAAATACGGCCAAAAAAATACAGTATTCATCTTATATACAAGACTATTGGCCAAAATTATCTACAACAAAATATTTTGACTTTCTAAAATTTCCCTGTTTAAAAAATGTATCTGTAATTGAATCAGTTAACGAGACTGTGGATAAGCAACACTTCTGAGTCCTATTTAGTGTAAATTGTACCACATTGCTTTCTAGCACTCGTTTCTCGACACAATCACATACAAACAAATAGTGATACAACATAATAATCATTTCTCCCTGAATTTAAAGACAAAATGACAGGACACTTTTTGTGTAGTCAATTTACATGCAGTGACATGTACAAATGATATCAAATCAATTTTTTTTCTGTTGAAAAAGAGTAACATAAATACAATCAACAAGAAACTAAGATTATATTCCATCTTTTTGCAATACAAATAATAATCTTTTCTTGCGAGTAGAATTAATAGTTCTGACACCTATTTTTCAGAGTATCGAACAGTATATTGATGAGAAGAAACTAATGACGTCACAATCAATAACTATTCCAAGAGCAGATACTGTAGAACAAGGGAAGTAATCACCATCCTCAAGTTCTACATGACAATTATTACATGTAAAAAGATTCTGTATTTGTTCAAATTTATTGATACTAATTATCAAATATGACGATCCATAAATACTTTATTTTTTGTTGCGATACACAACATGGGTGTTGATTTACTTTAGATATAAATTGAAATGGAAAATTTAGAAATTAATCATTTCATTATGAAAATAATCAAGTTATGCTACACGATAATGAAAGAATTGATTCAAAAAGGAGTGCATGATGTGTTTTCTACACAATTCAGATCCTCAATGTGTAGCAAATGAAAACACTCAGAAACATGTCAAGTGAAATCTGATATTAGTGAAATATATCTATACATGTATGTACAGTGTTACTATGATTTCTAAATAGCCTCACTGCTTAATGGCATATTAAAGTCAACAATGACGTTCCAATTTGTCTTTGTTCCGGCCGGTGGATGTGCATATGAGAATCACTGTCAGCTCTCAAGTCAAAGCCTGTATGACACTTTAGCTGGCTTTCTATATGATTTGAATATCATACTAATAATAAATATACAAATAAAAAGGTGTCAAAAATTGATTACAGTATAAAAAAATAAAATCTTGTAAGAACAAGTCTTCCCACCCTGCCCTCCCAGCATGTGTTCCCGCTAACACTTATCAACAGTTACTTGAATTCCCCAGGACACCTTTGCCGACAGCGGCACCAACGCTGCTCCTCAAGAGAGTTTCATCATGGATAGACTGGGCTTATTAACAAGATTAAATTGGTCTACATATTGCATTGAAATACAAAACTCTGAAAAATATTTTGCATTCCTTTTGACATTTTCTTCACGAAAAATGACATGATATCTGTTAGGAGCTTAAAAGGTTGTTCCAGATTGGTGCAAGTTTTATATCTATTTCCTTCCAAAATGGAGATGTAAGCCAGAGTCCACCTCCTTTCTGATCTCTGCTCACGCGTAAAACTCTTTCTCTGGTGCCTTCATGTAGGAATAGTTTGTGAATTTCTGTTCCTCTAAAGCGTAGCTGCCTTCGTCCTTCTTTCGCATACGATATACAATGAACATAACCAATAGAATAGCCCCTAACAAACCAACCACGGCTCCGGCTATCACAGCTGAAACGAGAATGGTTAGTGTGTAGAAATGATCAGCATCAACATCTAACATGTGTTAAGTTGAATGTAAAATTCAATTTTGAAAATTTTTTGAAAAATTAAAAAAAAAAAAAAAAAAATCAGCTAACATGGCTGACATTAAATAAACAGTCCTGAGCAATATTTAGGGACAAAGCTTATGCAGGAAGTCTACAGTAAAGTAAATTGTAGTGAGATTAATTAGTTATCAAGGTAAAATCCATGATATGAAATTGTTTGCTTTTAATATGGAGTCGAAGAGCATGAATCAGGGAGCATGATGGATCTCCATCTGGATCATGTAAGAGGTACGTTGAAATGAAGATAACAGAAAAACGAGAAAGAAACTTACCTCCCATAACAAATGGTTTTGCCAGAAATTTCATTTCACTTTCGCTCTCATGTGACTGGCTGCCGCTAGTTAGATTATCTTCTTCTTCAGGTTCCTGGGGCTCAATGGGATCCACTACAATGTCCTTTGGCTTGGGTGTGGCTTCAAGGTCTGGGGCCCGTGTAGAAACAACTATAAACAGTATTCATGACATTAGACAAATTATAAAGCACAGCAGGGTGTATTTTGTGATATTTTACATTTTTTTAAAGTTAAACACTTGTTATCGAAGTTGTTAGGTCAAAATGATGTATATATTTCAGTGTAATTTAAACGGCACACACACATTTAGTGAGTCTATTCAGTGTACAGAGAGGTTTTGATAAACAGGAAGTTCTCATTCACTGTAATGCAGTTTACCTGTAAAGGATTTGTTTAAACCTCTAATCTTATTACATGAAGAGAAATTATTTATTTTTCTCTGTATTATACTGAGGATTGGTAATTTGTTACCACCGCTGTTTTAGCCCAATACTTATTGATTATGATATTGGACTCTTTTTTAATTCACATACATTTTAGTTGTCTATCCTAAGAGTACTTTTAGAGAAATACTAGCTTTTAATTATTCAAGTTTCAAAGCAGAAAAATTAAAGAATTGATCAATTGAAAGAAATTTTGCAATTGTTAAAATAATTTTGATCTACACATCATATGTTAACAAAGCACATGATTTTTATTGGTCTAAGGGAGGTAACTCCGACACTCAGCTTGAAGCATAAACAAGAAAGATAACTCTAGCAGCTTTAAATCCAAACCAGTCGCATTACAACTAAAAAGAGAATTAAACATTGACGGAGAGAGGAGAGCTAAAATAATCCATGCAAGTGGTAAGTAGAGAAAGAGAAAAGGTTAAGACAACATGCTAAAACATATACAAAATTCAAGGCCAAAGACTTCAATGTATGTGTCTGACTGGTAATCTGATTTTAGTTTCCAAGTCAGCACTTATTCTCAGTAACGAGTTGTAATCGTGCAGAGTATTCCAATAATTATCTTAAGCAGATATCAATTGTTACATTATTTGTAGAAGGGAGTAGTTTCTTTCTGATGTAACATAAAATATCTGCCATCAGATAACGCCATCATTGAAAGTCCTTGACCTTGGTGTTTATTGCTGTGACCTATTACTATTTGTTAGCTATAAATAACTACTATTTCTGTGGCTGTTAGTTTACACATCCGTAACACTCGGTTATTGATACCCACACTGTGTATCCATCAACATCAAAATTATTAGTGAACAATCAGGTTTTGTGTTTTTATAAATAAATGTTAGTGGTTTTTTATTTGTATTTCTTTAAAATGTAATATTCAGTGTTAAATTTTTAGATTAATAATGAATGGTATAATAAATACTTATTTTTGTTTTTTTAATACAAAGGCAAAATTTTAACTCGGATAAAAAAATTGTTGTTCACATCTGAATAACAGCTTTTATCTTTTCGTCCCAAATCCAGAAAAAAATCTCAACAATCCAAAATAAAGCCATCCATTTCTTCATCCACTGACCCTATCGCCCCCATCCAAGTCCTTCACTGACCCTATCGTCCCATCCAAGTCCTTCACTGTATCTCTCCCTGTCCCTCTGCCCCTCTGTCAACATCCCATCCTGTCCCTACTCCTCCATGTCCTCACCCTCCCTGGCTCTCGCCCTACACTCTCTATCCCCACCCCTCCATGTCCCTGTCCTCACCCTCCCTGGCTCTCGCCCTACACTCTCTATCCCCACCACTCCATCTCACTGTCCCAACCCTTCCCTGTTCTCGGCCCATACATGTTCCTGCCGTCTGCGGATCCTGCTGTACTTACATTCCGGATCAATATAATCAATGATTACTGGGGGATCTGTATCCAATTCATACTGAAAAACAAAACAGAAACAATTATCATTTTTAGGTTTTTTCACATGACTGGAAAATTCCTCATGAATTAACCTTTTAGCAGATATGTTTTTTCCCAATACCAAAATCTATTTTTAACCTTTTAAATATTATAGGTAAATTAACAAACGTATTCATATTTACAGAACACGCAAGTATTTATTTACATGCGTATAAACGTGCTTTTGTCATTTTGTAGGTATTTTCAATATAACTTTAAAGAGCATGGTGTTAGTGATTTGGTCATGATAGGGGAACTTTTTAGTGATTTATGAGACACGATTTAGAAATTATTTTGAACTAAAATCTTTTTGGAAACAGTGAGAGAACAAGTGCGAAACAGCTGCAGCCCATAAAGAAACTTCACAAATAACAAGGTTTACACCCATTGGAGCAGATAAATTTCTGTCCATTAAAACTACTTTTATTTTATTTTTATTCTCAGGCTTCATTTTACATCATAAAGAATGTATTATACACATAACATATTGATGCTTCCTTTCACCTTCATCTTACAAGATGTACTATATTTTTCAAGGTTACACAAGCATATAGTATCATTTGTATATATATAGTGTGCTAATATTCACGTTTTTATAAGGATTTTCAGTTTTACGTAAGCAAGTTGACATCAAACCAAAAATTTACAACCAATAGACATGTCAGTTTATTATAAGTTTTTTCATTCCTTCAAAAATTATATTATTAATTAATACTGAAGATGTGAAAATTTATGCGAGGGGGAATTTTATGCTAATTATGCCTGAGTTGCTTAATTGCGACAATTTTTCCCGCACATAATATTTGTAAACAGTCTAAAAGTGTATCAATCGCATAAATAAGAACACCGGGATAGGTTAAAGATGCTCCACCGCCAACAGAGCATAAATCATATTCATCATTTGAACAATAATCGGTGTTTAATCATGTATTTATATGTCTGATTAACACAGAAAATAATACTAAATAATTTATTTTGCCTTTGGTGCATGCGCAATCAGTACTACCTTCCATATAGGATATAATACCACGGAATTTTTTCGGGATGCAATTAACTATTTTTCATATTTTTAACTTTAAGTGAAATTAGAAGCTCAAACTTTTCAATGGTGGTAATGGTGTAAAGTACGTAACTTTTGTAACTAAAGAAAAATACTAAATCGTCTGCTCCTGTTTTTGATAGTGAAAAAAAATCATTTGTCAGCGGTGGAGCATCTTTTAATGCATGGAAATCAGGAAATTAAGCGAAAATATCCATGTTTGCAGCATTTAAGCATTGTTCTCAATATCTTTTGGGGTTATGAAGTCATAGACAGAAAACGGAAGGAAATTCTTCATAGTTGCGAAACGTCCTTAAAAATTTACGTGATTTTACCTTCTTTTACCATAAAACAAATTGAGTTGAGGCGCATTGATATCTAATCCAATAATTCAGTTTGGCCAATGACTGTGCCGCTTTTAAAATTCCCCCAAAAACATTCTGTATTTATGACGTCATAATAGTTGACGTACAATACTTTCGGTCTATGGAGAAATAACCTCAAAGATCTTACCAATAGAAATGAGTGTAAAATATGAAATTAAATCATTCCATACTGAATCACCTGTTGGCCGTTTCTTAAACAATTGTTTTTTATCCCAAGCCCATTAATCAATAAAATATAAAATATAAACTTTATTTATTTTACATCGATTACGAAACAAGTTATACAACTTATGCAAATCACTCTCGATGGCCTGGATGTAAGTGCGCGAGGGATCTTAGTGTGGGAGGAAACCGGAGTGCCCGGAGAAAACCCATGTGATCGGGCAGGTGACCCCTAACCTTTCACGTCCATGCCGGGGATCGAACCCCGGCCGGCTAGGTGAAAGGCGTATGTAATTTAACCACTAAACCACTCAATCACACTAATCAGTATATCATACTTACTCCGTGACCAGGTTTCTTCTTGTCCTTAGGCTTGCTGGTAACCACTGCTGGAGTCGTGCTGACTTTAGTTGTCATTGTCTTTTCTGTAGTCGCTATACACAAAATATCACCATTATATACCCCATTATAAAACAATGTGACCCTCCATCTAATGACAAGGAGCACCTGGTCAGAAATCCCCATCGGTACACAATACTATGGGTTCATTCTCATTTAAGACAATGAGAATACATCCTCTTTTAATCCCAGCTTTGATTGTTTCTAGTTAAAATCACAAAATTTATCAGGACTTAAACTCCATTGAAAGTTATGAAATCGGTATTTCTATATCCAAATACTCATGTTCAAACAAAACAATGGAATTAAAGATGTGATAAGATTTGGTTTTGAAAGAACCGAAAAACATTGCATTGGTGAAAGTTATAAAAAAGAATCTACCAAAAAAATCTATTCTACTTGTCATCCAATGGTTAACATGCAGTTGCTGACCTCAATCATGAATCACATGACCTAGGTCACATGACATGTAGCGACGGATGAGTTGGAAACATGCAACATTAACATCGAACTGTTAACTACTAACGATAAAAAACAAGAGGATTCATGATTTGCACCAAATCAACTCATAGCGCAAACGATTGTGACAGAAAAATCACTTGCCATGTGCTTTTGAAAATTAAACCGATGTGGCTGATGAAGTTGACTTATGGAGTTGAATGATGGTTTCAGGCAACACAGAAGTATAGCAGCATGTAGCTGGGTTACATAATTAGGGGAACTATCTACAACGAGCAGGACACATTAGGATCAACATTATTCATATTTGGTCATTGTAATTATCATGCCTTTACACAATAACAAACTTCCTTCATATTTTAAGCGACCTTTTCTCCATACTCTTGATACAAAAACACAATATCTGAAATTTAGACTTTTTTCAATTAACTGAACATATCCTTATGTTTCTTTGCTCAATAGGTTTTAAGTAGGTTTAAAAACTAGATTTTCTGATAGATCAACATTATTTGAAGTATTCTACACCAGGGACATTTTTTGTTTATTTTCTAGATATATACCAACTGTTCATGGTAATGTTTGATATTTCAGAGACACACCAGGGACATTTTTTGTTTATTTTCTAGATATATACCAACTGTTTATCTTAATGTTTGATATTTCAGAGACACACCAGGGACATTTTTTGTTTATTTTCTAGATATATACCAACTGTTCATCTCAATGTTTGATATTTCAGAGACACACCAGGGTCATTTTTTGTTTATTTTCTAGATATATACCAACTGTTTATCTTAATGTTTGATATTTCAGAGACACACCAGGGACATTTTTTGTTTATTTTCTAGATATATACCAACTGTTTATCTTAATGTTTGATATTTCAGAGACACACCAGGGACATTTTTTGTTTATTTTCTAGATATACACCAACTGTTCATCTCAATGTTTGATATTTCAGAGACACACCAGGGTCATTTTTTTGTTTATTTTCTAGATATATACCAACTGTTTATCTTAATGTTTGATATTTCAGAGACACACCAGGGACATTTTTTGTTTATTTTCTAGATATATACCAACCGTTTATCTCAATGTTTGATATTTCAGAGACACACCAGGGACATTTTTTGTTTATTTTCTAGATATATACCAACTGTTTATCTTAATGTTTGATATTTCAGAGACACACCAGGGACATTTTTTGTTTATTTTCTAGATATACACCAACTGTTCATCTCAATGTTTGATATTTCAGAGACACACCAGGGTCATTTTTTGTTTATTTTCTAGATATATACCAACTGTTTATCTTAATGTTTGATATTTCAGAGACACACCAGGGACATTTTTTGTTTATTTTCTAGATATATACCAACTGTTCATCTCAATGTTTGATATTTCAGAGACACACCAGGGACATTTTTTGTTTATTTTCTAGATATATACCAACTTTTCATCTTAATGTTTGATATTTCAGAGACACACAAGGGACATTTTTTGTTTATTTTCTAGATATATACCAACTGTTTATCTTAATGTTTGATATTTCAGAGACACACCAGGGACATTTTTTGTTTATTTTCTAGATATACACCAACTGTTCATCTCAATGTTTGATATTTCAGAGACACACCAGGGTCATTTTTTGTTTATTTTCTAGATATATACCAACTGTTTATCTTAATGTTTGATATTTCAGAGACACACCAGGGACATTTTTTGTTTATTTTAGATATATACCACGTTTATCTCAATGTTTGATATTTCAGAGACACACCAGGGACATTTTTTGTTTATTTCTAGATATTACAACTGTTTATCTTAATGTTTGATATTTCAGAGACACACCAGGGACATTTTTTGTTTATTTTCTAGATATACACCAACTGTTCATCTCAATGTTTGATATTTCAGAGACACACCAGGGTCATTTTTTGTTTATTTTCTAGATATATACCAACTGTTTATCTTAATGTTTGATATTTCAGAGACACACCAGGGACATTTTTTTGTTTTTTCTAGATATATACCAACTGTTCATCTCAATGTTTGATATTTCAGAGACACACCAGGGACATTTTTTGTTTATTTTCTAGATATATACCAACTTTTCATCTTAATGTTTGATATTTCAGAGACACACCAGGGACATTTTTTGTTTATTTTCTAGATATATACCAACTTTTCATCTTAATGTTTGATATTTCAGAGACACACCAGGGACATTTTTTGTTTATTTTCTAGATATATACCAACTTTTCATCTTAATGTTTGATATTTCAGAGACACACCAGGGACATTTTTTGTTTATTTTCTAGATATATACCAACCGTTCATCTCAATGTTTGATATTTCAGAGACACACCAGGAACATTTTTTGTTTACTTTCTAGATATATACCAACTTTTCATTGTAATGTTTGATATTTCAGAGACACACCAGGATCATTTTTTGTTTATTTTCTAGATATACACCAACTGTTTATCTTAATGTTTGATATTTCAGAGACACACCAGGGACATTTTTTGTTTATTTTCTAGATATATACCAACTGTTCATCTCAATGTTTGATATTTCAGAGACACACCAGGGTCATTTTTTGTTTATTTTCTAGATATATACCAACTTTTCATTGTAATGTTTGATATTACAGAGACAAGAGATTCAGACAACTAAACTTTATCTAAATCTCTTCAAAGGTTTGCAATGCAACAGGCCACTGTTTATACCATAATAGGGACCTGTGGTATCTGTAGGTACATATACATAGTTAACATGTTATTTTCTTATTTTACAATATTAAGATGTTTGTTTGTTTACTTTTACGTCCTATTAACAGCCAGGGTCATGTAAGGACGTGCCAGGTTTGTTGGTGGAGGAAAGCCGGAGTACCCGGAGAGAAAAACCACCGGCCAGCGGTCAGTACCTGGCAACTGCCCCACATGGGATTCGAACCCGCATCCCAGAGGTGGAGGGCTTGTGGTAATATGTCGGGACATCTTAACCACTCGGCCACCGCGGCCCACCCACACAATATTAAGAACCTGTGATATATACTGGATACTTATATACTTAACATGTTATCACATTGACTCTAAACTGAGCATTTCCACAGAAGAGAACAGCGTGTGACACACGAAAATGTGTGTGGTTTGGCCCGAGGTCATACTGGATCCGTTAATGCTATTGACTATATAGGATGGCGTAAGACTACAAACCCTTTGTCTAAGAGTGCAACTTAGACAAGCATTTGTACCCTAAAAATCCATTCCTGGAATGTGTGGGTTTTTTTCTCTCTTGGGACAAAATTGAATTTCAGTCTGGCAAGCAATCCATATTCAAAAGTCAGTGACTGTAGATGTTAGTACAGCAAGTATAGAAAATCTAGTCCCTCAAACCCTGCACTATGTGTACCGGCCCTGATTTGAGGAAGAAAAACAATTATTTTGCATATGAAAAATATTCTAATCTTAAAATATTTATTAAATTCTATTTGAAAAATTACTAATGAACTTATGTATTCCTAATCTTCTTACCTCACATACTTTAATCCTTATCCAACTATATATAATTTAATCTTCATCTTTCAAGTCTCATATCTCCAATGTCTAAGCTTAAAGTTTCCTTCTCACGAAGCGTTTTAGAAATACCCAGTACACAATTTCTTTTGTAGATAATTAACATTCAAACTTTATTGATTTTTGAATATCCGTTACATCTGTATTGTGCAATTTACAAAATGTGTGCAGTGCTACAAGATAAACCAGCTAAGATATAAAAATAAAGAATGAAGACAAACCACCAATATATAAAAGTTGTAGAAAACAAACCACCTACAGTTCAATGAGAGAGAAAAAAAAGTCACCTAAATCCATAAAATACATGACGAGGTAATTACGAGGAAGATGAAAGGTAAAGAGAGACTACGAGGTTAACATTCTGGTTAACACAAGAACAGAACATGTCCTAGTGACATTATAGTTTTATCACCTACAGTTTTCTAATAAGCCACTCCTACATCAACTCGTAATCCACGGTCTCTTATTTTTCTTTCTTTTTTTATCATCTTGTTATTCAATTCTATTGAAGAATTTTTCATTCCTAGTAATCTTTAAAATTTCTAAGATTTCGTTATCATTTAAAATATTATTGTTTTTAGCTTGGTTAGATATAATGCTTCATTTTCTTTATAATAATTGATTTTCTAATGATTATCCATATTACACTCATGTTACCTGGCCAATACTAACTCATGTTGTACCCTTGTTTTTTTCTTTAATGGGGAAAAAGAATATTTTCGGACCTGGAACTGAAGATATTTTATTATTTTTTTTTTTTTTTTTTTAAACATTTTTCAAAGTGGACTTGATTGTTTTAGACTATTTTATTTCTGTTTGTGAATGACTTCTGGATATTATGTTTATCGCCCTATCAGTCTTTGCAGTCTGTTAGAATTGTGTAGACAGGTAAAGGCAGGGCTGTTACCTTGACAGACTGGAGTCTTGGATGATCGCACGCGTGTGTTGTGACGTTCATTTCCATTATTGTCGACACACCAACAGTCTCCCTCGAAACACTGAATGTCCTCAAATTCTCCATCAATAGTACAACGCGGGGGATACGTTCCCAGTTTACCCCAGCTATTCTTCAGGAGTAAAAATACACATTTTTTTATCGTTGAACCTGAAAATAGAAACCATTACAACTTTCAGACATAGGATACTGAAATTAATTTCAGAGAGAAGGAGAGGGATTAAAAGTTTGTAGTTATTCTCATTTTTGTCTGGTTAATGTATGGAAGCTTCCAATGTCTACTATATGGCTTGTGTTAATGTATAATGGAATAGTTTTATAACGTTATTTGCTCGTTATTTGCTCGCTGTAGTCCCATGTTGAATGTCACAGTGTCTGGTTCATATGTTTCAAATGGTACTTGGCTTAGTTATTGAAGCCATATAGTAACCTGTCTGTAACTGACTGAGTTTTATACGTTTGGATCGGTACTGGCAGTATAACTAAATCTAGATCAATTTTACAAGTTGAAAACCAAATCTAGATATAAGAAGACTTACTTTTAAACGTATCAATGGACTCTTTCCTTTTCTCAAACATTTTTTCTTCAATACTTTGAAAGTCTTAAGCTTCCATTCTTCTATTTTTTTTTTATATATATCTGGCTCTTGTTTTTAAACATTGTCATCAATATAATATTCAAATTATGTTTATGCATACAATATAATGTATCAATCTGGGAGGTTTGAAAAACACTGACAGATATTTCAACATGACCTACACGAAGAACTACTCGGTGTATTCCAACAAGGGAGCACAGTCTACTTACCGAACTGACAATCGGGTGTCGTTGGTCCGTTCATGGTGGTGCCCTCCACACGATTACCATTGGGAAACACACACCAACATTCATCTATACCAGGCTCGCCTCGACACTGGAGCCGTTCAAAGTCACCGTCCAGTGTACACCTCGGTACAAAGGACTTTGTTTTACGAGCATAATCTGGATCTTTTACAGAATTTCGCATGTGTTCACATTCTGAAAATGATCTTGTTGATTGGGGTTGTGTTGTATCCTCTCCGAGGATTCCTGAAATCATCATATATCAATAAATTCTTATAATAAACCCTTAAAATCAACCATATCATCTGATGACTTTGAACTTAAACTGGACAGATCATCAATCTAGTATAAAACTGTGAACTTTGGTACAAGTTTACAATACTACACATGTACCATATTCGACCCAAAATAATGGGCTCAGGGCGTTTTAAAAATTGAAAAAAATGAAAAGGTGCTTAATGAGACCAAATAATTGCAAACCTATACAGTTTTAATAGTCTTGGTCTTATGCACAGGCAATTGAAATTGAGGTCTCAAAATGGGGAGGGGTGTATTTAGGGACATGGGTCAAATACTGTTTATGTATAAATTGCAGTGCTCTTACCATTACCAGATCCAGATATTTCAATATCGTCGTCATCATCATCATCGTCATCGTCACCAGACCCATCCATCAGGTCTTCATCGTCTGTTAATATTAAACCTTGTCCACTGCCATTGTGCTCTAGTTCTGACCCATCCTGAAACAAATATCAAACATCAAATATCTTTTTTTTTTTTTTTTTTTCTCTCTTTCAAAAGTTGAAATGTAAAAGTTGTAAACAGATATCAGTCATTTCATCATCTTCATTATCTCATTCATTATCATTATCATACATATGCCCAGTCAATACACATCACTACGCAGTAATCATCCTCATTGTGTCAAACAAACATCAAACATTATAAATTATGCTTAAGAGTTTCCATTGCATAGTGCATAGTGCATTATTCAACTTTAAGTTTTCTGTTGACTAACGTCTCGGAAATAGCAGATTCTGTTTTCGATCCTAAAAGCTGTACTGTCCCTCAAATTCCTGTATATAGCAAATCCTATTTATTTATAATAGTATCTAATAATGTAAAACAATATCCAACACTACACACCATATTCTAAGGTAACCACCCCCTTCTCTGCCCCACTGTAAAAGTCGGGTGTAATTGTAAAGTACTACATCATGGTCATGTAATAGATCACGTAGTTGGATACACAACAATTAGGGCAAACATCCGCTTTCTTTCCCAGGACATCTTAACCAGTGTATAACACCATGTTGCTTTCTACCCACCATAAGCTATATAGCTAGTAGTGAAAGGTCTTTCATGGCTTGTGTAATATGAACATCTCTCTATATATAGAGCACTGTTAAAAAAACTATTTTCTATCTACATTTCATTGGTATTGAAGAATGAAGAAAGACACCAACCAGATACAAAGCATGTTATATTTCCACAATTAATTGCAGCTCTCCTTATTAACTCTTTTATTTCTAATTCATTTCAGTTGCAAATTTGGTTGCTTTATCAGCATGCATAACACATAATGCTACCAACGATAAATCCAGTAATACTCAGCTTTCAAAATCAATATTACTACATAATTTACATATATTCAGTTTTTTTCTGCTAATTTCCCATTAGCGATGCTCTTTTATACAGATACTGACAAATATAAGGATGAGGAGTTTGATTTCAGTTAACTAGCAGATCGCATGTCAATTACCCATCACTTTTAAAACCTACTTCCTGTTCCAAACTTGCATCAATAGATCTTGATAGAGTTTCCATTATGTATCTTGGTGTAAATCTTCACTCATAGAATCCAGTTTTTTCCCCATTATATGTTAGAAGCTTACTTTGAAACTAGTACTTCCAACTGAGGTCTATTCTTAAAGTTTATTGAGCCCAAATCCCTAAATTATCAAGCATATTATATTGTTTTCATATTTTCACATCATGTAAAAAGTAAGCACTACATTATTTATCAGACCCATGAAATTATCTTTAGCCTGAAGAAACTTTCATTTTGACCTAACCATCTTTATCACATCTACATGAATGTTATATCATTTTGATCAGCAAGGTCAAATTAAGGTCAACAATTGTTTCACGATCCTAAAGATCTACATATACATACACATGCGAGTACCCACTTTTTTGTACTAAGTCATTTGCTTATCTTCTTTTGTTTTTCCCAGACATAAAATCATAGTATTTGTTGTTTGAAATTTTTTTTTTTCATTTTATGTAATTTGCTTATTTCTCTTTTGGATTTTTTTTTTCCAGTCATTATCTTTATGGCATATCCATTCATTATCTTTATTGTAAAACAATTTTATTTGCTTTGGTTTTTCTAGTCATTATCATTATAGTATTACTTTGTTATTTTCGTTTGTTTTTCTAGTCATTATCATTGTAGTAGTACTATGTTATTTGCTATGGTTTTTCAGTTACTATCTTTATTTAAATAACTTAATTATTTGCTGATTTTCTTTTTTGTTTTTAATTTGCAGGGACTGCTGAAAGGCTAGCTAAGTTAATTTTTGAGTTGACAATGGTATTGAAGTTCCAGAATTTTTCCTGCTTCTTTCGATAAACAGGAAGTTATCATTCACTGTAATGCTTAAAACCTTTCATTGGTATACTCCATCTTTATCAGCTGACTGTATAGGAATGCTGAGAGGCTGGCATATTGTTAAAATAAATTTTTTGGGATCTACACATCATATTTTAAACAAAGCACATGCATTTTTATTGGTCTAAGGGGAGGTAACCTCCGACACTCAGCTTGAAGCATAAACAAGAAAGATAACTCTAGCAGCTTTAAATCCAAACCAGGTCGCATTACAACTAAAAAGAGAATTAAACATTGACGGAGAGAGGAGAGCTAAAATAATCCATGCAAGTGGTAAGTTTAGAGAAAGAGAAAAAGGTTAAGACAACATGCTAAAACATATACAAATTCAAGCCAAAGACTTCCAAATGTATGTGTCTGACTGGTGTAATCTGATTTTAGTTTCCAAGTCAGCACTTATTCTCAGTAACGATGTTTGTAATCGTGCAGAGTATTCCAATAATTATCTTAAGCAGATATTTCAATTGATACATTATTTGTAGAAGGGAGTAGTTTCTTTCTGATGAAAATAAAAATAATAATATAACCTTATTACTCTCCCCTTTAAACTTAACATTAAATGAGCTGCCCAATGATATCGCCTCATTGAATGTCCTTGACCTTGGTGTTTATTGCTGTGACCTATTAATTTGTTAGCTATAAATAATCTACTATTTCTGTGGGATGTTAGTTTACACAATCCGTAACACTCGGTTATTGATACCCACACTGTGTATCCATCAACATCAAAATATTAGTGAACAATCATGGTTTGTGTGTTTTTATATAAATAAATTGGGTTTTTTTTATTTGTATTTCGTTAAAATGTAATATTTAGTGTTAAATTTTCAGATAAATAATGAAAGGTATAATAAATACTTATTTTTGTTTTATTTATACATTTGTTTTATTTATACAAAGGCAAAATTTTAAACTCGGAAAAAAAATTGTTGTTCACATCAGAAGAACAGCTTTTATCTTATCATCCCAAATCCAGAAAAAAATATCAACAATCCAAAATAGAGCCACTCCATCTCTTCGATCCACTGACCTCAATCGCACCAAAACCTGCCCAGTCCACTCATTGTATTTCTCCCTGTACCCTCTGCCCTTATGTCAAACATCCCATCCAGTCCCCAAACTCCTCCATGTCCACTCCCTCACCTGGCTCTCCCTCGCCCATACACTCTCAATCCACCACCATCCTACATATACCAGTCCCCACCCGTCACCCTGGATCGTCCGCACTAGCCACTCTCATAATCCCCACCCCTCCATCTCCACCTTGTCCAAACACCTTCACGATTCTCTGCCCATAACTTGTTACTTGCCGTCTTGCGTATCCAGCGTTGCCTTCAATACGGAATCAATATAATCAATTTATTAATGGGGGATCTGGTATCAACTTCAATACTGAAAAAACAAACAGAAAACAATTATACATTCTTTTAGGTTAATTTCACATGACTGGATAAATTCCTCATGAATTAACCTTTTAGCAGATATGTTTTTTTCCCCAATACCAAAATCTATTTTAACCTTTAAATATTATAGGTAAATTAACAAACATATTCATATTTACAGAACACGTAAGTATTTATTTTACATGCGTATATAACGTGCTTTTGTCATTTTGTAGGTATTTTCAATGTAACTTTAAAGAGCATGGTGTTAGTGATTTGGTCATGATAGGTGGAACTTTTTTAGTGATTTATGAGACACGATTTAGAAATTATTTTGAACTAAAATCTTTTGAAAACAGTGAGAGAACAAGTGCGAAACAGCTGCAGCCCATAAAGAAACAAATAACAAGGTTTACACCCATTGGAAGTCAGATAAATTTCTGTCCATTAATAACTACTTTTATTTTAATTTTTTATTCTCATGCTACATCTTCACATCATAAAGACTGTATAAATACCCATAACTTAATGAATGCATACCTTCACCTTGCACCGTTACAAGGACATGTACTGAAAATAAATATTATACCCCAGGTTTATTACAAGCAAAAAGTATCTCATTTGTATATATATATAGTAGAGCTAATATTCTCGTTTTTATAAGGATTTTCAGTTTTACACAAGCAAGTTTGACATTCATAACACAAATATTAAATACAATTGACCATTGTCAGTTTTATTATGATACGTATATCATGCCTTTCATAAAATAAATATTTATAAATGACCGCATGATGTATAAAATGTATGTGAGTGGTAATATAATGCTAACTAATGCATGAAGGTTCTTAAGTCGTGTACAATATATCCCGCACATTAATTATATGTAAAAAGTCTACAAAGTTTATCAATCGCGAAAATATAGAACACTGGGAATAGGCTAAAGCATGGAAATAAGGACATTAATGCGAAATTATCCATGTTTTTGCAAGCATTTAAGCATTGTCTCAATATCTTATTGGGGCTTATGAAGTCATAAGACAGAAAACGGATGGAAATTCTTCCTATACGCTAAAACGTCCTTAAAAATTTCCGTGTTTTGTTTCCTTCTTTTTCCATATTAAAACAGATTAACAAATTGAGTTGTGAGGCGCTATTGATACTAATACAATAAATCAGATTTGGCCAATGACTGTTGGCCGCTTTTAAATTTACCCCAAAAACATTCTGTATTTTATGACGGCAAAATAGGTATGACTAACAATTACTTTCGGTCTATGGCGAAAAAACCTCAAAGATCTGACCAATAGACATGAAGTGTAACATATGAAATTAAATAATTCCCATACTGAATCACCTGTTTTGGCCTGATCTCTTAAAACAAATGGATTTTTTATTTCCAAGCCCCATTAATCATTAAAATATAAAATACTGATAAACTTTATTTATTTTACATCGATTACGAAACCAAGTTATACAACTTTATGCATAAAACACTCTCGATGGCCTGGATGTAAGTGCTGTGAGGGATCTTAGTGTGGAGGAAACGAAGTGCCGGAGAAAACCCATGTGGATCGGGCCAGGGGACCCCTAACCTTTCAAGTCCATGTCCGGGGATCGAACCCCGCCGGGCTAGGTGAAAGGGCGTGTGTAATTTAAACAACTTCCCCCTACACACTCAATCACACTAATCAGTATATCAACCTTACTCCTGTGACCAGGTTTTCTTCTTGTCCTATAGGCTTGCTGGTAACCACTGCTGGAAGTCGTGCTGACTTTAGTTGACATGTCTTTTTGTAGTCGCTATACACACAAATATCTACATTATTTACCCTGTATAAAACATTGTGGACCCCTCCATCTAATGACAAGGAGCACCTGGTCAGAAATCCCCATCGGTACACAATACTTTTGGGTTCATTCTCATTTAAGACAATGAGAATACATCCTTTTTTAATCCCAGCTTTGATTGTTTCTAGTTAAAATCACAAAATTTATCAGGACTTAAACTCCATTGAAAGTTATGAAATCGTAATTTCTATATCCAAATACTCATGTTCAAACAAAACAATGGAATTAAAGATGTGATAAGATTTGGTTTTGAAAGAACCGAAAAACATTGCATTGGTGAAAGTTATAAAAAAGAATCTACCAAAAAAAATCTATTCTACTTGTCATCCAATTGTTAACATGCAGTTGCTGACCTCAATCATGAGTCACATGACCTAGGTCACATGACATGTAGCGACGGATGAGTTGGTAAAACATGCAACATTAACAATGAACTGTTAACTACTAACGATAAAAAAACAAGAGGATTCATGATTTTGCACCAAATCAACTCATAGCGCAAACGATTGTGACAGAAAAATCACTTGCCATGTGCTTTTGAAAATTAAACAGATGTGGCTGATGAAGTTGACTTATGGAGTTGAATGATGGTTTCAGGCAACACAGAAGTATAGCAGCATGTAGCTGGGTTACATAATTAGGGGAACTATCTACAACGAGCAGGACACATTAGGATCAACATTATTAATATTTGGTCATTGTAATTATCATGCCTTTACACAATAACAAACTTCCTTCATATTTTAAGCGACCTTTTCTCCATACTCTTGATACAAAAACACAATATATCTGAAAATTTAGACTTTTTTCTCACTTTAACTGAACATATCCTTATGTATTTCTTTGCTCAATAGGTTTTAAGTAGTTTTAAAAACTAGATTTTCTGATAGATCAACATTATTTGAAGTATTCTACACCATGGACATTTTTTGTTTATTTTTCTAGATATATACCAACTTTTTATCTTGATGTTTGATATTTCAGAGACCACACCAGGGACATTTTTTTGTTTATTTTCTAGATATATACCAACTGTTCATCTTAATGTTTAATATTTCAGAGACACACCAGGGACATTTTTTGTTTACTTTCTAGATATATACCAACTGTTCATTCGTAATGTTTGATATTTCAGAGACACACCAGGGAACATTTTTTGTTTATTTTCTAGATATACACCAACTGTTCATGGTTATGTTTGATATTTCAGAGACAAGTTATCCAGGGACAACTAAACTTTATGTTTATCTCTTCAAAGGTTTGCAATGCAACAGGCCACTGTTTATACCATAAATAGGGACCTGTGGTATCTGTAGGTACATATATATAGTTAACATTTTATTTTTCTTATTTTACAATATTAAGAACCTGTGATATATACTGGATACTTATATACTAAACATGTTATTTTCTTATTTTTACAAATTATATTAGAAACCTGTGATATATACTGGATACTTATATACTTAACATTGTTATTTTTCTTATTTTACAATTTTAAGAACCTGTGATTATATACTGGATACTTTATATACTAAACATGTTATTTTCTTATTTATACAATATTAAGAACCTGTGATATATAACTGGATACTTATATACTAAACATGTTTATTTTCTTATTTTTACAATATTAAGAACCTGTGATATATATACTGCATACTTATATACTTAACATGTTATCACATTGACTCTAAAACTAGATTTTCTGATAGATCAACATTATTTGAAGTATTCTACACCATGGACATTTTTTTTGTTTATTTTTCTAGATATATACCAACTGTTTATCTTGATGTTTGATATTTCAGAGACACACCAGGGACATTTTTTGTTTATTTTCTAGATATATACCAACTGTTTATCGTAATGTTTGATATTTCAGAGACACACCAGGGACATTTTTTGTTTATTTTCTAGATATACACCAACTGTTCATCTTTATGTTTGATATTTCAGAGACACACCAGGGAACATTTTTTGTTTATTTTCTAGATATATACCAACTGTTTATCTTAATGTTTGATATTTCAGAGACACACCAGGGACATTTTTTGTTTATTTTCTAGATATATACCAACTGTTCATCTTAATGTTTGATATTTCAGAGACACACCAGGGACATTTTTTGTTTATTTTCTAGATATTATACCAACTGTTCATTGTAATGTTTGATATTTCAGAGACAAGAGATTCAGACATCTAAACTTTATCTAAATCTCTTCAAAGGTTTGCAATGCAACAGGCCACTGTTTATACCATAATAGGGACCTGTGGTATCTGTAGGTACTATATATATACATAGTTTACATGTTATTTTCTTATTTTACAATATTAAGATGTTTGTTTGTTTGTTTGTTTAGTTTTACGTTCCTATTAACAGCCAGGGTCATGTAAGGACGTGCCAGGTTTGTTGGTGGAGGAAAGCCGGAGTACCCGGAGAAAAACCACCGGCCAGCGGTCAGTACCTGGCAACTGCTCCACATGGGATTCGAACCCGCATCCCAGAGGTGGAGGGCTGTGTGGTAATATGTCGGGACATCTTTAACCACTCGGCCACCGCGGCCCACCCACACAATATTAAGAACCTGTGATATATACTGGATACTTATATACTAAACATGTTATCACATTGACTCTAAACTGAGCATTTTCTTAGAAGAGAACAGCGTGTGACACAGAAAATGTGTTGTGGTTTGGCCCGAGGTCATACTGGATCCGTTAATGCTATTGACTATATAGGATGGTGTAAGACTACAAACCCTTTGTCTAAGAGTGCAACTTAGACAAGCATTTGTACCCTAAAAATCCATTCCTGGAATGTGTGTGGGTTTTTTCCTCTCTTGGGACAAAATTGAATTTCAGTCTGGCAAGCAATCCATATTCAAAAGTCAGTGACTGTAGATGTTAGTACAGCAAGTATAGAAAATCTAGTCCCTCAAACCCTGCACTATGTGTACCGGCCCTGATTTGAGGAAGAAAAACAATTATTTTGCATATGAAAAATATTCTAATCTTAAAATATTTATTAAATTCTATTTGAAAAATTACTAATGAACTTATGTATTCCTAATCTTCTTACCTCACATACTTTAATCCTTATCCAACTATATATAATTTAATCTTCATCTTTCAAGTCTCATATCTCCAATGTCTAAGCTTAAAGTTTCCTTCTCACGAAGTGTTTTAGAAATACCCAGTACAAGTTTCTTTTGTAGATAATTAACATTCAAACTTTATTGATTTTTGAATATCCGTTACATCTGTATTGTGCAATTTACAAAATGTGTGCAGTGCTACAAGATAAACCAGCTAAGATATAAAATAAAGAATGAAGACAAACCACCAATATATAAAAGTTGTAGAAAACAAACCACCTACAGTTCAATGAGAGAGAAAAAAAAGTCACCTAAATCCATAAAATACATGACGAGGTAAATACGAGGAAGATGAAAGGTAAAGAGAGACTACGAGGTTAACATTCCGGTTAACACAAGAATAGAACATGTCCTAGTGACATTATAGTTTTATCACCTACAGTTTTCTAATAAGCCACTCCTACATCAACTCGTAATCCACGGTCTCTTATTTTTCTTTCTTTTTTATCATCTTGTTACTCAATTCTATTGAGGAATTTTTCATTCCTAGTAATCTTTAAAATTTCTAAAATTTCATTATCATTTAAGATATTATTTTTTTTAGCTTGATTACATATAATGCTTCATTTTCTTTATAATAATTGATTTCCTAATGATTTATCCATATAACACTCATGTTACCTGGCCAATACTAACTCATGTTGTACCCTCGTTTTTTTTCTTTAATGAGGAAAAAGAATATTTTCGGACCTGAATGAAGATATTTTTTTTTTTTTTTTTTTTTTTTTAACATTTTTCAAAGTGGACTTGATTGTTTTAGACTATTATTTTATTTCTGTTTGTGAATGACTTCTGGATATTATGTTTATCGCCCTATCAGTCTTTGAAGTCTCGTTGGAATTGTGTAGACAGTAAGGAAGGGCAGGGCTGTTACCTTGACAGACTGGAGTCTTGGATGATCGCACGCGTGTGTTGTGACGTTCATTTCCATTATTGTCGACACACCAACAGTCTCCCTCGAAACACTGAATGTCCTCAAATTCTCCATCAATAGTACAACGCGGGGGATACGTTCCCAGTTTACCCCAGCTATTCTTCAGGAGTAAAAATACACATTTTTTTATCGTTGAACCTGAAAATAGAAACCATTACAACTTTCAGACATAGGATACTGAAATTAATTTCAGAGAGAAGGAGAGGGATTAAAAGTTTGTAGTTATTCTCATTTTTGTCTGGTTAATGTATGGAAGCTTCCAATGTCTACTATATGGCTTGTGTTAATGTATAATGGAATAGTTTTATAACGTTATTTGCTCGTTATTTGCTCGCTGTAGTCCCATGTTGAATGTCACAGTGTCTGGTTCATATGTTTCAAATGGTACTTGGCTTAGTTATTGAAGCCATATAGTAACCTGTCTGTAACTGACCGAGTTTTTTATGTTTGGATAGGTACTGGCAGTATAACTAAATCTAGATCAATTTTACAAGTTTGAAAACCAAATCTAGATATAAGAACACTTACTTTTAAACGTATCAATGGACTCTTTCCTTTTCTCAAACATTTTTTCTTAAATACTTTGAAAGTCTTAAGCTTCCATTCTTCTATTTTTTTTATATATATATCTGGCTCTTGTTTTTAAACATTTGTCATCAATACAATATTCAAATTATGTTTATGCATACAATATAATGTATCAATCTGGGAGGTTTGAAAAACACTGACAGATATTTCAACATGACCTATATGAAGAACCCCTCGGTGTATTCCAACAAGGACAAGCACAGTCTACTTACCAAACTGACAATCGGGTGTCGTTGGTCCGTTCATGGTGGTGCCCTCCACACGATTACCATTGGGAAACACACACCAACATTCATCTATACCAGGCTCGCCTCGACACTGGAGCCGTTCAAAGTCACCGTCCAGTGTACACCTCGGTACAAAGGACTTTGTTTTACGAGCATAATCTGGATCTTTTACAGAATTTCGCATTGTTTCACATTCTGAAAATGATCTTGTTGATTGGGGTTGTGTTGTATCCTCTCCGAGGATTCCTGAAATCATTAACAACATATATCAATGAATTCTTATAATAAACCCTTACAATCAACAATATCATCTGATGACTTTGAACTTAAACTTGACAGATCATCAATCTAGTATAAAACTGTGAACTTTGGTACAAGTTTACAATACTACATGTACAGTATTCAACCCAAATAAGCACCCAGGGCGTTTTAAAAATTGAAAAAATGAAAAGGTGCTTAATGAGACCAAATAATTGCAAACCTATACAGTTTTAATAGTCTTGGTCTTATGCACGGGCAATTGAAATTGAGGTCTCAAAATGGGAAGAGGTGTATTTAGGGACATGGGTCAAATACTGTTTATGTATAAATTGCAGTGCTCTTACCATTACCAGATCCAGATATTTCAATATCGTCGTCATCATCATCATCGTCATCGTCACCAGACCCGTCCATCAGGTCTTCATCGTCTGTTAATATTAAACCTTGTCCACTGCCATTGTGCTCTAGTTCTGACCCATCCTGAAACAAATATCAAACATCAAATATCTTTTTTTTCTTTTTTTTTTCTCTCTTTCAAAAGTTGAAATGTAAAAGTTGTAACAGATATCAGTCATTCATCATCTTCATTATCTCATTCATTATCATTATCATACATATGCCCAGTCAATACACATCACTACGCAGTAATCATCCTCATTGTGTCAAACAAACATCAAACATTATAAATTATGCTTAAGAGTTTCCATTGCATAGTGCATAGTGCATTATTCAACTTTAAGTTTTCTGTTGACTATTACGTCTCTGAAATAGCAGATTCTGTTTTCAATCCTAAAAGCTGTACTGTCCCTCAAATTCCTGTATATAGCAAATCCTATTTATTTTTAATAGTATCTAATAATGTAAAACAATATCCAACACTACACACCATATTCTAAGGTAACCACCCCCTTCTCTGCCCCACTGTAAAAGTCGGGTGTAATTGTAAAGTACTACATCATGGTCATGTAATAGATCACGTAGTTGGATACACAACAATTAGGGCAAACATCCGCTTTCTTTCCCAGGACATCTTAACCAGTGTATAACACCATGTTGCTTTCTACCCACCATAAGCTATATAGCTAGTAGTGAAAGGTCTTTCCATGGCTTGTGTAATATGAACATCTCTCTATATATAGAGCACTGTTAAAAAAACTATTTTCTATCTACATTGCATTGGTATTGAAGAATGAAGAAAGACACCGACCAGATACAAAGCATGTTACATTTCCACAATTAATTGCAGCTCTCCTTATTAACTCTTTTATTTCTAATTCATTTCAGTTGCAAATTTGGTTGCTTTATCAGCATGCATAACACATAATGCTACCAACGATTAATCCAGTAATACTCAGCTTTCAAAATCAATATTACTACATAATTTACATATATTCAGTTTTTTTCTGCTAATTTCCCATTAGCGATGCTCTTTTATACGGATACTGACAAATATAAGGATGAGGAGTTTGATTTCAGTTAACTAGCAGATCGCATGTCAATTACCCATCACTTTTAAAACCTACTTCCTGTTCCAAACTTGCATCAATAGATCTTGATAGAGTTTTCCATTATGTATCTTGGTGTAAATCTTCACTCATAGAATCCAGTTTTTTTCCCCATTATATGTTAGAAGCTTACTTTGAAACTAGTACTTCCAACTGAGGTCTATTCTTAAAGTTTATAAAGCCCACATCCCTAAATTATCAAGCATATTATATTGTTTTCATATTTTCACATCATGTAAAAAGTAAGCATTACATTATTTATCAGACTCATGAAATAATCTTTAGCCTGAAGAAACTTTCATTTTGACCTAACCATCTTTATCACATCTACATGAATGTTATATCATTTTGATCAGCAAGGTCAAATTAAGGTCAACAATTGTTTAACGATACTAAAGATCTACATATACATACACATGCGAGTACCCACTTTTTTGTACAAAGTCATTTGCTTATCTTCTTTTGTTTTTCCCAGACATAAAATCATAGTATTTGTTGTTTGAAATTTTTTTCCAGTAATCATTTTATGTAATTTGCTCATTTCTCTTTTGGATTTATTTTTTTCCAGTCATTATCTTTATGGCATATCTATGAAGTAATTTGCTATTTTTCTTGTGCTTTTCCATTCATTATCTTTATTGTCTTCACAATTTTATTTGCTTTGGTTTTTCTAGTCATTATCATTATAGTATTACAATTTTATTTGCTTTGGTTTTTCAGTTATTATCTTTATTTCAATAACTTAATTAATTGCTGATTTTCTTTTTTGTTTTTAATTTGCAGGGACTGCTGAAAGGCTAGCTAAGTTAATTTTTGATTTGACAATGGTATTGAAGTTCTAGAATTTTTCCTGCTTCTTTCGTCTTTAAAACTTTTCATCGGTATACTCCATCTTTATCAGCTGACTGTATAGGAATGCTGAGAGGCTGGCATACATCTCCACTATCTCCTCCCTGGGGAGGGGACATCATAACAACACCGCTCCACCCAGACAGGCGATCTGGTTATATCATCATACATATATACTGTAGTTAAACAATAGAAACCAAACAAACTCCAGTTCTCTACCATATCACTTCCAATGACTGAACATTATTTTTTACAAGTCACAGCCAACATATCACTAGACAACTTTACCCCTGTGTTAGACTTGACAGATTTGACCAGTAGCCAATCATATTTCAAGAATGTCATGCTGCTTAGTTGGATTTCATACGATAATACCGTATTCAACCCAATAAGTACCCAGGGCGCTTAAAAAATTGATAAAAATGAAAAGGTGCTAATAAGTCAAAATTATTGCAAATTTATACCGTTTTATGTAGTTTATGCTTGGGCAATTGAAATAGTGGGCCTCAAAAAAGGGGGAGGGGCACTAATAGGGACATAGGCGCTAATTGGGTCGAATACGGTATCCTTGACCAACCAGATTTCAAGAATTACACATACAGTCCAACCTACCTTAGCAACCACCTGTGTATAAAGACTACCTGCTCAATAAGATCACTTCTTAGGACCAGGAAATGGTAAATTTTGACACAAATTAACCTGTGTATAAAAACCACTGTGCTATAAAGACCAGTTGTTCTTGCTACCCTATAGGTGGTCTATATAGACAGGTTTGACTGTACATCAATGAAATCATCTAATAATTTAAGGAACAATTCCTGGTAGTTGATCAATCTTTTCTTTATGCTTGTTTTATATCTTACTCACTCACCCTTCATTATTTAAAAGCTGGTACAGTTCATATCAAATCAGCACTGTAATACTTTAACAACAGTAACTCTATAACAACTCGGCAGGCATTTCCTGATGTACACAAATCAATCAGTAATGTACTGGGTATCACTTCTGACGGATAACATTTTCAGAACCTATCCTTGGTCTAACAGGCATCAAACACTTCAGCAATGATATATCTACACGGATTAATGCTCTGGCACATTGAACATGAGCCTAATATATCAGTGGTAATCTATTGATGTTTTATAGCCGGGTTCGAATCAATATGAATTGACTGAAATCTATTACCCTTTATAATGAAAAGGCAACAACTTATTGGGACCATTTGTGATCAATCAGTACCATTGAGAATGTTGTGGAATACATTTGTGTCTCCATGTGAACTATACACTGGCAAAGACTCAGAGCAGCACACCCAAACTGCTCTATACACTGCCAAAGACTCAGAGCAGAACACCCAAACTGCTCTATACACTGCCAAAGACTCAGAGCAGCACACCCAAACTGCTCTATATATACACTGCCAAAGACTCAGAGCAGCACACCCAAACTGCTCTATACACTGCCAAAGACTCAGAGCAGCACACCCAAACTGCTCTATACACTGCCAAAGACTCAAAGCAGAAAACCCAAACTGCTCTATATACTGCCATAGACTCAGAGCAGCACACCCAAACTGCTCTATATATACACTGCCAAAGACTCAGAGCAGCACACCCAAACTGCTCTATACACTGCCAAAGACTCAGAGCAGCACACCCAGACTGCTCTATACATTGCCAAAGACTCAGAGCAGCACACCCAAACTGCTCTATACACTGCCAAAGACTCAGAGCAGCACACCCAAACTGCTCTATACAATGGCAAAGACTCAGAGCAGCACACCCAAACTGCTGTCAATCCTATGTTATTATGGCTTGGTCATTAGGGATACAGCTATTCCTAAAGTCGTCCTCACAGGAATTAATTACAAACACGAGACTTCAAGCTCAAAGTGAGTCACCATGTATATAGGGATAGAATATGCTAGAGAACCTGGTGGAAAACTGCAGGTTGTGGCATGCGATACTAAATAAGATTTTTTCTTCAAAATTAGAGGAATTCAAACAATGATTTATAGTAAACATAGTATAGGTACAGTTGATGTGTTAATACTAGTAAACGGTTTAGGTACATGGTTTTGTATTTGTTTTCTAAGCTTATTGAGAGTTTGTTGAATTTAGGACAACAACACTTGTTCTGTCTTTCACACACATACCAATCTTACATCACCTTTACCATAACAATCCACTACCCATCTAATACTCTATGTGTCAAGTTCAGTCTTCACACACATACCAATGTTACATCAATCCACTACCCATCTAATACACTATGTGTCCTGTTTTCTCTTTTTTATCTTTTTTACTGCTTCATTTTTTCTTCTTCAATGACATATTTTAGAAATGTATAATCAGACCAGGTAGTAAATATCCAGGCCCTTTGATCTCCTAACAGCTAAGGTATGTACAGTTTACAACACACCTGGTGAAGTAATAGTTACCATGGTCACCAACTTCAAAAGCACACCCAGCAGTTTATGTCATCAAACAAAATATGGTATATAAGGATCTTTTCTTGATTTCAATTTTTATTTTTCAGCAGATGAGTCCAACATGATTTTGACAAATTCAAATGTTCCATTTACAAACAGGTCTGAATTCTGTGGTTGTGAACATGGTTTTGCTTTGAACATTAACTCATTTACCCCTGAAGACATGTTTAGGCTCTTCTAAATCAAAGACTTGATCAGTCCATTATGACATTTTAGGGGTGAATGAGTTAAAACCCTTCAGTAAATGTTTGACAACATTGGAGGTTGTAGGGCTATTTAGGAAAGAGTTGACAACAGTTCAGTGTTCTTAAATGATAGATCCAGGTTTTGTAAAACCTACTACCATGGTACCGGAACTTCAAATTCAATAATATAAAAAGTATGTTATAGATTGGAAAATGTTAAAACTGAAATGACCATGAGAACATGAAACACCCAAGTGTACATGTACAAAATGCTCACGTGTAGAATTACTAGTTGCTAAAACTCATTGTTATATGTTGTTTTACACACAAGGGAAGCACATCAGTTAACATTAAAAGTTCTGATCAATCTGTTTTCAGCTTTTGTTTATCAGATCATCGTCGTGTTTGTCCTGTCGTAGAACCTGACAGAGAACTTGATGGGAGTACGCTATATCTATGTCCCTAGATATTACACTCGATAACGATCTAAATCCTCCCCTGTTCTGCTCCAGTTTCACATAACAATACAGCACATGATGAATGCTTCACCTTAAATACTTTCGAGCTGATTTCAAACATGTGCCGATCTCACACATTATACAGTTAAAATGGAGGCAGGCTCGATATTTTTATTTGTGGCAATTCGCCAAGTCAATTGACACAAACTGGAGCTGTAACAAACATTTACCCGACCTTTGCCCGAGCTGCAGCCCGTCAACTACTGCCGACTTTTAACTTTAAACCCAACAGCTTGTGATTTCAAAATTACTACGCAAATCTTTTTTTTTGCTAATATGTGTGAATGGTGTTTGTTCAAACTTGTCATATTGAAGTGATAATTATTGACGTACCTAATATAAACTATCTAATAGAATTTTCATTGTGTTTCCTGAAGTATTTATATATACAGAGATTAACTTTAGCATGTTAAGTAATGTAAAGATACAGTCATTCACAATGATTAATTTGATGATCTTAAAATGTGAAATTCGTGACCAAAAAAATTGGTTATATATATTGTCATGCTGTAATTGAGCAGTCATCAATACCATTTTGGTTTGTGTAGTTTTATGTCCTTTTAACAGCCAGGGTCATGTAAGGACGTGCCAGGTTTGTTGGTGGAGGAAAACCAGAGTACTTGAAGAAAAACCACTGAACAGCAGTCAGTTACCTGGCAACTACCCCACATGGGATTTGAACTTGTGACCCACAGGTGGAGGGCTTGTGGTAATGTGTCAGGATATTGTAACCACTGGGCCCCCATCATCAACAGCATTCACACTCATACTGTATGCCTATAGCTGTTTATACACACATTATATGATAGGTGATTCTCCCCCACCTGGAAAATATATTATGACCACTATAACATAGGTTTAGTACTGAAGACATCAATTCAGGGCTATAACAGTACTTCTTACAGACAAAGCTGCCATGAAGTGACCCCCAGATAGGTCATGATCCTTGTAAACTGACCCACAGGTAGCAAAACAATTCATTGAATCACAACTCTGAACTCCCATCTTTCAGGCGAAAATATTAGGGAAAATTATCCTCAGCAAAGGTAACTTCAAAACCAAAAAATGCTGTGCTTATTAGAAAACTTACGAACTATTATTTCAGTGTCACACACATGCGGCATTCCTTTAATCCCGTAAACAGTATTATATTCATACAATATCATTTTCTGTTCACTTCCAATTTGGTTCAATATAATGAAATTCATTAAACAGATTAAATTCAGAGCAATATGTCAACTAAGAGTGGTATTTGTTAATTGGTTTTGAAGCTGTATTCAACATTAACATTAATTACAAGAAGCCGAACTAGAAGTATCTATAGCAAATCATTCTCTGACTCAAATCATTTCTTTTGGGTGGCACATTGTAAGAACATCTTAAGCTCATTTTTCCCCTAAAAATAAATTTAGACTTGTCCAATTTCTAAGACTGGAACAGTCTATTAAGAATTTATAGGTATACGTATCCATATTAAACTCAAATTGTCTGTTAAAATTAATGCAGGATGTCTGGAACACACTGCAGTAAATGTTTTTTTGCCTGGCAATGTGCAAGTTTAACCCTCATACCTAATATTTAAACTGACAGTGAACCTTCTAAAGTATACCAAATACCTTTTTCCCAAAATACATTTGTAGGAGGACTGAGGAAGGAAGGCCGACAGGGGTTGGGAACCAGGATCAGAGTTATTTAGCTGACAGGGGTTGGGAACAGAGATTAGAGTTATTTAGACTATTACATAGATCTGCCTTTATTATAAAATGTGCAAGCACCTTGTATAGCCAATTACTGAAATATCTTGGAGTTTATCCAAAGCCTCAGCGATATACATTTATATAATACTTGGTGTCTTGTAATGCGAGGCTTGCCCTGAACATGGGAGTTAAATTTGTGTGATGCTTAGATCTGAAGCTCAGCAGAGCAATCCTGCACAACTGTTAACTAACAGCATCTGACACCCACAATAGATTTAGAGGTTATAGTGTCCATGTTTATAACATCAAAGGAAAGTAAGGATGGGCTAGACTTCTGCAGAATTTATAAACTTCATCAAATGTAAAAAGTAAAAAGAACTGCATATGTCACAATATAATCACAGAAGGAAGAATAAAAAGTACCGATATTAAAACAAAAGGGAGACAATCTAGAATCAACAGAAAATGGAAAAAATATCTTCAAATCTACACGTTAGATTTGTTCGCCAGTCTAGAGAAACATTTCTTTGGAGAAAACCAAACTTTCGGCAAAAACACATTTAATGCAATTTTTTTGGGATGGTTTTATTTAATGTTTAAGGATATATCAAAAGCTTTAGAGGTGGAGGTCGTCAAAGAGTTCATTGAGTAAAAACACCAACCTACTCCAATTTAAAGTAAATGTTCTGGTAACTCCAAAATTTACCATTATCACCAGTATTCAAGACCTTGGTACTTCCCAACGGAAAGGTTTGGCTGATGAACAACCAGTGTATGTAGATGTATAATCAAGAACCTACTCCAGCTGTAGGTTTGTATGCAGAGGTGCCTACCTGATGTCATTTGCACCTAATGGACTCTGGTACAGGTTAATTACCCATGAACACTGAATACCTACATTTATGTTCTACAGAAAAACATTGTACCTATAACCTACAAATGTCTATAATGTCACCCATAATGACTGCTAGTCGACTATAAACTCATCCAACCAGAGTCTACGACACACACACATGGCTTCCAAGTCATCATGTTATGGGATGATGGTGGTGTATGTTATTCTATTTCTTTCATTACAGGCACAATCAATTTTACTTGTTGGTAACATCTGCAATAATAGAAAATGGTCTGTAGAACTTTATCAATATTCCAAACAAAATCATCATGAAGAGGTCGGACATTTCTGATAGTTCTGTGATCATGCATAACAGCCAACTAACAAAACCGAATAAGAAGTAACAGCCAACTAACAAAGGTTATAAGTATGAAGAGAGGTAACTTACCCATATGAATAGGTTATAAGTCTGAAGAGAGGTAACTTACCCATATAAGCCTGAGAGTGTATCAGCCTCTCTTTTTCTGTTCAAATTTAATTTTTTTTTCATAAACATCACTTTTAATCTATATTTCCTACCTAAACTCTCCCTATGTTACAGGTCTAAAACTTCATTAGGAACAACTTACAGGACTAGATGGCAAATAAATCTTGCATGAATTGTTCCCCTTTGCCAAATAGTCAGCTGGAGTTATCTCCCTTGACTCTGCCTTTCTTACTTTACATCTTTTTTAGATGCTTTGACTTCAGGTAAAGATAATTCCACAGGAAATGGGTTTCTAATATGTGATAATTTAATTTGCTGGTGTTGAAAGCCTATAACTATAGATATTTTGTGCTGTTTTAAGTTTACCCCAGGGATAAAATTTCTCTTCATACCAACAAAGAAGCATACATATCCAGCACATCTGAACATCTACAAGAAATCTAAACAACTGCTGAGCACTGACACAAACACACAAGTCAGAAACCACAGAAAGTCCAATGTATTGTTTGAGTTCCTATAAACCTGTATTGGGTTTGAGGACATGCTAGCTAGTCGCACATGAATTGGAATACTACACCATGCTTATATACAGCTGTCAGAAACAGTAATATCAACATGAAGGTTTAACTTATTCATCCCTAAAGTTTAATAATGAACTATTCCTCACCCCTAAAGTTTAATAATGGACTATTCCTCACCCCTAAAGTTTAATAATGAACTATTCCTCACCGCTAAAGTTTAATAATGAACTATTCCTCACCCCTAAAGTTTAATAATGAACTATTCCTCACCGCTAAAGTTTAATAATGAACTATTCCTCGCCCCTGAAGTTTAATAATGAACTATTCCTCACCCCTAAAGTTTAATAATGAACTATTCCTCACCCCTAAAGTTTAATAATGAACTTTTCCAACTTTGGAACCAATAGTGTTCATGAGCACCTTCAGAACGTTTGACCTCTGAGCCACCCCCTCCTCTTCCCATTTTTACAATATTTCATGATATTAATCATACTAGAAATACCCCCACAACAATAACGTGGCACATTTTTATAGTACTCGGCTAACTGTGTCAATATTTAATATAAATCACCACCAGAGAGTGGAGGTATGATCAGGTGTAAACCTACCACAGGATGTGTGCAGTCTACAAACAAATACCTGATATACAACGATAACCCTATCTATGTATACTCAAAGGCTGATCACTGCATGACCACTCCATATTTCTACAAGGTGTATTTCTGTAAATTATACAACATTATTGGTCCATAAATCTATAGCCTGTGTATCTCTATGGGGCCCAGAAGAATGGTTCATCATCATCAGCCTATACAATAACTACTATACACCTACCGATACATAGATGTACACATGGTCTATTTACTATACTTCTTGACTTTTATGGTCTGTAACCATTCCGAGCTAATGATGACTGAAATCATCGGCCTGTGATGTCAGGCTAAAGATGTAAAGGAAACATTAGTGACTTGACAAGATTTACTTCAAAGTGTGTATGTTTAATATAGATCACCAGATAAAATATTTATAGAATGATCTAAATTAATCTGTGATAGCTATCTGTTTCATTGCCTACTTATCCATTGAAAATTTTCACTTTTTTTTTTTTTTTTTTTTTACTATCGGTAACTTATATATATATATATATAAACATCAAAAAAATAAAAGAAGCATCTCTTGAGTACGTACCCTAGTATATATATTACACACCTAACTTCATGTCCACATGAGTATAAAAAAAAGTTTTTTACAGATTTAACTGTATCAATAAGTCAAACTTGATAATGCCATGATCGGCAGAGCTATAGCTCAGATCTTCATGTGGTATAAAGAGCTTCTTGAAAAGAAAACAGAGAAGAGCTTAAACAAAGGATCCCAGAGGGTTCTTGGCGCCCACCAAAGAATGATCTACATCTGACAATGGAAAGGTGTATCTTTTCTCTGCTTTTCAAATTTTTACTACAAACTATACATATAAAATTTGAGACAGATCCTGTCATTACTTACTGAGATATATCGCAGTAACAAACTTCAATTATCAAAATCGAAGATGGCTACCTGTCGGTTATCTTGTTCATCGATTGGTCCCAAAATGCAATATGCACAACTAAGGTCCTTGGGGAACCTAAATATGAAATTTGAGACATATCGCTTCAGTACTTTCTGAGAAATAACAGTAACAAACTTCAACTATCAAAATCCAAGATGGCAGCCTGTCTGCCATCTTGTTCACTGATCAGTCCGAAAATGAAATATCACAACACCCTAGGGGAACCTGCACATGAAATTTGAGACATATATCCTTTCTGCACTTTCTGAGAAATAGCGGTAACAAAACTTCAATTGTCAAAATCCAAGATGGCGTCTGTTTGCCATCTTGTTCACTGATCAATCCCGAAATGCAATATGTATAACTAGGGACCTAGGGGAACCTGCAAATGAAATTTTTGAAAGATCCCTTCTGTATTTTCTGAGAAATAACGGTAACAAACTTCAATTGTCAAAATCCAAGATGGCTGCCACATAATCGTAGTCTATGACGGAGTGGTTTTAACAACAAGAAGTTATTTGAAATCCGGCAGTCTAATCAGAGTTTTGTCTTCCTACTGAATTGAATGGCTTTACTCTGAGATAACGTGAAATCCTTTGAACAGTACTTTACCCAGCTGGGTATAGAGGGGGTATATGGATATCACTCTGGCTCGTTTTATCATGCCAGCCATTGTTAGTTCTATGTGGTATTAGTGGCCCCTAGCCTGCCTTCACAATGACACTGGATCACATTTCACCTCCAAATTCAACCTTACGACCCTGCAGCTTAAACTTATAGTACCACAACTACAGCTTACAACTTCAGATTTTACATCTCATCTCAATCTCAAACTAAAGACTTTTTAGAAAATTTGAAGTAGAAATTTTGAATTGGCAAAAACTTCATCACAATCATCAAAATGAATCTTCTGCTTTCACATCAGAAAATACAAATTTAAACTTTGATTATATTTTTTTTAATTTCAGTAAAGCATACAGTAAAATATCGCAGACCATCTCAAAGGACTTCAGTGAAAAGTGGACACAATGGTCACTACAATGAATAACAGAGGCTTTAATTTATTTATTCAAATCTGCCCATGCCAGGCTTTAACAGAGACACAAAATACCAGGTCTGATACTATCTAGTCTAGAGTATGGCTAATTTAATTTCAAAGAAAAATCTGAGAGGGGTGTTTAATGGCCATGAGTTATCTCCCTCATGTTGGTCGTTTGGAGATTTTCTGTGCTAGTCAAAAGGTCACAAGGGTCGGCCAATCACTTTGATGGATAGGACAACTGGGAATTGAACAATGTTAAACATATATGTTAACAGCAGAAATAGCAAAAGCCAGGAATTCATATACTTCCAACGGACATTTTCCTAATTCAAAGAAATAAATCCTGTTTTAATTTGAGATATGTTATTCAAGAATTATACAGTAAGAGATACAAATTACTTAATTATAAATTATACAGTAAGGTTTATTTTGTGTACCATATCAACAGTTATAGGGTCACTTAAAGCCATATTTTATCTTAATTAGTATAGTTACTCATAAATGTTTTGATAAAAGTTAGAAGTTTATTTCCTTTCATTTCCTTTTTTCTCTGAGTTGATTCCCTTTGAGGTTACATGCATGTGCATGTTCAATGTAACTAATCAGTCTTCAAAGAAAATTTGTAAAAGATAAATAATTAATTGAGAGATTTTTTTGATAATTTCTAGCATCCAAAATAGCTACTATGACGCAATAAATCAATCTTCAAGTTCTTTCAATGAGGTTGAACCGAGACCGTTTGGCTTTTAAGACCGTGATGCTATAATTAAAATCCCACACAAAAAAATGCGGTGAATGTTGAAGACAAAAGGAAGTGAGGATATTGCTATACGGAGAGCACTGAAATTAGATCTGGAAACACGCTTTAAACACAGGCTTGGCAGGTAAAATGGTTGAGGGAGAATTCCACAGTTCCACCATGCTTCCTGTTGATCAGAAAGGTTTTCTTTGGCATCAATCAACATAATAATAGATCCAGTTTTACCCGATCAGAAGATAAATATTAAAAGGCCACCAAACACATTATGCATTACTCTGCCAGTTTATTTGGTTGTAAATTGGCTGTGACATTGCCATTTTAATTGCTTCTGTATCATAGACTATAACATGTAATGTGTAGAAATGTTTTTGTGTTGTTTTTGTTGTTCTGAGGATCCACAAATAAATGTTTATTTAAATCAAACATACTATAATCATTAGAGTCAAAGTCCCCGACCAACCATGAATATTTTTACTAACAAAATATTTTTAAAACTCTTAATTCCTGAAAAGAGAATACTTCATGAAGTACATACAGTAAAACACTATAATAATACTATTGAATTATAATTTTCTGTTCCCCACAAAGTAACTATATTACGTTTGGAGTACATGTAAATCTTATTAACTATACCTATAATGAAGTGATTGGTAGCTCCCCAGAGGTCCATAACCATGTGTTACTGTAATGCTACTCCTTGAGTTTACAGTTTGCCTTATATAATATCCGTGACAACACCTTTACAGTATATATAGAGAGATCAAAAGGAACAGTTTACAATACAGGTAACAAAGCTGGAGCTGTTTCTAAATAAACTGAGAAATTTTTTTATCTGTTTTAACACTGTCTTTTCACAATTGATTTCACGTTTCATATATATATCTTTCAAAATTATCTTCTTCTTTTTTTTGACAAACCTCAAACATAGCTTGGCTGATTCTGGTTGTCATGGAGACATGAAAAGAACTACAAAATCCTTAAAACCTATACTAGCAATCCAAACTGTTTTTATAATTTGAAAATGTCTAAAATCATACCTGAATTTCTGTAAACAAACAGCATTTTCTTTGAAAGTTTTCTTCATTTTTTCGAAACATAGGTAAGAGTAATTGACTAAATTCGGTTTTTTTCTTGAATTTGTTTTGAGAAATCAGAGCGAGGATGATTTTTTAGTATTTTAATGATTTAGTAAACTAGTTATGCTAAGTACTAAGATCTTGTTTTTCATGATCAATCAATGTATATATTGATGTTTTGCATTTGGATCAGTTTCAAAACAAAAATAGTCAGTGTTATGTTTACACCAAGATTCTATAAAATACTCTAAATATATAAGCTGAAAGTTAAATGAATATATTAAATTTGATGAAATTGCATTAAAGGGCCACTACCTTTCTGAAACGGCTTTTAATTTTTAAAATGGAAATGTGAAACAAGATTGATTATTCTAAAGAGACACAAAAGTTATTAACTTACCGTTAAGACTACACTTACCATCAATTTCTTAACGAATTCAATGCTTATTTCATAACGCGAGTCGTTTTATGTTTCCCGCCGTCATCCTAATTACTGCGTGTCGGTTGATGATCACTGTGCCAGACATCAAAACAGTGAGATGAATCTTCACTGTTATCATAGTTTACGTAGGGTTTGTGTTATAACATCCTATTAGGTCATTAATACACACTTCCGTATATATATATCTGTTTTTAAGAAACTTTTATTTTTTTCGCAAAGGTAGTGGGCCTTTAAGTCAAACATACGATATATATAATCAAATATCCCAATAAAAATCCAAATTCAAAGAAATAGAGTTTAATTTTCAAATTCAAAGAAATAAACTTTATTTTCAACCCCCTCCCCCTTTCCACAGTCACACACTAAAAAACAAACAAATAACAACATGTCATGTCCAAAAGATGCTGATGATGATGAATATGTACAAAACATACAACAATATCAATATGACTACAGAAGGAAAGACAATGAAAAGGCTGTGTATTAATTCTACAGGAGAGACTCAAAGACAGAGAGAGGCAGTTTATATAAGGAGAGAGAACATTATATTTGTTGTTGAGGTCAAGGGTCAGTGATCAATATACTGGAATTAACTTGCAGAGTTTTGAAAACAGAGAATGATACAAAACGACATTAACTTTCAGCACTGATCAAAAAATTAACTACCATATTCAACCCAATACGTGTTTTTTTTAATTTTTTTTTTTAAATCATTGCAAGCCATTAATCAATTTGCTAAAGAAATCAAATAACGAAACCTATACGGTTTCTTATTTTTTCAGTCTGTTTTTCATTTGATTCAAGTGAAATTAAGGGTTCGAAAAGTGAGAGGGCATTTAATCGGTCGAATACGGTATATACAAAGGTTTCTCGTGGAATTGTACTTCATAACATCACTTGAATATCAAAATATAATATAAATCAAAGAATTGGTATCCAAGAATCAGGAGAAAATAAGAAGAAAAAAAAATCCTGAAGTATTGAAGATGAAGCTACATAATTCAAAAGCAATTCAAGAGGTCAAACTTATATGAATTCTTCGTTTAAGCAATTATGTTAACAGATATTGGGAATGAAGCAATATCAAAATTGATTTAACTTATTCATCCCTGAAATTTCATAATGGACCGGTCTAGTCATTGGATTAGAAGAGTCCAAATTTGTTTTCAGGGGTGGATACGTTAACACTCTGTCTGAAAACACTGCAAGTTTAGTGTAGATTATGAGTTGAAGGAATGTTATAAAGCAGAAGTAGGTTTTATTGTACCGAGAAGGTAAAGAGGTTAGAGAAATCCTACAGAGTCATAAATACACTGACTCAAGATTTTCCATGGTCAATATTTCTCAGAGATTTCCGGAGTCTGATAAACACTAGTGATAAGTTAGAGTATTACTTCAAACTTCATCACTCTTGATTCACATCAGACCTGTGGCCATATGCGGAAAAAATCATCGCCAAAGAAAATCTAGTATTGTTAGTGCACCTAAAACCCAAGGGAGATCACTCTATGCACACTGCAGGAAGAGAAGAGACAATTTTTGTTTGCTTTTTTACTTACTGATCTAGAGTCAATATCTATAAAGTCTCTCTGACGTTCACCTCTCCGATTTGTCTGTAAAATAGGAAATATAATAACTGCCATGATGCAATGCTAAAAAGCTACAAAATTCTACATTCAACACATAATGATACAGCTACTATATACATGTACACAATGTTACCAATGACATGTGACCTAGATAAATGTGACCTAGATAAAAATATAAATGTGACCTATATAAATGACAAGTGAATGACGACATGTGACAGATGTGACGTACATATATAATGACTTTGGTGTAAATGTTCATAATCATGCTCTCTGATAAAAATCATAAACTACGATAAATTAACAAGTACAGTAAGGGTATTCAATCTTTAGTAAAACACAACGAATGCAAAAACGTGTAAAACATTAATTCAACAGGCTTCATATCTGTCTAGAATCCATGCTTCCTATAATCTTTTCTATTTATTCTTCAGTAAAATAGCCACCAGCTACTACACTTTAATATGTCCAAAGGGAGATAAATCAACCAAAATATTAACTTTACTGCATATGTTAACACATTAACCCCTGAAATTTCATAATGGACTGGTCCCGTCTTTGATTTAGAGGAGTCCAAATATGTCTTCAGGGGGGAATGAGTTAAACACATTCAACATGCTGTGTAATGATATACTTAGTCCTATATTGTAATAAAGGACAAAGTGCACAGAAAAGATGACAAAATAACACAGTCCAACACGTGATCTAATTCAGATATAGATATTTTAGTACATCTTTAACCTCATAATTATCAATGTCTACCCTATACAGTGTATTGTGTAAATCTGGCACATTGTTTTGTTTCCTCCGAAAACTCGTGAATAAGATCAAAAGAAAGATGAGTAAGATAATTGTTAAAAATTGACAAATGTATGAATATTTCTCCCCACAAATTAGTATCGCAGAAGATATTGGGAAATTGTGTTCTTTCCATGAAATTAAACAAATACCGGTAAACAGTCCTGAAAATAGCACATGCAATCAACCATTAGCTATACTACATAGCATCTCTATATTGCTGTTCCAGCACATAGCACCTCTTTATTGGTGAAATTATCTCCGGGAACAAGGTTTCTGTACTGTAGTATGTACCTATACAACGTACACTGCTTATCAGTAGGGAAAGACAATTATAAAGTGTCTGTCAAATCTGTAGACAAAATAATCAGCGAGAAGGGATTCAGTGAACTTTCTGTACAAGTATAATCAATGTACTACTATATCACATGTAAAGTTGTCAGGATTTCTGAAGGAAGGCAACATCAATTCAGAGTCCAGAAATTGAACAACTATCATCTGTATGGCTATGGTTACAATCTTATAATCAAATATGTAATCCCCAGTCAGGGTAATAACCACTGAGCTAATCTATTGGTTAATTTTCCTAGAAGACTATGTATGTACATCAATTTGATATATCTACATTCATACGAATGGGAATTTATTTAACTTATACAGTATTAGTGTAATTCTAATGGTATGCTATATGAATGTTCTACATCAGAAAGTTACATAAGAAGCACTAATTAAATGTCTTTTCTTGACTCTATAGAAAAGGTGAGTTAGTGTAAACATTACTGTGAAGCTGCTTGCTGGTAATTATTTTTTTAAGTAAAGGTTTCTGGCTTTGTCTACCACTTCATTAGCTGAGCATCTCTCTGTGGGCTTCGGTGACTAATCATTGAGATAAAGGTGAACATGTATAATGTTTAATTCTATTGATAGCTTATATCATGCTTCAAGACCTAGTGGTCATGTTCACTGTGAAGTTGCAGAGGAAAGGGCAGTTAAGGCTCAAGAGGATAGGGCATTTGAAAGGCTTAAGAGAATAGGGCATTTGAAAGGCTTAAGAGAATAGGGCATTTGAAAGGCTTAAGAGAATAGGGCATTTGAAAGGCTTAAGAGAATAGGGCATTTGAAAGGCTTAAGAGAATAGGGCATTTGAAAGGCTTAAGAGAATAGGGCATTTGAAAGGCTTAAGAGAATAGGGCATTTGAAAGGCTTAAGAGAATAGGGCATTTAAAAGGATTAAGAGAATAGGGCATTTGAAAGGATTAAGCGAATAGGGCATTTGAAAGGCTTAAGAGAACAGGGCATTTGAAAGGCATAAGAGGATAGGGCATTTGAAAGGCATTGAAGAGAGATAGGGCATTTGAAAGGCCTAAGAGAATAGGGCATTTGAAAGGATTAAGCGAATAGGGCATTTGAAAGGCTTAAGAGGATAGGACATTTGAAAGGATTAAGCGAATAGGACATTTGAAAGGCTTAATAGGATAGGACATTTGAAAGGCTTAAGAGGATAGGACATTTGAAAGGATTAAGAGGATAGGCATTGAAAGGTAAGGGCATTTGAAAGGCTTAAGAGAATAGGGCATTTGAAAGGCTTAAGAGAATAGGGCATTTGAAAGGCTTAAGAGAATAGGGCATTTGAAAGGATTAAGAGAATAGGGCATTTGAAAGGATTAAGCGAATAGGGCATTTGAAAGGCTTAAGAGAACAGGGCATTTGAAAGGCTTAAGAGAATAGGGCATTTGAAAGGCTTAAGAGAATAGGGCATTTGAAAGGCTTAAGAGAATAGGGCATTTGAAAGGCTTAAGAGAATAGGGCATTTGAAAGGCTTAAGAGAATAGGGCATTTGAAAGGCTTAAGAGAATAGGGCATTTGAAAGGATTAAGAGAATAGCGCATTTGAAAGGATTAAGCGAATAGGGCATTTGAAAGGCTGAAGAGGATAGGACATTTGAAAGGCTTAAGAGAATAGGGCATTTGAAAGGCTTAAGAGAATAGGGCATTTGAAAGGCTTAAGAGAATAGCGCATTTGAAAGGATTAAGCGAATAGGGCATTTGAAAGGCTGAAGAGGATAGGACATTTGAAAGGCTTAAGAGAATAGGGCATTTGAAAGGCTTAAGAGAATAGGGCATTTGAAAGGCTTATGAGGATAGGACATTTAAAAGGCTTAAGAGAATAGGGCATTTGAAAGGCTGAAGAGGATAGGACATTTGAAAGGCTTAAGAATAGGGCATTTGAAAGGCTTAGAGGATAGGACATTTGAAAGGCTTAAGGAATAGGGCATTTGAAAGGCTTATGAGAATAGGGCATTTGAAAGGCTTAAGCGAATAGGGCATTTGAAAGGCTTATGAGAATAGGGCATTTGAAAGGCTTAAGCGAATAGGGCATTTGAAAGGCTTAAGAGATAGGGCATTTGAAAGGCTTAAGAGAATAGGGCATTTGAAAGGCTTAAGAGAATAGGGCATTTGAAAGGCTTAAGAGAATAGGGCATTTGAAAGGCTTAAGAGATAGGGCATTTGAAAGGCTTTAAGAGATAAGGCATTTGAAAGGTAGGGTAGGGCATTTAAAGGTAGATAGGCATTTGAAAGGTAGAATAAGGCATTTGAAAGACTAGGGTAGGAATTTGAAAGGCTAGGGTAGGGTATTTAAAGGCTAAGGTAGGGCATCTGAAAGGCTAGGGTAAGGCATTAGGCTAGGATAAGGCATTTGAATGGCTATATAAGGGTAGGGCATTTAAAAGGTTTTAGGATATATACTTCGATCTAAATGAGAGAAGGCAATTAGCAATAGAATGCACATGGAACCTGGAGAAAGAATTCTCTCAACCATGAAATAACCTCAGAGAATCGAAAACCCGTTACCAGCAGAACGAATAAGGTACTAATGTAGCAGGCATGCTTTTCAAGCATGAAATAATCTAACCCTGGAAATCAACATCAATATTTTTGCACTGGATGCTGGGAATGGAAAAGGTTGCAATATCCTGAGTTTGCTGAGAGGAATTACATAGTAACAGGGCAGCCATTGTTTACACCTACATGGCTTCTGACACATTAGCGAACCGTCTGACGATGTACGGAGTGTTTCCATATGTCTGTTTTGTGGCGATGCATGTTATTTACATTTGCTGAAGAAGTTGGACAGTTGGAGAACATCCGTCTCTCCACAGCTTCTCACACTTAACTCAAGGGCACTTCTTCCCCCTGACAACAATTAAGTACTGTTTACTGTACAGAATCAACTTACTTTCCTTACTTAAAACATTCAACAAAGATGTGAGAAGCACTCAATCTGTATAACAGTGTAGTAAGGTACAGTGAGGGTCAGTCTGAGGGGATATGGGGCGAAAAAGGTTTAAACTTGTTATAGAGGAAGGTGGGGGGAGGGGCTTACTGAGAGAGTCAAACAAAATATCATCTGAATCATTAATTTCTTCATTCAAATGCTTCATAAGTGTAAATGTACCCAGACAATAAATATATAATGTTCATGAACATTTGATTAGCAATATTTCAATTTCATGGAACATTTTGAAAAGTATTAAGTATTTATTTATTATTTATTTATTATAAATTTGGTTTTGCTCAAAATTTGTTTTTGTGGAACTTTCTTTCAATGACAATATAAACCAAGAGAAGATGTAGAAATGAAGCTGAAAGTTGTATACTAATACTTGTGATATCAGATCTATATCACTGCAATGTCATGTGTAGCCGGATGTGGCACTCTCAAAGTGACAAGTGCCCCCTTCAGATATATCCCCATCTGAGTCAGTATTTACTAGTGGCAATTGAGCAATGCAGATCACATCTCTGTTTTAAGTGGTGTCACAGTATTGTTTATCATTTACTTAATGCTTTGTGATCAGATGATGTCTTCTTTGATTGTCCAGTACTCTCCTTTTTCCTTTAAAACCCTCATCCAGTATATATGATCAGCAAAATATATAATATCCAGCATAATTTTACAAGCGACTATTGAACAAGTAACAAATCTTTACGCTCAAAAGTAGTATCATTTCTATAATTAGACTTTATACTTCACAGTCATGATCATCAGGTTCTCACTCCAGAAATTGTTCCTTATTCTAAAATTTACAGGAAAATGACTTGATACCAGATCAAAGATATAGAAGTATGTGACTGTTATCTAAGACCAGGACTTTAATATTATCTATTAAAAGCCAACACAAATTCATTGAAGACATAGTGCATGTATTTGGTAACTATAATAAATTTCTATTTTGATTCTTTGCAACAGAGTATGAAATAAATCTTTTTTTTTCTTTTTGACAATCTAGTGCTCTCATTTAAATGACAACCTGATTCTTTGCGATAGAGAAGAAAAAAAATCTTTTTCTGTAGTGCTATCTCACTGAAATCTTAACTGAAGAAGACATTCAGAATAGGATTTTTAGCCATTCTAACATTTTACTAAGAACGGGATGATCAGCTGTGATCCACTACAATACTACACCAAGCCTTATAAGCATGAATAGCAGAGGAAGAACGATTTTAATTGCCTCCATCCTACACAGTCGTACAGAAATTCCCTGCACCGCCAGCAGCCTCAGTAGGGAACGCTCCGTGTGTCTGTACATTATTGATTCAATACAGATGTAACGAGGAAAAATAAAATCAAATTTAATTCAAATCCCACCTGTTTTAGTAACAATTCCCTTCTATAAATATTTAAAGACATTAAATGTTTTGTAGTTTGTTTTGTGTGTTTGATTTTATAGAACAGAACGATAACGATGCAGCCTTGTCAGAGATGGTTAACATTGTCAGATACAGTTAGCATTGAATCATTTATTACTGTTCAATTCACTTCAACGTTATAGCCGCAGCCTGAAGTATGGATTCAATTTAACACACTGAGGTAGGTTAATATATTACAACTAAAAATTCAAAAGTTCGAAGGTAAAAAGATTAGCAATTACTTAATTATACCATTTTCACCGTAATTAGCGCCTCTCCCCCTACAAGCACCCCTCCCTTCTTCTAAAGAATGAGTCAATATATGGCCACCCCTGAATCCTCTGTTTTCCAAGCATCCAATGATTCATTTTATCAACAATTACCTGAAATTCGTGTTGTACTATAGATATGTTTATAACCTTGATTGCTGATTATTTCATTGAGAACAAGATGAAACACACCTACTGAAATAGTTCAAATACACCCTTTTTCACTTATTTTTGGTGTCCTTATAAGGGCCAGCTCTAGTATAAGATTTTTAAGTACCCTGTGCGCTAATTACGACGAATGCGGTAATTTAATAACATAATGCTCAATTAAAGATGCTCAAATGACAAATGGTATTTTTTCTCTATCAAAAACAGGAGCAGACGATTAAGTATTTTTCTTTAGTTATAAAACTTACTTATTTTTACTCCATTACCACCATTGAAAAATTTGAGCTTCTAATTTTACTTCAAGATAAAAATATAAAAAATAATTAATTGCATCCCGAAAAAATTCCGTGGCACTATGTCCTATATGGAAAGAAGTACTGATTGCGCATACACCAAAAGCAAAATACATTGTTTTATATTATTTTTTGTGTTAATAAGACATATATATACACGATTAAACACCAATTATTGTTCAATTGATGAGTATCGTTTATGCTCTGTCGGCGGTGGAGCATCTTTAATGAGATGTTTACACAGATGATGTCACCTTCCCCTAATCAGGACATTGGATCCGCATAAGAGGTTAGTTATGAGCTTTATATTTCTGACTCCTTCAGCGATTTGTATATTGAAAAGACATGAATTATGTCCTCATCGGTACATATATAAAACCTATGCAAATAAATTATAAATTTAATGTCAAATAACATTGATCGCAGACAATTCAGAATCGTGTTTTCCTTTCAAATTTCTTAACATTTTGAAAACTGAGAGTTGCTTAATTATCACCTTTTATGAAATTAATCCTTCAAATCTTGCATTAATTGTTATTGTAGTCTTTCAAGAATTTTTCCCAAAACATTTGTTACAACAGACTGTGCATATTTATTGATTATCTTGATATATTGTTATTATATCTTTCTCAGTGTGTACGTTCACGAACAGGGACCAAGTACATTTAACTCCAGTTCCTAATTTGATTGGATGCTCGCTCTAGATCACTTACCTTGGCTTCTGAATTATTTTCTGGAATTAAAAAGAACCCGATACTGAAACCCAAGAACTGTACTATTCGTCAAGTTAATTAGTTCCTTACAGTGTAAAGGGAAGGCATTGAACTTTTTAGGGAGTTTGGTGTAAATTATCATCGTGAAATAGCTCTCCAGTAGATCACAATGACTACAGTTGTAGGTTTTCAAATGACTATATCACTTAATTAATGCCTCTATGGAGACATCAATTTTTTTCTGGAGCAAAAAAATTCTAATTCATAAACAGTAAAATGTTATCTGTAATTGTGTTAAAATTGTACTTCCTGTACGTAATTAAACCAATCTGCTATCTTGATAGGCATTTTAGGTGAAGTAATCGCTACAAAGGAGCGTAGGAGAACCTCACGATGGGATAATAAGATTTCAGACTTTACAGATGCTCATCTGCAGTGGTGTCCCATTTCTGTGTCCAATTAATGGTAACGGGGAGCATTCCTGTATTCACTGTCCTCGTTTACACCAAAAAGATAGCATCATTTTACTGGTAATCACATCTACACGATGTTAGATAATGAAGTTAGATAATCAGTACAGCGTTGAGAGCCAGGTGGGTTGTGTGTGTGGAGTTGATTACAACATGAAGAACCTCAGTAACGTTCACACAAAATTCTGTAGCGATTGGGTATATGGAACATTTTGTCACTGCTTGTACAAATAGCTGCGATTCATTATTTGTGACTGCTTGTACAATGAAATAGCAATTTGACAATCTTGATTTCATTTTGGATATTACGCAGTAACATTCATGTAAAATTGTGTAAGGGTTTGGTATGGAAACTTTCATAAATGCCTGTAGAAAATGCAGATATTCATTTGTGACTGTGTCTCGTACAAATGGCAGAGAAATTTAACAACCTTGATTTCTTTTTGGATCTTACGCAGTAACATTCATGTAAAATTGTGTTGATTTTGGACATGAAACATTTTAGGACTGCTTGTACAAATGACAGAGAATCTTGTACTAACGACATAAAAATTTGATAAACTGGATTTCATTTTGGATATTTTGCAGTAACATTCATGTAAATTTAAACTTCTGCATGTTTTGGATATGAACCATTTTGTCATTGCTTGTATGAACTACAAAGATTCATTCGTGACTGTGTGTACAAATGGTAGGGAAAATTATTGACAATCTTGATTTCATCTTAGATATAACATCTCATTGTAACTAGATCTCTCAAATGACTGGAAGACAGAAATGCCTACCCATCAACCAGTATTAATAGCCGTTCTGAAATATGTTCACGCATACAAACTCAGATCAACACTGGAAATCGCATTTTGCGTCAGAAATTGAATTTCATGTCCTTGATTACTTTCAGCTGTATGCTGGTCGCAATCATCAATGTCACAAATTGGTATCTGGCGTGTCCTAATCATGCATATTTCACTTGCACACCTTGAACTTCTGACCTGTCTAGCTAGCACCATTAATCCACCTGCTATGAATATTGCATAATATCTAATTATAGTGCCGAAGACCATGTCACATGCCTTGTAGTTTGTGGTTAACTGTGTCCTTGTCCTCCTGAAACAGACAAAATTATCTGGTTTTCGGAGAGCTAACCAATGGTTCGTCTCTGTCAACCCTGGAAGTGTTCGGATCTTTCCCCTAATCAAACCTGAGCAGTCCATGGCTCTTTCTGCCTGATCATTATGTCCGGTCAAAATATCCTCATCAGACAAAGCATCCTTCCAATTTTACAACTATTTGCTTTACGGTTTTCACCCACCGCAAACACCAATCTCTTGTTGAAGTCAAGCACAAACAAATATGCAATCACATCGTCAAGTCTATTACCCTGTACTGTTGTTATTGTGCATGTGTTGTTGGTGGCAGGTCGATCTTCATATAATCGTCCGATATAATATAGTCCAGATAGGCTATTCCAGCCACAGCATCTCTGCTTGTTCCAATACAGCATCTGTGATTTATTTGGTATTCACATGTACCGTAAAACACAAGTTGTAAAGAACCTCTTCGGAGACCAATGAAATGGCGTCGTTATAGACATAATTTGCTATACAACGAAATGAAGTTGTTTTAGACATAATTTGTTACACACCTATTAGAAATATATCACAGGAACCAGAGAACATAAAGCACGTATGAAGATCACCTGCTTATTAAGAATACGTTCTCTTTAGGTCCCAAATGACCACTTATAACGCAATTTGACCCGTGTATAAAAACCACTTGGCTATCATAAGAGGCATCCAGTAGACCATTGACAGTATTTTTTTGACTCTCAGAAATTAGATTTGATTCTTGAGTTTGAAACAAATGTCTATTTGTCATTATGTTCTGACTCTTCAGATTTCTGAGAAATAGTTATTTGACTTCTGAAACAGCTAATAGTCAAGGGTCAACTTGATACCCTGAGAGACCATTTTTCCATTGACCATTGAATTGTACAGACAGGTTTGACTGCATGTCGGATCCCAATTAGGACTCTTCCAGTTTTCCTTATTTTGTAAGTTTCTGAATGTCTTAGTCTACATACAGTATGCAGTCACTCTTTGCAATGAAAACGGCCCATTGGATTAAACAGCCTTGTTCCAGCCTACAGAATGATTGCTACCACAGAACATGTTTGCTGTAGAGCCAACACTCCATTCCATAAATTTGATCCGAGCATAAATCAGGTCAGATCCGCTACTACTTCTCCATACATATAAAATTTCCCATCAAACTGCAGATTCAGTCTGACAATTCCAAAGATCAACAGATAATTGAGCTGTTAAATGTTCTAACACAGCTACTGTTTCATGTCAGATCTAGGCCATGTAAAGGTTACAGCTAGCTATCAAATCTCTCACCTTCCCTCAAGGTCACCGTCACCATAGTGAGGCTATAGTCGTATTATTATATCACTGTAGCCCATGAGGCTTACATCTTTTCAGGTGTGACCCAATATCAATTTTCACTAAAACCGTTTAATTTCTCATATTTCTGTAATTTACTTCAAAAAGTTCAAAACTGTACATGGATACTGTTACTTCATTCATGTAAGAACATCCACACTTAAATTTGAATGCAGACAAACAAATGGCACAAAAGTCTAATTTCTAATTTTGCTTCTTTTAGAATACAAGTCTCAGTAATTTCCATAATCTGTATGCTTTGCTTTTCTAATGTTATACATAAAGTGATATGATCCTTAATCTATTCAGAAAGGAACTCAGAACAACATCTCTGTCACAGATTCACAGACATATAAATACTAGATTATACAATCTCAATAGAAAAATATCCTGCTGAGAACAAGACTCCAGGAAAACTGTTTCTAACAAGGTCAAGATGAAGGTCCCATAGTAAGACAAACCCATGGTGAGACTGCTCAAGGTGTCATTGACATCAGAGATATGCTCACATTCATATATCACAGTACTCACTTGATTTACCTACCGCATTAAATCATTCACCCCTCAAAAAACATTTGGACTCTTCTTACTCAAAGGCCGGAACAGTTTATTATGAATTTTCAGGGGTGCATCGGTTAATATCAAAATAGTTATAGATAAAGTCCCGAAGAAAATTGGATGATCCAGACATAAATAGCCCTGCCTCTATATCAAATCTACATAGGGTGTAACGACAAGATGAACATTTATGGTGAAAGCTAAACATAATTGGAACCAAGAATGAAAGTCAGGACCCAACAACACAGGTCTCTGTCACTAGTATATAACTACCCATGAACCACAATAATCATAAAATTAAATGTCAAATGGTGCTCAATACTTCATTGAGGCTACACATAATGAGTTATAATAAAATAAAATCACAACGATATAGCAACTTAAGAACCACAAGAACCAAAAGGGGAAGAGGTGCCTCTCGGTTTGATTATCTTGTTTGCACATTGAAAATTACACCTACAAAGAGTTAGTCAATAAAGACATCTAATTTTATACAGGTTTGGGTTATGGCGCCTCGCCTTTACGATTAAATGTTAATAAAGTGTAGATATAGCCCTGCAGGAAGTTACATAACAAAGGCCCGTCGACACCAAAGGTTTAAAGGAGTCTAAGACACCAGGTGAACCGTGACGCGGTTTTTTGCCCAAGCTAAAGAATTTACAAATTGCCTGGAGTAACAACATCACACGGTGCAGTATTCTATCTGGTGGATCTCTGTAGATAGGTATGCACTACTCACATCTCCAAACTTTATCTTATATCATGTGTATACTCAGGCCATTAAGCTTTCAATCTGCCTACAGTTTACATTAATTCTTTAATTCAAATGGGGATATATAATTCTCCACCATGGATAATTTATTTTACAAACCGTTTTCATTCTCAGTAGTTAGTTCTAGCAAGGCCATTTTTTTTTTTTTTAAATCTAAAATTTTCATCCCTAAAAGCACCCCCTTCTGTGTTTGAAGCCTAAAGTTCACCAAGAGCTTGAATTTAAATATTAATGCCCCAATTTCATGGTTGGGACATAGAAAATATATTTTCTACAACTGTTGTAGCTATACGGTTCCTGTAGTGTAAAAGGTCTCGGAATATTCTTTACACACAAGTAACTGGTAAGGCATCTATCGGGCGTTTCCACGGAAATCCAATATTCTGACAACTGTACAACATTTCAGTTACACATTCGTAGTCAGAACAATAACACACCAAATGTCTGTACAACTGTTCCTAGTGTTACCAGTGAAATGATACAGTTACACAATACAGTAGTCTAACCGATAGCCTACAACTGTTGATCTATGTAAAATAGATAGTCAAACCTCATTTAGGACACCAAAGGGACCTATGGCAAAAATGTCCTTTATAGACAGGTGTACTTTATGCAGAGGTCAATTATAGTGTAACCTGTCAAAATTGGTCCATGTCTAATCTGGATTCCTGTCCACTCCGACTTTCATTGTATAGCATATTGCTTCATAATTATAGGAATTGTAACTTGTATTCCGGAAAATGTTGGTCCTGATGACATCCACTTTAGACAAGTTATACTGTATATTGTAAATTGCAACAAATCGGGTTGATAAGTCTGTTTTTTTGAACAAGTGTCTTTTTTATGGAGGACATGTACTATTTCAATAGACCGTTTTCGAACTCAGGGGGCGCTTAATAGAAACAATTCTGGACTTGCCTTTCATAAAAATACTCTACAAAGTAAGCCATAAATCAATTTGTAAAAGAAATTGGGAAGAAAATTTTCATATTTTCAGTTTGCATTTAATTCAAAGTAAGTGAAATTGAAGCCCATAGGGATGGGGGCGCTTATTGGGTCGAATCAGTACCAATATTCCAGTTACACATTCATATTCAAAAGAGAAAGAAGGAACACTTTCTAATTATCTCGTGCAAATATCCAATATATAAATCCTTTGAATTTCCAAGTTTTCCCTAGCATTCTATCATCCGTCTTTTTCAGAACAATCACAGACAAACGTACTCCATCACCCTCAACTTAATGTGTCTGCCTGTTTCCATGACCATTTTATTTTCCTCCTAATGTGACAAAGTAAATGGTGATGAGCATGTGCAGTGTGTCTTCATTTAATCCAATACACAATGGAACATTTAGACGTTTACACTGGTCCAATGTCCATAACAAGGACAGACAGACAGACAGCAATTATCACTTAATTATCCCAAACTAATCAGATTACTGACCATTACAACATTTAGTAATTGACAGACAACTGGATTAGTGAGCGGCTAGATAAATGGTACCCCAAATTTCAATTGATCATCCGTCCTGTATTAATAACATCCAAGATCAAACTCATTCACCACTGAAAATCCATAATGGACTGGTCTAACCTTTGATTTAGAAGAGTCTATATGTGGCTACAGGGGTGAGGAACTGATCGGATTAAAGTTAGATCTAGAGATGAACACATCAAATAAGCTTAGACTGAGTGAATGGAGGTATGGACAGATTTATAACATTATGTGTATTATGTGATATTTGTCAGATTGTTTTGGGGGTTTTATGCCCTATGGACAGCCATATTAGGACATGCCAGCTTTAGAAGTGAAGGAAAGGCTGAGAACCCAGTGAAAAACCACCAACCAATTATTATTACTGATAAGTAGCAAGTTCTGTAATATTCACATTGGGCAGTTGGATGGCTAATGTCCTTAAGAATCGAGACACCTTGACCACCCAGCTACCGCAGTTCCGGCTTCTTTTTATTTGACGTAATACACTTAACCAGGATTTTTTAATTTGTTCTTAAAAACAATAGAACAGGACAAATTAATTTTTCTAAGGGTATAATGTTTTAATTTGTTTATAAAGAAGTTAATTCCTCATAAATTGATCATGAACTAAATGTCCTTAAGACTTCTTACAGTCAATGTCAAAAAGTAATAACATCCCGGTGATCATTATACATGTTCATGTCCTTTAATTAGAATTCACCATGTTAAATGATATGTCCTACACTGTCTGTACAGCATTTATACACTTTGATGGACAGGCATGCTTAGGCAACTGAATTCATGCATAAATTAACACAGAAATATTTCAAGCCATCATAGTTTTAAACTTACAGGGTCACTCGGTCTTATCTCAAGGGAAATAATCAAATTTTTGATAAAATTGTTAGTTAGTTATATATGGTATATTATTTATATTACTCCAATGATCAATCAAAGAATCAAACTGAAATCTAAATGTGTAAAAGTATACAACGAACAATGGAGTAGCTCATGCACAAAATATATTTTTTCATATCCGTTTATTTTATACTTTATTCAGGGGTTTCAATATATCAGACAGTACCTGGTACTTTTTGCTGGTTAAACCTGACTGTGATACCACCTGATTTGGGCTAAATTTAGATATCATGCATACAGATAACATCGAAAAGTACCCTCTTAAATTGCAAATGTACCACCTCTCCTGAAAGATAATGAAACTCCTGTTTATTATATTGTAAAATCATCAGCAAATTCCATATAATATACAAATGTGGGGAAGAGCTTTATTATGTGTACCACCTAAGAATATGCTTGCCCCATATTAACTGACCTGGTATGATTATTATTATCTTAATTTGATCATGTATATCTCATTACATGTTCCTATAATCAAGAACATGACCACAAATTGGAAATGACCTCATGGCCATAAATTGGAAATGACTTTATGGCCACAAATTGGAAATGAACTCATGGCCACAAATTAGAAATGACCTGAGTTTCCACACCCCTTGAATTCCTGTATAGCCTATAGCCCTGGTCAGACCAGTAGTGTAGGATGTGAGATGGCTGTCCTCTCCATGTTGATGGTTCTGATAAAGCCGGGGTGATAGATAGCTAAAGTGTATTACAGGAGACACCAGTGAAAAGTCGAGGAGAAAATGAGAGATAAAATACAGAGATAGATTCCAGAGTCTGACTGCAGATCAATACCAGTTGCCTGATTGTGCTAAGGCAGAGTCGGAAGTATTGTCTAAGTCTAAAAAACCTATAATACCTCAACTATAGCTATAGGGCATACCAAATCTCCCATTCACCCCAACACAAATCAGCTGTAGTAGTGTAAATTCTAGGAATCCCATTCACTTTAACTTACACCAGCCGTTACCAAACAATGTGTTTTTCTTTGTAATTATATAGATGCAGACATTTTAGATATTTTCAGTAATAAAAGTGTTATCACAGAAATAATTGAAATTTTGACAAAAATGGCTAAAACCCTCTAAAATTTATAACTTTATAACGATTCATGGCAAATTATGATGACAATGTATTTAGATAGCTAGTTTTTCATGGGCGATAAAAATTGTTGAATAAATTGCCACAAAGACTTTTCAAGAATAATATAAACTGTAAAGCGTGAAATTAAATTGTTGCAAAAAAGTTGATAAGCCTGAAAAAACTTTTCTTTTTACCTCATTTTTGGAAGAAAACTTGTTGGAAGAAAATTTTGAATGCAAATGAAGACCTGAATTATCAGCAGAGAAAAAGATTGCATGCAGTGCTTGATAAGATTCTAACTTGGTATATACAATATACGGATTTCGCGATCCTAAAATGATGTGAGTGTAAAGTACAATTTAGAATCAATTAGCCCCACCATCCGGTGATTATGACGTCATGAAACTCGCGTCAAATGATGATGTCATAATCACTGGACAGTGGGACTAAACCACTGTAAATTGTACTTTACTCACATTGTTTTGGGATCTCGAAACCCTCGTGTTGAGAGTTGTCTCTTCTTAGCTAGTAGTAAGGAAGTGTGTGTTAATATTGCTCCACTGGTCTTTGTAGGAGGGATGACCTTTGTAGGAGGGATGACCTTTGTACGAGGGATGACCTCTATTCAGCTTCTGTGTTATAAACAGGATAATTCTGTCATATTACATATTTATATCATACTGGTAAAACATTTTACACTTCAGGAAAAGCCTTTAACATTGCAGGCCACATATAAATCATACTAAACCATCTAACACCTGCTATACCCATAGGCTAATTATTAGACAATTTTCCTACAAAACTATGTGGTGAACTTCAATGACATTGCAAAATAAAATGTGAAGGGGTTCGTAATAATGCACGTACCATGTGATACCCGATAACGTTTGTTCGGGTCAATTGTTTCTATTGGGTGATGAAATTACGTCAAAAGATGATATATGCTTCGCCAACGTCATTTCAGCGGGAATAATACAAATAGTTACGTTCCACCACTAGTCCTGTTCAAACGTTATTGGGTATCACGTGGTACGTGGATTAGTCCTATTATTAAAGCTCAAAACAGTTTGAAGTATAAAATCTGTTGATGAATGAAATGGTTACATTACCTACATAGCTACTGTATATTGCTTTACAATCAAGGGATCAATATTTCGTAGTTTTCTATAAGGAACATTTTGGTGAAGGTTCACCTACAGATCCATATAATTTCTAATATTTTATAACATACTTTTTTTCTTAGGTATATTTCACTGGTGTTGAGAATCTGCAGATTATACTCAAAATGCAAATACAGCAAAAACAAACCACTTACGAAATTTCATCACTTTAATACAATAATATTTAACTTTTAAGGTTTGGATAGCATACTTTTAATCAATACAAGGGGCAGATAAATCCATGAGAATTATCGAAGTATTCACTTTATGTCCATTCTCCTCAGTCTGGTGAAGACAACCGGATATTGCTCAAAGTGCTTCGGGAATTGGAGAAACACTAGAAGTGAATATATTTGGCAGATGAATAAGCAGAAGATCTATGATATGATCCAGGCAGGCGGGCATGGGGTACATATCCTAAATATGAAAATTACTATTGTCATTTATATGTTTTGATTTACTATATATCTCGCGTATAAATAATTTGATTTACTATTTATCTCGCGTATAAATAATTTGATTTATTATTTATCTCGCGTGTAAATAATTTGATTTACTATTTATCTCGCGTATTAAAAATTTGATTTACTATTTATCTCGCGTATAAATAATTTAATTTACTATTTATCTCGCGTATAAATAATTTGATTTACTATTTATCTCGCGTATTAAAAATTTGATTTACTATTTATCTCGCGTATAAATAATTTGATTTATTATTTATCTCGCGTATAAATAATTTGATTTATTATTTATCTCGCCTATAAATAATTTGATTTACTATATATCTTGCGTATAAATAAATTTCCAACAGTAAAGCTTATGTAGCAATATTAAATAATAATTTGTGCCACACTTTACGAAGGCCTGATCATCACTACTTTAAATACTCTCTAGATATCTCTAGATCTGGAACCTAGAATCGTCCAATAAAACATCTCGATACATATGTGTCTGACATTAGAATTAATATCGGGATAACCCAGAGAGAGTTCCAGCCGATCAGTCCAACGACTGCAAAACAAGCTACAATATTTGTCTCAATATACCACCTATGAAGATTGTGGAGGGGTTGTCATTAACAGAGGTTGAGTTAACGTTGCGGTCGTCCCAATACATTTTTTTTAAGCACAAAAAATGAAAAATTAAAGGACCCCACTTTTTTTCCTGAATCTCGTCCTTTAATAGATAATATACCAAATAGGACATAAAATATAAACTGCCACTTCAGTAGATATGCAATCAAAATACCAATACAGCTTTTGTATTCAATTCATGACAGAATTATTTCACCGTGTTAACCTCTAGCATTACACCTACAACTCACATTAATCAATATACCTCTGCCAGGTAAGAAACAGTATTGAAGCGTATGGTGTATTACCGTAAAAAACCATGGTCATGAAACCATATTCCTCGTGAAACACCCCAGTGATTTCAAGCTGTCATGATCATAACAAAAACATAATGAAAAGTTCAAACATGACCTTCAAGGCATTAAATGTCTTTAAACGTTGAGTTTGTAGTATTCACAAACAGCATTGCCTTTCAAAGTTGGATCATAAAAGGCTGATTTTAATATGTTAATACCGACAACCAGCCAGGTTCAAAAACACTGACAATACATTTTGGAATGTTTGCTGAAAACACAAAGAAAGTTCACCTTTAGTTCAGTAATATATATACCATGCCGGCTAGTGTTGGTATTATATTTAGGTCAAATCTAAATTGAATTTGTTAATCACCTCCACAATACATTTGTCCTGTTCTGTTATGAATACATAATATTGAAGTATTTCTTAACCTTTCTTAATCGAAAATTGGTTAACATATCCTATTAATTACCACTAGCCCTCTGGATTTCAAGTTCAGATCCCACATTGGCAGTTGCCAGGTACTGACCATCGGTCGGTGGTTTTTTTCAGGGTACTTCAGCTTTTCTCTACTTCTTAAAATTTTACACAACCGTAAATGACTGTGAATGTTAATACATACACCCAAATTATGACTACGCAATACCTGATCATACAGATGGTTTAGACCACAAAGTATGACTCAATATCATTTAACCATGCATACAAACGATTTAAGCCACAGAGTATGATTCTAATTTCTACATGTAAATTTTCTGACCATACAGAGGGTTTTCATCATAAAGTATGACTTAACTGTGAACACAAATGTGTATATGACATACAGATGACTTCAGCCACAAAGTATGACTACACATGTGAAGTATCTGATCATACAGATGGTTTAGACCACAAGGTATGACTCAAACAAGAGTATGGTAATCAATGATACCAATCCCTGCTATATCCAACATTACCTTTGCCTACAAGGTGAGTATACGTACTAAACCACATATTTTATAGCCACTTCGTGTCCTGGACAAGACCTGGCTCAGCTTGTCACAGACACTTTACAATATATCACAGTACAGTGTCTGAAGGAATATATATAGCACAACGTGATTATGAATGATTAACATATATCATCATTGCCATCATGTACAATCAAATATTTAATTGGATTCGAGCATTTAAATCCCAGACACATGTATTTATATATTTTTATGAGGTGATGATTGGCTTTTGACCTCCATAAACAATTGTATGTATTATAAACTGTCTTAGATTATGTATTGTTACGTTTCAATATATATACAATACATAAACAATTAACAAAGTTTATTGTGTACTATAGAAATATTTAATTGAAAATTGTAATAACAATTCTTTTTCAATTATTTAACATCAAATTAGCTAGACCTCGCCTGACATACAATTACATATAGATACATGATATACCAATTATTTCTAGTCACACAATAGTGTGTTAAATAATTAGTGTTTAATAGGACTTGGTTTTCTATTCCAAATCAACAATATGTAAGCCAGTTAAGGGGAGCATTCAATTCAAAACTCTATCACAGTTATAGGTCACCCAGGGGAGATAATATTCCTGATTGTATCATATATATCATATTGAACGGTGTTTAACAATTAACTACACAAGATAATTTGTCTATATTGAATGGTGACACAACATTAATCATAAGAAAACATGTATATATGGCATTGTATACTAGTACATTTTTTTCTGTTGTGTTGATTTTTAATTAATGTTGAAAATTCAATTACAATATGTTGACATTTCTGACAAAGAAATTTCTATAGATAGCTGTTACATTAACTCAACAGATACAGAAAATGAGATTTAGGGCCATTATAAAGATAAATTGATTAGATTACAGGGCAAGAAATATCCCAGGTCCGATGGGCTGAGACCAGTAAAATATGCTCCCGGGCAAGTGTAAATTGGTGTAAACTTGCCCGGTTTTAATGTTAATTACCCTGTTTTGGGTAAAATTAGACTGAAATCTTAAATTCGCGCAAGTGGTTTTCAAAGTAGTTTTTTGCCCTGTAGAATAAAACATATTTATTATTTAATGAACATGCTTACAACAAGTTCATGGCTATAACATAGTAATTTCCATTCCCTGTCAAGGTTCCTAGATATCCCTGTCAAGGTTTCTAGATATCCCTGTCAAGGTTTCTAGATATCCCTGTCAAGGTTCCTAGATATCCCTGTCAAGGTTTCTAGATATCCCTGTCAAGGTTCCTAGATATCCCTGTCAAGGTTCCTAGATATCCCTGTCAAGGTTCCTAGATATCCCTGTCAAGGTTCCTAGATATCCCTGTCAAGGTTTCTAGATATCCCTGTCAAGGTTTCTAGATATCCCTGTCAAGGTTGTCAAGGTTTCTAGATATCCCTGTCAAGGTTCCTAGATATCCCTGTCAAGGTTTCTAGATATCCCTGTCAAGGTTCCTAGATATCCCTGTCAAGGTTCCTAGATATCCCTGTCAAGGTTCCTAGATATCCCTGTCAAGGTTCCTAGATATCCCTGTCAAGGTTCCTAGATATCCCTGTCAAGGTTTCTAGATATCCCTGTCAAGGTTTCCTAGACATCCCTGTCAAGGTTTCTAGACATCCCTGTCAAAGTTCCTAGATATCCCTGTCAAGGTTCCTAGATATCCCTGTCAAGGTTTCTAGATATCCCTGTCAAGGTTCCTAGATATCCCTGTCAAAGTTCCTAGATATCCCTGTCAAGGTTCCTAGATATCCCTGTCAAGGTTCCTAGATATCCCTGTCAAGGTTCCTAGATATCCCTGTCAAAGTTCCTAGATATCCCTGTCAAGGTTCCTAGATATCCATGTCAAGGTTCCTAGATATCCCTGTCAAGGTTTCTAGATATCCTCAAGGTTCCTAGATATCCATGTCAAGGTTCCTAGATATCCCTGTCAAGGTTCCTAGATATCCCTGTCAAAGTTCCTAGATATCCCTGTCAAGGTTCCTAGATATCCCTGTCAAGGTTCCTAGATATCCCTGTCAAGGTTCCTAGATATCCCTGTCAAGGTTCCTAGATATCCATGTCAAGGTTCCTAGATATCCCTGTCAAGGTTTCTAGATATCCTCAAGGTTCCTAGATATCCATGTCAAGGTTCCTAGATATCCCAGTCAAGGTTCCTAGATATCCCTGTCAAGGTTTCTAGATATCCCTGTCAAGGTTCCTAGATATCCCTGTCAAGGTTCCTAGATATCCCTGTCAAGGTTTCTAGATATCCCTGTCAAGGTTTCTAGATATCCTCAAGGTTTCTAGATATCCCTGTCAAGATTCCTAGATATCCCTGTCAAGGTTTCTAGATATCCTCAAGGTTTCTAGATATCCCTGTCAAGGTTTCTAGATATCCCTGTCAAGGTTTCTAGATATCCCTGTCAAGGTTCCTAGATATCCCTGTCAAGGTTTCTAGATATCCCTGTCAAGGTTTCTAGATATCCCTGTCAAGGTTCCTAGATATCACTGTCAAGGTTTTAGATATCCCTGTCAAGGTTCCTAGATATCAGCAATACATGTATGTTTAACAGACTTTGCTTACAACAAAGTGATTTTGATGGTCCCCAGAGGTTCGTTATAACATGTTTTAAAATACTGAATTGCTAAACTTAAAGATGCTCCACCGCTGACAAATGGTATTTTTTCACTATCAAAAACAGAAGACGATGATTTAGTATTTTTCTTCAGTTACAAAAGTTACTTACTTTACACCATTATCATCATTGAAAAGTTTGAACTTTTAATTTTACTTCAAGTTAAAAATATGAAAAATAATTAATTGCATCCCGAAAAAAATTTGTGTCACTATATCCTATATGGAATGAAGTACTGATGGCGCATGCACTAAAGGCGAAACAAATTATTTTTATATCTTTTCTTAGGTTAATTAGGCATATATATACACGATTTAAGTTTTAACACTAATTATTGTTCAAATTATAAGTATCATTTATGCTCTGTCGGCGGTGGAGCATCTTTAAGGAGCATTAATTTACAACATAGGGAACGATAGTATGAAAATGCCCTTTATCAATTAGATCACAAAAATAACATTGAGAACCAAGACCTTTTACTATATAGTAACATTTAAATGTACAATCACATTATATTACACAATGCATGTACAAGGAGCTAGTTTAAAATATGTCGTTGTCCGACTAATGAACAGGATCTTCAATTAAACAATACATACCGGTATAACCTTTACAACACAAGCAGTGTTATGTATGGCTATAGCATACCTTAATAAATTCATTATTGCTTCATATCACAATTTACAATGCTACTAAATGCCTATATTACAAATACTGCAAATATATAACTTTAAATTCTTTCTGTCCAATTACCACCCTATTTATTTCAACATTGCAAACTATCTATAAATTATTTGACCTCTTGCTAGTTTATCATAACTGCATATATTTATTATTATCATAACTATTGCATATTTATTCAAATAATACATATTTTCTCCAATGCACCTATATGTTTAATCACAGCCGTTTCCGTCAGGTAAGAAATGATACGGAATTTATATTTACGTGTGCACACATTAATGTCTGCCTCGGATTTTCAATCCTAACTATCAATCACGACTTTAAATTTAAATGAAACCCACTACATGTTTTAATGTGTAACAGAGTGATGTACCAGATTAATTATGTAGTTTATAACTTAGCAATGAAAATGTATATAAAAAAACATTCAGCTCTATCAGACATAAAGTCTGTTACAAATGAATAAAGTTAATAAAATATTTCTGTAAATCTAAATTATGTTTTATTACAGGAAAAAACACACTATCAGTAAAGCTTTCTTCATTGGCTTTAGGATTGGTTTAGCTATAGCAAATAAGTCAAATTTATTTACCAATAAGAATGCAAACATACAAACATGCATTATCCATTTAATCTAGGTGAACTCTGACACAAGGAAATGCTTCTTTTAAAATCAGTCAAACTAAAGATACTCCATTGGAAACTTAAGTACAGAACTTTCCGTAACTGAAGATTTTTTTTCTTAACCTTAGCGATGTTATTCTATGAAGAATGTTAAGTCAATTAAGTAAATTCTTGAAGTTAAGGAGTGTTCATGAAACTGGGCCCAGCTGTTAATTATGACATGGTCGACATCTGATAAAATGTAATCTTACACAATTCGCCCCTATCAAGTTTCTTAAAAAACCTCATAAACTGATCACAACAGGCATGTATGGTCAAAATTCCACAAACACACAGCAACTTCAGCATTGATTACTTTTTTATTTTGGAAAATTTAAGGAAGGTGGGTTTTTTTCCCCCTAATTATGGATTAGTGTACTTTAATTAGAATGCGAAACTTAATGAACATTTCACTTAAAGTTCTGACAAACAAAGACTTCTATACCGTATATTGTGTACCCCCACAACTGCAGTCAAGCAGAAATTGGAACATCTAGAACAGTATCCTGAGTAACAGTGTCAAAATTACCACTCAAAATTATTGCTCTGGACTGCTGAAGCCTTTTATATGGACTGAAGCCTTTCTCTTCAGTATCTGTTCGTGTCTAATCCTAGAAGAAGACACCAAAGTCCTGTAAACCCATGACTACCACAAATCTGAGAGGACAGCAAATCCTTCAGCTCAGAAAACTGTACGGCACGTACAGTGATTAAGAGGATTTAACAGAAAATGCTGCTATTTACAGTTCTAAGATTCAGACTATAAAACTTCTAAGCTGTGAGTTCACGAATCTAGCGCATCATATTAGAGGCCGTTCCAAAACATTGATTGTCGTAGAAGAGTGATTTTCGTCGTCATCAAAATGTCACATATGATAAAACAGGAAATACAACCCGTGTTATATAGGATAATGGTTTTGTATAAGTATACCAAAAGGTTATAGGACATTGTAATGTTGTCAAATTTTCATGGCAAATCATTGTACATACCAGCATATGAGTTGACCTTTTCCTGATAATAGAATGACTTCCCTAAAGATATATATATATCATATGCCATTTATCTTAGCATTATACCTTTAAGTAATACCATTGATAAACAAAATAGTGAGAGCAACAATACCATGGCGAAGTGGACAGATTTCGGAGTAATGCAGTCGGTCTTTGACTAATTACATAAGCCACAGTGATTAAGATGTCCCCACATATCACCACAAGCCCTCCACCTCTTGGTTACAAGTTAAAATCCAATGTCGGACAGTTGCGTGAAGGTAAGCGACTGCAGGTTGGTGGTTGATCTCATGGTACTCAGGTTTTGCTCCATTTTGTAAACCTTGCACCTCATTAAATAACCCTAATACCGTATTCGACTCAGTTAGCGCCCATGTCCCTATAAGCGCCCCTCCCCCTTTTTTGGGTCGAATACGTTAATCAAGATAAGCAATTTTACCACCTTTATGACTTTGTCTATATATTACCAGTTCTTGTCTCACCAACTATACACCAGTCTTACTAATTAGTCCAAATTGACCTATAGCATAACTATAATGTATAAGTATAAATGTATATCAGAACACCAACAGAACCTTTATCACGATGTTTGTCACATTGCCTATCAAGCATATATAATATGAGGGGAGTAACGTAGTCCTCGTGGACTGACTACAGGTAGATCTACGTGTATAAAGGACGTATTATAAGTCAGCTGCCACAGTGAAGAAAGGATCAGTGTTGTATGCATTCACTAGGTGTCAAACAACATCTTTATTAACTCATTCATCCCTTAAAATCCAAGATAAACTCTTCCATCCTTTGATATTAGAAGAGTTCAAACCTGGCTTCAGGGGGTGAACATGTTTAAATTCTGTCCCCCTTGCTACAGATCAGTGCGTTGATTTAAAGACAGACCTACATTTTATACATACACATTTAATAATATACCTGTATTAAAATATCATGTCAAGTAAAGTTTTTGTAAACCTGCCAGCTGGCTTTTGGAACAAGATTAAATCCACAACGTAAATACAATTGTGTGATCATGAAAACCATTTAAAATGTTATTCCAGCTACGGAAAGTTATTTTACTTCATTGGAAATGGGATCTTCAAATATTCCAAAACAAAGACTATTTCATTTGCTAAGATTTAATAACTGTTTTTTATTATTTATACATAAATATACTAACATTCTTTTTACAATTTCAACTAGGGACTGCGGTGACAAAGTGGTCAGGATGTCTCGACAAATAATCACCAGTACCTCCACCTCTGAGTCGCAAGTTTGAATCCCATATGGGACAGTTGCCAGGTACTGACAGCTGGATGGTGGGTTTTTTTCTGAGTACTTTGGCCTTTTCCAACATGTATAACCTTGCATGTTCATAAATGGCCCTTCTATCTGTCAATAGGACGTTAAAATTGATCAAACCTGGAATCACAACTACTATAGATAGATAGTATGGTTCAATATCTGTTACCTCAATATATGCTAACATTTTTTTTTACTGTTTCACTGTTATGGAGTGTGGTTTAATATTGGTTACTGTAACCAGTTGTTCATGGTACTTGGTACTGAAACCCAGTGCTGGCCCATGCCAGTGTATATGTTGAGAGTGCAAGATCAATATTTCTCCCGAGTTTTTTTAATATGGCCTCGTTTGCTTCAATTTTTGACGATGGCCTCGTTTGCTTTAACTTTACACCATTTGAAATTGCATGTGACATGATGACCTTCATATCTATATAGGTGGTGGCAGGCTGTACTTGATGGTCGACTGTCAGTGATATGGATGCTGGTTGGATCATTCATCACAGAACACGGTACTGGGAAAGAGGCCGACACATATATCCCCTATCACTGTAGTATAATCCCCTTACTAAATTCTTCTCTATTTAAAATAGACTGTATCATGAACACATAAGTAGAATTTGTTTAGGATAGCATATACCGTATTCGACCCAATAAGAACACAGGGCATTTAAAAAATTGAAAAAATGAAAAAGTATTAATAAGACGAAATTATTGCAAATCTAGACAGTTTTGTGCAGTTTTGGTCTTTATTTATGCGTGGACAATTGAAATCAAGGCTTCAAAAAGGGGGAAGGGCCCGTATAGGAACATGGGCGTTTATTGGGTCGAATACGGTATATAATGGTCTGGGGTTCATATTCTGATTTAGTTTTTTGGGTTTTGTATTTTTCCAAACGACTCATGTACAACTTGTAAATGGGAATCAGAGTCCAATGTGCAAAAATCAGTTTTGAAAACTTTGAATCTTAGTCCATGAAATATCATGCAAAAGAGCAACTTATTCTAGATAAATTTATCATGTTCAATATCATGAAGATACTAGGATAGACTAATTATTAACCTTAATATCATTTATATATTGAAGACTTTGGCAATAAATATTGGTCACAAAAGGTCATGAGCCACCATGGTTGATCACTTCTAATCAATGTAGCATTATTTATCTTTTGCACACCTGACAGTATTGATATCATGGGTGAGCTCTAAGAAAGGTCAATACTTGGTTCATTAAAGGTCATGACTCAGATGACTGAGAAGGTGTGCTATATACAGATACTTATTAGCTAGGCCCATCAAGCTTTGTGCTTTAAAATTTTATAATTCAAAATTGATGGCCAAGTTTTGTCACATTATATCATTACATCAGTCAGAACAGCAGGGGTCATTTTTAGCTTTGTCTCCTAAATTTTGAAAATGACCCCTATATTTGGGAAAATATCTCTTTGTTGTAATGGCCCCTGAAGAATTGTCAAATTCTTGAAAATGACACATTCATTTTTTTTAGCCTGAAATAATCTCTAGTACAGTATCTATAGGTAATTTATAATCATAAGTCATTTAATCAAAGCCATATAATCCATGTCAAACATCTACAGTTAAAATTTAACCCATCAAAAGACTGTACATTTTTTCCACCAGTTTGTACCATGTATATAAACCAGAGTTCTATAATTATATCAGACCAGACAGACAGTGTCTATCTATAAGTAAGTAACATCCACGATTACACCAACTTATCATATATAGAGGCCTATCTCAAAGAGGCCATCAGCACAGGTCCCTGCCAAATTGGCCATGAACACCACCACCCATGTGCGAATTTGATTTCTCATCAACATGTACACCACGTCTGATTTATAAATAGCACATTGCTAGGATATAAACTCACAGGTTTCCAACACAACTGATAAAATGTTCTAAATTTTCTGGCTCTAGGAAGTAGCTGTGATGCAATCGCCTAGCAACATTTTTCGCAGCATATCTGTTACAGAGTTGGAAACGCTGCCCTCCAATATTGCGTTAAACTCTCTGGATCTACCTTTTTCGCTTGACCAGTCTACTATAGCTAGTTACTTTATTGACTGTGTTTTTTCTCTGACTATGCAGGTCTACTTTTATATTGGTTTTTGATTCATTAAAGTTATGAAGAAGTATATACCAGTATGGTATGGTAAAATCCATGAACGGTACAACCCCCCCCTCCCCCCTACCCATCCACCGCCACCCACCCCTCCCCCAACCAAATCTATTCATACTTTACTTAGGATCAGTGAAGCAGTACTCTATCTCCCTTTCCTCAAATGTGAGAAACATCTAAACTTAATCTGTGTATAAATAAAAGCTCTGAAGAGAAGATTATGAACCGATACCAGGACTAATTTAACTATCCCTGAATTTTTAACAAAGGCTTTACAATCTAATGATAAATTAATACTACAGGACCAAACATCTGTTCAGGCTTTACCTCCAGCTCTTTCTATATGGTTTGATTACAGATTACAAATGTTGATTTTATCTCCATGGGGAAACACATACTACACAGTTAAGATTCCTCAGATCACCATTGTTCCACTGCCTATATTGATCAAAAGAGCAGGGGGCCTCATTTGTTCTAGCAGACAGAACATAAACCCTGTATGGTAGTGCACATACATGGCTTTAAGCCATATAGCTAGGCACAAACCTAAATATATTCCACATTAAAATACCTATAAATCACCAACACGATGCTGGCTTTCTTCCTCTCTTATATTATTTCAAGTTTTGTGAGGCTTAACACATTCCAACATAAAAGGAAATTGTGTAAAAAAAAATTGACATGCTCAAATTAGAGATTGGTATATTTGAAAATGTAAAATGTGTATGATCCATATATGAATGAATTTAATGAGAAAAATTTACATACATACATACATTTTACAGGCACTGCTTCTTAATAAAACTTTTTTTTTCAAGAATTTAATTTTTAGCAAATTTTACATCTAGCAAAGTTCTAAATATTTAATATTTTTATCAGTATGTTTTCCAAATATGTCATTATTCTATTAAATTTTAGTCCATATTTATCAGTATGTTTTCTTTTTTTCAAATTATGTCATAACTAATTGAATCTATTAAATTCTTCAATTTTTACTCAAGGTCACCTCAAAATTAGAATATCAAATTAAGTTATAAATACTTCTTTTATTCTTTGAAAATATCCAAACTGACACAGACTAAAATACTAAAAGATAATTTTGTAATGGGTCCATTTATTTTGTCATGGATTTGGAATATTTAAATTTAATATTACCAAAATTTTATTGCAGTGGGATGTGAATCCAGTTTTTGAGCATCAGTTATAAAAGACTGTTGTAAACTTGTCAAGTTTGGTTGGAATGTAATCATAATTTCAAATGGGCAGGAACTGGTATTGGACCAGAATTTACCAATAAAAAGGGTCGTAAAAGTGCTTGTACAAGACAGAAATATTGGCAGGCCGTGTAGAACCATATCTAGTAGTATGTACAGTACCAGGTGAACAGCTGTCATTACAGGGCATAGGAACACTACAACAAAACCCTCGCTAATCAACACTCAAATCAATAATTCAACACCACTCAATGAACAACGCAGCACAATTCTGTCAGCAGTTTTTTGGACGGTACTGGATCTTTATAGATCTCAGAAATACGATCCTCAATCGGAACTCGACATGAAAGCATCAGTGATTCAATGATATCAGATCAGATAGGTTTAATTTGGAGGCCATTCTTTCCATGTAAACATGAGGTAAATTTTGTTTGGATTAATTTTAAATGTGAACAGCTTCGCTACAGGAATGCATGGATTCTTTTCCTAGTTAGTACGGCAAGATAACCTCGACGATCTACTAAGGATGGCACATACAGCGAACCCTCGATAATCCGGACACCTTAGTTCTGTTCTAAACAATCTGTATAATGAATTTTCGGGACTTCTGTATTTTGTGTTCATACTCAATTTGTAATGTCTTGGTAATCCGTTCCCTGACATTTCTGTCCGGACTACGAGTTTTCCTAGTTTTCCCAAACAATTGGCGTCCTCTACAACTTAAGTAACATTGACCTCAAAGGATATACACCTGACCTTGAAGAAAACAACCCTATCATGCTAAATAAGACTAAATCGAGTAATGATACAAAAACAGCACATGATCGATCACTGCCACATCATAAGTGTATTATGACATCATAAGTGTATTATGATACATATCATGATATTTTGGTATTATTTTTGTATAATAAGAATTGCATGTTTTTTTTTTTTCTGTCAATCACCTAAAAAGAGTATGAAATAAATGTTTTGTCAATATATCACTTTTATTCTTGTTTTTATCTATAAAATGCGAGATAATGTCTGTGTTACTTCCGCTCGATGTTTTGCAAACACTTAACGTTACTACTGGACGGGACTCAGTAGCTGGGTGATGGCGACGCAGGTGAGTCGTCAGGTTCCTTGTTCCGCCACTACATTTAACGATTGCCGTACACAATCGACATCCAGCGATGCTTTCCTCGTTATTTCTTTCCCCTTTACGTACTGTAAGGCCAAAATGCTGCCATACAACCGCCTTTGCTTCGGATTTTTTACGAGGTTATCATTCGTGCCTATGAAGGCCGCCATTTTGAAACGTTACTAAGCACAAGATCAATCATAATCTACGTATGATAACATCCCAAAAATCCATCTTAACCTGTACATTTGTCTGAAATGTTGTTAAAATATATATTTTAGTTTTAATTTTTATACAAATTCTCATTTTAAAAATATTTCCCGTCAAAAACGAAATTTTCACTGAAATATACGGGAAATCCCCGAATGATTCCGAGTGAACCGATACGACTAAATCGTACCGCGATACGTATCGTTTTCAAAATGAACCTGGATATATCGCTAAATAAGACTAAATCGAGTAATGATACAAAAACAGCACATGATCGATCACTGCCACTGGCATTACAAGGCAGGAGGAGGAAGGGATTAGGAACAAATCTTATGAGAGAAAAAGATGATGAGATATTATACATGGTCATGAATATCTTTTCCTTTTTTCTTTTTCTTTAGCCGATTAAAAAGGATCAAAATGTGAAGAGTTCACAGGATTAGAACAAATGTTTCACCCGTAGTGTGATATGTAAAGAACAGAAGTGCATGTACACTTGTAGTATTGGAAGCTTTTATCAAGGTCATGCAATCACTTGGGCCTGTAAAACTTATTCTACATTTACTCATTTTATTTTCAAAAGCATTGAAAGATGAAATAAAATAGTTTAATGACCTAAATTTTAAGGTCATTTTAACAAGCATACCTTACCTTGTACAATGCCCTATGTAAATTGGGGACGTAACTGAACATTCATGACATTTACTATGGATGCATGTAAATCACAAATGAGATTATAAAAAAAAAGAATTCAATTTCAGCCAACACAAGGGAAATTAACCTGATCTTAAGGTCTAGGCTGACAACATTAATTTGTTCAAATAACAAATCATCTTTTTAAAGAAGACTACAGACCCTATAAATTATCTACTATAAATAACTAACCAACCTCTACTACAAAACTAAATCCTATTCCATTCAGTCCTCTTTATATGTATAGTCTTGTAATCTCATCATTTTCAGGAAGAAAGAATAATGATAATCATAATATATATAATGATATACAAAAGAAAATTATCCTTATCATCATCCTGCAAATCATTAAGCATATACAATTAATACACCTTATAAACAAGACATCAAGCTGACAATGCTATCTATGTCCTGTATGTTATGTACCACAATGTATAACATATACACAAGAAGGTTGACAATGCTGGTGTCCAGATATGTGAGGCCACTAGCCACCACTTACATTGATAAGAGCTTGACCAATGTCAGCTAATTAACAACACCTGGATCTACTGGTCATCTGGTCAAGTTAGACTCTTGTGTATCTTACAGCCAAATCACAGGATATATCAACCAAACTAACAATGCATGGACTGACAAAACTTCTTGTTGCTGGAGTTAACTATCAATAATTTCAAAAAGGCTTGTCCCTCGCCTGTCATTAAAAGACAAATTCAAACTATCAATGTCTGACATAACCTCTAGTTGCAGAAGGTTATCAATGCTTCAAAAAAGACTATGTAACTACTTACATATATCTGTGTAAGCCAAATTAACCAATTTCAAACTAACAATGCTTGAACTAATAAAGCCTATGGCTGTTTAGGTTATCAGTACTTCAAAAAAATACTTAATCTGGCCATTACCTGTCTTGTGAGCCAATTTCAAACTAACAATACTGAGATTGAAGCCACATTCTAGAGCTCACCTTTTTGACTGTCTACCACTGTACATCACAGACTACAGGACTTGGCACAACAACAAACAGGTATGTCTTTACCTGTGACATTATAGGTCTATAAATAGCCACAGGGCACCTCTAACCAGAGCACCTGCTGGCCATCTACAAAGACTTATAAGGATACTCCCACTCGAGTCTCTACATAAGTAATTAATTCATGTAACATGCATACTGTCACACCTTTGGTAAATGGGTTACGAAGTATAAAATAATTTCTTGTAATACATATATATAGGACATAAATGCTACGGATACTGGTAACATTTCTAATTATTGTGAAATAAGTTTAATGTTATATAGTCAACATACAGAGAGGTTGTATGTCAAATTTAATACATGAAATTAATACATTAAAAAGGTTTGAAAATAAATAATAAAGACAAATTTCAGAAACAATATAGATTTATGATACAATGAAAACAATTAAGTATTTGGGTTTCCTTGTCTAGTTGAGCTCTAAGCATATTAGTAGCTTTTTGATATCAATTGATGATTTATATCGTTCTGACTGATCAACATGGAATATTAACACCACAATGATAAAAATTATAAATGTGTGGGAGTATGCTTGTGTAATGTATCAACTTTCGGCCTTGCTTCCCGCTTTGAGTCAACACTGAGTGATCAGGAGGAAGAAAGAATCTTAGAAATATGAAATTAAATCTGAAAATGTTTCAGACTAAATCATTTACATGTGATGGAGTGTAATATGGTTTTAACAAAAGACTTATCCCTTGGAAAATCTAGTAACATCTAGGCATCTACTAGCAGTAGAGTGGTATTAAAATTAAAAGAAGTCAAATATCTTTTTGAAAAGAAATATTTCGCACAAAAGGTTAAAGAAAGCTGGATAACTTTTACATGACAACGTTGTGGCGATAACGCATTATTTAATTCTCTTATGTCCGGATTTGAAAATGCGAGACAGAATCCACTTTGATGGTATCTTATCAGTAGAAACAATCACTTATGACAAATACTCGTCAGTCCTTCCCATGGAAATCATTCAGGATGAATCACCGACCCCATCCACACATACTTGTAAATCATTGAGATCTGTTTTACCCTGTCTTCTTTCACACGAACGTGTACAATTCAAAAAAGCAATGGGGAAGATCAAATAACCGGCCTGATACGATTAAATTTATCACAAACCTGAAAAGAAATCGGTAACACGAGGTGTTCGCCTCACCTGTGTGTAAAAATAGGTCCTAGAGGCCTAGATACCCGCCAGGCAAGGGGGAATACACAGGGCATGTTTACATCTAAAAATGGGGTCAACCTGGTCATTTTTGGTAAACAAAACGGCAAAACATGCAAATCTAGAACATTTGTACTTATTGTAATTAACCGTTTACATATTTTATGTATATCTGGGATTGGTTTTCGTTGAGAACAGCACAAGTTTCAGCACCAGTGGACCACTGACATGGAACTTGTGTTGGTGTGTATTCCACTGACCCGATAGACATTGTACCAAGTGTTCACTTACCTTCATCGCGGCGGTACAGCTGCCCACAAGGAGCACTGCCACCGTCAAAAACAGTAAGTTCCAACTCATCACACCCCTTTACACTCTCTGTCTTATTAAAATACTCCCAATAACACGAAATAAGAATAAACTATAGTCCGAACGAACTGGTAAACGTTCACTAAATCCCACACGGCCTTTCCTGGCTTCCGGAACTACATTAGGTCTGTCGAATATTAATCCGCCTTTGTAAGTAACAGAGTTATTCCTTCTAGGACTCGTATATAATTAATCGTTTATCAATGTCTTGTTTGTGATGAACAACGATATCGTTCGATTATCTAATTTGTTGTAACGTGTGGATCGTGAAGTTTGGTGTTAAATAAGAACGGACTATTTTCATGCGCATTGTTTGTTTTGGATTTTTTCTTTGCAATTTTACGTCACTTCCGTATCGGATACCCGAAGAATGTCATTCACCCAAGGAACCCCAAAGGCTAAAAACTGGATGTTATCACGATTGAGAACAATAAAAGATATGCAAAGTATTTAATTGCATTAGTTGTTATGTAAGTTGTATTGTGTGAAAATACGTTAAATATTCCATTATAGATAAAAAGGTAAATAATTTTATTCTAGATTGTTAAATTTGAGCAGGTGCCCGTCCCCATATGTTCGCCCCTTGTGTACCCGATATGCCCACATGGGTTTTTGACATATAAACTTGCAGAGAGAAACGAAACAACAACTTAGCGCGTTGACGTAGCTTTAGACCTGTTTTCCACTGGGGCGTCCCGAAATTTCTCAGCCAATCACATTATTGTATAAACTGACATAGAATACTCTGAAGACTATACATTGATAATAAATATTTATTCGGATAATTCCCGAGCTGTTTGAAACTTCACAGGCTAATGTACCCATATTATTTCTTAAAAAAATACTAAAAAAAAGGATAGGAAAAATCCTTTTGTTGTTCAATAAAATATTTTGAATTGAATGAAATAAAAAATAGGATGTTAAAGCAATATATTATATGTATCTTAATTGTAATTACAGTACATGAGCAATGAAATACCATTATAATCGATAGATCTTGTTGATTTATATATACATAAATGAATGTCACGAATCATATAGAAACTGAAACTAATATGACGTATTGGAAATGAAATTATTGAAAAAAATGAATCACAATCGTCAAACTGTCAAAAATTCATCAGCAGTGCGAGAATCAACTTTCGTAATCAAATTCTTTCTTCGCTCTTTTATTCCCAATATCATAAACAGACGAAACTTGTATCAAATGAATTGTAATAATATGACGGAAATCCGCCAGCTGTGTTGAATAAATTAACGGTATATCTGGTATATTATTTTTTATGACGACATGGCGTGTGATAAAATAAAAACTCTGTGATATAAACAAGGCCAAAAGGTTGACAACAATTGACTTGGCACAAATAGCCAAATTGCTTTTGTATTATTATGTCACTTGTAAGTTATTTTCAGACTGAGTTTTGGAAATATGCCATTTCCCCATGTGACGTATATATCTAAGCGTGTAAGTATACTGGTAGGACTTCCAATGACAATATACTTCCGTCCAAAACTACCACTTCTTTATTCGTGTTAAGTCAGGTGTATAGCGACACCTTTTTTGATGCAATACTTCGCAGTAAGAGAAACGTTGATAATTTTTAATATCTCATTAATGAGAGAAAGGACTTAGATTTCCCGGAATCAAAGCTCACGATCTCGCAATACAGTCGGAATTTTATAATCTATCTTGGTACGATTACTCAGAGATACGGAAACACGAGAAACATTTGATTAAATACGTACATTGAACAAACACTGTTGATATGAAAAACATCTCCATTTTCTTTTCTTGTGATAACCCAAGAAAACAGTGCCCACTTTTAACAATTATAGAAAAACTTGTCATAACTTCAACATAAATTTCTATGTTACTGTCGCGTGAAGATGATAATTCCCTAAGGCATTTAACCGTAACCCATTCACATCCTTTCATTGGCTTTATTAATTAGCACATAAAAACATTCATGTAAAAAAATCCAACCAACGCATTAAATTCCATTATCGGAAGGCCCACACTTAATCTATTGCCATCAACAACGATTCGTGATTCCGGTGAATTATCAAAGACACTGCATTCGTACGTATATTATTCTCCATCAGTTATCTTTGCTTTGCTATGAAATTCTGGAAAGACCACCGACCCACGGTCACAGCCCGACCACTGACCCACGTTGGAAATTGGAAAACCAAGGGAGGGACCATATAGTATTATGTTGGAAACCACCTTAACCACTATATACATTAACCACTCGGTCATCGCGGCCCCCTATTTCTCGAACACCTTAACCACTCGGTCATTAACCATTCGGTCACCGCGATCCATTGTTTGTTAAATTAATTAACGTCCTATTAACAGCCAGTGTCACGTACGGATGGCCTAGTGCGTGGTGTGTGTTACGGGAGACTGCGGTATATTCGTGCTGTGTCTTCTTGTATAATGGAACTCTTGCCATTGTGTATGACTGAAGCATACCATCGAAGACACCAAGCAACAAACCCAGCCAGTCACATTATACTGACAACGGGCGAACCAGTCGTCCTACTCCCTATATACTGAGCCAGGAGCAGAAACTACCACTTTAATAGACTTTGGTGTGTCTCGGTATGTAGGGGATATAACCCAGAACTTACCTCACAGGGGCGAGCACCCAACAGAGGACGTGAGGCGCTGAGGCGATGTCAAGTGAGACATTGGGGAGATAATATTGCAATTTAAAAAAAATGGCTTTTACTATCATACAATAGGGGCAGCAGGTACAATTCTAACGCGCTACCTGCAGGGCAATTTCCGAACACCTTAACCACACCACAGGTTTACCACGCCGTAAACCTCTGATCGCACGGCCCCTTATTTCCCCAAACACTTTCCAATATTTAAAATGTATGTTTCATTCCATCCCGTCTTCCAGGAGTACAAAGGTTATCAGTTTGTGTATTGAGAATGTGATCGTAGGACTTTGGCCTGGATTATTGTTGATGACAACTCTCACGTGAGCTGCAGAGGAACCGGAAATAGGTAAGTGTGTATTGCACCAATCGGATACGGGCCACTTACAGCCTTAACCACATACTTGTCTGATATCACTGTGTAGACAAGGGAGTACACCTCAATGATTCAATGATCATTACTAGCAGTTTAATGTAAATAGTCACGTTAATTCCGAAACATCTGACTGTCCGTCTAACCAAACAGTCAACTGTCCGTCCGCTCAATCAGACGTCTCAGCTTTAAAAATGTCAGTTTAAGTCAGACTGCATAACATAATTGATTAGAGCCAATAAATTAAAGGATTTGTGCAGTCAAAAATGATCATTTCAGTTTATGCTGGAAATGGCTTTATTAGCACGTGTAGAAACCTCTCCGTGCCGCGCGCGACCAGAATAACCTGTAAGCCGTCGATATCGAGATCCAAAATTCTGACGCCCGATTATGCATATTTTCTAGCCCTTAACCGTGTGACGTCACAATAGTCCGTGGCTTATAGCTGTACTATAACGGATGTGCTATCACTTACATCGACGGTCACAGGAAAAGCCGATCAACGATTTTTTATGATTACTTTTGAGTGAAGTTAATCATACAATAACTTTGGCTCGAATGTAAATAACTAAAAGGGTGAAATTCGATGTTTCAAATACTCGACTTCATGCTCTAATAGCAGGAATCTTCTTGTAATTATGAAATAAAATCCACACATAAATAAAGGTTTCGGATTTTTTGTCGAGGAGTTCAGCAACGAATAAGCTTTGATAAGATGATATTTTCATGTAGTCTGTATCTTTGATACATTGTGAATTACAAAGTTTGTGACTGTAAAATGAAATTTTACGTAACAATTTAAGAAATCCTTGATTAAAGTATTGACGTACGTACACACCGGTGATTGATCATTACAAACATTGTGCTGTGTGTTGCTAACCGAATAAAATTGAGACACATTTATTACAATACCATAAAACGTTTCAACATATGGCAGAAAGAATTTATTTTTGATATTATAAAAGATCTAAATATTGAGATATTAAGCAAAACAAACTACAAATGTATTTTTTAGACCGCTATTCGGTAATGACTATATCGGGTATTTGCTATTGTCTTACTGTCAATCAGCTTAGGACATCCGTTAATTGGATTGTGATTTGAATTATGGAAACCCCTTACACCTATGCTCTAGGTTTTTTTTATTGTCACCTCCATTTTTAAAATGAAGATGTAAAAGCAAATGGAAATAAAATATCCCTGATCATACCTAGGAATATATATTACATATATATATGTCGTACACAGGTAAGACAATAATGGAATTTGACTTCTTGAAATGGTTCTAAGAACTATTTCAACTAAAGATTTAACCTTAAAATTATTCCAGTCTAGTACTGTAATTACGGAATCGTGGCATATAGCAATCTCCCGTAATTTCTAAGGTATTAATAAAAATTCTAAGCATGTATTTTCACCATTTCGAATCTATATGTATAGTCATACAAGAAGGATTACAGAATTACCACAATAAATATACTTATTTAAATATCACTAAGTATATTTTTGAAAAGGTACAAGATATAATATCTATTTATAATGCATGTATACAAGTATTTTTCATTTTTCATTTGAACACTATATATGGTTACTTTTTTTGGATTCAACGATAAATGTTCATATATCATACTATTAAAATTCGGTATGATATACAAAAGGATCGACAATGAATATACTATTTTAAGGATTTAGTATAAATTTGAAATAATGAATTTAAATCTACACTTATACTGTAATTTAAAAACAGATATCAGAAATATCATTGATGTATTTCTGCTTTTTAGTAAACGTTATGGATAAAGGTTTAAAGGCAACAATATAGATATACATTTATTTTCGGAATAAGTTCGGTACTGTTACTTCAATATCATATAACTGATAACCGTCCACATTTTATTTTTACTCAAAAACTGTGCCGTGACTGCATCGTTATGGCAGAAGTTTGAAATAAAAACACGGATTCTAGATATATTCATGCTAAATTTTGGGAATTTACTCGTAAAAAGATAGTGTTACATTATACTGTTTTTTTTTATTACACAGAAATTTACATAATATGCTATCTAAATTTCAGTCCAGACTGATCCGAACCGCTATCAAATTGGACTGATTAATTATCTAATCTAAAGTTAGATATATGCTTGTTTGAATGTTTTAAATTGTGTAAATGGAATGTTTTGAAACTGAAAATATCTGCACGATAAAGCTAGAATAACCATTTACTCGAAAAACTCAAAATTGTAGATCTAACGCATACGTATATGTGCTGTATAGATGTATAGTACAAGGCTTACCTTGTGTAGCCACGGACTACTGTGACATCACAAGACCACGTGACCACCTAGCTCATTATCTCTGAACCGTAGTCGACACTACCCGTAAATCACGACCAAAACCAACTGATAGCGCTAAAAGCTAGGCGATTCGTTGGGTGGGACTTAATTTTTCATTCATCCAAAGCAATATCCTGACCAAGGACGTATCTCACTTATAAATCCTTGTCCTGACGTATTATAAAAAAAAAAAAAAAAAAAATTGGCTGCACAAATCGAAGAGATCCCGGAGAGATGTAAGCATGGGCTCTAGCATTAAATATACAAATGAGGAGGATTTCTTCTGTACCTTCTGGGACATAATGCTATCAATGATTGTTTATAAGACGGCAAAAACATATATTATGTGACAATGTTCGGTCACTTTTATGTAACGTCATTGAATGTAAAAAAACGTCATTATTTTATAATGTGACGAGCGCAATTGACGTCATTTCCGACAAACGCAATTTTTCGAATACTTTTTTGAATTTTCAGCAGAGATTTCGCATACGTATATTTGAGCACAAACGTATTTTGTATTCTGAATAGAAAACATAATTTCTACTATAAAGTCATTTTTCAACGTCGTGAACTTGCGTGACAGAGCAGTCAATTAAAAAATGCATTTTGAGTCATTTCTGCAAGACAAAGGTTTTGTTCGATATAAAAGTAAAACGACGTCGCAGACTTTATTTTCTCATATATAATTAAAATAGAAGAAAAGCGTATTTCTAAATTAACAATTCATAATTCACCGAATCTAGGGATTATACTACTTTCATATCCCTATGTCATGAATTTGTACCGTTTTGTACTGTGTGTATTTGTGGTTTTCATTTTTTTATTTTTTATTTCGGATCTGTCGATCTGCAAGTCTGCAAACAAAGTCCACCATTTTGAAGTATGACGTCACAATTCATTATAACAAAATTCCGTCAAAATAATGCGCTTTCGGGGAATTTTTGTGTCAAATTTTTCTCCGACATGTGGTGTTTAGTTTGCCAACAGTGACACTTTGGCTGAAACCACATAGCGATGCGTGTTACATCTGTCGCGCCAAAAAACGTCATTTTCTCACCAAAAACGCACCAATAGAAGAACAATATTGCAAATATTTTAATTAAAATCCTCACGTAATTAAATAAACATATCCTTTGTGTTTTTCAATAAAAAAAAATAGTATTGCGCTTATATATTATTTTACTGTTCTACGCTTTTCCAATGAAATTCCGGCGTGACGTAAAAGTGACCGAACATTGTGCGTACAACCAGGCTCCCTAGCATCGCAGTGGAGCGGAATCACAAGTCTCATTTTAATAAGATTGGCGTCATTATGACATTCTGTTGTTGAAAATCTAAATACATTAAAAATATATTCTGATTTTGGTAGTATTTTAACTAAATGTAATCATGTAGCGTCATTGATTCTGAAACATTTTCCTATTGTTACCTAGTAACATGAGTTTCAGTTGTTCATTTGAAATATCTTACATTTTCAATACAAAATACAAGGAAATCTTCGCCAAGCTATTACAGATTCATAATCGATATACTCATAGATGAGGGCACCCCGAATACTATTGCATCCAATTGTTTCAAACCTTGTAACGCCCATGGGTTTTACTAGACCAAGCGTTTGAGTTTTCTCAATTTTTAAATTCTCTTGGGACTTTTTTTATCGTCGGAAACATTTGTCCCTGCATGTTTGTGATTGATTTACAGTCATAGCTTGCGGCGTCCCACCCTCTCTGAGTAGTTACAAAGGGAAGCGGTGCCTGTGACAGACTACTCTCATAGAATATTTATGTATTAAATCTTAAACTTATCTCCGATCGTGATTAACAAGTGCTTTTGAAAGCGATAACAATGTATAATCTATAGATTTCTTTCTTTTTGGACTAGATAACGTTTTTCCTACCTGGAAGAAAGTTGTGAAGTACACACTCATGGGTGTGTTTTTTAATAACCAACAAACAGCTTTGCTCGATTTAGACAATACGAAGTAACACAATCTTGAACTACAGAAGATAATGACAGGAAATAGGGCTGGTTCAGATTCACAGTGAAAATGAAGTAAAATATAGGTTAAGCTATTCCTGAATTATGTGCTCTTGCTGAAACAAGTTTCATCATAAGAAACAAACAACAACTTTGTAGTTGTAAATATCATCACAGAGGCAACGGTAAAATTAATGTATTTTTGTTTTGAACATATACATGTACAAGAAAGACACAAGTGACCATTGCCTCCGTTTTGCATTTTCTATAAAGGTGGTTGTTTGTTTCTTTATGACGAAACTTGATTCAGCAACAGTATGAAATTTCCTCCCATGTATATGGGGGTACACATGAGTGTTAGTTTTATACGAGAATTTATGTGAAAGACGTCTTTAATTTGCCAAGCAAAAGCTTAAAGTTAAACATCAATTAAATTCATTTCCAAATGTTTTTACCTGAATGCAACATGATGCACTAGTAGTTGACACATCGCGGACCTATCCTCAGATGGGTCCCCCTTCCTCGATTAATTCAGCGCTGTCCACGACAATATTCAGAGGTGTGCTGATAGGGGTGATCAAGCCGCAGCTAGGGACTATTTTCAGCTATCCACCAATCTGGAATTGTTGCAACACAGTTGGTATGTTCTCAAGGAATGTTCACCTACAATATATCTTACTTGTGTTACAGTTTGCAAAGCTCATCTCGTTTCCTCCACAGCTACAACGAAGCCATTTTTGTCTCTCGGCACAAACATCCTTTCAACATCCACCTCTACCGATGATTCGAAGGGCCTTCTAAATAGACTGGTCAACAAAACGCCTGCATCTGAAAGCGCCATGCTTTGCATTCTTCATGCTGACAGTCTGTTACAAATAATAATTACAAATATTTGGCGAACTTTATCCCTTTAACATCATCCATTCGTTCATTCCATGGTGCGATCAACTCCACCAAGATAACCTATTTGGAAAATTCATTTCTGGTTGTTATCTCTTGTGGAAACCAAGTAAGCCACTCCCTTCCACACCATCTTTGTAATATGCTCTCATTCTCGGACGAATTTGACAGTTTTATATTCCTAGTCCCTCATTGGCTTCTTCCTGTTTGTTGGTGAGGGCAATACATCTCAGACTTCAGCTGGAACTACAGTCTCAGTGCGTCCATGACCCGATATCGGTACATGTCGACTTCTTTGTAGATACACCTTCCCAGTTAACAATCTGTCTTGCTTCTTCATGCTGGTCTCCTGGGTCGTTCTTGTATTTCTCCCATCAGGCGGACTTATTTTTGTACACGCTCTCTCTTTTCCCCATCCGTAAATGCTCTCCATCTTGCTCTAGTTGTTACACCGCGCCTTTGCCTTTGCCTCAACAGTGTCCCCATGCCTCAGACGTGACTCTGCCTCTTTATTTGCCCTCTTTGCATACAATTTTAGCCCAGATCTACATTTGCTCCTGTCACCTTAGCATCGTTACCGTAACCAATCACCGGTAACTGTCTGACTTTGGTGACCCTTTTACTCTTCTGTCAGTGAAATCAGAGGACGTAGTAACTTTGTCACTGGACAGTACAACGCAATGCTACTGAAACTCTGAGATACTACCAGCCATCTTATCACATATCTGCTAACTAACCGCTCCATTGTCCCGGCTGTCGTCATATGCACGATTTCGTGGTAGCATGCCATGTTGATAAATTCAGGCTGTGTATTTCCCAGGCAGACCACTTCTGTCTCTGGTGTCCATCCACATCTCCGACTGTTGTTGGGTTTCACTCACGTTGTTGATGTCATTCAATGAGTCTTTGTATCATGTACCAGTACATTCCGCTGGTTTTAGTTTGAATTGTGCTTTCTCTTATCTAAAATTTATGATTGGCTACTCTTCCTTTCTTCAGTACCAAGCTTCTGGATTTGCGGGTTTGATCTTCATTCGAGCCCAACTGATTTTATTCTCAAATCTCCTTTAAAGTCCACCTGGCTTCGACTACAGTCTTAGTGCTGACTGTCATGTCGTCCATGAACACTCTGTTAGTAGGTTGCTGTTTATCTTCTTATATCCATGTACCATGGGAGAGGGGGGCCGATTCAGTAGGACAAGTCCAGACGACTCCTCGTGTCGGTCAAAAAACTGTCCCTCTGTCAAACAGAAACATTCCATTTGAACTCCTCGGATATAAATGTCCTGTCCCTCTGTCAAGCAGAAACATTCAATCGGAACTCCTCGGATATAAATGTCCTGTCCCTCTGTCAAGCAGAAACATTCAATCGGAACTCCTCGGATATAAATGTCCTGTCCCTCTGTCAAGCAGAAACATTCAATCGGAACTCCTCGGATATAAATGTCCTGTCCCTCTGTCAAGCAGAAACATTCAATCGGAACTCCTCGGATATAAATGTCTTACATTGACACCGGCTGTGATACGAGAACATTCATTTTGAAACGAATGGACTACTTTCATAAAAAAACATGGTTGCCACCCAAAAGCGTCAGTTCATCGATGTTGTGTGTATCGTAAATTGACACCGGCTGTGATACGAGAACATCCATTTTGAAACGAATGGACTACTTTCATAAAAAAACATGGTTGCCACCCAAAAGCGTCAGTTCATCGATGTTGTGTGTATCGTAAATTGTGTCTTAACAATTCTGAAGATTTTACTTTTGTAACGTTAATTATATTAAAGACTTTCTAGCTATACATAATATTGACATGCATGTGTAAAGGGCACATAACCTTAAGGAGAAAATAACTGATCAATCACATGCATGCAAAGACTTCCTTTGGAGATCAAATTACCTGCGTCTTCTAGTGCCTTCAATTTAACAATGAGATAGTCCAGGGGTAGATGTAATGTCAGTGACAGTAACCCCTGCAGTATTGATAATACAGCCAACGGTGCATCGCTTGGACTGGGGTGGAAGAAATTTCTCCATTTATGATTAAACTATCTATGATAACAGAGGAAATCAGTAAAGATGCTACACCACCTATGAATGGTAATTTTTATCTATTAAAACAGTAGGAGATGAATAAGTATTTTTCTTCAGTAACAAAATCACTTACTTTGCGCTTGTACCACTACCGAAAAGCTCGAGGTTCTTCTTTAACTTTACAATTTAAAAGTATTAAAGATAATCAATTGTATCCCGAAAAAAATCGAATAACACTATGCCATATACGGAATGAGGTACTAAAAGTAAAACTAATATTATATGTATTGCTCTGTTAGTTAGACATCCATGTATACACGATTTAACTATCAATAATCGTCCAAATGATAATTATCATTAATGCTCTATCGGCAATGATTTATGCATTATAGACCATTTAGTGCGATTCTATCTCTTTACCCGTTCGGTTAATCACCCATCGTCACCACTGAGGTTTTCATTTATTAATTTTATTTGCTGACATTTTCTTATGATTTGGGATTAGAACATTTGTAATTCTCAGACGCCATTCTCGTCAAATGTTACCTATTAAAACACCTGTCATTTCCTACACATGAACAGTCTAATTAACATACTACATCCGCATTCCGTCATCAAAAGAAGTAGTTTTTACACTTTCTTCTTAAAGCTAAAAGCAGGATAGAATAGACTCAGAATGTGAAAATTAGCCAGCATGAGGTGAATCGCACAAGTATATTGCATTTGAAAGCTGTCTTTAAAAACAGATTTTGAGACAGATGATCATGAACTAAGAAGATTTGAACTATTCCTTCAAACAGTAATGCAATATACCAAGATTTGAACTATTCCTTACAACAACCATACAATGTACAGGACTTGAACCTTTCCTTACAACAGTCATACAATGTACAAGATTTGAACTATTCCTTACAACAACCATACAATGTACAGGACTTGAACCTTTCCTTACAACAGTCATACAATGTACAAGATTTGAACTATTCCTTACAACAACCATACAATGTACAGGACTTGAACCTTTCCTTACAACAGTCATACAATGTACAAGATTTGAACTATTCCTTTCAACAGCCATACAATGTACAGGACTTGAACCTTTCCTTACAACAGTCATACAATGTACAAGATTTGAACTATTCCTTACAACAACCATACAATGTACAGGACTTGAACCTTTCCTTACAACAGTCATACAATGTACAAGATTTGAACTATTCCTTTCAACAGCCATACAATGTACAGGACTTGAACCTTTCCTTACAACAGTCATACAATGTACAAGATTTGAACTATTCCTTACAACAACCGTACAATGTACAGGACTTGAACCTTTCCTTACAACAGTCATACAATGTACACGATTTGAACTATTCCTTTCAACAACCATACAATGTACAGGACTTGAACCTTTCCTTACAACAGTCATACAATGTACAAGATTTGAACTATTCCTTTCAACAACCATACAATGTACAGGACTTGAACCTTTCCTTACAACAGTCATACAATGTACAAGATTTGAACTATTCCTTTGAACAACCATACAATGTACAGGACTTGAACCTTTCCTTACAACAGTTACACAATGTACAAGATTTGAACTATTCCTTTCAACAACCATACAATATACAGGACTTGAACCTTTCCTTACAACAGTCATACAATGTACAAGATTTGAACTATTCCTTTCAACAACCATACAAAGCACAAGATTTGAATTTTTCCTTACAACAGTCATACAATGTACAAGATTTGAACTATTCCTTTCAACAGCCATACAATGTACAGGACTTGAACATTTCCTTACAACAGTCATACAATGTACAAGATTTGAACTATTCCTTTCCAACACCATACAATGTACAGGACTTGAACCTTTCCTTACAACAGTCATACAATGTACAAGATTTGAACTATTCCTTTCAACAGCCATACAATGTACAGGACTTGAACCTTTCCTTACAACAGTCATACAATGTACAAGATTTGAACTATTCCTTACAACAACCGTACAATGTACAGGACTTGAACCTTTCCTTACAACAGTCATACAATGTACACGATTTGAACTATTCCTTTCAACAACCATACAATGTACAGGACTTGAACCTTTCCTTACAACATGTCATACCAAATTGTACAAGATTATGAACTATTCCTTAACAACCATACAATGTACAGATTGAACCTTTCCTAACAATGTAAACCTTTCCTACAACAGACCACAATGTACAGAACTATTTGACTAATTTCCTTTCAACAACCATACAATTATACAGGACTTGACTATTCCTTACAACACCATACATCGAACAAATTTTCCTTATCCTTACAACAGTCATACAATAAACAAGATTTGAACTATTCCTTTCAACAACCATACAATGTACAGGACTTGAACCTTTACTTACAACAGTCATACAATGTACAAGATTTGAACTATTCCTTTCAACAACCATACAATGTACAGGACTTGAACCTTTCCTTACAACAGTCATACAATGTACAAGATTTGAACTATTCCTTTCAACAACCATACAATGTACAGGACTTGAACCTTTCCTTACAACAGTTACACAATGTACAAGATTTGAACTATTCCTTTCAACAACCATACAATATACAGGACTTGAACCTTTCCTTACAACAGTCATACAATGTACAAGATTTGAACTATTCCTTTCAACAACCATACAAAGCACAAGATTTGAATTTTTCCTTACAACAGTCATACAATGTACAAGATTTGAACTATTCCTTTCAACAGCCATACAATGTACAGGACTTGAACATTTCCTTACAACAGTTACACAATGTACAAGATTTGAACTATTCCTTTCAACAACCATACAATATACAGGACTTGAACCTTTCCTTACAACAGTCATACCAATGTACAAGATTTGAATTATTCCTTACAACAACCATACAATGTACAGTTGAACCTTTCCTTACAACAGTCATACAATGTACAAAATTTGAACTATTCCTTTCAACAACCATACAATATACAGGACTTGAACCTTTCCTTACAACAGTCATACAATAAACAAGATTTGAACTATTCCTTACAACAACCATACAATGTACAGTTGAACCTTTCCTTACAACAGTCATACAATGTACAAAATTTGAACTATTCCTTTCAACAACCATACAATATACAGGACTTGAACCTTTCCTTACAACAGTCATACAATGTACAAGATTTGAACTATTCCTTTCAACAACCATACAAAGCACAAGATTTGAATTTTTCCTTACAACAGTCATACAATGTACAAGATTTGAACTATTCCTTTCAACAGCCATACAAAGCACAAGATTTGAATTTTTCCTTACAACAGTCATACAATGTACAAGATTTGAACTATTCCTTTCAACAACCATACAATGTACAGGACTTGAACCTTTCCTTACAACAGTTACACAATGTACAAGATTTGAACTATTCCTTTCAACAACCATACAATGTACAAGATTTGAATTTTTCCTTACAACAGTCATACAATGTACAAGATTTGAACTATTCCTTTCAACAGCCATACAATGTACAGGACTTGAACATTTCCTTACAACAGTTACACAATGTACAAGATTTGAACTATTCCTTTCAACAACCATACAATATACAGGACTTGAACCTTTCCTTACAACAGTCATACCAATGTACAAGATTTGAATTATTCCTTACAACAACCATACAATGTATAGTTGAACCTTTCCTTACAACAGTCATACAATGTACAAAAATTGAACTATTCCTTTCAACAACCATACAATATACAGGACTTGAACCTTTCCTTACAACAGTCATACAATAAACAAGATTTGAACTATTCCTTACAACAACCATACAATGTACAGTTGAACCTTTCCTTACAACAGTCATACAATGTACAAAATTTGAACTATTCCTTTCAACAACCGTACAATGTACAGGACTTGAACCTTTCCTTACAACAGTCATACAATGTACAAGATTTGAACTATTCCTTTCAACAACCATACAATGTACAGGACTTGAACCTTTCCTTACAACAGTCATACAATGTACAAGATTTGAACTATTCCTTTCAACAACCATACAATGTACAGGACTTGAACCTTTCCTTACAACAGTCATACAATGTACAAGATTTGAACTATTCCTTTCAACAACCATACAATGTACAGGACTTGAACCTTTCCTTACAACAGTCAACACACATTAATGTACAAGATTTGAACTATTCCTTTCAACAACCATACAATATACAGGACTTGAACCTTTCCTTACAACAGTCATACAATGTACAAGATTTGAACTATTCCTTTCAACAACCATACAAAGCACAAGATTTGAATTTTTCCTTACAACAGTCATACAATGTACAAGATTTGAACTATTCCTTTCAACAGCCATACAATGTACAGGACTTGAACATTTCCTTACAACAGTTACACAATGTACAAGATTTGAACTATTCCTTTCAACAACCATACAATATACAGGACTTGAACCTTTCCTTACAACAGTCATACCAATGTACAAGATTTGAATTATTCCTTACAACAACCATACAATGTACAGTTGAACCTTTCCTTACAACAGTCATACAATGTACAAAATTTGAACTATTCCTTTCAACAACCATACAATATACAGGACTTGAACCTTTCCTTACAACAGTCATACAATAAACAAGATTTGAACTATTCCTTACAACAACCATACAATGTACAGTTGAACCTTTCCTTACAACAGTCATACAATGTACAAAATTTGAACTATTCCTTTCAACAACCATACAATATACAGGACTTGAACCTTTCCTTACAACAGTCATACAATGTACAAGATTTGAACTATTCCTTTCAACAACCATACAAAGCACAAGATTTGAATTTTTCCTTACAACAGTCATACAATGTACAAGATTTGAACTATTCCTTTCAACAGCCATACAAAGCACAAGATTTGAATTTTTCCTTACAACAGTCATACAATGTACAAGATTTGAACTATTCCTTTCAACAACCATACAATGTACAGGACTTGAACCTTTCCTTACAACAGTTACACAATGTACAAGATTTGAACTATTCCTTTCAACAACCATACAATGTACAGGACTTGAACCTTTCCTTACAGCAGTCATACAATGTACAAGATTTGAACTATTCCTTACAACAGTCATACAATGTACTGAACTATTCCTTTCAACAACCATACAATGTACAAGATTTGAACTATTCCTTCAAACAGTCATACAATGTACCAAGATTTGAACTATTCCTTCCAACTGTCTTACGATATACAAGATATTGAACTATTCCTTCAAACAGTCATACAATGTACCAAGATTTGAACTATTCCTTCAAACTGTCTTACGATGTACAAGATATTGAACTATTCCTTCAAACAGTCATACAATGTACCAAGATTTGAACTATTCCGTTCAACAACCATACAATGTGCAGGACTTGAACTATTCCTTACAATAGAGATACAATGTACAAGATATGAACTATTCCTTATAATAGTCATACACTGTACAAGATTTGAGCGCACTGCTATATCAAAACGTGAAATAAACCGACACCGTTTTGTATCGAGCCAGGTCATCTCCAATTCAGACTGAAGTACCACTAACCTTAGTCTTTTCAACAAATGAATATCATATCAACCCAAATATAGCAATCCGTCGAGATTAAAGGTGATTTGCATACTACGAGAAAATGGCGACCACGACGAGGGAAATTTAAAGTTGCGGAAAAGAAACTACTGTGTTGAACAAGCATGCGTGATAAAATGGATGGCTATGAGTTGATAAATTATTCATTTGTTGAAAAGACCAAGGTAAGTGTCGATTTTCGGTGGTAATATTTTAGAAGTAGTCTGAATCGGAGATGACCTGGACCGATACCAAACGGTGTCGGCTCGCTCTGGCCCTACACAATACATCTATCTGTCATAATGTCCAAGTCTGGAATGAGAGCCAGAGTATCTATTCTAACAGTCAAACGATATACAAGACGTGAACTATTTATTCCAACAACCATATTATAACAAAGTTGTGTTTGAAATAATAATAATTGGATAATGGTATACATTCATATGTCAAAGCCTTGATTACACCTGCTTTAGATTTTACTTTAATTTTACGAGCATTTCCAAGCGAGGTTCTGTCTGCTTTGTATATAAATCTTGACAGACCTTTGATCTATTAACGCGACGTGACGTAAAATGTGGTAAAAGAAAAACAATGAATTAGCATCAAATTAACTTATTGTCCAGTAACAGGATATTGGTGAACTTACATCAAAATATATTCAATTGGTTCTGTATCTAGTTACAGGATGTATGGAGCGGATTTCATATCGAGCCATTAACCATCGAGTCTTAAGAGAGGGAGAGATTATACATTGTCTCGTTCGATTCGGTACACGTTACAACACAGTACGTAAGGTTAGTTATCGCAACTCACTAGGGTAGGGTGTCGGTCCCAGGTCACAATAATGATTGTAAGATGAAAATATTAGCCCTACATATCAACAATCTTTTTGTGACCTGGGACCGTGCCTACCCTGTGTCGCAACTTTATTATATAGATTCGGGAGAGTCAAAAACTTTGCTCCATAGAATAACGAAAAGTAGTTTCGAAGTGATTTCCAAATCGGAAGTCAAACTTTTGTTTCGTCATATTTTCGTCTGACGCGGGCCGTGGATGTTTATGTTGTGTTAGACGGAAAAAATTAGGCTTGGGATTCTGGAGTACTCATGATCAGAAAATTTAATATCTAAACGCGATGAAAATAGCATTTCTAAATGAAATGTGGCATATAAATTATGATGAAAGAATTATTTATCTTTATATATAATAAGGGCGCAGACCTTCGTGCACCTCTAAGGTAACAGATACACGAAAATGTAAGAAAAAACAGAATCTTCAAAATTCAATAATACACACCGACAGTTTCAGTTTGCGGCCGCCATTTTTTCATACATATGGGGAGGTTGTGCGTTGCTCCGTATACATTTATATTTTACTAATGCAAATGCATAACATTTTTTTTTTTTTTTTTTTTTTTGAATAATAATAATAACACTTTGAAAATTAAAAGCTATAGAATGCAGTCAAAATATCCACCAAGGCGAAGATGAGCACAAGGAATCATGACGTCACATAACGTCAACAAATGGCGCGAAACCATAGGATTCGCATACGCGGCACTCCAGGCCTTGAATGGAAAGAGAAACCGACTCTTTGAGTTTATTTCTTTGAGTTTATGCTAGACAATTATAACATCATATACTTCTATAGTTTAAAGTGCGTCCTTTTATTTGTAAATTATGTCCTCTACATGGAATAGAAAAGAAAATAATCTGGCTGCGCCCTTTAAGGCCTTGCCTTCAGTCATATTATGTAAAACATGTTTAAACATGTACACTAAATTGCGTTTTCATTACACAATTGTCCTAAAATTAAGAAACCCCCTCACCCATAGTTATCCAGAAAATATTTTACGGAACTTCGAACGAAAATACAACTTGTAAACATTGCGTATTTATCAGTTTTGTCTCAAAGTTTCTGACACTATTTTGACAACTTTCGATTTTCGTCGTCAATACCACACAAAACAAATAAGACAACAGCAAACATTTATTTCTTCTGATCAATTTGAATAAAACCGTCGCAATTTGATTTTCAAAATATGTCCAAAGATGATCTTGTAAGCTTATTGGTGTGACTTATGATCTCTACGAGATTTTCCAATGCTGATAGATAAATCCCAAAGTGTCGCGTACATGTATTTGATTGTAGGAACACCGGACATTAGTATATACGCTGACATCCAATCGATATAACAGAAATTTCAGACAGCACGTGTGGTCAGCGTTAATTCGTCGTGTCCAGCTCCAAGCCAGTTCCGGTCAATTCATTAGAGTGAGGCTTGACGTGTCTCCTCTGACCGCCAATTTCCAGGCCAAAAGATCAATAAGGGGATGACCACACGGGATACTGCAAAGCATGATAAGCTTAACGGCATGTCATGAAACGTAAAACTGCACGTGCAGATACCACGACGACGGTCAATACACTTAAGATTATTTCCTTGTTATGTTTTCCTTTTAAAAATCTTCCTGCTGAATTCCCGCGTGCCATGTCAACTGAATCTTTAACATTAAAAACCAATGAAGAGGAATACTAACTAGCCTTTGATTGTATCGATATGTAATCCCGGGACATTGAAAAATAGTACTTTAATGGAGCTAGTCCCATATCGGTATTGGTCTTTATTGACCTCCTTGACAGGAGAGCTCCAACTTTTACTGCAACAGTTGGGCTATTATGCGTGAGGCTGACAGTAAATTACCAAGGGGGTCTCAAAAGATTCGCTTTGTAATGGAGAAACTCACGAACAGTCATTTATCTAATGAATTCTGAGATGTTGTTTTTATCGCCGATATGTGCAGGCTAGGAGACGCTGTAAAACTGCATAATAAGCCTATCTGAAAATACGAGAATTGTGTAAATATAGGGACGTAACGTACAGAAAAGTAAAGACGTAGATTTTCTATAGTAAATGGTACTATTCTGTACTGCATTGTCATCGTGTGTATTGTTATGTAACGCTTGACACAGACTACATCCGGGAAGTTCAAGATAGAATCCAGAATGAAGTCATATACCGCACTAGTAAACAGTGACGTCTAAGTGTACGAGTGTAAAATAACGTAACGGTGTAAGAGTACGAAATTATTTCACACAACGAATGTAAGAGGGCATACACGTTTTCAGCATCAAAACCAGTTTATTATCATTCGGGGAATAACTACTGGAAACACCTTTGGAAGGAACATTTCCCCAATAGGGAATGGCGTCACATACATGTATTAAGAGTACAGGATGGATGTCACGCTATGATATCATAAAAGAATGACGTCACAATGTCACAACGTCACAGAAATAGAACAAAATTGTACTGATAGTTAATTAATTAAGTCCATTCTATTCTTAAGATATGACGGCAGAGAACTAAGCGAATACAAAATAGTATCACATTTCACATCAAAATCTCCGCCGTTTTCGCAGACCGATGGTTAATTACATAACGCTATGCTGTAGTTACTGTACAACGGGAATTATTCGTGGGACACTATACTCTGTGGTTTGGGAATTTGAAATCATTTCGTGGTTATCTTATAGAACATCATCGATAATAGTGATGTGTACAAGCCATGCGTTGTACTACCTTCGGAAACCAGTGTTTAAAGCGTATATAGCATAGGCGTTTGGCTGTAGACATTTTCTCTCTATATATATTCTGTATTTGCATATTACAGAGTTATCTGCCCTTGCGGGTAGGTACCGATTGTTACGTCATGTGATTAAGTGTGTAACGTCATACTTTCCGGAGAAAACGACGTGAGTTGCGTGCTGACATATTATTACATATATAAAAAGATGTTCATACAACGACAATATCTACACAACGAACATGTCCTGTTATACAGTATAGTATCTGTAGTGGAGCGTAACACAGTCAGTCAACCGAGGATCTCCGGCGAATTTCTAACCAACGGTATATACAGTGCAGTCAACCGTGGATCCCCGACGAATTTCTAACCAACGGTATATATATTATAGATACTATATAAAAAATACTGTGGGTTAGAAATTCGTGCCAGGTCCCTGTGCAAGTAATCGCTAATTAATCGTTACGATTTTAATACGATTTTATATGAAATGATGGACGTAGGCCACGAACTGTTCTATGTCAAAAATCATTTATATATACAGAATTTAATTAACAATAACTTCGGATGTACAATTGTCTATTTCAATGTGTGTAACTATTAATATAACTATCAGTGTTTATATTTGAATTGTTATTTTTTCAGTTATTATCCCAGCAGTATTTCGAACTCTACACATCTTTGGCATCGATAAAATCTTAGGGTAGACCAAATGATGAAATACAAATAATGTAATGTATGAATAGAACCAGCTAGTTTTCTTTATACAGCTCCCATTGCTTTATACCGTGAAGAAAAACGTTTCCATTTCTCCTAACATTGACTTCAATACAAGGAAAGAGTTTTAAGGAAATGATAAATGTGTTTTCCAATTGTGGTATATGAACATGCAAATATTTGATAGTATGACAATGCTGATTTTCAAAGAACTTCCTTAAAGATGACAAAAAGGGAAAACTAATATTGTATAAATCTTTCAGGGGGACGTTTAAATAATTACGGGAGTCGTCGTAGCCACGCAATCACCCTACACGAGTTACGGTATAAACAGGACGTAGTGGAGTTTAGACAGTTTTCTAGAGTGGTCATTTTTTAGACTATCATTTAATCAATTATTATTCAGGGGCGTAGCTAGAGTTTTCTTTTACATGTGCAAGCCCAGGCGAGGGGTCTGGGGGCCGCCTAGGCCCCCAGCGGGTCCATCAGAAGGCAGCGCCCTGGTTAGGGGGTTATACTGGATCGCAGATATGTTTTATATAATATTAATGTTATGATATTCTTTACAATTACTCTTAATATATATATATATACATGTATATACAAACGTATATGTTTCATATCAGTCAAAAGAGACTTCATTGGACCTCATTCATGAATAGTTCCACACACATTTTTTCTTATTATCTGTGATTTCAAATAATTTGTAAAAAAAGTAATTAAAATTGTAGACAATATTACGATTAAATAATATGAGATGACGCTTTGTTACGAGCTTTAAAAATCCCAGAGTCAATATCTCTAATCTATACATAGCATGCAAAGGGAGGCAACTCCAATAAAGAGCGGTTACATTGTGATTACCAGCATATGTATGAACAATTAAGACGCCTAATTTGTCCAGTGTCACAGAACAGGGAAGAACGACAATGCGACAAGTGACCACGCGACAGTCCAACAATGCGTATACAGTTAGCAGTATGTTTGTTGCATGACGCATTGTCTCTCATTGCTTGTCGTATTGTCGCTCATCGCTTGGCGCACTGTCGTATTGGGCGCATTATCGAATGGTGAGGTCGCTAGGTCGCCTAATGCGATAAAGCCGAAATCAGCCACCATAGAAGAGCAATAGTGTGTCTGTACCTTTGTCGCACTGTTGCGTGCTGGGGTCGCCATTGCGACATGTTCGAAATCAGCCACCATACCGGAAAATACATTAGAAGACTCCTTATCTTCTCCATAATATTACATGTCGATTTCAGCAGATACAGTATATATGGTGCCGCACACGTGAACTCACTGGAATGTAACCCTAATGGTTCTTGTGAAAAAAAAATTAATGGATAAACACAGTATAGAAGTAAAGTTAGGAGTTCTCGGGCTAAGGGACACTCATAGAGCGAGTCATTTGGAAACAAAAAGGAAGTGACACTAAACCTCTGAACGAGCGAGAACAAATTCTGCAGAAAGTCAGTGAAATCATCAGTAAGGCAAGAATGACTTCATCATGGGGTCCAGAATCAATCAGCATTAGGTCTCAAATATATGTCCCAAGTTATTTGCACGACTGTTGAAGCTGGTGAAGGTGGTTTAGAGGAATGGACAGTACCAAACTGTTGGCAGGTAATAGCGTTCAAAGAGGAAAATTACATAAAGCAATTCCGGACAAACCCACTGCTCAAGATTGAAGAAAATATCTTCTTCGCTATTCTCGCCTGGCATCCTACATAGTTGAGAATTAGTATGTCGATACATCTGTACAGAAGGGAGACCCCGTATTCTTAGGTTTTCTGGAATCATCTATAGGACACACCAGCATTATCAGCCATGGCTAATGAATTGTCAGAAACCTTAGTGCCCTCAGTCTGATTAAAATACAGATCCTTATAACCACTACCTTCAATTTAGCGGATCTGACAACATCCCATATGTTGTCATAAATTGCTACTATGTGAATTTCAGGGGAGGAAATAGTTTGAAAAAGCTGTCAGAATTATTTCGTGTGCGTAGTCATCTCGCCCAAATAGTACAACAAAGCTTAATGTAAATGCATACTTGGACGAAAAAGCGTTTTCAATTTCTGATCTGAAGTACACGTGATATAAAGGTAATCCGAACTTGACCCCTTATGGGATGTTGTCAGATCCTCTTTTTAACGGAGTGGTAATAAGAATATGTATTTTAATCAGATTGAAGTGCCCCAGAAATCAGTGGCGTAGGAAGATGAAACGTCATGGGGGGGGGGGGGGGGGGGGCAAAGGTCCTCAATATTTTCCCCCCCCCCCCCCCCCCCCCACACCTACAGGAGGAGATTAATTAAACTCCCAACCATATAATATATGCTTTATGTTCATTTTTCATATATCACTTAATTTAATCCTTGTACACATCAGAATTTGGTGTTAGGGGGGTCCGGGGGTCTCCCCCGGGAAAAAATTCCGATTTAGAATGGCTGAGATGAGTTTTACGATGCATTTTGATGAATTTGCGAGCGCCCAAAGGCGTGAGAATTTGGTGTTAGGGGGGTCCGGGGGTCTCCCCCGGGAAAAAATTACGATTAAGAATGGCTGAGATGAGTTTTACGATGCATTTCGATGAATTTGCGAGCGCCCAAAGGCGTGAGAATTTGGTGTTAAGGGGGTCCGGGGGTCTCCCCCGGGAAAAAAATTACGATTTAGAATGGCTTAGATGATTTTTACGATGCATTTTGATGAATTTGCGAGCGCCCAAAGGCGCTAGATTTTGGTGTTCGTGGGGTCCGGGGGTCTCCCCCGGGGAAAAATTACGATTTAGAATGGCTGAGATGAGTTTTACGATAAAGTTTAATGATTATAAAGCGTTCTTAACATGGTAATTTTTCGATTTAAAGCTACCTGCATTTAGAAATGACAATTGTGTCGTCATAACATTATGCAACCCTATTCGATCTGAATATACCGGCTTCACACCATCGGCACATTGTTGTGTAACATAAAAAAATGAATTAATTGTCTCGCTAAGACATATAAACAAATTGATCTTTTAAGAGACATTTTTTTAAATAGCACATAGAATCCCTTGATGGACATTTTTAGTCTAGTTTGTGTGTATTGGATTTTCACTATTTAAGGTTTGACATTATGTGCTTGAACGTTTTAGGAAATGCGCCGCGCATTTTCTAGAATGAAGTACGAAAAATGTGTAGGAGGACCCTTTTTTCTTTCAAATAAACATTTTTAGAAAATTTCAGTCGGCGAAAATGGGGGGGCAAAAAGACATGTTTGCCCCCCCCCCGTCCTGGGGAACGGGCAGTTGCCCCCCCTGCCCCCCGCTTCCTACGCCCCTGGAAATGGAGTATGGTGTGACTTGACTTGGTGAACTCATATGACACAGTATCACACAAATTGATAGAGATTATAGTGCAATAATACCGCATCCCTCGAGAGCGTCTATGAAAAAGAATGTCCGTCCGATTTTTGTGTAAGACTTCATAACCTCAAAAGAAATTGAGAATAATGCTTATACTTAAATTTAGATAACTTAATTAGGTACTTAATAGGCATAAATTTTTGTGATTTTACTTACTTTTACAATAAAACAAATGGAGCTGAGGCGCATTGATATCTTATCCAATAATTCAGTTTGGCCAATGACTATGCCGCTTTTAAAATTTCCCGCGAAACCGTTCGGTATGTATGACGTCATAATACTTGACGTACCATGGAAAAATAACCTCAAAGATCTAACCAATAGAAATAAGCATAACATACGAAATTAAATTATCATGGGATAACGATCATTGCTACATCTAACGTTCCTCAGCTCTTCTTTTCGGCAGGATGATGGAGGCACAAGTTTTTTGACATGACTAAATAATGACCAAACATTGGCTTTATTTTGAACCAATACTTGATACCCATTTTCATGTAAAAATGTGCTGTTTTTAAAGAGACAATTTTTTTTTTTAGAAAAGCCAAATCAAATAAGGTTTTTGACGTAATATCAGTTTCCTAACCATTGGCCATTTTCAGTTTTAAACTAGACGTCATAAGGTGCATTCTTGAACAAACATTATATTCCTTCTCAGTAAATATTTATTAGTTTATAGTTTTATTAAGAATGTGCTGCTTTGTTTCTTAAAGGTCCATTGACCTCAACGATAAGCTGACTATTGACACAATACAGCACAGTCAAAGTATTCAGTAGGGCAAAACAGCTTTGCATCAATACAAAAGGAATAACATAGACTGGACTACATTTTCTTCAACTAAAAAGTGCTATATACTACGAATTCTCCGGTAGTTTCTGCTATATTAGACATCAGTGAACTTGAATGAAGGTCAAGGTCATTCGTTTAAACACACTTGGTAGACCTTCATTCCAGCACGTGCCAGACTCAATATCAGGTTCTAGGCCTCTTAGTTATTCATAAAATGTTGTTTAAAGATTAAAACCATTTTGACCCCTGTGACCTTGAATAAAGGTCAAGGTTATTCGTTTAAATAAACTTGGTAGATATTTATCCCATCTTGTCCCAGACACAAGGTCAGGTATCAAGGCCTCTTAGTTATTCAAACAAGAGATCCCAGAGGGATCTTGGCGCCCACCAAAAAATGATCAATGTCTGACAATGGAAAGAGGGATCTTTTCCCTGCTTTTCAAACTTTTTCAAACACACTACATATAAAATTTGAGACAGATCGCTATAGTACTTTCTAAGAAATAGTGGTAACAAACTTCAACGATGAAATCTAAGATGGTGGCCGGTTGCCTATCTTGTGCACCGATCGGTCCCGAAAGGCATTATGCATCAGTCCTAAAAGGTACTATGCACAACTAGGATCCTTGGAGAACCTATATATGAAATTTGAGAAAGATCCCTTCAGTACTTTTTGAGAAATAGCGGAAACAAACTTTAACTATAAAAATCCAAGATGGCCACCTGTCGGCCATCTTGTTCATCGATCGGTCTTAAAATGCAATATGCACAACTAGGGTCCTATGGGAACCTGTATATGAAAATTGAGAAAGATCCCTTCAGTCCTAGGGGAACCTATATATGAAATTTGAGAAAGATCCCTTCAAAACTTTTTGAGAAATAGCGGTAACAAACTTTAACTATAAAAATCCAAGATGGCCACCTGTCGGCCATCTTGTTCATTGATCGGTCCCAAAATGCAATATGCACAACTAGGGCCCTAGGGAAACCTATATATGAAAATTGAGAAAGATCCCTTCAGTACTTTTTGAGAAATAGCGGTAATAAACTTTAACTATCAAAATCCAAGATGGCTGCCTTTCGGCCATCTTGTTCACCGATCGGTCCCAAAATGCAATATGCACAACTAGGGTCCTAGGGGAACCTATATATGAAATTTGAGAAAGATCCCTTCAGTACTTTTTGAGAAATAGCGGTAACAAACTTAACTATCAAAATCCAAGATGGCTGCCTGTCGGCCATCTTGTTCACCGATCGGTCCCTAAATGCAATATGCACAACTAGGGTCCTTGGGGAAACTGTATATGAAATTTGAGAAAGATCCCTTCATTAAAAATCCAAGATGGCTGCCTGTCGGCCATCTTGTTCATCGATCGGTCTTAAAATGCAATATGCACAACTAGGGTCCTATGGGAACCTATATATGAAATTTGAGAAAGATCCCTTCAAAACTTTTTGAGAAATAGCGGTAACAAACTTTAACTATCAAAATCCAAGATGGCTGCCTGTCGGCCATCTTATTCACCGATCGGTCCCAAAATGCAATATGCACAACAAGAGTCCTAGGGGAACCTGTATATGAAATTTGAAAAAGATCCCTTTAGCACTTTCTGAGAAATAGCGGTAACAAGAATTGTTAACGGACGGACGGACGACGGACCATGGACGAAAGGCGATTTGAATAGCCCACCATCTGATGATGGTGGGCTAAAACGTCGTTAAAAGATTTTAAGCCATTTTAACCCTGGGACCTTGAATAAAGATCTAGGTCATTCATTAGAACAAACTTGGTAGCCCTTCATCCCAGTATGTCACAGGCCCAATATCTGGTCTCTAGTCCTCTTAGTTACATGTATTCAAAATATGTAGCCTTTTTAACACCTATAACCTTGAATGATGGTCAAGGTCAATCATTTGCAAAAAAACCTTAAAAGAGTCTAAACCATTCATGCGATATAAAATAATCTCCTTAATGTTAAGAGCAATGGACATATCTCTGTACCCATATAGCCTAGAAGTACCTTTACAGCCAAGAAGGATAGAGTGTTTAGACAACAGGTTATTAAGAGGAGCCATTGACAAAAGGTTAAACTCTTTATCATTGATTCTTAAAGTCTTGTCATTGTCCATCTGATGATGGTGGACTGAAGAAAAAAAACCAACATAACACATATTTCTTGGTTTTATTTATTAAGCTGAATTTGGCAGATTGTCTCTATACCAGTATACATTACTGAAACAAGAGCTCTAGTTAGATGCATACATACAGCGACAATAAATATCTGTGGCATGTATTTGTTCCCATACTTAATTATTCTACATCAAATCTTCGGTATGATTTTGTTCATTACATACAAAGATTCAATACACAAGCAATATCACTACAAAGAAATTGCCCAGACGCTTGGCACAAATTTCAATTCCTCTTCTTTCCATTGCGTGCACATATACAAATGTAAATTGGCTGAAAATTTGTACAAAGCCCCTGAAAACACATAAAAAACTCTCTGTTGCTATGGTAACTTGTCCCCTGACCTATGGACAGGAAAGCAATATGTACAGCAACAAAGTTTATCATTGGTAAACCAAAACAAAAATTACTGAGTATCAGACATTTAGAAGTGTGGTCTGTAATGATAGGGTAAATATCTCAATATCTTGTATAATAGAACAGGACACACAAATTATTGTTATCCCACATATTCTGTATCTGTCCTTGTGAGTGGTATTGATTGTGATGTCTTGTGGTTTTTTTTCGTAACTGAATGTAATACTTTCAGAGAAATAGACTCGAGTTTCACTCACAAAATAATGATGTCACAATGAAAACCTACCTGCAAAGGAGGCTACTATGAAATATGCAAAGAGGAAATATTAATGTTCAACACAGTGTTTCAGGAATTTTTAATAATATTTCATCAACTGGTACAATATCAATATAATGAACATTTATTTTATTGCTTCTTGAATTGTCAATGGCAGAGCGTAAAACATGTTGGTCTGAAACTGTAAATCATTGGTACTAATATCCCCGCTAGCCCACATTGCATGTTTGATATTGTAACTATGGCAACCAAATAACATTTAATGTTTTTAAAAAAACCTATAACCATTATACTGTAACTGCCATTTTTTTTAAAACCCTTAAATAGCAATTTCTGACGTGATCGGACAACATGTAAATTTTTGACCAATCAGAAACCTCCATTATGTTTCCATGATAACCATTATAAGCTGTGTTAGGTATGAAATACAGGCACCTGTTAAATCTCTTGACCAAGTTTAAAAAAAAACTGACCCAAAGACTTATGATTTATTGGATATTATACAAAACTTGTGTATAACGAACTGGTTACCATGACAACCAAGCTTTTTTGGGGAACAAAGGCTTCTTGCATATCCCAAATATAACTGTGAAGTTTCATTGAAATTGGTTCAGTAGTTTAGGAGGAGTTGTCCATACTTCTGTATATACCCTACCCCACACTTTGTAGCAGAGGGTATCAGAATGTCAACAATTGTTTTTGTATTACAATATTAAGGCCATTTTTACATCTTTTTATCTTTAAACCTGCAATAAACTGTCAAACTGAGATCTTTTTTATCACAATTTTAGAAAAATGGGCACACAATGGACAATACTTAGAAAAGACAGGGGAAGAAAAAACACAGAAAGTGTGAAGGAGAAAAATTGTTCATGTACTAATGAAAATTACAACAAGATCATGATACTTATATACAATGCTAACTGTACTCACTTTGAAGCACAAAAATACAAAAAAAAAAAAAAAAAAAAAAAAAAAATAACCAACACAAGTTGGCACAAATAGAATGCATGTTGATGCAATACAAAATATATGGAAGATGAAAGTAACATGCTTATAGGTTATTCCTGCTGTAGGATTGGTCAGCAGTATAGTTTTGTAAGCCTTTACACATATTAATAAATATAACTCTTAGTGTTAATGTCATGATCTGACAAAAATCATGTCATGAAAATTATACAATATAATTTTTTCAAAACTGGTCCTTGTCTATTGAATTTGGAACCTTCTCTATTCCAGTGTTATCGTATGGCATTTTCCTTCTTAATTATAGTAATTAAAGCCTGTATACTCTAGAAACTTGGCTATACTGGTCAAACATAAGGTCCTAAAGAGATCTGGTTAAGACAAGTTTACACTGAACATTTTTTTATCTATATAATGATAGGCAAGCTAATGATGGGAAAGCAATCGATCATTTCCGTTAGTCTGCGTATTGTTTACAAACCTAGTTGACTAATTAACAAGGACCATAATTAACTATACAGATTATACTAATGAATAATCTTAGTTTTTGATACTATAAATAATTCTAAATCATATATTAAATACACTATAAATAGAGTTAGAAACTTGCCATGAGCTAAGCTTGACAATGCAATTTTAATAAATATCGATATTTTGAAGATTATTTGTTCCCGAACCATTTGGAAATATGACAGTCATGCAAATCTCTTGGAAATATGACAGTCATGCTATATGTGAAGTGAGAATTTAACTGGTTGTTATTATGCATTAATCCCTCAACTCTTTCTCCCTTGATGATACATTTGGACTTATCCACTTCAGGGACTGGAACAATACATTATAAAATTTCAGGGGTTTAATAGGTTTATTAACCACTAGGCCTCCACAACCCAGAGGCCTCATGAACCTGGGGCTGACGGCTAGTAGACAATAAATACCCTGCCTTGAAATAAGGAAGGCTAGAAGTTAGACGTCTATACCATTCGACATATACAACCCAGTATATCATAACTGATTTAAGTACAATTATTATGCAACATTTATCAGCAGATCTCGTATTTGTCCATGCATTAATTAATAAGAGATAAAAAGTTTATACTTAAATATCAATTACACCGGTTATTTACCATGGCCACGACTGTGAATTCTCTATCATCCAGCCATACTCCTTAAAAGAGAATGGCTTCCTCTGTTCTATTTCATGATATACTACCGCTTTAAAAATTCCAAAATAAACAAAAAATATTGTCATGATATGCTATTCCAGATAAATCAGCGTAAATATATTCTCTGTTCTATACAACATAAAGCATACACGATTTTGATTGCACCCATTCAATGTAAGTACATATGTTTACCATTCAGGGTCATTTGACCTTGTTCTGTGACCTTCGTAGGGGTCAAAAAGTAAGCATTAACATGGAATATTGTGACACCTCTGATAATCTTCCTCCAGAGGGCGCCACTTTGCTATCTCGTTGACAAGTCCTGCATGCCTTCCGTTAGGGATTTAGAGGTGGTGTTCCGCTTCCTGTAGGCGTTCTGTGTTTCTATAGGAAGTATGCATTTACCATCCCAGTGAGCTTTGTGGATGGAATGAGACTGAAATGCAAAAAAAAAAAAAAAAAAAAAAAAAAAACATGAGCAATCGTTTCACAATAGAGAAGATTTACACAAGTGGTTTTCATTTGTATTGCTTTAATATATATATCAGTAGTTTATCACAAAATATAGCATTAACTTATATATATCAGTAGTTTATCACAAAATATAGCATTAACTATTTCCCACTATTAGGGTTTCAAAATAAAAAAAAAAGAAAATGTGAAAATTATTTATTATACAAATTTTTCAATAGAAAAGGCAGTTGCACTCCATTCAATAGAGAATCTGAAAACATCCCATAAGGGGTCATCTTCGGATGACCTTTATACCATGTGCACTTCAGATCACATGTATTTTATACACCTTGTTAAATCAATCGAAAACAATATTTCTTCCAAGTATACATATATGCATTTATCTTTGTTGTGCTCTTTGGGATAGATGACTATGTACATGAACATAATTTTCAAACTGTTTCGTCCCCAGTGAAGATTCCAGCAACAGCAATTTGATTGGCTATTTCTAAAGGTCAGCAGAACATGACCCCTAATAGGATGTTGTTAGATCCTCTTACCAAATGTAGTGATAAAAAGGATCTGTATTTTAATCAGATTTATAAGCACTGGTTCTTACACCTTTTTGAACAATTTTTTTTCTATTTTTGATAATACTGGGACCTAAAGCGGATGTGCAGTGTACTGCTGTCAGATTTTGTTTTCTATTTCTAAAGCCCCAAGGTATGCATGTTAAGTTTGATTTTTCCCCCTGGTTGACAATTTGTTTACACAAATGTTAGTCGCAATAAGACATGGAGTCAACTATTCAAAGGTCAAGGTCACTGCATCAAAGATCAAAGTCACGTTTTATGTGTTTAACTGGAAAGTTTTGAGAGGTTGAGGACAATGGATCAAAATCTAAAGTCAATATAACAAAATTTAGGAATCAACTGACAAGATGTCAAGGTCAATTAATCAAAGGTTTAGATCATAATTTTTTCTCTGAATTAAAAATTTGTGTATCAAACTTACAATCTTGACGTCACGTTTCCAGACCTGATTGCATTCTCCGCCACACACTGCACATGGCCGGGTCATGTGATGTCCGTCGCACTCGGGACAGTCTTTGCTGTACTTACCCTCGTACCAACACTGACCACATCTACACACAAACAACACTGCTGATTAGAGTCAATGCAAGAACATACCATGGGAGGTAACTCATATAGTTATAATGTATTGTCCTAAACACTGCTGATTAGAGTCAATGTAATGCAATACCAGGGGAGGTAACTCATATAGTTATAATGTATTGTCCTAAACACTGCTGATTAGGGTCAATGTAAGGCAATACCAGGGGAGGTAACTCATATACTTATAATGTATTGTCCTAAACACTGCTGATTAGAGTCAATGTAATGCAATACCAGGGGAGGTAACTCATATAGTTATAATGTATTGTCCTAAACACTGCTGATTAGGGTCAATGTAAGGCAATACCAGGGGAGGTAACTCATATACTTATAATGTATTGTCCTAAACACTGCTGATTAGGGTCAATGTAAGGCAATACCAGGGGAGGTAGCTCATATAGTTATTATGTATTGTCCTAAACACTGCTGATTAGGGTCAATGTAAGGGAAAACCAGGGGAGGTAGCTCATATACTTATAATGTATTGTCCTAAGCACTGCTGATTAGGGTCAATGTAAGGCAATATCAGGGGAGGTAACTCATATAGTTATAATGTATTGTCCTAAACACTGCTGATTAGGGTCAATGTAAGGCAATATCAGGGGAGGTAACTCATATATTATAATGTATTGTCCTAAACACTGCTGATTAGGGTCAATGTAAGGCAATACCAGGGGAGGTAACTCATATGTTATAATGTATTGTCCTAAACACTGCTGATTAGGGTCAATGTAAGGCAATACCAGGGGAGGTAACTCATATACTTATAATGTATTGTCCTAAACACTGCTGATTAGGGTCAATGTAAGGCAATACCAGGGGAGGTAACTCATATACTTATAATGTATTGTCCTAAACACTGCTGATTAGGGTCAATGTAAGGCAATACCAGGGGAGGTAACTCATATACTTATAATGTATTGTCCTAAACACTGCTGATTAGGGTCAATGTAAGGCAATAACTGGGGAGGTAACTCATATACTTATAATGTATTGTCCTAAACACTGCTGATTAGGGTCAATGTAAGGCAATACCAGGGGAGGTAACTCATATACTTATAATGTATTGTCCTAAACACTGCTGATTAGGGTCAATGTAAGGCAATACCAGGGGAGGTAGCTCATATACTTAAAATGTATTGTCCTAAACACTGCTGATTAGGGTCAATGTAAGGCAATACCAGGGGAGGTAACTCATATAGTTATAATGTATTGTCCTAAACACTGCTGATTAGGGTCAATGTAAGGCAATACCAGGGGAGGTAACTCATATACTTATAATGTATCGTCCTTAACACTGCTGATTAGGGTCAATGTAAGGCAATACCAAGGGAGGTAACTCATATACTTATAATGTATTGTCCTAAACACTGCTGATTAGAGTCAATGTAAGGCAATACCAGGGGAGGTAACTCATATACTTATAATGTATTGTCCTAAACACTGCTGATTAGGGTCAATGTAAGGCAATACCAGGGAAGGTAGCTCATATACTTATAATGTATTGTCCTAAACACTGCCAAAATTTAAACAAAATCTGTTTCCCTTCCCCAAAGGATGTTTGTGGCCAAATTTGAATACAATCCATGTGGAAATCAATGACTAGTAGCAGTTAAAAGGATTTACCTCTATTTTCTTTATTGGGCCCCGCCCCTCCTTCCCCCAGGGGGTCAGAGCCCAAATTTATACATTCTTTATTCCCCTTCTCCAAAGGATGTTTTTGGCCAAATTTGTTTAGAATCAATGTAGAACTCTATGACTAGTACCGATTTAAAAGAAATGTTGACGGACGGACGGCGCACCATGACATAAGGTCATCGGGCCAGGTGAGATAAAAATACCATTTGTCAGTGGTGGAGCATCTTTAAACAATACATATAATATTATATTATCTCATACTGGTAAGTAAAATAATACATTTCTTGTAAGTTACATTTCTTGTAAGTTTATAGAAACACTGGCTATTACATGCCAGATTTCGAAATGTGCTTTATTTTGTCAAACTGACTAATACACCAAAGACTTTTACTTACAAATGACAAGTATCAATTTTCTTTTGGTACTCCTCAGATTTCATCATTTCTTCCACTTCAGACTTAGTAAAGTCTTTGCCTTTATCATCCGACTGTGGTACCATGTAAAATACACTGGCTCGGGGACCATTCAAAAGCTCATCTACAAAAAATCATAGAATTTAGTTGTTTTAAATGAAGATGATGAAAGATGGTTAATTTGTAATTTTATAATACATTGAAATACAATGTAACTGATTCTAGTGCCCTGTACCCCTACCCTCTACACCGTACCCTGTACCCCCTACATCAGTTGCTATTGCGGCGTATAGGCTTGCGCATGTGTGGGTAATGACGCCTTAAATGTTTGAGTAAATAGAGGTTACATAAAGAGTGATTATTGGATATGGAATATATTCCACATGAGTGAGTTATTTTTTAAAAGTTCCAAAAGACACAAGCTTTAGCAAGTGTCTTTTGTAGCTTTTAAAAAATAACTTACGAATGTGGAATAAATTCCATATCCAACAACCACGAGTCGTGTGACCTTTCTACCATAATTATATCCGCTTTAGCCAATAGAAATACGACGAGGATAATTATGCTATCCAACAGCAATTTTGACATCAAGCGGCGATCACAGCATAGCATAACATCATTCAATTATTAATGATGTTGACAAATGATGAGATGACACTGAGAAATAAGTAGTTTGGTCAAAGTTCATTTTACTCGATATAAAAGTAATTTCTCAATTGCTTTCCTAACAATGGCAGTCAGTCATTTTATTTCGAGTCAAACTTGCATACCCCTACCCTGTATATAACAGAACAAAAACAATAAGTCTTTCCATCCCAAAGGTGAAAATCCCTAATGACCGACTGCCATTGTCAGGAAAGTAATTGAGAAACTATTTTGATATAAACTAATAAGAGGTTCATTGAATTGATTCATTTATAATCTTTTGTAATTCACTTCAACATCTAAGGCATCATATCCCGTGCATGCGCAAGCTGATAGGCCGCAATAGCAATCCATGCAGGGAGTAGAGGGTAGGGGGTAGAGGGTTCAGGGTATTAGAGTCATGCAGTTACATTTCATTCTTCCTCACCTTCATTTTCAGTGATTATAAATATTTCATATTATTTGGGGCTGAATAAAAGCCCCTTTCCCTGGAGGAATTTTGACGTATTTTCTCAATTTTATATAAATATTTTCCCAAATAAAGACAAGAATTCCATGAAGTGGGTGTGTCATCTACACAGCATCACAATAAATAGTTATTTACACTTGAAAATGTTGTTAATAATTAGGTGAAGTTATCAAGTCCCGTAACTCTTACAAATATTGATGGATTTTGACCAGTATTCAACCACTCCGATACCTCATCAATAAAAAGCAATATACCAAATTTAGTTGAAAATGGACAATAAATAATAAAGTTATCGAGCGAAAACCATAGATTTATCTGTTTTGACGATTTTAAAGTCCTGTAACTATTGCAAATATTGTCGGATTTTGACCAGTATTAAACCCATCTATGATCTCATTAATATAAAGCACTATACCTAATAAAGTTGAAATCCAACAATAAATACTAATAAAAGTTATTGAGCGGAAACCATGGGTTTATTTGTTTTGACGATTTTGAAGTCCTGTAACTCTTGCAAATATTGACAGATTTAGTCCATTATTAAACATATCCGAGATCTCATTGATATAAAGCAATGTATAAAAATTTGGTTGAAATCTGACAATAAATACTTAAGCTATCGCACAGAAACCGTTTCCTTGACAACGCCGTTGACATAGTGATACCTAAGTGTCGCTCTTGCTTTGCAGGCAACACAAAAAACTCTCTAAAATATACATATTTCAAGTGAAATACTATGCAAATTGTTCGCAATCGAAAAAGTACAGGCCCCTGAAATTATTGGATAAGAAAATCACTGATTTTGTCTTCAAGCAATTATCAATTTAATTCAATTTCTATCAAACACAGGATGAAAATAAACAAAGAAGAAACTGATTCTGTAACAGCTACCTGATATATACCCATACACTTTCACATGGATTGGAAATGATTACAGGTTAATTTTGCTTAGTGAATTTACTAAATTAGTAAGTGCTATTTAAAGATGTAAAAGATTTAGGATTAACACAAACACTTTGAAACAAATATTGTCCACCTGACATAATTAGCGTAGCAATTCAAGGTCACAATTTTCTTTAATGTCAATAAATACTTCACCTTCTCCTTCTGTGGCTAAGTTGATGTCCATGGGAACATTTTCTTCTTCAGCTTCGTCGCCATCATCGAATCCCTCATCCCCATCATTACTCTGCCAATCTCCATCCATTCTTTACTCGGCTGTAAATTTATAAATAATTATCACACAGATATTACAGATAGTTCCATCTTCAGTAATTAATACCATGTCAGTTTAAATATTAATGGAAGCATATGGGAGAGGGCATATGACAACAATCATACAGCATTATAAATAATTATCACACAGATATTACAGATAGTTCCATCTTCAGTAATTAATACCATGTCAGTTTAAATATTAATGGAAGCATATGGGAGAGGGCATATGACAACAATCATACAGCATTTATTCAGTTAGTGTTCTAGTGTCTGAACCTTTTGTTGGTCTGTCTGCATCGCTCCTCTTAAATTAGATATGGTGCCTGCATGTGACCAAGCAGTACCTTAATTGGTTTATTTCCTGATATGACATCACATGATATCATGTTAAAGCCCAAACATACATCTGTCTTTTTTTTTTTGCAATTTCCGCTGCTTTGCATGTAAAACTTCCAAATGGTTGATATCCAGTTAAGTACAATATATAGCAGTGTAGTAGGATTGGACTGTGTCAATCATCAGTGACCAGGGAGCTCAGCGGTAGTGTATTCGGCTAGTGTTCGGAGGGTCCCGGGTTCTAATCCCAGTCTGGCCTCTGCAGGGAGCTCAGCTGTAGAGTAATCAGATAGTGTTTGGAGGGTCCCGGGTTCTAATCCCGGTCTGGCCTCTACAGGGAGCTCATTGGTAGAGTATTCGGCTAGTGTTCGGAGGGTCCCGGGTTCTAATCGCGGTCTGGCCGCTACATTTTCTCCTCTTCTGTCAATCATCAGTGATCAGGTAGTTCAGCGGTAGAGCACTTGGGTAGTGTTCGGAGGGTCCCAGGTTCTAATCCCGCTCTGGCCGCTACATTTTCTCCTCTTCTGTCAATCATCAGTGATCAGTTAGCTCAGCAGTAGAGTATTCGGCTACTGTTTGGAGGGTCCCTGGTTCAAATCCCGGTCTGGCCTCTACAGGGAGCTCATTGGTAGAGCACTTGGCTAGTGTTCGGAGGGTCCCAGGTTCTAATCCCGCTCTGGCCGCTACATTTTCTCCTCTTCTGTCAATCATCAGTGATCAGTTAGTGTCAATCATCAGTGATCAGTTAGCTCAGCGGTAGAGTATTCGGCTACTGTTTGGAGGGTCCCTGGTTCAAATCCTGGTCTGGCCGCTACATTTTCTCCTCTCCCGTTCTGTTACAGCAGTATGATTATATTATGGAATAGTTAAAACCATTCAAAATTTAATATATACCTAAAAGCAGCAAACAAGCAAAAAACTTAACTGATATCATGTTAACTGCAATTCATGTAGGCCTGTAATGATAAAGATTAAAATTTCGTCATCATAGTGGAACTAATGTAAAAGTCTAACTAAACCATATTGTAGCACGATTGGACTGGGTCGATCATCGGGGACCAGATAGCTCAGTCAGAGCTTCAGATGATTTTGCATGAGCATGGGTCATCGGGCCCATCCGAGCCAAAAGAGGGGGTCATTTTTCAAAACCATGGGCCAGCTTTTACGTGATTGTACACTCATGTTACTTTGTATGTTGAAAACATAAAATAGAATTTGTATGCGATTTTGACTTTATTCTGTTTATGTTTTAGTAGAAAAAATGACCCTTCTTTTCTTGCATCTCCACAAATACAGCTTTTTCAAAATCAAACTCAGTTACTATCTTAATATATATTAGCTCACATTCACTCACACACAAGCATCAGTCTGTCACAGGTCTCTGTCGAAATGCTTGCTCTTTTTGATGTTGTAATCTAATTTTTGATGCTGAAATGAAAAGATCTTTCTGTACTGTCTATGCTTCACAAGCAAGAGCAGCGTATTTGATAAGGTTTGGAAATTTATACAGATTTTATTTTAACATTTGCAGTTTGTTGTTTTATTTTCTTTCAAACTATTCAATTAACCCATAATGTGTATCTATTTCTCAATAACTTTAATTGTATACTAAACGTAAACATCAATCATTAGACATGTTGAGGCCCCCGGTCCAGTCGGCTATAATTTCCCGTCCATATACTGTTGCACGGAAACTCTATACTTTTATCCGATACTGTAATTTTGGTTAAATATCATTTTTGTTTTGTTCAAGAACTCTTTTCATTCAACACTCATGTAATGGGCCGTTTAAATGCTGCATTAGAAACAGATTCAAACTCTCTGCACAGACCCATATAATTGCGGTGACAGGTCAAGTCGTCACTTGTCAAAACAAATTTAAAACAATGCTAACAGCCATTCTAATTTCTGTCTCCATGTCTAAGAATAATAATAATAGATTCTTCAAATTCTATGTAATAACTCACCGATTCTGTGACAAATTTATACATGCTAACATTCCTTCAGGATCTGACAAGTCTCGCCATGTGCCAACTCCGGTTACATGATTTTACGGAATGGGCACAAACTTGCGGACTGCAGTTACTTTTGTTTTAGCTTATATTTGCACTGCGCCGATTGGCGCATGCAGAAGGAATATTGTGCATCATTTTCAAAACTATGCGTGATTGGCGCACCGTACATCTGAAGCTCTGCTCAGTTGATAGAGCACTCTGCTAGTGTTCGTGGTGGTGGTGTTTGGAAGGGTCTCGTATGTCTTCGAGGGCGAAGACTTCGAGATAGGAGGGAGGAGTGTAGCGGGATTGGACTGGGTCGATCATCGGTGACCAGGTAGCTCAGTTGGGTCCCGGTTCGAATCCCCGTCTGGCTGCTACATGTTCTCCTCTCCTGTTACACAATATTTGTTTTAGATCTCGAAATTGTTTCTACTCAGGTTACTGTATAGGGACACATAAAATCTAAAATCCTGTCCATGTTAATTCCAAAATTTGATCGTTTCAGTATTTTTCAAATTGAGAAAAATTAAATTGACATTTTTATGATTTTAGTAGACCAAAATATGAAAATATTGACTCGTTCTTGTAAGTTTAGATTGCTTGCTATATTATATTCGTTCATTAAAGCACAAACAGAACTTAACGTTAAACTAAAAATTTCAATTCTACAAAAAATGTAGTTTAGTTTAGTAAGAAAGTGCGAGAAAATGAAACAAAATTGTGATATAAAATGTTACCAATCAAGCCCGTTCTCGGTCAACAACTGTTCACTTCCGGCAGGATTTGATTACGACAACGAACAAACGACAACACATTTAAACAGTTTTTGGAATGTGTAGAGAATATTGCATATTGCATTTAGTTAAAAGTGCAATAATATAATTAGTTATTATGAAACAAATAAAGAATTATGAAAAAAATGCAATGTATATTTTACGACATACAGTACCCCTAGTTATTTCACTTTCGGCATTGGATAACAAAATGGCGCTACTTACGAAAGACGAGATGATGATGTCTGCCAGTCTGCCGATGAGATGTTTATGTAATTGTTAGGATTAATGCATATCTTGTTATACCCCATATCATTTTCACTAATTTTGTTTTCATATTTCCAGCCATCAATCATGTTTAACATCCGGATGTATCGACAGTCTTGGGACATAAGTATTGTTACTTACAACGTATCATAACATCGATCAAAAGCTGTTTTTGAGCATTAACTACTGTACTGGCAGGCGACCAGTTCTCGCCGAGTACCAATTCTCGCCATCGTATCTGTATCTGCACAATTTACATGAAATTTTAGTCACTAAAACTATCTGCTGATAGAAGACACTACCATTATGATTTCCACAAAAAGTGATATGAAAATTCGTGTGTGATCATACAAGTATATATGCGATGGCGAGAACTGGTACCAGGCGAGAACTGGTCGCTTGCCAGTATAGATATAAAACTTACCTTAATATTTATTGAGGTTTCCATTCATACGTATCACTTCTTTTGTACGGACCGGAATCGACTCATATAGCCTTCCTCCTAATCTACAGGGATGTTCTGCAATAGTCGGAGAATTTCGCAAAGTAGCAGATTGCGAGTTTCAATGTTTCTTGATGTTACAGATTTTAAGTCATGCTTCAGTTTTAGCCTAATATTTTCGATCACATTTATATCAGGCGATTGTGGAGGCCACTCAGTCGTATTTATGTTGTTTTCCTCCATAAATTGCGTGATGTACAGTCGCATTGTCATCCATAAATATGTAGCTGTTGTTTGGAAAATGCTGGGCACAAGTTATTATCCAGTGTATCAATATATTTTTTGAGCATTGATGTTACTATCTACACCAACCAATAGCCCATGCCATTGAAACATAAGCAACCCCATACCATCAAATTCAAAGTCACCTTGCGGTGCGACGGAGGACACACAAGATGGGGACTTAAGTTCGGAGTCCTTTCTCCAAATGTATACACGATTATTTGTACCAATGACGATTTGTCTTTCGTCAGAAAAGATCATCTTTTTCCATTCATTGTCAATTAAAGATTTTCATTCTTTACACCACCTAACACGCTTCTTAAACTTCATTCACTTTAGAACAGCTTGTCTGCGATATCCTTCCTCATGCAATTTTCTCATAACACTTAACAGTCTTCCTACAAAATTTCCTTTCCTTCCCCTCCTTAAATACCTTGGTAATTTCATCCAAAGTCCTTTATCTATTACATTAAATAAGACGAACTATAGCGGTCTTGTCTCTGTCACCAAACAATTTCCTCCTCTCACTTTGCGGCTGGTTTTCAACAGTTTCCTGTACGTGAAATTACTAGTAATTGTTGTCCTAGGGATGTTAGATAATTGTGCTTACTCTGATTTACATGGCATTTGAAATGACACCTGGATAATCAATTCTGTCTGCTCAGTAATCGGCTCTTTGCTTTTGTGTGCCATGTTTTCCAACAATCATGACATCAACTCCAATGTAAAGTGACATCATTGGGATGTTATGAACACATCTCAGGACGTTTCTAGTTTATTCCATACAACAGATGTTGGCTTATTTGCTATACATAAAGAATGCAGAGCCGAATCCTGCATTAGACCGAACAAAAACTAAAACAATGTCATTAAAATAACGAATACTTATATGTCCCTTGACTGTAGGCCTAGTTTGGAACATTACAGTAGACAACAGCTGATCAGATAATCGAAAATGACATAAGCTGATTGGTTTTTATAAGAATCAACACCCAAATCCAGAGAAGATTACTCAATTCATCATGTTTTATTTTTTTTATGGTTTGTGATTGAATTTTCAAAACTGTTATTTAGTATTTCGATTGTTGGATTTGGCACATTTAAAATACAACAAATCAATTACAAAATAACAGTTTTGAAAATATGATGGATTTGGGGGCCAAACCTAATAATATATATAGTCTTTGAGTTGCACAGTAAATCACAGGCCATTTTAAATGCAAATTCAAGGTGACTGCTTTTTAGGGTAATCTATTAAAAAAACAAAAGTAGTGTAAACAAACTGTTACCTATTTATACAATGTTATGTATATATATAATACATATATATAAACATTAATTTTTTTACAGTTTTCCTTCATTAGAAGTGATGGTGACCTCCTGCTCTTGAATTGTGACAGAAGTTACAAGTAAACCATGGAGAGGACTTTTGAGGAAGTGTATAGAGAACTAGCTCAAGTTCATAACCGAGAAACCAAGGGTTTGTATACCTCGTGTATATTATAAGCTGGCCTGCTTTTCAGAGAAACTGAGGCCATGAAATCAGATTTTATCCTGCAACTGCCCCACATACTGACGCATAAGATAACTATACTTCTGCTGGAAAAACTTGTGCTTAATCTGTCAAAACAAAATGCTTTATCCATCAATACGATTATGTGAATTTGTTCCTTATCTGACAGAAATTTTTCTAACTTGACCAGGAACTTTAACCATTCGGCCATTCAGTCCCCCTTAAAAGTGATGTTACATTCATTGGAATGACATCATTTTTCTGATATTGAAAATCTCATAGGTGGTGTCATCTTTTTCTTGTCTCATAGCAAAGGTTTGTATTGTAAAGTAATTCTTTGATGGGTAATTCTTGTTTTTTTGGGTAGTATCATATTGTTTCAGTGGTATTACACACTTAACAGAATTACTAGAACTTTTTGCGAATGCGCTTGTATATTTATAATTATAGATTATAAACTTTATTTCTTTTACATTGATTATGAAACAAGTTATTAAACTTATGCAAATCACTCTTGATGGCACGGATGTAAGCGCGCGAGGGGTCTTAGTGTGGGAGGAAACAGGAGTGCCCGGAGAAAACCCACATGTTCGGGCAGCTGACCTCTAACCTTTCAATGTTCGTGCCGGGGATAGAACCCCGGCCGGCTAGGTGAAAGGCGAGCAGCTTAACCACTACACTACCCGATCACCCAATGCTTATATATTTCCCACGGTGGTAAAAAGGATTACACTCTCCTTTGGTTTTGAGAATGGATCTTTACCTTCGCATCAAAGAAGCAAGACGTAGCCAAGAAAATAACTAGCATTTTGCTTTCATTTTGAATGTCATAATGGTTGCAGGATAAACAGAACACACAGTTATAAGTATCTAACAATACAAGTTTTATTTTGGTCGTCAACACGGAAAGCAGAGATGACTCAGCAAAGCCTCATCATCTCGGCTTTCCTAAGTGTGGCACCAAAATAAACCTTGTATTATAAGATACTAACCATGTATTTTCTATGTATTCTTATTTCACATACAAATGTGAAACAGATTGCAAAGACAATAGCGAACTACAAAAACAAATCGTGCATTTACTTTCTTTTTATTTTTTATCAGAAGTTGGCGGGGGATATACAAATGGGTTCCTTCCGTCCGTTTGTCCGTCCGTCCGTCCGTACGTACGAATGGTTTCCGGAACATAACTCTAAAACCAGTAGAGATATTTCTACGAAACATCATACACACATTGGTCATATGGTCTAGTAGTGCCTTTTGCTATTTTTAGGTTTTCATTTTTTGCATTTTTTCCGTAACCATGGAAACATTGCTGGAAATATCATATTTTTTTACCAGGTTCGTTTCCGGAGCATAACTCTAAAACCAGAAGAAATATTTCCACGAAACTTCATAGACACATTGGTCTTATGGTCTAGTAGTGCCTTTTGCTATTTTAAGGTTTTCACTTTTTGTACTTTTTTCGTAACCATGGAAACATTGCTGAAAATATCATATTTTTTTACCAGGTTCGTTTCCGGAGCATAACTCTAAAACCAGCAGAGATATTTCCACGAAACTTCATAGACACATTGGTCTTATGGTCTTGTAGTGCCTTTTACTATTTTAAGGTTTTCACTTTTTGTACTTTTTTCTGTAACCATGGAAACATTGCTGAAAATTGCAGATTTTTGTGTAAGAATTGTTTCCGGAGCACAACTCTAAAACCAGCAGAGATATTTCCATGAAACTTCATAGACACATTGTTCTTATGGTCTAGTAGTGCCTATTGCTATTTTTAGGTTTTCATTTTTTGCACTTTTTCCGTAACCATGAAACATTGCTGAAAATATCATATTTTTGTACCAGGTTCGTTTCCGCAGCATAACTGGAAAACCGGTTGAGATATATGCACGGAACTCCATAGGCACATTATTCTTATTGTCTAGTAGTGCCTTTTGCTATTTTAAGGTTTTCACTTTTTGTACTTTTTTCTGTAACCATGGAAACATTGCTGAAAATGGCAGATTTTTGTGTAAGAATCGTTTCCGGGGCACAACTCTAAAACCAGCAGAGATATTTCCATGAAACTTCATAGATACATTGTTCTTATGGTCTAGTAGTGCCTTTTGCTATTTTTAGGTTTTCACTTTTTGTGCTTTTTTCTGTAACCATAGAAACATTGCTGAAAATATCATATTTTTGTAGCAGGTTCATTTCCGGAGCATAACTCTAAAACCAGCAGAGATATTTCCACGAAACTTCATAGACACATTCTTTTTATGGTCTAGTAGTACCTTTTGCTATTTTAAGGTTTTCATTTTTTTGCACTTTTTCCGTTACCATGGAAACATTGCTGAAAATATCATGGTAAATGGTAAATGTTACTTTGCAAAACTCCACCCATCTTTGTGTATATAGTCTAATATAAATGTCAAGGCTGTATACCTGATTCAACAATTGCAGCCCCGCTCCACTTGAAATATACTCATCTTTCTTTAGCTCAACTTCCTTTTTCCTGTTTTTTTTCATACACATAAGTCTCCACAATCAAACTTACTTCAGCTTTGATATCTCCATTGGCGGGGGATCTGAATGACTATGTCCTTGTTGCTTTTTAAGTTTTGATAGAGTATCAGTTCTTTTTAATATACCAATATTTGATAAAACTAGTAACAATATGTTTTTTGTATCCAACCCTGAACTTAATCAATGCTAAAAATGCCTGATTGTTACAAACACACAGGTATATAAGCTATGTTAAAAATAATTAATAACAATGTTTTAATATTAGTTTGTAATGATCTTTTATTACTGAATTATTATTACAGATATAGTTTCTTTGTTGTTTTTGTAGAATTGAAAGATAAAACTGATTCATGGAGAGAAAGATTTGAAAAACTAAAGGCACAGAAGCAAAAGTAAGTTGGAATGCTACTATATTTGTATCTACTGGTGCGATTTGATTTTCAGGCTGTAACACAGTGGTCTGTCATTCTACTATCACAGACCTTTCATCATTTGTATGCAATTTTGGTTGATATGTAAATTCTACGCTTTTCTGTAGGATCCAGCTTGCCTTTCAATGACTGATGACTCTTTATACCAATCACACCTTTAGTCTTTGCCTGTAAATCAACACACAGTTGGCCAGTTCGTTTGTGTAAATTTTGTACCCTAAAAGTTATAGTATTTGCTTTTATTCTTAGACTAATCATTCTCAGTTGTTGGATTAACAGTAGTTAAACAATTTTCATTACAAGAGCTAGCCACGGGATACTAGTTCAATTTCCAATTGGATATTAACAACTTTGATGTGGTGAGCCTGATCGTGTGAAATTTGCTGGGTACAGAGGTTTTCCTTGGACTATGTCTTTTAAACCCATCAAAAACATAGGTGATTAAGATCAGCTGAATAACTTTTATTTTTGAAATCTTGTTACAGGTGTCAGGAAGAGTACCATGCCCAAAGAGAAGAGAACCGTCGTCTGTCTAAGGAGGTGGTCAGTCTACTGGACACCATCAGCAAGCTCCACTCCAGGTAAGAGAACTGTCATCTGTCTAAGGAGGTGTCAGGTCTACTGGACACCATCAGCAAGCTCCACTCCAGGTAAGAGAACTGTCGTCTGTCTGTGGAGGTGGTCAGTCTACTGGACACCATCAGCAAGCTCCACTCCAGGTAAGAGAACTGTCATCTGTCTGTGGAGGTGGTCAGTCTACTAGACACCATCAGCAAGCTCCACTCCAGGTAAGAGAACTGTCATCTGTCTAAAGAGGTGTCAGGTCTACTGGACACCATCAGCAAGCTCCACTCCAGGTAAGAGAACTGTCGTCTGTCTAAGGAGGTGGTCAGTCTACTGGACACCATCAGCAAGCTCCACTCCAGGTAAGAGAACCGTCATCTTCTCTGTGGAGGTGGTCAGTCTACTGGACACCATCAGCAAGCTCCACTCCAGGTAAGAGAACTGTCATCTGTCTGTGGAGGTGGTCAATCTACTGGACAACATCAGCAAGCTCCACTCAAGGTAAGAGAACTGTCATCTGTCTGTGGAGGTGGTCAATCTACTAGACACCATCAGCAAGCTCCACTCCAGGTAAGAGAACTGTCATCTGTCTGTGGAGGTGGTCAGTCTACTGGACACCATCAGCAAGCTCCATTCCAGGTAAGAGAACTGTCATCTGTCTAAGGAGGTGTCAGGTCTACTGGACACCGTCAGCAAGCTCAAGTCCAGGTAAGAGAACTGTCATCTGTCTAAGGAGGTGTCAGGTCTACTGGACACCATCAGCAAGCTCCACTCCAGGTAAGAGAATGTCTTCTGTCTGTGGAGGTGGTCAGTCTACTGGACACCATCAGCAAGCTCCACTCCAGGTAAGAGAACTGTTGTCTGTCTAAGGGATAAGATAATTCTAATTTCTGTGTTTTGGGAGGTGAATGTGAAGTAAGATAAGGGCTTTTCCAGTAAAAAATCTACCCCACTCCAGGACTCCAGCATTTTTTAGGGGGACCATGAATAGAAGCAATTTAATTTGATGTGGTACCAGGGGTAGAAGCATTTTTTACAACATTTGGACCACCCATAGAAGCGTTTTTTAAACCCATAGAAGCAATTTTAAAATATGTAGAAGCATTTGTACCTGCAAAGAAACACTGTAGTGAAATTGGATTAGACATTCATTAAAGAATTTAAGATTAAATTTAAGATACTATTCATAATCATTGGTTTTTTGAAGTACCTACATTTAGGCCTGTATTCAGAATATGTTACAGGAAAAAGTTACATTGCTAACATTTTCCTACAATATTTTACGCTCATGTCATACCTACCATCGGAAAATAAATAACAGATACTTTAGAGGTTCCAATCCATTTGTCCTAAAATAAATTATTTTTATTTCCTTCAACTTGTTTAAATCCGAAAGTATGTCATGTATATTGACATGTCGACCCATTTCCACATTCAACACATCACATTGTTTAGTTCCTTGACATGCAAAAAATTACCATTCCAAAGAAACACTATTTTACCATGTAATAACAATGTATACTTAATATGTAATACAAGATCAAAAGGGTACTATCAACTAGGGAAACAGACTAGTTTCATTTTCCTTTGATCGTTACCGTAATGGTCATGACAATTTAATTTTTTCTGAGAAATGGACAGAAGCAAATTTAAGTTGAACAGAAATAAAGGACCATGGATAGAAGTGTTTTTTTTATTGACAATCAGCCATGCATAGAAGTGATATTTCTGAGAATGACACCATGGATAGAAGCAAAAAAATTCTAGAGTCCTGGGGTCAGGTAGATTTTTTACTGGAAAAGTCCTAATTTCTTATTTGTGGTTTTAGGGAGTTGAATATTGAGTAAGATAATTCTTATTTCTGTTTTAGGGAGTTGAGTGTGAAGTAAGAAAATTCTTATTTCTGTTTTAGGGAGTTGAATGTGAAGTAAGATAATTCTTATTTCTGTTTTAGGGAATTGACTGTGAAGTAAGATAATTCTTATTTCTGTTTTAGGGAATTGACTGTGAAGTGAGATAATTCTTATTTCTGTTTAAGGGAATTGAACTTGAAGTAAGATAATTCTTATTTCTGTTTTAGGGAGTTGAATGTGAAGTAAGATAATTCTTATTTCTGTTTAAGTGAGTAGAATGTAAAGTAAGATAATTCTTATTTCTATTTTAGGGAGTTGAATGTGAAGTAAGATAATTCTTATTTCTGTTTAAGTGAGTAGAATGTGAAGTAAGATAATTCTTATTTCTGTTTTAGGGAGTAGAATGTGAAGTAAGATAATTCTTATTTCTATTTTAGGGAATTGACTGTGAAGTAAGATAATTCTTATTTCTGTTTTAGGGAGTTGAATGTGAAGTAAGATAATTCTTATTTCTGTTTTAGGGAGTTGAATGTGAAGTAAGATAATTCTTATTTCTGTTTTAGGGAGATGAATGTGAAGTAAGATAATTCTTATTTCTGTTTTAGGGAGTTGAATGTGAAGTAAGATAATTCTTATTTCTGTTTTAGGGAGTTGAATGTGAAGTAAGATAATTCTTATTTCTATTTTAGGGAATTGAACTTGAAGTAACATAATTCTTATTTCTGTTTTAGGGAGTTGAATGTGAAGTAAGATAATTCTTATTTCTGTTTTAGGGAGTTGAGGGTAGAAGTATAAATTATTTTATTTCTGTTTTAGGGAGATGAATGTGAAGTAAGATAATTCTTATTTCTGTTTTAGGGAGTAGAATGTGAAGTAAGATAATTCTTATTTCTATTTTAGGGAATTGAACTTGAAGTAACATAATTCTTATTTCTGTTTTAGGGAGATGAATGTGAAGTAAGATAATTCTTATTTCTGTTTTAGGGAGTAGAATGTAAAGTAACATAATTCTTATTTCTATTTTAGGGAATTGAACTTGAAGTAACATAATTCTTATTTCTGTTTTAGGGAGTTGAATGTGAAGTAAGATAATTCTTATTTCTGTTTTAGTGAGTTGAATGTGAAGTAAGATAATTCTTATTTCTGTTTTAGGGAATTGAACTTGAAGTAAGATAATTCTTATTTCTGTTTTAGGGAGTTGAATGTGAAGTAAGATAATTCTTATTTCTGTTTTAGGGAGTTGAATGTGAAGTAACATAATTCTTATTTCTGTTTTAGGGAGTTGAATGTGAAGTAAGATAATTCTTATTTCTGTTTTAGGGAGTAGAATGTGAAGTAAGATAATTCTTATTTCTATTTTAGGGAATTGAACTTGAAGTAACATAATTCTTATTTCTGTTTTAGGGAGATGAATGTGAAGTAACATAATTCTTATTTCTGTTTTAGGGAGTTGAATGTGAAGTAAGATAATTCTTATTTCTGTTTTAGGGAGTTGAATGTGAAGTAAGATAATTCTTATTTCTGTTTTAGGGAGATGAATGTGAAGTAAGATAATTCTTATTTCTGTTTTAGGGAGTTGAATGTGAAGTAAGATAATTCTTATTTCTGTTTTAGGGAGTTGAATGTGAAGTAAGATAATTCTTATTTCTGTTTTAGGGAGTAGAATGTGAAGTAAGATAATTCTTATTTCTGTTTTAGGAAATTGACTATGAAGTAAGATAATTCTTATTTCTGTTTTAGGGAGTTGAATGTGAAGTAAGATAATTCTTATTTCTGTTTAAGTGAGTAGAATGTGAAGTAAGATAATTCTTATTTCTGTTTTAGGGAGATGAATGTGAAATAAGATAATTCTTATTTCTGTTTTAGGGAGTTGAATGTGAAGTAAGATAATTCTTATTTCTGTTTTAGGGAGTTGAATGTGAAGTAAGATAATTCTTATTTCTGTTTTAGGGAGATGAATGTGAAGTAAGATAATTCTTATTTCTGTTTTAGGAAATTGACTATGAAGTAAGATAATTCTTATTTCTGTTTTTAGGGAGTAGAATGTGAAGTAAAATAATTCTTATTTCTGTTTTAGGGAGTTGAATGTTGAGTAAGATAATTCTTATTTCTGTTTTAGGGAGATGAATGTGAAGTAAGATAATTCTTATTTCTGTTTTAGGGAGTTGAATGTGAAGTAAGATAATTCTTATTTCTGTTTTAGGGAGATGAATGTGAAGTAAGATAATTCTTATTTCTCTTTTAGGGAGTAGAATGTGAAGTAAGATAATTCTTATTTCTGTTTTAGGGAGATGAATGTGAAGTAAGATAATTCTTATTTCTGTTTTAGGGAGTAGAATGTGAAGTAAGATAATTCTTATTTCTGTTTTAGGGAAATGAATGTGAAGTAAGATAATTCTTATTTCTGTTTTAGGGAGTAGAATGTGAAGTAAGATAATTCTTATTTCTGTTTTAGGAAATTGACTATGAAGTAAGATAATTCTTATTTCTGTTTTTAGGGAGTAGAATGTGAAGTAAAATTATTCTTATTTCTGTTTTAGGGAGTTGAATATTGAGTAAGATATTTCTTATTTCTGTTTTAGGGAGATGAATGTGAAGTAAGATAATTCTTATTTCTGTTTTAGGGAGTTGAATGTGGAGTAAGATAATGCTTATTTCTGTTTTAGGGAGTAGAATGTGAAGTAAGATAATTCTTATTTCTGTTTTAGGGAGATGAATGTGAAGTAAGATAATTCTTATTTCTGTTTTAGGGAGATGAATGTGAAGTAAGATAATTCTTATTTCTGTTTTAGGGAGTAGAATGTGAAGTAAGATAATTCTTATTTCTGTTTTAGGGAGATGGATGTGAAGTAAGATAATTCTTATTTTTGTTTTAGGGAGATGAATGTGAAGTAAGATCATTCTTATTTCTGTTTTAGGGAGATGAATGTGAAGTAAGATAATTCTTATTTCTGTTTTAGGGAGATGAATGTGAAGTAAGATAATTCTTATTTCTGTTTTAGGGAGTAGAATGTGAAGTAAGATAATTCTTATTTCTGTTTTAGGGAGATGAATGTGAAGTAAGATAATTCTTATTTCTGTTTTAGGGAATTGACTGTGAAGTAAGATAATTCTTATTTCAGTTTTAGGGAATTGAATATTGAGTAAGATAATTCTTATTTCTGTTTTAGGGAGTTGAGGGTGAAGTAAGATAATTCTTATTTCTGTTTTAGGGAGATGAATGTGAAGTAAGATAATTCTTATTTCTGTTTTAGGGAGATGAATGTGAAGTAAGATAATGCTTATTTATGATTTTAGGGAATTGAATGTGAAGTAAGATAATTCTTATTTCTGTTTTTAGGGAGTTGAATGTGAAGTAAGATAATGCTTATTTCTGTTTTTAGGGAAGTGAATGTGAAGTGTACCATGTGTGAGACCTTACAGAAATCTCTGGACACACTGAGTCAGTCTTACAATGATAGTCTGGCAGAAAAGGACAGGATTATCTCTATACTAGGTAAGTATGTCATGATCAATAATTAGGTCACCTAAGTAAGTAGGTCAAGTTAATAGATAAATCATTTCAGTATCCAGGTCACCACAGTCAGTAGGTCAAGCTAGTAAAAAGGTCTTTCCAGTAAGTTGGGCAACCCTGGATATAGGTTATTTCAGAAAAAGGTCAACTCAGTATATGCTGTATATTAGGTGATCATAAGGTTGTCTCAGTCAGCCAGTAAACTTAATAAATGGATCATTTTGATAAGATTTCACTACAGTAAGTTGGACAACTCTGGAATTAGGTCATTTCTGGAAACAGGTCAACTTTAGTAAGAATGTGCCTGGTGGCCAAAAGAAAGGGCACCTTGATAAGGTAATTCAGGAAATAGGTCAAAGCACAACATGCATATAAATAATGTCACACATGTAAATGACTATTTCAGTGAAATGAATTGTTCTTATGTGATATTTCTTTTTTATTTCTTTTAGATGCTAAGTTGGCTGAAACGTCAGGTGGGGAATCTTTCTTACCAAAAATCAAGCTAAGGTATGTACTTTACCAGTAGTGGTAATGGTTGCCACAGTATTCAAGGCACAGTGGACCCTCAATAATCCAGACATTTTTGACCCCTATGGTTAGCCAATCAGCGTTTCGCCTACGGAATCTTCGGTGTGGTTGATTCATTCGGAAGTGTAAACTGATAATAATACGTCCCGAGATGTTCCGATTCTAGGCCAGAGGTCATGCTGAGGTGACCTCGAACGGGGCATCGTTAGATCTTGTATTGGAGCGTAACGTAGAGTATCGTAGTGGAGCGGAATTAAGTCTAATATTACTTAGATTGATTAGCGTCCGTACAATCATGGGTCCACTGTTTCTGACATTTATTGTCTTTTATAAATATATATGTTTGTCACACTATAGATATTGCCAACCTTGTCACAAATAATTAAGCTGACAATTTCTGAGTTTCTGTGAACACTATGTTTTGAGTAATGCCAACTGTTATCTAGGCTCTTTGACCATATTTACATATCTTCACATACAGATACTCAACGCCAAGTAAACGAGATAGAGCAAAGTCAGGATCGCTTCCAGACCGCCCACCATCCAACAAGAAACAGAGTCCAGATTCCACTATTAGGACAACACCCGGAAAAGATGGGGATAAAACTGGAAACCTTAATACGACAGGACAAAGCAAGGGGACAAAACTCTGTTTATCTCGTGGACAGAAACGACACAGATACACTGAGGTACATCAAAGCTTTATTTATGTTAAATATGATTAATAGGAAATGTCTCTACACCTGCAAAAGTAAGTAGCAATGACCATTTGCTTATCTAAATCACTGTCTTGGGGTCCAAAATGATTAATTCATCACAATTGTACAGTGGACCCTCGATAATCTGGACACCTTCGTTCCCAGCCTAATATTTACTTATTTTGTGAGTATTATCTCACTTTATTGTATCCGAAACTCAGAGCGATATATTCTGCATGCGAAAGCGAAATTACAACACTGAAGCTTGATCTCTTTTAGAAAACCAATGAACCGTTACATGACTGCATGTACCCGTGTGAAAGGTGTTCAGGTAAATGTCCATGGCTATGACCTGGCAGCCGTCGTTATGACAACAGTGGTAGTATATGGGTATTTTACACATGACTGTAGTTGGCCTTGGATTTTCTCGGCACGTAGCGACAACAAATTGTCTGGATTGTTGCGGGAATATATCAACGAAAATTACATTCCCAAAATGAAATTCCAAATTCGGAATCTGAATTTCCGGACTAGTGAGTATAAATAACGTTACCTGACATTTCTGTCCGGATTGTGGATTTTCAGGACTTTCGGCGTCCAGATTATCGCGGGTCCACTGTATATAAAGACCACTTTGCTATGAAGACCGTATTTTCTTTGCCACTAGTGTGGTCTTCATAGACCGGTTTGACTTCATACAAAAGACAAAAACATTTTATCATAGACATTGTATACATTCATACAATCTGAAATATATTTTTGTTTCTTTCCCAGACAAATTCATCACCAGACAAGAAACGGCAGAAGAAAGTGGAGAAAATGAATGAAAAGAAAGGAAACAAGCAAGTTCTTGTTCCAGAGACATGTGATCTGTACAACCAATCAAATGTCAGTTCTGGAAGTGATGTTATTTCATTGGATGATAGTTTACAAAGCCCAGTTATTTATAGAAGCAAAGATCAGCAGCAGAAGAACGATGCGACAGACAAAATGGACGATGTTTGTGCTGCGGACGTTCAGATAATTCCTGAAACGGTAAATTTTTTTGATGCATATCCATCATCTTCGTCAGAGGAGGAAGAAGATTGTACACAGTCGACAATAAAACGTGCACCGAGTCAAAACTACAGTCTTAGAAGTGTTTTGTGTAGTCCTCAATCGTCTGATGACGAAGATGGTTTCGTAGATATGAGGAACGTCGTAAATCATCGCACCATGCATCTCAGCGGACAGAGTGTTGTAACGGACGTGGAGGACGATGTGAGATGTTCAAGAAATATAAAGCATTCAGAATCGACTAAGACTGTGATGAATGATGTGAATCAGAATGATAGACTTGTGTCCAAAATGATACAGAAAAAAGATGAATTGTCAAAACAGAAAAATACAATGAGTGTTAAACCCTATCAAAATGGAATTTCCCAAACATCTCAAAGGAAAAGTCAAAACAGAACAATAAATATGTCTGATAGCAGACAAATAAGTAATAAAACATCACCGTCAGTACAGAGATCTCCTACGGTTTTGTTTCCAGTTACCAAGACTGGGAGAGTAAGACCAGATCACACTGAGATTGGGTCACCGTCAATTCTCCAGGGGTCATCAACAGAAGTTAGACGAGAGTCGGAATCTCCCTCATTACTCAATGCGTCCAATACACAGGATGTTGACATCACCATACTTGATAGTCCAGTATCAGTTGTGCCGGAGAAAAAAATCAAGAATACAGACGAAATATCCAACAAATCTAAGAATGATAAACAGAAACATGGAGAAGTAGATGAAGATGAATCTCCTTGTATACTACGATCTAAGGCTAGAATAAACGATAAATCTCCAAAAAAGAAGGCTAGAATAAACGATAAATCTCCAAAAAAGAAGGCTAGAATAAACGATCAATCTCCAAAAAAGAAAACACTCAAGTTAAGTAAAGGGAGTAAGGTAGAACTTGTCAGCAGGAAGGATGTTTCTTTATCACCAAGGCAACTACGCCAGACCACACTGAGTCAAGTCTTCAACAACAGTCCTCCGAAACGAAAGAAGAAGAAATCAGACTCGCAGGAGGAGGAAGATCTGCAGAAAGCCATACAATTATCTCTGAGAGACGCAGAGCTTATGAGTATCCACAGAACAAGAACTGATGATGTTGAGGAATCTGTGGAGGAAACCGTGACAGAAAATACTCCACCATTTAAAAAGCCTGTAAATCCCGCCAAAAAATCAAGAAATCGTCATCCGTCAAGTGATAGTCCACTGAAAAGTACAGGGTCCACTCGCAATGAATCTTCTGTGATCAAGGGTCAAAAGTCACCAAGAAAACAGTCAACTATACTACAGAGTCAGAGGTCACCAGGTAACAGGTCATCTGTACAAGTTCAAAGGTCACCTGGTAAGAGTTCACCTGTGCAACAGTGTCAAAATTCCAAAAGTTTAGATTTGGATGAAACATTGTCACCTGATTTGGTAAGAATGCAGAAATCGTCCAGAAATAGAACTAGTGTCAGAAACAGAACGTCGCCGTGTGATGATGGTGATCTCTGTAGAAATGGAAGTATTGACCCAGACGTTCACTTATCTGTGTTATGTGACGAAGAGTCAGAAGCAATTCTAGAAAACCATCGTATACCAACAAGAAAGAAGTTATCATTCAACAGACATGATGATACGAGAAGAAAGGAGAGTGCATCTATGGACTTTGATGTTGATGATATGAATGTTCCATCTCTAGACGACAGCGTGGCAACACTTAAGGACTTCCGTATCGATGATTTAGAGCGAAGCGACAAAGATCAGCGACGTCTGACCTCCACCTGTATAGACGAAGATTCACAGAGTATCCCCTGTAGCTCACGAAGTGTCAAGTTTGGGTCACGGAAAAAACGGGTCATTGTCACCAGCGGCTACAACTCCCAGGGTATGTATACTTATATAGTGAAACATGTCAATTAAGACAATCCGGAGATATTTGTAAATATCTTCTTACAAAGAATGGTTTATGTAATGATATTGCTCAATTATAAATTCGATGATTGTGTAACAATGTCATTCAATACATATTTAAGACTAGAAATGGATTTAACAGTAGTAAAAGATTCCATCTCTGACCACAAAAATACTGACTACAGGGTTCTCACTAAGCTTTGTAATAGATGGTTGAAAATTAATAATAGGTGGTTGGGGGCAGCAGGCCCTTCTGGCGGCTAATACTTATTTCTGACAAAAATAACCGATTGTAAACAAGGAAATAGACGGCTGTTTTTGCCAGCAATCGGCTTTTAATGAGAACCCTGGACAATGAAACTGTCACCAGAAATGTATATATATAGGATTTCTAAGGGAATCCAGAACATTAATTTTCAAATTTTAATGAGTTCCAGTACAAAGAAATATAGAGGGTTCTCTAGAATCTGGAGTGATTTGTCAAATCCTATAAACCACCGTTAACCACAAGAAAACAAAATGTGTGTGTATTAAACTTATTTAACAGTATTTGAGAGGTTTTTTTTAAAATGCTCTTGAAGAACTATTTGCTGCATTTCATAAGCTTCTAGTAATATACTGGGACCAGACGCCAAGATCATGAAACAGTCTTTATGTCTAAAAAAATCTGAAGTTTACACAGACCCAAGTTACAAAATGCTATGTCATATTTGATTGACTATGTCTAGATTTAAGTTGATGATTGTTTCATCCCGATCCCGGAGCCAGGCGGCCCCTGGTGATATGTAAGTGTTGATGCCTGTTACAAAGATTGTTTGATGACCTGGAGTCAGGCGGCCCCTGGTGATATGTAAGTGTTGATGCCTGTTACAAAGATTGTTTATGAATGTTGATGACTGGAGTCAGGAGGCCCCTGGTGATATGTAAGTGTTGATGCCTGTTACTAAGATTGTTTGATGACCTGGAGTCAGGAGGCCCCTGGTGATATGTAAGTGTTGATGCCTGTTACAAAGATTGTTTGATGACCTGGAGTCAGGAGGCCCCTGGTGATATGTAAGTGTTGATGCCTGTTACAAAGATTGTTTGATGACCTGGAGTCAGGAGGCCCCTGGTGATATGTTACAAAGATTGTTTGATGACCTGGAGTCAGGAGGCCCCTGGTGATATGTAAGTGTTGATGCCTGTTACAAAGATTGTTTGATGACCTGGAGTCAGGAGGCCCCTTGTAATACATAAATGTTAATGCCTGATACTAAGATCGTACACATTTTAATGTTTTAGAGGAGAATGATGCAGCGAAGTTTTCAGAAGAACAACAAGATGGAGCAGAAATGGATGACAGTTTTGATAAGTATGGAGCCTAAAACTATATTTTTCTGACAATGCTCTATGCTATCATGTCTAATTTTTATATCAATGTAATTTGATATAATTCAATTTGCCACTCACCTTTCACCTTACTGGCTAGAGTCTGATCCTCGGCACAGATGTGGAAAGGTCAGGGGTCACTTGTCCGATCATGTCGGTTTTTTCCCACTCTAGACTTTTTCTGCACACTTTTAGATGGCAGGAATTGAATTTCACTAAGGAATCGAACATAAAGAATATAATTCCATATTCTGCAAGTTTATATTTTAAAATATTCTACAATTATAATTTGTTGAAAATTATGAGCCATCAAAAGCTGTTTGTAAAGTTATATTTATATATGCTTGGTTTTGTAGTTGATTTAAAATAGAAAGATTTAATTTATTTTCATCAACATTATAAACATATGGAATAAACCTTTACTTTCTATATATCTGTTTGGGCTCATCCAGAATATCTCTTGGGAATGTTATTATACATTGTTAATGCAAATCTGTATTTGCTCTTAATCATATTGATGGCAGATTTATGGTCAAATATTATTTAAAGAAAATTATTTTTTGACAGGTTGCCAGACAAAGCCGGGCCAAAGTTTGCATATGTAGGGGTGGTGAGAAAACAAAATGAAAGACGTAACCTGATCGGCTACGAGTGTAAAGAATGTTTAGAGGTAGGTGTAACGTACTATTCCTTTATTTAAGGCAAAGTAAATGCTTTGTGTGTCATGCGCATAATAAAATTTTTTTTGGGGTTACCTTCCTTAGGCTTTACATCACAGGAATGTCTGTTACTTTGATAAGTCATAAGCTGTACCAACGTCCCATCAACTTTGAGGTAACAGGGTAAGCAATTTATACACCAAGTAATGCAGTTTGTATATTGTTGGTATCATAGGTATTGTTAGGGGAATTCAGAGTTCTATAACCAGCTCCATAGAACTACAAGAAGGCAGAAAACAGAGTATTAACAGTACTTATTTGACTCCCATCAGGAACTGGATGAGGGAGGACTATAGGGGTGTGTTAGATCTGATCACTCGAGTGTCGAGTAAGTGTCTTAACGCACAGTCAGTGTGATTAATTTAAATTACAAATGAAACGCAGAGAACAACACATGAGTGTAAACAAGTGGCAGCTTTGGATTTTTTATCAGTGGATTTTTAGAAAGCGATTCATTTTAGAGTTGTTTGCCTAAACTTTATTGAAATTTCTGTTAGCACGTTTTTATTTCCATGCAAGTTTCATATTCTGCGCGTTACATCAACGTATTGGATATCAAAAGTGATTTTCATCAGTTAAACACTTCACTTCAGGGTTTCCTTTGTGACATCACGACACCTGTTTGCAGCAGTCCCAGCAAAGTAGAGGGTGTGTTCGTGACCCAATTACTTAACACTGGTATTTGGGTCATTCGATTCACCAATCCCACATTCGGGTCACAACACCTAGTCAAATCGAACGCAGCCTAGGTTTTCGTTGTGTCCACCTGTCTGTCCAGTCTACCTTGTCTAGGCTCTATACTATAAGGCTTTGGAACTTCATACTAGATGATACACTGTATCGCCTACCAAACCTGGTCACCTTTACTTAAACCTTTGGCCTTTTTAGCTAAATAAAAATTTTTATACCCCCACAACAAAGTTAAGTGAGGGTATACTGGAATCGGGTTGTCCGTCTGTCTGTCTAAAGACACAACTTTGTGCGGTGATTCCTCCTAAACTACTAACCAGAATTTTATTAAAATTTGTACACAGAACCTTGATATAAAGGGGAGTTTAGTAATCTATACAGGGTTGTGTAATGTCCCCTATTAATGGAGTTATTACTAAATTTGTGCAGTGGGGTGTATTACTCGTCCACATTGGTGACAGTTCTAATTACACTTGTTTTGTACGTTTGTAGTACTACTCTGCGATGGGTTTGAGTGAAGACGAGAGTTACACTTGTTTTGTATGTTTGTAGTACTACTCTGCGATGGGTTTGAGTGAAGACGAGAGTTACACTTGTTTTGTATGTTTGTAGTACTACTCTGCGATGGGTTTGAGTGAAGACGAGAGTTACACTTGTTTTGTATGTTTGTAGTACTACTCTGCGATGGGTTTGAGTGAAGACGAGAGTGACACTTGTTTTGTATGTTTGTAGTACTACTCTGCGATGGGTTTGAGTGAAGACGAGAGTTGCACTTGTTTTGTATGTTTGTAGTACTACTCTGCGATGGGTTTGAGAGAAGACGAGAGTGACACTTGTTTTGTATGTTTGTAGTACTACTCTGCGATGGGTTTGAGAGAAGACGAGAGTGACACTTGTTTTGTATGTTTGTAGTACTACTCTGCGATGGGTTTGAGTGAAGACGAGAGTGACACTTGTTTTGTATGTTTGTAGTACTACTCTGCGATGGGTTTGAGTGAAGACGAGAGTGACACTTGTTTTGTATGTTTGTAGTACTACTCTGCGATGGGTTTGAGTGAAGACGAGAGTGACACTTGTTTTGTATGTTTGTAGTACTACTCTGCGATGGATTTGAGTGAAGACGAGAGTGACACTTGTTTTGTGCGTTTGTAGTACTACTCTGCGATGGGTTTGAGTGAAGACGAGAGTTACACTTGTTTTGTACGTTTGTAGCACTACTCTGCGATGGGTTTGAGTGAAGACAAGAGTTACACTTGTTTTGTATGTTTGTAGTACTACTCTGCGATGGATTTGAGTGAAGACGAGAGTTGCACTTGTTTTGTATGTTTGTAGTACTACTCTGCGATGGATTTGAGTGAAGACGAGAGTTACACTTGTTTTGTATGTTTGTAGTACTACTCTGCGATGGCTTTGAGTGAAGACGAGAGTTACACTTGTTTTGTATGTTTGTATGTTTGTAGTACTACTCTGCGATGGCTTTGAGTGAAGACGAGAGTTACACTTGTTTTGTGCGTTTGTAGTACTACTCTGCGATGGGTTTGAGTGAAGACGAGAGTTACACTTGTTTTGTACGTTTGTAGTACTACTCTGCGATGGGTTTGAGTGAAGACGAGAGTTACACTTGTTTTGTATGTTTGTAGTACTACTCTGCGATGGATTTGAGTGAAGACGAGAGTGACACTTGTTTTGTATGTTTGTAGTACTACTCTGCGATGGGTTTGAGTGAAGAAGAGAGTCACACGTGTTTTGTATGTTTGTAGTACTACATAATATATAGTACTACTCTGCGATGGGTTTGAGTGAAGAAGAGAGTTACACGTGTTTTGTATGTTTGTAGTACTACTCTGCAATGGGTTTGAGTGAAGACGAGAGTTACACTTGTTTTGTATGTTTGTAGTACTACTCTGCGATGGGTTTGAGTGAAGACGAAATTAGACAAAGGGTTCAGACGTGTTCCAAACATCGTGCCCACTACGTACCACCAGAGACTCCTCCACATTTCTGGTCCATAGGCTTCCCCGACACACAGGAGTGTGAGGAAAGAGGTATGTTTATTTGTATTGATATTTCAACATTTTCCCATACTAAAGCACTGTGGCTAGGTGACTGCTAAGGCCAGTTAATTAAGCAAATCAAGATTTTTTGCGATTTTAAGTAAAAACAACAAAAATAAAATTTTAGCTGTTTCATATTTTTGCTATCAGGATATATATAACCATTTCTCAATATTTCACATATCAAATTTTCCCTATCATAGCATTATCCTGTGGAATTGCAAAATGATCATTCTCGTGAAAATAGCAGGGTATATGGTGACTCAATGGCAGAGAATATAATGAATTTGTGATTAATTGATCAGTAAGCTTGGTAACACGTTTGTTCAGTACACTGTTTTGTAGACAGGAGTATTATACAACCCCCATTTTAGATACATTTGGCAACCACTAAAAACCTACAGCTGATCAATCAAACTCCTTGTTTAAGATATCCCTCACCCACAGATGTAGCATTGTAGGTATACAACTCTATACATTGATTTCACTCCAGGTTACCTCACCAAGGAAGAAAACATGGACAAAAATGATATACGACCAGCATTTAGGAGGCGAAGGAAGCTGAAAAAGATATTCAAGTCTAAAAATGAATCTGACGAAGAGGAAGAAATAGACTTGGAGGGATGAAATCTAATCAAATATAATTAATTTCCTTGTTCAAAAATGTGACAAAATGTGTTCTTACATGAATCGCTGATATACCTGTTTTCTATATGTGAGGTTACATGATAAAGGTATTGTGTATCGTTCCTTAAATGGATACAATTATCGTAAACTCTGTAAAGTGACCCGACGAAAAAATGGTGTTCCTTATATGGTGATATGATATAATTGGAGTTCCTTATATGGTGATATGATATAATTAGAGTTCCTTATATGGTGATATGATATAATTGGAGTTCCTTATATGGTGACACAACAGAATTGGATTTCCTTATATGGTAACATGACATTATTGGAGTTCCATATATGGTGAAGTATATGATGATTTAACATAACTTGTCTATGGTCATCCCATCTTCTCCACTGTGTATCCAATAACTATGATAGTTTAAACAATGCAGTATGACATGGTTTTAGACTTTGCTGGGTTTACGGGTATAACACAAAACAAACTCATTTTAGAATTATCAGTCTAAATATAGACTTTGAAAGATATATTTCTGTCTACATTACATATGTATAAATTATTCTATTAATAATTCTGTATATTTCAAGCAAATATGAAACTATGAATGAATTACAAGTAGGAAATATTATTTTTTTCAATAAATTATCTTACTTAATCAATTGGTAAACTTATTGTTTTGTCTCTCATTTCATCCTATAAATTTCAGAATAGCATCTAATCTCCTTAAAAAGTATGTGACGACATTGTAAAACATCTTCTAGTTATATGTACACTCCCCTTAATCTCTAGTATTAAAGATGCTCCACCGCCAACAGAGCATAAATGATATTCATCATTTGAACAATAATTGGTGTTTAATCGTGTATATATATGTCCAATTAGCACACAAAGTAATATTAAAAAAACGATTTTGCTTTTGGTGCATGGGGAATCATTACTTCATTCCATACAGGATATAGTGTCACGGAATTTTTTCGGGATGCAATTAATTATTTTTCATATTTTTAACTTGAAGTAAAATTAAAAGCTCAAACTTTTTTTGGTGGTAATAGTGCAAAGTAAGTAACTTTTGTAACTGAAGAAAAATACTAAATCTTCTCCTGTTTTTGATAGTGAAAAAATACCATTTTTCAGCGGTGGAGCATCTTTAATCTCTATTTACGCATATTAATCTGTCAAGATGATCAACAAGCAGCCATCTTGAATTTTGACCCATTTAACTTCAAAAACTTTTAGGAGTCGGAAATAAAGAATGTATGATGGCTCTATATATAGCTCCTGTTGAGCCTCCACTCCTCCGCCATATTCTAGAAATGATGGGAGGGGGTCTTACCGTATTACCGACTGTAGTCTTCTACATTTTCTTTGCACCCAGTAATCTCATTTACACAAACAACCCATCACATTTTCTGGCATTCACATATTTTATTCATCAATTTCTGATGCTTTATCAAATTTATTCATATGGCACTCACAGTAATTCCATTGATAACATAAACAAATGAAGCAGTTTGTGAGCGATTCATAACATCGAGGAATTTCTCAAATTCCTTTATAATACATGTAGTGTCCCAGACTGGTCGTACCAGAATCTGGACCATCAATTAGTCAATATATTATACAAATACCACCAATATTGACAAATACCACCAATATTGACAAATACCACCAATATTGACAAATACCACCAATATTAAACAATTCCTCAATATTTACTCTAAGTTATACATATTTTGTAGATTCTGTAATTTAAAGAATGTTGTATTTTTCCAGGATAGAAAATAATTCTTTTCCTTTCCCGTAGAATTATTCTAGCTCTAAGGTCATTGCAGTTAATTGTGAAGTTTTAAGGGGTGAGGGAGATAAGGAATGATGATATCAACAACACATTCTGTAGCTGGTATATATTCCTGGTCTTATCAGCAATACTTGCATTGTCGGAAACCCACAAGTCACCACTCGCCCCTTTATTTGTGATAAACGATAAGAGTGGTAACTTGTGGGTTTCCGACGATGTACAATGATTCTCTCATAAGTCTATAATTACATTTATATATAATATACAGACCTTATCGAGGTCGCTGTGAATCAATTCAAATGATGATGTTTAAGGATAAAATCAGACTCGGATACTGTAACAATGATACCAAACACACGAATGAAAATCATACTTTAACCCAAGCATACACAGTACAGTAAAACATGTTTATAGTAAACGCGCTGACTTTGTACAATGAATTTGCTATTATAATGTAGTAATTTTCATTCCCCATCAAAGTTCCTATAAGACACATGTAATAAATGTACACTGTCTAATGAACTATGCTTATAACAAAGTGATATAACCGTGTTTTACTGTATCATTAGAAATGAGGACAACATTTGAAAAGGAACCAGAATACATGTCAATCCACAGTGAGCTTTGAGAAAAACAAATCTAGATCTAATTCACTTACAACCTCATTATACTGCAATATAACTTATTTTGCAGCTATTTGATTTTACAATTAGAAATGGAAAATGAAGAACCTGGAAGATTTTTATCATACAGGTTTGAAATTCTTTGTGGAGTTACCAAACTTATTTTGAGCAGACTTTGTGGCCACGAAGATTGATGTAAGGAAGAACCATGTTTAGGCGGTAAAGGAAAGCCGAAGTCCCCAAAGACAATCAACCAACCTACTGTCAGTATATAATTACCTGGAAACTGCCCTACACAGGTTTCTAACTCACAGCCCAGAGATAGAGGGTTAAGTGATATAATATTGGGATTAAAACCTTAACTACGAAGCCATCACATTGCTCTAGGGAATATTTCTTCAGCAAATATATTATGAATGAGTTTTATATACCATGGTACTTCTCAGAAATTGAATGTGCAAATGTGAAGAAACTTATCTGCATCTAATTAAGTTGGCACAAAAACAAATAATTTAACATACAGAATTATCAATATTATCAGAAAATTTACACAAATGTAAACTTAAATCTGTGAAGAGATTATTTTAAATGGTCATGTGTGTTGCTCAAATGCCTAAATATGAAGATTTTCATGGAAAAACAGGAAATAAAAATCAGTGATAAATTTACAAAATTGTATTAATGTAACACCCAAACCTGCCGCCTGACAGCACACTTTCATTCTGTGATTTACCGTATAAAATATAAATTATCAATACCAGTTTTAATGTAATGATCATGTTATCATTGAATCATCAAACAGGATGAATAATTCCTAGGTTTGTACAAATGAAATCAAAACCAAGAAACTGTTTACTATGAGAGTATACTCTTTGTGTATCGAGTAAAACACAAAATGAATCCTAGTACGGGTATATGATATATATTCATTCAAGAAATGTAATGCTGAAGTATAAACAAAACAAAAGAACTGCTCAAGCTTCACCATTTGCAATAGCGCATTTTTGTTCAGCTTTTGGTAAAACTTTTAAAGATGCTCCACCGCTGACAAATGGTATTTCATCACTATCAAAAACAGGAGCAGACGATTTGGTATTTTTCTTCGGTTACAAAAGTTACTTACTTTTACTTACACCATTACCAGCATTGAAAAGTTTGAGCTTCTAATTTTACTTCAAGTTAAAAATATGAAAAATAATTACTTGTATCCCGAAAAAATTCCATGGCACTATATCCTATATGGAATGAAGTACTGATTGCACATGCACCAAAGGCAAAATAAATTATTTTAGATTTTTTTTGTGTTAATTAAACATATCAATATACACGATTAACACCAATTATTGTACGTAAATTCAAATGATGAATATCATTTATGCTCTGTCGGCGGTGGAGCATCTTTGTACAGTTTGTACAGTGATTAATTAGTCATGATGTGCTCTAACTATAATGACTAGTGGTAATGCAGACGGACTGTGTGAACGTACTAGAAGCTTCTGTTTACTTCTAATGTATATCAAAACCAAATGAACATCACTTCTTACAACCTTACTAATACCCCACACTGACATTAAACATCATATACACTAATTAACATCTACCGGTGATAATGATTGGAAATTCCATTAAAATTTTAAATCCGCGGATGTTAATTTTTGCAAACTTGTTTTGAAATAGAAATCACGAAATTTAGTAGCAGCGAAAGAAAGCTGAGTTACAGTATTGATATCAAACAGAATTGGATGAAGCTATTGGTTTTTTTTTTTGACCCCCCCAGTCATAAGTGATTCATCCAATGAATTTAGGAATTTTGAGCACTTCTCTAAACTTTGATCAGAGAACATCAATGTATATATATGTCAAGATTTATATTACAGTATGTATTTCAATTCGCTCTCATTACCAAATACAATTTATAGTTTAAGGCAAGTGAATTTTATCTTGAGAAATTATTTACAGTAAATTATATTATTCCGTCTCTGTGTTCCAATGAGATATAGCTATATTATTCTGTATAACATTATCACATAAAGATAAAGGTTACGAAGCATCAGATTCAAGAAACTGATATTCATACAGAAATTTATTCTTAATGAAAGAATCTAAAATAGTAGAAAATGTATAAGCCTCTGACACTATTTTGTATTGTAAATTACAGCGAAATTGTCAATCATTCGTGGTAAGCAGCTTTTAACATGATATAAGACTTGATCCACTATGATTATAAATAGTCACATAGAGACGTTTTTAAGACCATATGATTTTTATCTTACACTTGTAATCTTATTTTGGCAGCTTGTATAATATGTAATATCATTTCAAAAGTAACTTATTACCAAGTATATCCTAACGTTTCTTTAGCTGCAATCCTACAAGACATCATTTGAGGTGTTTCAAACATAATATCTAACTTAATGATTACCCTAATAACAAATACCCTAATAACACCATCCAAGCATTGTTTCTACAGCAAGACATCGTCTCATGTTTGACATTAGAGTGTACCAAAAGAGTGATTCCTTCAGGGTTGTTCCAGTAAAATAACCGATGGTAGATTTTAGAGTTACAATCCATAGAATCTGTTTGATGTATTACATGTAAAAAGACAGAAAATACAACCATTAAATAAAATAGATTGCTGAGTTCAATTGTACAACCTTGACCTTGAAAACTAAAGCAGATTTAATACTTATGTGATAATCTTCAATTGATAAGTGACAACATTAAAGACTACATTTTGTAATCCCATCATCTTTTTATCTATGTTTTGACTATTCATGTCTATTTCACTTCCATTTGAATACAAGCTTATTCTGTGAGATATATACTGTAGAAATATATTTAACTTATTACTGTAGAATCTCTATCACTTATCACGGTAAGCTCCCTTATACATGTTTTCCTGAATACCAGCAGGAATGTATAAACTTCTTCCACCTAGTACCTGTGAGAGGTCAGAGTTCATGCTGGTTTCACTCTGACCTCTGAACTCTGACCTTTCACTGAAATTAAGGTTTACATCATCAATGTCGTCCATATCGTCCACATGCCGAGTTGTTGCTGCATACGACGTCGTTTTGCCCGGATGTTCCACTGGAACTGTGGGTATAGGATTTATACTGTCACTTACAGATTGGTTGCTATGGTAACCATACTGGTTGCCGTATGACTGAGGATGAGTGATGTTGTTTTGGTGACTAGAGGTACTAGCGGGTTTCCCAATATTCTGTCCATACATGCTTCCATACATGTTACCAGATACTGGATTTGGCGTGTTTTGACCACTGTACGATGTACCGATAGGGTTCACTTGGGGCCTGACCTGGCTCCCATACATCCGTCCCGTGTCTCCAGGAATGTATGCACCGTTCAGATGACCAGCATTACTATAAGGGGCACTTTGTTTCCTGGGGGCACTTTGAAGGTTCACCTGGGGGCCTCCATACATTTGACTTGTAATTGTATTTGGAGTCTGTTTGCTAAGGTTGATGTTCGAGCCGTAAGCACCAGCAAAAAGTCTGCTCCTTTCTATATTCATTGGATTCCCATGATGAGAGGCCCCCGCTGGTATACCATGATGAACCCCTTGAGGGGCCCCATCTGGTTTCCCCTGCGGAGCACCAGTAAATCCACTACTAATATGTATTCTGTCATTGGGGTTCCCCATGGGGTTTCCAAACAACTTGGCGTGATCTGCACTGTTTGCTTGATTGTTTTGACAAGTTTTGTTAATGTGTAGGTCGGGGTTTGGGATTAATTCAGAACCATATATACTAGATTTTGTATACTCCTGGTTGGCTCCCCTGTTCTTCTGGAAGAACATTGGATCTCTGTAGAAACTCATACCGTCAGGGTCGGCTTTCGTGTCCTTGGTAGACTTCGGAGCATACACAGAACTTCCATAAAACTCCGGAGTTTCTCCTTTTCCAAATCCTTTTGAACTAAAAGGGGGAACTTTTGAATCACGGTAAAAACTTAAATGTTGTTGATCAGTCTTTGAATTTGGCTGATACCTGAAGTTGTCTGAATTCTGCTGTTTGTGATCTTGCATGCTAGGCCCGGAATGGAATGGCTTATTTCGTCCGTGTAGACTATATGGCTCTGGAACTGTCTCTCCTGTGTAGAAAGACTTGTTGGACCGGTGCTGATTGTACGGTTCAGGAACAGTCTCTCCAGACCCACCCTGGAACAAAAACGGGTAACCGGCAGACATTTTCTGTTTCTGACATTCCGATTCCTGCTCTGTGAAGGGTGGCTGTATTGGGCTAGGCTTTGTCGGCTGGTTGATCGTGTAAGGATCTTTTGGTACGTGGCGGACAGACTCACTGTTGGATAATCCCATCGGATAATCTGTGCCATGCCGATTATGTGGGAATGACTGTTTAGGAACTTGCCCCACATCAAATTCATATATATTTTGATGAGAATTCTGTTTATAACCTTGAGATGAGTTTGAAGCATCATTTTCCCCCTTTAACTGACTTTCTGGAATGGCTTGCCATTTCGTTTTTTCATAGAGTCTAGAGTCTTTGTTTTGCATTGCTGAGTCATTCCAGGTGTCAGGGGTGCCATTCGACCTGAAGAATTGAGAATTGTCAAAATAGTCTGTGTCAGAATCGATAGAAGAAAGCCGCGATGGCAAGGGTGCATTTCTACTCTCTTTATCTAATCCAAGAGAGAAGGCCTTTTCCCCAATGGGATCTTTAACTTCCCTGTAATATGTCTTTGTAAAATCGATATCATCAGCATCCTTTGAAGGTACTGAACCAATACTATCATACCAACTGCCAGTCTTTTTCTCACAAGGTTGCTGAGAGCTGTTTCCTAAGTCTTTGTAACTGTTTGGCACTTTAGAATTTACATCCAAGATCACGTTCGGTGGGTTCTCGGATAAACTTATATTTCCGATATCGTCTATACCATTAATGTCTGTATGATCACATCTGTTTTTCTCTATTTTCCCTGAGGATTGTCTGTCTGTCTGTTCTTCCTTCTTTTCGTTGTAAACTTTACTCATCTCCATGGCTATCCGAATCATTTCCTCTTCTTCCTGTGCAGACTTTGGCAGCAAATCGTTGTAGTTTCCAGAAAAAGAATTTCGTTTGAGGATGTCTTCTTCTTCAGATCTCTGCTTTTTCTTTTCTGTAAAAGAAAATAAAAAGTTTCATAATCATCAATAATTTACATTCATAAATTAGAGATTTGTTATGTTTTTTTTTTAAATGGTTTGAAAGTGAGGCTTACAGAATGTGGCACTTTGAGTGTTCTTGACCTCTCATTTTTTTGTCAAAGCAAAATGATTGAAAATATATTCCATGCATAACATTATTTAAGGATTAACTTGAATAGATTTTTTATGTTATAGAGATATAACACAAAAATCTGAGTATACTCTAAATAAACCGCGCAGCGGTTTATGATGAGAGTACACTCAGATTTTTGTGTTATATCTCCATAACATAAAAAATCTATTCAAATTAATCCTTATAATTCAATTTACTAAAGATAATCTCTTCAACATTTAAAATTCATTTTGGGACTCTTTTGTCTATGAAATTATTACGCCGTCATCTCAGCCAATCAGAAGCGACGTTACAAATGGCGACGCCATTTTTTCCTTTATGGGCTGATAAAGTAAATTTTTAAGCCAATGGAAATGCTCGTAACAAGCAAAATTGAATTATAGAGAAGTATATTACAATGTACATCTTTCTTTGATGTTGGATGACTTAACAACACATTACACATTGGCTTTAGGTAATGGAGAACCATTTACCATGATCAACAATAACATAATGAAAGTTATGGTCCAGATAAAAGTATTAAAACACTACCTAGTAGTTCTTATACTAATTTTCAATACATGTATTTATTTAAGAATTATGCTCGATATCAAAATTGGAAATATCCATACTTTATTTAACTTTGTTGGAATATTTACTATCAAGCAAACATCTTCCTTTAGAAACATAATTTTTCCAGAAAATATCAATTTACCATTTTTCCTCATTCTCCTTGACTTCTTTTCATAACTTTGTGTATCTGAAGGAAATATCAAATAAAACATATTAACTTCATCAAGAATTAAACATACCAGGTATGTATGAGCTACTTATACAGGCTCTTAAATGTGTATATTTTATAATAATAATTTTTAGCAGAAAACTATGAACAAATGATTTATAACACTAATAATCCTCCTATTTCCATTTAAACTAAAATGTACAGTTTAAGTTTTGATCTACCAGTATTCAATAAATATAAATGCATATCAAAAGCACCCTGATCAAAATGTTTACAGAAAATCAATGTGGGAAAACATAAATAAAGTTTTGTAAACATCTTAATTCATCTCAATTTATTTACTTAAGGATTGCAAACAAAATGATAACCATATTTCTTTTCACAACTTACCTTCGGCAATGACTTCAGGGTCGTAATTGGTTGCGGAGGTCGATGATTCTGTATCATCTCTAGTATCATCGTCACTGTCACTTTCTTCACTCATCACATCTTCTTTATCATCAACATCGCCGAGATCCTCTATAACAGGGCGGTGTCGTTCCTTGTCTGTTGTATCACTAAGTGTGGCTGTTGAATCATTGGTATTCTGTTAGGTTAGAAAGAAAGTTCCTCAATTTTTATACTATTGACTTTTTTTTGTAGTGACTTAACTTATGACGCCGAACAACTTTCTTGTATCATCATTTACATTTAAGAAGCCCTATTGATGTAATTGTAGATAAAATATTTTTTCAATGCTTTGTTTGCAAATTCCAATAGCAAGAGAGAAATGCAAAATTAAATGAATAGATAACTTCAAACACCAAAGGAGGTTACTCCAGTACCAAGGGAGATAACTCAAGGGGACCGTACCTTCTCTTTCCTCAGGTGTTCACGCTGTAACTTCCTTCTGGCTTTTTTATTCAGTCTTTGTGGTACCTTTGATACAATGAATGTGTTTTGCAAGTCATAAAGTATCTAACTAAAATGTGCATATCAAAATAAAGACATATTCTACCACTTACCTTTTAAAGCAAAATTGGAATGTGGTATACTATAAATCACTTACATTTCATGATTTAATTATTAAGTATTTGATTAAGTGTACTTGAATATTAAGAGAAGTTTTAGTCGGGCCTAATGAAACATTTAAAATTACCAAGGAAAGTGATATGATTTTGAGTTAACAAGGTTCAGTTGTTAACGACTGACAACATTGAACTTTAACCTAATGGAAACAGGAGAGATAGAGAGATTCACACACCTCTTTCTTTGGTTCTGGCTCCTGTTTTTGTGGTGGAGGATTTGTAGATTCTTGATTATTGAAGTTTTTCTTTTCCTGGGGATTCTGTGATTCCAAAATGGGTGTTTCCTTGGGAACTTCAATCTTTTCTGTTTCTGCTAAGGGATCTGAAACATAGATGTAGCCTGTAGAATATCATAGAAACAGAATGTGAACTTGGTACTGTACTGACAAAGTGAGATAAGGGAAGTAACTCAAATATATAAGAATGGCACTGGATTATGATGACATGTATTTGAAAGTGTTATGTCATGTGGAACTTGGTTGATACGAACTCGAATAATTCAACAAGAGATCCCAGAGGGATCTTGGCGCCCACCAAAGAATGATCAATGTCTGACAATGGAAAGAGGGATCTTTTCCCTGCTTTTCAAACTTTTTCAAACACACTACATATAAAATTTGAGACAGATCGCTATAGTACTTTCTAAGAAATAGTGGTAACAAACTTCAACAATGAAATCTAAGATGGCGACCGGTTGCCTATCTTGTTTACCGATCGGTCCCGAAAGGCATTATGCATCAGTCCTAAAAGGTACTATGCACAACTAGGATCCTAGGAGAACCTATATATGATATTTGAGAAAGATCCCTTCAGTACTTTCTGAGAAATAGCGATAACAAACTTTAACTATCAAAATCCAAGATGGCCGTCAGTCGGCCATCTTGTTCATCAATCGGTCCCAAAATGCAATATGCACAACTAGGGCCCTAGGAAAACCTATATATGAAATTTGAGAAAGATCCCTTCGGTACTTTTTGAGAAATAGCGGTAACAAACTTTAACTATCAAAATCCAAGATGGCCACCTGTCGGCCATCTTGTTTACCGATCGATCCCAAAATGCAATATGCACAACTAGGGTCCTAGGGGAACCTTTATATGAAATTTGAGAAAGATCCCTTCAGTACTTTTTGAGAAATAGCGGTAACAAACTTTAATTATCAAAATCCAAGATGGCCGCCTGTCGGCCATCTTGTTCACCAATCGGTCCCAAAATGCAATATGCACAACAAGGGTCATAGGGGATCATGTATATGAATTTTGAGAAAGATCCCTTCAGCACTTTTTGAGTAATAGCGGTAACAAACTTTAACTATCAAAATCCAAGATGGCCACCTGTCGGCCATCTTGTTTACCGATCGATCCCAAAATGCAATATGCACAACTAGGGTCCTAGGGGAACCTTTATATGAAATTTGAGAAAGATCCCTTCAGTACTTTTTGAGAAATAGCGGTAACAAACTTTAATTATCAAAATCCAAGATGGCCGCCTGTCGGCCATCTTGTTCACCAATCGGTCCCAAAATGCAATATGCACAACAAGGGTCCTAGGGGATCATGTATATGAAATTTGAGAAAGATCCATTCAGCACTTTTTGAGTAATAGCGGTAACAAACTTTAACTATCAAAATCCAAGATGGCTGCCTGTCGGCCATCTTGTTCACCGATCGGTCCCAAAATGCAATATGCACAACTAGGGCCCTAGGGGAACCTGTATATGAAATTTGAGAAAGATCCCTTCAGTACTTTTTGAGAAATAGCGGTAACAAACTTTAACCATCAAAATCCAAGATGGCCGCCTGTCGGCCATCTTGTTGACTGATCGGTCCCAAAATGCAATATGCACAACAAGGGTCTTAGGGGAACCTACATATGAAATTTGAAAAAGATCCCTTTAGCACTTTCTGAGAAATAGTGGTAACAAGAATTGTTAACGGACGGACGGACGGACCACGGACCACGGACGAAAGGCGATTTGAATAGCCCCCCATCTGATGATGGCGGGCTAAAAACCCTGCTTAATACGAAATACTTTGCCGGTCACGGCCGAATTCCCTCTTTATCTTTGTTTAAAGAACTTGGATAATTCGAATTTGGAAAACTCGAAGAACTCGGATAATACGAAGTACATTTTGAGTCCGAATGACAAAAATCATACATAAAACGTTCTTATAACTCGAAATGAGATTTTTTGGACAACGAGATTGTCGAAAATGCCGATTTCTTTTTCATAAATCTGCCGTAGAACGGCATTTCAAAATATATATATCTCGGTTTTATTGTCATAATTTTGCAACTACCATCGGCGATTTTGACATCTCTCTTGTTCACATAGTTTTACGACATAGAACTAGTCGATTTGTACAAAGTCAGTAGACACGAGAACTCGCTTAATTCGAACGCTCGGATAACTCAAAGTTTTAACTCGGTCCCTTCGAGTTCGTATTAACCGAGTTCCACTGTACTTTTAAGAGATAACGATGTGAGGTTCACTCACAAAATAATGATGTCATGATGGATACCTACCTGGATTACTCTACTCTGCGAAAACGGAATTGATTACAGATGACCAAGCAGGAGAGTAAAAGTTACCAAATGAATAAATTGTCTAAAATTATTATCATTAGCATATATATATACTTACCTAAAGTATCTTCATTTTGATTAGCAGATTTCTTTTTCTTCTTTTTCTTTTTCTTTTTATTATTATCTGATGCTGGTTTCTGAGGCGGGAGTTCTGTGTGGAATGTCTCCTGATTTTGACTAGAATTATTCTGGTTTTGTTTGGCCGACTTCTTCTTATCTGCAGCACCGTATGCTTGTGATCGAGACATGTTATGTCCTGGCTGAGAATAAACACTATTAAAACTTCTAGAGTTCTGTCTATTTTGACCAGACGACCTGAAGCCTGTGGATTGGTGTCTATGGTTACATTGTAGTATATGGCCATGGGATCTACGCGAGGAAAATCTTGGTGATAGTCCAAAGAACGGATCTGGGTCATCATCAATCACAAAAAATCCTTCATCAAATCCCATAAATAATGAAGTCCGCTGGAAACCAAATGGACTGCCTCCAAACAAACCACTCTCACCGAAGGGTCCGCCAAACATAAAAGGGGAGCTTACTCCCATATCTGGAATACATAATAGTTTCATCAATTTATAAAAATTGTTTACCTGGTATTATTTTTAAAAGAAGAAGGATTTTTCACAATTCTCATACAAGTTAAATATAAAACATATTGACATTAATAGATTTACAACAATGTTTGAATATGACATTGCCATTTATGAAAATTCTAAAATACAGCTTTTTATTAACAGCTGATAATAGCAAATTATATACTGTAAACTACATTACTTTATTCATAATGAAAAATATTACTCAGAATATGTGTCATCAAATCTTACGAGGGTACAATATCATATGTGCAGAATGATATCACAGCTGAGTTTGTTTAAATTAAGTGTTTGGAACAATCCAACAAAATTGATGTCTTTGCAGGATAAATCATAATGTCACATTCATAACTATGGTAGAGCTACTAGCCCCTTACCTTGAACTAGCCATGGGAACAGCCTGACCAGGATATCAAACTATGGAAAGAGAAAAATATTAAATAGTATAAATATCCCTTCCACAAATTTTCGGCTTCTTGGCCATCTTCAGGTACATAGAAACACAAGAAAAGCTAGGTGAAATCCTTCTTGAACAATTAATATATAGGGGAGCGAAAGGAGTTATTTTTAATATTCTAGATAATATTATATTGGTAACATTTATTGTAGGATCTAAATCACCATTATAACAAAATAAATAGTGAGTACATTAATTTGGATGGTAAAATATGTCACAGCTCAACTATCCAGATAGACTATAACACCTGTAAATAGCAACAATTACAAAGTCATCTCATCACATTTTAGACATACTGGACATGTAGGCCTTCAACTTGTAAAAATGCTTCCAACAAGGGAGATAACTCTGTAATATGCAAAGACGGAATATATATTGGTCCATACTTACTGGAATACCGTCGCCTTGTTGTTCCCCTTGACCCCCCATAGAACTTGGTCCTACAAATACAAAATATGCAAAAAGACAGGTTTTAAATTCTTTACATTGTCATTCATGCAGACATGTAGATTAATTTCATCTTCTCGATATTCCTGACATCTAATGATGTAATGGTATATTTCCTTGTTTATAGTCATCTATTTATAGAAAGTTTTCCAATACATTACTTAGCTGTATATTATTATTATACATTTCTTTTGTGAGAATTTTATTACAATTATGGCAAAAACAATTTTAATAGTTATTACATTATCATAATATAACATTATAAAGTTGTCTCCCTTGTGAATATGAAATCAGACTTACCTTCAGTGAGATATTTGTAGGCATAGCTGATTTCCTGGAACTTTTCCTTTGCGTCTGTACTGTCATTCTGTAAAACACAAAGTAAAATATAGACCTAGACAAATACATTTATTATGGTCTCAGAGAAAACTGTTAATTTGTCAGTGGTGTAGCATCTAAACCAATCAATATGTTGTGATGATTTAATTAAATAACATATTTTGTGATATTTACATGGTAACTGGCACAAAAACCTCAACCTGTCTACAAGAGCATTGTGTATAGTGACCGTTTTTTGCCTCCCCTTGGGTGGTCAGTATAGACAGAGTGGACTAGTATTATAGTATTCTCTTGTTAAACTATCATCTAAGCTAGCTTCAAAAAGATCATTTTTATACATTCTAGCAACACAGTCAAACCTGTTTATAAAGCCCACCCAAAGGTCAAGGGAAACAGTTTTTTCTACAGCTAAGTGGTCTTTATACACAGGTAAAATTGTGTTATTAATGACCATTTGGGATTCTAAGAGTGGTTTTTATACAGAGGTGGTCTTTATACAGAGGTGGTCGCCAGGGCAAGTTTCACTGTATTGGTCTAATGCTGCTTCTTGGATGGGGGGGGGGGGGGGGGGGGAAAGGACTTACAGATACTATTTAAAAACTATAAAACTATAAACTTTATTTATTTTACATCGATTGCGAAACAAGTTATACAACTTATGGCCGGCTAGGTGAGAGGCGAGTGGCTTAACCACTACACCACTTGTTCACCCGAAAACTATATAAAACTATATCTATCAACTTTTCTGGTAACAAAATCAACTGTTATATGTCTTTCGATGTTACTACAAAATTTGATTCTTCTATATTAATGAAATGCTTGGTGTATTTCTTACTTTATTTTGTGTAAAAAAATGACAAAAGACATACAATAACAATGGTTATGTAAAGAAAATCTTGATCTATTGGTTATCCTGATTTTGAGCTCCAAATTTAAGATTTAAAACAAGGTCACATAACTTACTTTGTCAGGATGGTAGCGAAGTGCCAGTTTCTTGTAAGCTTTTTTTATTTCATCTGAAAAGAAAAATTCAATAAATAAATTGGAGGAACCAATATGTATCTAGAGCAAATATACCTTCCCAGCCTACTATATCATTAAAGGGTTTGTGACACAAAAACCTTTTTATACATTTAATGATAGTTTGATCCCATCAATGTTGGCTGACACACGTTTCACAGCACTCCGCAAAGCTGTTTATCTAATTTAAGGGCAGTAAGGATAAAATTGCTGCGGCTGAGAAAACTTTAATGAGCTAGCCAGTCACGTGGTACCAACGCGTCAACTGTTTCACCATGCTCTGCTGTCTGCTGTAGATACTGTATATTTATAAAGAAAAAAACTACAGAGTCTTCTAGTATTTTGTAAATATCTGCAGCGGAAAACAATGACAGTGATATCCCTGCTTTGGGTTTTGTTCCGGACATGATACCATACCAGTTTGAACCTTTGATGAATACTGATAATTCTCTTTTTACCAAGAAGGGAGGATAACATTGCCAGATGTTTCAGATGCTGATCAAGTGATCAAGAGTATCATGTGACAAACACAGGATGGTTTGTAATACACCTGTTATTTTTTTAATCTATTGGCATTGAATATAAATGTGGATGCCTTCATGGGTATACATCAGATAATTTCTGTGAATGTAAGCTGTCATATGTCTTACATAATTTAATTTTCTATATTAAAATAATCCATTGAGAACAATTAATTTCTCCTTTTCTTACATTATAACTGCATAAACCTAAATGCATTTGTATGCTACATTAATTTTACATGCCTACATATACACATAATGTTACAAACATACTTGTATCTCAATAAAATGTCTTTTATTAATCAACATCAATGACAACAATGCGTGATATACTTTATTACTATGTCAATGTACAATTGAAAAATTCAGTAAATAAGGATTACAATGTAGATAACAACAGAGAAATGTATAATAATGACATTGGTTACTACTGTCAGACAAAGCTAATTACATGGTTCAAATACCAAAAGTCAATTTTTCCATTATATGTTGTGGATACATATATTTAGTTATATTTTTTTTAAATTTTCAACAGGTGCTCATGTGGTTTCTGTGATCCTATGGTTACGGAATTGGAATCTAAGGTCTGCTGTCAATTTCATAGTTTTCAATAAAAACATCTCTGTAGATTGTTCGCATTGTTATCAATTTTACCTATTGATATGTTTATTATTAACGAAATGTGACTTTTGTTTCAATAATTTATATACATTACATTTATCCTCTTCTCGATATAATGTATTTATATGACTCTTCAGCCAGATATTATTACTGATATTATGCAATTATTTATTTAATAATGTGTAATGTAGCATTCGTATGAGTAATTAAGTAGCTGGCAATGGTGATTATTTTTTTTTCTTATGCTGTTACAAGCAAAAAAACTTTTGAAACACGCACATTCCATGTATAATGTTTACTAACAAACAGGGCTGAGTAAATGTACAATAAATACCATAATCATGTCATATATAACAGGTCAACTTTTCAAACTTGAATTAAATTGACCCTGAAGTAATTTAATGCCTCCATATAAAACCCCATTCATACAAATGATGATTTTCTATCAACTCAAACTGGACTCTTATGTAATTCAACCATGCATTTTGAATACTCTTCTTCTTCTTTAGGAAGTGAAAACTTACTTTATTTAACTTGTTTTATTTATGTGATTGCACCACACTGGATTCTTATGACATACTGTAATTATTTCATGTGACACACAGGATAAGATAGCTGTAAGTTTAGGTGTTTAGCTCTATGCTCAGCAGCGGTGATCCAGTCGGTGAACCAGTGACGGCATGCTGGCTGCAGCCTCGTTATCGCAATAAATTTTTGCAAATAGGTCAGCTGCCCAGATGGTCCTATGCCTAGCCTGGTATCTCAGTGTGTGTATTTGCCATCCCCATGGAATGGGCTATTTCGGTGAACTTAAAGGGGGTCCAATCTATAGGCAACTTATCACGTTTTGTGTCACAAACTCTTTAAGATTAAAATTCTTTGTTTGTAAGTCTTTAAAGCTACGTATATTCATTGCAGCTATTAACACAAAAAGGATAATTGGTAGACGTGGAATTTCAAGTTTCTCACATCGTAATCTATGTTGATAACTATTTTAAATGTCTTGTCAAAAAAACATCTTCAGGAAGTTTCTAAAGATCAATATTGGAATGAATATGTGTACATCTATTATTGTCCTTAATTTGACTCCAAACATTATTTACATAACATATATATATATATAATACCTTCGCTTGCTCCTTCTGAGACACCAAGTATCTCTCTACAGCGCTTCTTCTCTCGCACTGGATTTCTTCCTGCCATATTTGGTTTATTTTTTTATCAAGCTTGGAAATTGGCCATAATCTTCATAAAGTTGAAATACTGAAATAAATGTCCAAATTTAAATTTCCAATGTGTATACAATTGCAAAATAAGCTGGCTAATTCCATAAAGTAAAATGCATAAGTATAGTCATTTCGACAAAAGTGAGTTTCTAAGATGGTGGATGTCATGTTACAGGTTTGTAATTATGGACAAAATGAAAGTTGGATTTATAATTATGACAAAAATTATTTTGGCCATTTTGAGAACTTACTTTTGGCCACTGAAAGTACTAAATTAGAAAAGGTTATATAAATAAAACAAAACCTGATGAACAAATAATTTTCTAAGCATACATGATTTAGCAAGGCAATTATATCAACAAAGTTTCACTAAGTGTTATATTGGTTTTGATCAGTCTCAAAATGTGAGATCTATAATTATAGTAAATTGAGCAGAAAAATGCACAGCTAAGCCAGGATTGGAACCCAGGACCTGTGAACCCTATCCAGAGAGCTGTACCAATTGAGCAACATGGTTACTGACATTTAATAATCAAATCAACCGTTACACTATATAGTATCCAGTAAGAGTCTAAAGGAAAGGAGTGATATGAGTGTTGTTTGTTGTTTGTTTGAACTACATGCAGTCTGCGACTTTAAGCACTGGTTCGAAACCCAAAAATTTTAAAACCAGAGTACCAATTGTAATGAACTAATCCGATTGGACTAGTAGCTCCCCATTCTATTGATATCTTTAATTGCTACAATTTACAAGAGCGGTGGTCAATTGCATTTCTCAACACATTTTGAGTGTATTCTTTATGCGATTATTTCAGTCAGACTGCATCATTTTGTGAAAATTTGTGTTCTGGCCATGACTGAATTTGAAGTGCTAAAGCAACACAGCTGTACTTAATTTGGACAAGTGTTTAAATAGTTGGACTAGTAAAATTTTGTGATTTATGAAAAAAATTAGCATCACAGACTGGACTAGATCATTCATTGGTAATCAAGTAGCCGTTGTGTAGCTAACAGCTCGACAATTTGTAGAACATAATCTGGGTGTAACGTCACTGTTTGGAAGTCCTACAGTTAATTAACTTATGCCCCAATTTTTTAAAACAAAATCACCGACTTGAGTCAAAACTTTAGTTTCTTTTAACTCTATATGTAATTTGTGTGAAAAAATTACTTAAGTTTCTTCTTTACTGTCCTAGATCTTCCTGACAACGAAGATTACCTGGAGTTTGTTTTGAGAAATAGGGGCCAGGTTCGAACCAATCCAGACACTACAAGTATCAAAATGAAACAACATAGTATCTAAATCACATGAACGGTGACGAATGACCATTGGTTAAGGGTAGGCCTACAGTTATGGTCTAATACAGGTTTAGGAGACATTACCTAATTGGAGCTCATGAATAAAAAAATCCCGCACCTCTGGTCTTTCCGTTAGGTTAGGCTAATTGTAAAATAAAATAAATCGATCTTAATCTATAGAATGATATAATGACATCTATAGGAAATGTCGAATACCTGTGCAAATGACCGACAAACATCCAATTTGTCGCTTCTGTACGTGACCGAGTCCAAACTTTCCAGGAAGGAAACAATGAATGGTGGAGTTCTCCACCAAAAACGAAAGTTGACGTGCGCATGTGCAACTCATTCCATAGTTTCGATACACAAAATGTTGAGAACATCTGCTATCCATGGGATGTTACCAAAAAATCAAATACAATCGATCAATTCATGCTCGTCTTAAATCAAAGAAAGTGAAATTTGAGCTGAACTTTCCTCGAAATTACTTCATCAACTTATTGTATCAAACAACAACAAATTAATTTACTTCCGGTTAAAATTTCATTATTTAGCAAAATGCTTCCGAAACGAAATTAGAACGATTGTAAGTGTTTTTTACTTGCAAGGCTCTTTTGTCAAGTACTATAAGTGGCTTTTTAAATAATATTAGTTAAGATTGAATTAATCACTCAGTTTTTCTGTATATGAAAAAATATCAATATTTATTTCCACATGATACAGGTATTTCGTAATTTTTCTAAATCGTAAATTTTGTGGAAAACGTTTGTTATCCACAATGCACGTCGAGGATAGAAGATACGTTTGCTGATGTGATTGCAATATTTTGTCAAAGGTTATCAGAAAAGGTAATGTTCAAATGTCACTAAGGAACCTTATTGTGTAAGACAGAAACCTTATTATTGTTGTTTTCGAGCTGTAATGCGTTGAGTTACAAAACTGCATCATTCATAATCATGGACCGTCATTCATAACAGCTAAAACTGATCCTGCACTATCAATCTCGCCAGTTGTTTCCAGCGTCATCAGCATAAGGGTACTGTCATGCTGAGTTGGTCTATGATATTATTAGATTGCTTCAATCCCTTTGATATTAATTAATTGATTTAGACAGGCTTCCTTTGATGCAGATTTCAGCCAAATGTTCAGCCAGCCAAATGATATCACACTCATAATTGTTACATTATACAGTACTGATCACTGCACAGGTGTAGGGGGTAAAAACAGTGATAGCAAACAACTGGAACTATATACCTCATTTTTATAAAATTTCTTATAACCTAAATTCTCGAAAAGCATCATTACAGAAGCTAAGCAGACATTGCAAGTTAACAATTTTAGATTGAGGAAAAGAAAATATGACAATCATTTCAGTCATTTCTTCCATTGAAGTAGCAGACATTCTAGTAAAAATGCCTGCTAAATTCCAAGCCTTAGAATGGGCCAGTATATAAAATAATGTGCTACTTGTCAAAGTGAAACGTCAAAAAAAACAAAAACGTTTTCATTTCATCATTAAATGCTGAACAATTCATAATATTAAGTTAATGTATTATAACAATCTTTGATTTACAATTTGGTGTTTTAATTTTTCACACTTGGTCATAGTTTCATAAACAATCTAACTTTACATTTACTACATGACAAAAGCATAAAATTTTCATCCTGAATGCATTTATGTAAGATGGAAAAATCTGAAGATACAATTGAGATTGTTAAAATTCTTAATAAAGTTCAGTAGAACTTTGTCGACAAGTTCAACTTAATGGATTATTTGACATCCTAGCTTAATACAACTTGAAGTTAGATTTTTTGACTTAACAGGTTGCCAAAAATGCTGACTTCTGTTTTATAATTCTGATAAACCACTTCAAAATTTGCTTCCTAAAGGATTAACTTGAATAGATTTTTTATGTTAGGCCATAGTGGTGTTTTTTTCTGTTTTGCGTCCACGTGCGGGTAGGTTTTGTGCTATTGTGTGGCAAAAACAAGCACAAGTCGTAATCATTTTTAGATTTCATTAAAAAGTCGACCGAAAATAAAAATTCCTTGAAAATGTCTGTTTCCAGGTATTGATTTTAGTCAATTGTGGTAAGTATCACCTCAACGCTTAACTCACGTATACACTGATGTTTCTATCGCTCAAGCACCGCAAAGACCACAAGTATACATCTAGCAATCGAGAGGTGATGCCTGGATGTAGTATCAGTATGCTTTTGATCTTTTTTTTTCTACGAAATATGAGGGGATGAGGATGACTGAAAAGTAGTCAAATTCAGTGATATGTGTTTTCGGTCATTCAGAACAATGAAACGATAATATATATCCATATGCATTGGATACCAAACTTATTCGCAGATTATTGAAGGTCTTTTTTGGCCAGTGCCCGAAATACAATAGATTTATGAGCAATAGCTGGTTCGAGTAAAACTCTGATCAAATGTTTTCTTTCCTCGAAAAATGACTCGCCTGTTGAGGTAAACTTAGGAATAGAATGTTAGAGGGGTTTGTTTTGCATTCTTTGAGTTTAAACTTCAATATTATGAAAATGAAAAGATTCAAAAGTTAATGCCTTTCACATCATAATGTCGACAAGTAAAACTGATACCAGAATATCCCAATCCAAGTGAGTGTTCTGGAGGCTAAGGTATTTAAGGTTATATATAAAAATCTGCCAAAATACTTTTGATATTAAATATATTGAATCATTTTAGGTCACCTAGCCCGAAGGGCCAGTGAGCATATGTCATGGCGCGGCGCGTCGTCCGTCTGTCAACATTTCCTTTAAATCGCTACTAGTCATAGAATTCTGCATGGATTGTAACCAAATTTGGCCAGAAACATCCTTGGGGAAGGGGAACAGAACTTGTATAAATTTTGGCTCTGACGTCCCGGGGGCAGGAGGGGCAGGGCCCATTAGGGGAAATAAAGGTAAATCCTATAAATTGCTACTTGTCCTAGAGTTATTCATGGATTGTAACCAAATTTGGCCATAAACATCATTTGGGGAAGGAAACAAAACTGGTATAAATTATGACTAACCCCCGGGGGCAGGAGGGGCGGGGCCCAATAGAGGAAATAGAGGTAAATCCTATAAATTGCTACTTGTCCTAGAGTTCTGCATGGATTGTAACCAAATTTGGCCAGAAAACATCCGTGGGGGAAGGGGAACAGAACTTGTATAAATTTTAGCTCTGACCCCCCGGGGACAGGAGGGGCGGGGCCCAATATGGGAAGTAGAGGTTAATCCTGTAAATCGCTACTTGTCCTGGAGTTCTGCATGGATTGAAACCAAATTTTACCACAAACATCCTTGGGGGAAGGGAAATAGAGTTTGTATAAATTTTGGCTCTGACACCCCGGTGCAGGAGGGGCAGCGCCCAATATGGGAAATAGCGGTAAATCCTATGAATCGCTACTAGTCATATAGTTCTGCTTGGATTTTAACCAAATTTGGCCCAGAAACATCCTTGGGGTTAACAGAATTAGTATAAATTTAAGCTTTGACCACCTGGAGCAGAAAGAGTGGGGCCAAATAGGGAAATTAGAGGTAAATATTCAAATTCCTTCCGAAAAGAAACATTGAACCTGTATTCAGAACATTACTAGGCATTACAAACCAGGTGAGCGATACAGGCCCTCTGTGCCTCGTGTTTTAAATATTACATTTAAAATCCACATCAATTTATTTGATTGAATACAAGTCATGTATTTTTTACACAGTTATGCTAGGTTTACACTATGTTCCCGGCGGCTACGGCAGCCCCGTTTCAGGCCACCGTAGACAAAACGTGGTGACCGCGAGACAATGTGAGACAACGCAGAAGGATGTGATAGACAAACGTGAGCGGTCGTGATTACCGTGGATGCCGTGCCAGATTTTTAAACTGTCAAAAAATTTGCCACGGCAGTCACGGTACAGATGGAGAACTCCACATGACGTAATAAATTGGGATTGACGTAACAAAACGTAACAGTGTGTACGAGGCCGTAACAGAACTTAAAGATGGTCCGTGGTGAAATGGGCAGCAAGCACTTTCCCCAGAATCTCACGAATTGAATTATTTGTATTAATAAATAGAAATGGTCATTATCAAACACATTTAAACCCTCAAATTATACCAAAGCTATTATTGCAAAAGGCATATTAAATAAGTACAGAAAAAAAATATTTGCGTAGAAACACTTGGCTATAATAATTATATATTTATACCAAATATGCATTGCTTTTAACAAATTTTGTAATTAAAACGTGTTTGAAATTACATTTTCGGCAATAAATATTGTTTCAGTTGCTCCAAAAAGCCTGGCATCAGACTTTTATCCTAGTAAGCCCTGGCGAACCGTGAAAAATGTATTGGAGTTCGATCAAAACGTGTAAAACGTAGCAGACCTCATCAGATTGTAACATGCCTAGAGAGAACGTAGTGGTATCCTTGATAGACCGTGCTAAAGTTGTAGTGTACCTTCAACCTTCGGGAACAGCACTTTCCCCTATATCCATGGTCCATCACGTAATCCGTAAAAGACCGTGGCAAAACTTTACAAGACCTAGCTCAACTTGAATACAGATACAAAAATAGCCAAAATTCCACGGCGCACCACGTTTCGGGCAAACAGGACTACCATGGTCGCCGGGAACATAGTGTAAACCTAGCATTATGATAGTTGTCAAGCAAGTTCCACTGTAGCTTAGATTAATGAAAGTATGAATCTCTGCCTGCAGAGAATGGCAAGGCAGGATCAAGATGGATATACATCTGAAAGTCAAAGTTTGTAGAATTGTTTGTACTGTTGTCAGGATGGAGCATATGTATGTATAAATTCAAAACAGAAATCTAGTTTACAATACGATGTATAAAAAGGCCATTAAGTATACTTTTATAAAGGCTATGTATTATATTGAGCAACAGTATTAAAAAGATTAATCTTATAACAAATACCAAGAAAAACATAATTTTCACTTATTTCAATCTGACAATCCTTTTAATGATTTTTAATAGTGAGATATGTTTGTGCTCCATACCAATGAGTCATTGACAAGGAGATTATTTATGAAATATTGTCTACTCTACCACTTGCAAGAACAAAACTGGTCAAAGTGTTAGCATCCCAGACAAAGCATGGGGTCCGTGGTTTTTTTTTTTTTCGTGTTTGTTTTTTCTTTTCTTTGCTGGCTGGTAGGTTTTTGAGATTCCAAAGGACACAAAACAGAAAAAAAACACAACTATGGCCTTATGGAGATGTAACACAAAAATCTGAGTGTACTGGTTTATGATGAGAGTACACTCAGATTTTTGTGTTATATCTCCATAACGTAAAAAAATCTATTCAAATTAATCCTTATAATTCAATTAACTAAAGATAATCTCTTCAATACTCAAAATTCATTTTGGGACTCTTTTTGTCTATGAAATCATTACGTTCGTCATCTCAGCCAATCAGAAGCAACTTCACAAACGACGACACCATTTTTTCCGTCCGTCAACAATCGACTTCTTCTCCATAACCGCTGGTCGGATTTCAACAAAATTTGGCTGGTAGCATCCTTATGGGCTACTAACTGAAAATTTGTACAAATGATGGGGCTGACCCCCCAGGGGCCTGAGGGGGGCGGGGCCAAAAGGGGTCAATTTGGCTACTTCCATATAAACGACTTCTTCTCTGAAACCAAGCATGGGATAGCACCCATAATGCAATAGTAGCATCCTTATAGGGTGGGGATTCAAAATTGTACAAATGATGGGGCTGACCCCCCGAGGGCCTGAGGGGCGGGGTCAAATGGGGTCCATTTGGCTATTTCCATATAAACGACTTCTTCTCTGAAACCAAGCATGGGATAGCACCCATAATGCAATGGTAGCATCCTTATAGGGTGGGGATTCAAAATTGTACAAATGATGGGGCTGACCCCCGGGGGCCTGAGGGGCGGGGCCAAAAGGGGTCAATTTGGCTATTTCCATATAAACTGACTTCTTCTCTGAAACCAAGCATGGGATAGCACCCATAATGCAAATAGTAGCATCCTTATAGGGTGGGGATTCAAAATTGTACAAATGATGGGGCTGACCCCCCGAGGGCCTGAGGGGCGGGGTCAAATGGGGTCCATTTGGCTATTTTCCATATAAACGACTTCTTCTCTGAAACCAAGCATGGGATAGCACCCATAATGCAATGGTAGCATCCTTATAGGGTGGGGATTCAAAATTGTACAAATGATGGGGCTGACCCCCGGGGGCCTGAGGGGCGGGGTCAAAAGGGGTCAATTTGGCTACTTCCATATAAACGACTTCTTCTCTGAAACCAAGCATGGGATAGCACCCATAATGCAATGGTAGCATCCTTATAGGGTGGGGATTCAAAATTGTACAAATGATGGGGCTGACCCCCGGGGGCCTGAGGGGCGGGGTCAAATGGGGTCAATTTGGCTATTTCCATATAAACGACTTCTTCTCTGAAACTAAGCATGAGATAGCACTCATAATGCAATGGTAGTATCTTTATAGGTTGGGGATTCAAAATTGTACAAATGATGTGGCTGACCCCCGGGGGACCTGAGGGGTGGGGTCAAAATGGGCCAATTTGGCTATTTCCATATAAAACGACTTCTTCTCTGAAACTAAGCATGGTATAGCACCCATAATGCAATGGTAGCATCTTTATAGGGTGGGGATTCAAAATTGTGCAAATGATGGGGCTGACCCCCCGTAAGTGCGGCCCTGGAGGGGACGAGGGTCCGAGAAGTTGGCGGACAGATTTGGCTATTTTCCATATAAAAATCGACCCTTCCTTCTCTTGCAACTAAGGCCAGGTATAGCAAACAGGCCATAAAACAATTGTTAGATAATCCTTAATCAGTGTGGGAATTCCACAATTGTGGCAATGATTCAGGGCTTGCCCCCCGTGGGCCTGAGTGTCGTGGGGTAATCAAATGTGGGGTCAATTGACCATATAAAAAAACTTTTTTCATCTGGCAAACTTAACACATGGGATTTACGCTTCATCAATGCAATTGTTACCATCCTTATAGGGTTTGGAAATACAAATTTTGGCAAATCGATTGGGGCTTACTGCCCCGGGGGGCCAGAAGTGAAGTGACAGGTCAAAAGGGGTCCTATTTAAGACTATTTCCATATAAACGACTTTCTACTCTGCAACAAATAATGGAAGGAGTCACCTATTAATGCAGATGGTAGCATCCTTCATAGGTGGATTTGGATTTGAAATTGTTACAAAAATGATTGTGGCTGACACCCGCTGCGGGGGCCTTAGACCGACGCAATAGAAAGCTGAGGTCAAAAGGTAAAGTTAAGTGCGTAGGACTCATGTTCATATAACACACACACTTTTGTCTACTGAACCAATGGTATTGTGGATACCCAAGTTGGTAATGGGTATCCAAGTAAGCAATCAGTTGTAGTGTTATTGAGAATTCAAATTGGAACTTTTTGGAAGTCGCTGTTTTGCTTATTTTTCTATCTAATTATGTCTGAGTCCACTGTGAATAAATTTAGCATAACCATAAAAACGGCATGATGATTGACGAATACAGGGCGCCTCTTTTTTCCTTTATTGGCTGATAAGTAAATTTTTAAGCCAATGAAAATGCTCGTAACAAGCAAAATTGAATTTTAACTGTATAAATGTGGAGAAAACTTGAATGTTAGCAATATTTATCCTTAATTAAATTGCATCACCAATCATCATTGATCTGCTGTTTGAATTATCAAACCAGGGCTTTTGCCAGCTATTTTGGAAAAAGGACTCTAAGCGAAAATTGGGAGCACATCATCAGTGTTTTTCAAAATTGGGAAATATGAAAAGAAGAAGTTAATAATTTTTGTTTCAAATTTTGAAAAGTTCTAAAAAAATTCATGATCTTTGCAAAATGCCTTCAACATTAACAAGATATTAATATTATTGTAATATTATTGTCGTAGCTTTTCACATCATTTGGAGGTTTTAATTAAATTTTAATAACCACCATATAGCTATTTTTCAATTGGGAATGAGTCCTTCTTCTGGACCCTACAAAGGCCGGCTAAAGCCCTGAAAACTGCAGTCAGGAAGATGAGTACATGGGTAAAATACCCATTGAATATCCGTCAATTACCTCTAAAAATTGTTTGAATGTGTATAAATTACCCCTACAATGTTTGTATTACTCAACCCAGTTAGTATGAGCGCTTACATCCAGAAATAAAATCAGAAGAAATTTAGTAAAATCAGATGAATTGCAGCATTTTCAAGAGTTTGCCAACTTTGCTCTTGTTTCAGATAGATATTTGTACAATAGCTAGCTTGATCACTAACACAGTGACATGATCATTTTGATACAAAATAGGTGCTCTCAGACCAGCTGCAGTGATCACTGGTATGATCACTCAAGCAAAACCAAGCTTTATCACCTTGCTTGTGCACTGTTACTTTCACAACATGGAGCTGTACTTGATAACTGGTTTTATAATGTGATTATATACCATTGTATCTCTGGATGTGAACAGTGTTAGTGCTTTGAACTTTTTACTCAGGAAAATTTAAGCGCCCCACCATTCACCAGTAACCAATGATAAAATGCTATCGTTTGAGTCGACATTAGCATAGTTCCTTTCTGTATAACCTCCTGTGAACACGGTTCATTCCAGTCTAGCCAACCTTCTAAGTGAACACCATTCCAGTCTAGCCAACTTTCCTGTTTTCACACCTTGGTTAGGCTTGGTCACACCTGAGTGACCACCAGGGTAAGTTCCAGGTAAAAAGTGGTCACTTACCTGTATATATGGTAATTTTTAAATCTGCAGTTCACATTTCTACTATGGCCAATGCACAGATACAGATTGATTTTCTTGTTAACGGAAGACTCAAAGAGGGGGGCCATTATCTTCTCAATGCTGGATACAAATTTTCCATAAAAAAGGCAAATCGAGTGTATTGGAGGTGTGTGAGGACGGAAGATTTAAACTGTACAGCAACGTTTGACATTTTTCAGTAATGTTTCTGTTGGAAATTATGGCCAAATTCATAACCATCAGCCTGACACTATTGGCCTTGCTGTTGATGCATTTGTGGTTAACTTGAAAAAGATGATGCAGAGATGAAATAACAACCAGTGCCATCCCTGTATGATGAGGAATTTGATCTATTGGGAAAAAGAGAATTTGACGGAGACATCAAGACTTTGATCGAGAAATTACAGTTTTCGACAGCGTATAAATCAAGTTTTTACAATAACAGAATAACAGCAAAATCCATTCCAAAACTACCAGCTTCGCAAAAGGAAATAGATCAACGAGGAGAATGGAAAGAAAACATGTGCTGGAGAGAGATTTCTTGTAACCGACAAAGTTATAGCAAATGGATAAAGACTCCTCATTTTCACCATACAGACACAAGTTTGGAGCACAGTTTAGTGATACTTCCATCATCACGGAGATGGAACATTTTATTCATGTCCTGGGTCTGTTCTATCAGCTATATATTACAATACATGGGCAGGTACAGAATACTGTTTTTCCGTTCATATACGGTCTACTACCCAACAAGACTGAGCAGACTTACAACAGTTTCTTTCGTAGCAATAGCCAATTTTTAACAGACAGAAACCTACATTTGATAGCACACACTTTGAAGTTGCTGCAAAGAATGCCTTTAAGATTTATTCTAGACTGCAGATTCTGAAGGACAGGTTCAGGAATGGGAAACGGGATGTGTATGCCTATGCTGATGGAGATTCAAATATTGTGCTCATTAACTGTGCTGCTAATAAGGAAACTTTGCTTTATATTTCAATATGTATGTTTTGATATGAATATGGTACTATGCTAATATTTTAAAATGTAAAAACATAATTTCATTTCTGTGATCATATTCGATTTGAGAATTTTATGGATTTTAAAATAATGTTTGTCTTAATTACTATAGTAAATTGCTTAAAAGCATATACATGTGCTATCATAATGTAAACCTAATGTCATTTCTGTGATCAACGTTTGTTCGAATTTTATAGTTTTAGATGAGAATAATGTTTGTCTTATCAACAATAAATTAATACATTCTTACATAAATTGCATTTAATATCATTTCAGGGATCATTTTTTTATTTAGAATTTTATGTGGCATTAACATATTCTTAATTAAACTGTGATTATTACAACATATTTGTGAATATTTTTGATAATGTAATATGTTATAAATAATGATAAATAAATATTTTATTAACTATGATGTTATAATTTTTTGCTGATGTCTACCTGTAAATTACCTGTGCTGTCAGTGTTGTGATAGTAGAATTTGTGTTGTTTTAGTAATATTAAAACACACCTATTCCAACCTGGCCAACCTTTTACCCTTCCTGTTTAACACCTAAAATCCCAAAAGTTGGCTAGACTGGAAGACACCGTGAACACATATGTGTCTCCATAAACATAAGTTACATCAAGTCAGCTATTGAGTATATTACTCTGTTATACTCTTTTTACATGTCGAGATCTGTGAATAATTTGTTGTGATGTTAATTATTAATCAACAATTTGGATATATATTTTGGTTTTATAGTTATAATTTTGCAACCTTCATTTACAATTTTGATACCTTCCTTGCTTACACTACTTTTCAACACTGAACTTTTATATATATATATATATATACTAAGTACAGAGATTGGCAGTGGACTTGAGAACTCGCTTAACTCGAACACTCGGATAACTCAAAAGTTTTTTCACAGTCTCAAAGGAGTTTGGTACAAATTATTTTTGGGTCGTCAGAGTGAAAGCGCATCTGTATAAATATATGGAGCAAATCAAACTGCCAGGATAACAAAGTACTTCCATTAGTCACCTTCAGGTTCGCAAACCTAACATTATCCAATTCTAGTGTGTCAATCCGTCACACACTTCACAACAGTCATTTGAGATAAATTCAAACTTTTTTTTAATAAATTGCCTGGTTAGCAAACAAAAGATCTTCTGTTTTGTTGCAGAATAAAGGACAGCCAACATGTTCAAGGCTCTGGACAAAGTTAATTACGACAACCTCGTGTTGAACCATAACACAACGAAGGCTAAAGAACCTCCTAAGCCGGACAGCCTTGTGAACTTGAGCTGCTATGCCTTGAACAAGAACCCAAGCAATGCTGAGCGTGCAATCAAAACCATACCAACTCACCTAGCTCCGTGTGTGCTAAGAGCTGCTGTAGAGAAAAAGGAATCGGAGACTGCCAGTGTGGTTTTGTCTAACTGGCCTCTTAAGGACCTGTGGTAATTAATGTTGTTTCTCTTTCTTGTATAAATATGGATTATTGTATTACTTGAAATGTTAATTGATAGAATTTCTTATGGTTGTGATTGTTTTAGACTTTTAGTGGCTGTTGTTGAAAGTTCTACGAAAGTGTGAAATGAAAATGTTTTTTTACGGTACACATTATTGTGACTTTGTAAGCAATATTTAGTGAATGTTTCACCCTTGAAATAATTTGATATTTCGAAGACTTCAACAAGTAAGTAAAGCCATAGCTAAAGTAAACAAAGTGGGCGTTGATATGATGTAAAATATTATAATATCTTGACCTATTTGATGCGTACATGTATGTGATTAGTGTGCCTTTGTAAACTAATGTAATGGTATTGAATTTCCTGGTAATTGGTTAGATATTATTGTGCTTTGATTATGTTTCTTTCAGTTTTAAAGAGATCCTTGGTTCTGACCATCCAGACATATTCCAACAAGGAAACAGTTTCTACTTCGATCTGATAGTATTCCGTGGAATTAGAAACAGGACCAAGTATTGTAAAATCACAACAGTGGACTTCCGAGGGTTCAAACTCAGTAAGTTTTCCAATGGTTTCCTAGGGTTCAAACTCAGTAAGTTGAGTTTTCCAATGGTTTCCGAGGGTTCAAACTCAGTAAGTTTTACAATGGTTTCTGAGGGTTAAAACTTTCGTTCTTATCTTTACCATTAAAACTATTTATCCATTCATCAAATTGATTGGAGAAAAAAATATATAATTATGAAAAAAGACTATTTATCTAAGTGTTTGAACTATAAGACACTGATAATTAATAACATTTTGAATCATCGGTTTGCTAAAACATTGTCAGTATAAACATCTTAAGGTTTACTTAGAAATAATTCAGTTACTTATATCAAATTTATTCATTTATTAAGAAATAATTACGAAAAATTTACAGAATGTACAATTAGCTTTTCTCTTGAATTACTAGAACAAATATGTGTTTTCTTTAGATCCAACTTTCTGTCAGCTTGTGATCCAGATGTGGCCTCTGATGTCTTTAAAGAAGTCACAAATCAAACCAAAGTACCTAGCCAAGGTCATAGCTAAAACAGCAGGTAGGATTTCTCTCTCAAGTATCTGTCAATTAAATAAAAAATTTCTTTTTTTTTTTTTTTTTTTTTTTTGATAGAGACTTAACATTTTCACTTCCTTCTGTGACACAATTTCATACCAGGTATTTTCTAAATCAAGTAAATGAACATCTGAATTTTCAGGAGAATGAGCGAGTGAGCTAACAATAGGTTTTGGACTTTTTCTGCATTATAGTTTTATGTTATTACGATTGCTATGCTCTAATTTCTGCTGATTGTTATAAGACTGACAGGCCATAAGGCCGAAGGTAATAAAAGGATTGAATTATTTAGGTGTTGCTGTCAGCCAGCTGACGGACGAGGTGCTGCCGAGATTACTGTTTGATAGAGCAATAGAGCCCAGATACCGAATCAACATTCCCAGAGGTAAGATAATGCCCAGATACAGAATCAACATTCCTGGAGGTAAGATAGCACCCAGATACACAATCAACATTCCTGGAGGTAAGATAGCACCCAGATACACAATCAACATTCCCTGAGGTAAGATAGCACCCAGATACACAATCAACATTCCTGGAGGTAAGATAGTCAGACCCAGATACACAATCAACATTCCCTGAGGTAAGATAGAGCCCAGATACACAATGAACATTCCTGGAGTTAAGATAGTGTCCAGATACACAATCAACATTCCGAGGTAAGATAGTGTCCAGATACACAATCAACATTCTCAGTGGTAAGATAGCACCCAGATACACAATCAATATTCCCTGAGGTAAGATAGAGCCCAGATACAAAATGAACATTCCTGAAGGTAAAACAGAGCCCAGATACAGAATCAACATTCCTGGAGGTAAGATAGTGTCCATATACACAATCAACATTCCTGGAGGTAAGATAGTGCCCAGATACACAATCAACATTCCCTGAGGTAAAATAGAGCCCAGATACACAATCAATATTCCCTGAGGTAAAATAGAGCCCAGATACTCAATTAACATTCCTTGAGGTAAGATAGTGCCCAGATACACAATCAACATTCTCAAAGGTATGATAGTGCCCAGATACAGAATCAACATTCCCCGAGGTAAGATAGCACCCAGATACACAATCAACATTCCCGAGGTAAGATAGCACCCAGATACAGAATCAACATTCCCCGAGGTAAGATAGCACCCAGATACAGAATAAACATTCCTGGAGTTAAGATAGTGCCCAGATACACAATCAACATTCTCCGAGGTAAGATAGTGCCCAGATACACAATCAACATTCCCAGAGGTAAAACATAGCACCCAGATACACAATCAACATTCCTGGAGTTAAGATAGCACCCAGATACAGAATCAACATTCCCTGAGGTAAGATAGCACCCAGATACACAATCAACATTCCACGAGGTAAGATAGTGTCCAGATACACAATCAACATTCTCAGAGGTAAGATAGTGTCCAGATACACAATCAACATTCCCTGAGGTAAGATAGCACCCAGATACACAATCAACATTCCTGGAGGTAAGATAGCACCCAGATACACAATCAACATTCCACGAGGTAAGATAGTGTCCAGATACACAATCAACATTCTCAGAGGTAAGATAGCACCCAGATACACAATCAACATTCCTGGAGGTAAGATAGTGTCCAGATACACAATCAACATTCCTGGAGGTAAGATAGTGCCCAGATACACAATCAACATTCTCAGAGGTAAGATAGCACCCAGATACACAATCAATATTCCCTGAGGTAAGATAGAGCCCAGATACAAAATGAACATTCCTGAAGGTAAAACAGAGCCCAGATACAGAATCAACATTCCTGGAGGTAAGATAGTGTCCATATACACAATCAACATTCCCGGAGGTAAGATTAAGCCCAGATGAACAATCAACATTCCCTGAGGTAAGATAGTGTCCAGATACACAATCAACATTCCCTGAGGTAAGATAGTGTCCAGATACACAATCAACATTCCTGGAAGTAAGATAGTGTCCAGATACACAATCAACATTCCTGGAGGTAAGATAGCACCCAGATACACAATCAACATTCCTGGAGGTAAGATAGCACCCAGATACACAATCAACATTCCCTGAGGTAAGATAGTGTCCAGATACACAATCAACATTCCCTGAGGTAAGATAGCACCCAGATACACAATCAACATTCCTGGAAGTAAGATAGTGCCCAGATACACAATCAACATTCTCCGAGGTAAGATAGTGCCCAGATACACAATCAACATTCCCAGAGGTAAAACAGAGCCCAGATACACAATCAACATTCCTGGAGTTAAGATAGCACCCAGATACACAATCAACATTCCCTGAGGTAAGATAGCACCCAGATACAGAATAAACATTCCTGGAGTTAAGATAGTGCCCAGATACACAATCAACATTCTCCGAGGTAAAATAGTGCCCAGATACACAATCAACATTCCCGGAGGTAAAACAGAGCCCAGATACACAATCAACATTCCTGGAGTTAAGATAGCACCCAGATACAGAATCAACATTCTCCGAGGTAAGATAGTGCCCAGATACACAATCAACATTCCATTCTCTGAGGTAAGATAGCACCCAGATACACAATCAACATTCCTGGAGGTAAGATAGTGTCCAGATACACAATCAACATTCCTGGAGGTAAGATAGAGGCCAGATACACAATCAACATTCCGTGAGGTAAGATAGTGCCCAGATACACAATCAACATTCCACGAGGTAAGATAGTGCCCAGATACACAATCAACATTCCCTGAGGTAAGATAAAGGCCAGATACAGACTGAATATTTCTGAAGGTCACATACAGTATCAAATAGTATAAAATAGTGTTAAACTTGTCCTCTATGTGGATTTTCTATCTAACCAAAACCTGCTCTGGATTTTGGGGCAATGATTTGTCTAAAGTGAAGAAGTTTTATAATGACATCTGTACTGATCAATGATTATGTTGTTCATAATATGTATTATTTGATTGAACTTTGACTTTGGTCTGTTTCAGGAGAGCGTATGGTTGTGAAATTAGACAGTATTCAGTTTACCAACAGTAACACATTGTTCCTGGACTACCTCATTTGTAACTGTCTGAGAAGTATCACCCCTGTCTACGTGTCTGTGTCCAACATTTATATCAGGTACAGTTAAATCACCCCTTGGATTTGTTAGCCCACTATTATCTGATAGTGGGCTATTCAAATCGCCTTTCTTGCATGGTCCATCCGTCTGTCCTTCTGCTAACAATTCTTGTTACCTCTATTTCTCAGAACATATTAAAGGGATCTTTCTCAAATTTCATATGTAGATTCCCCTAGAGCCCTAGTTGTAGGAACCAATCATTCAACAAAATGGCTAACTGGCCGCCATCTTGGATTTTGATAGTAAAAGTTTGTTACCGTCATTTCTCAGAAAGCACTGAAGGGACCTTTCTCAAATTGCATATACATGTTCCCCTTAGACCCTAGTTGTGCATGTTACATTTTGGGACATATCAGTCAACAAAATGCTGGTCTGGCTGCTATCTTGGATTTTGATAATTGAAGTTTGTTACCGCTGTATCTTAGAATGTAATGAAGGAATCGGTTTCAAATTTTATATGCAGGTTTCCCTTTGGGCCCTATAGCTAGTTGTGCATATTACATTTTTGGGACAGATTAGTCAACAAAATGGACGACAGGCCGCCATCTTTTATTTTGATAATTGAAGTTTGTTGCCGCTGTATCTTAGAATGTAATGAAGGAATCGTTTTCAAATTTTATATGCAGGTTTCCCTTTGGGCCCTATAGCTAGTTGTGCATGTTACATTTTGGGACATATCAGTCAACAAAATGCTGGTCTGGCTGCTATCTTGGATTTTGATAATTGAAGTTTGTTGCCGCTGTATCTTAGAATGTAATGAAGGAATTGGTTGCAAATTTTATATGCAAGTTTCCCTTGGGCCCTATAGCTAGTAGTGCATATTACATTTTTGGACAGATTAGTCAACAAAATGGCCGATTGGCCGCCATCTTTGATTTTGATAGTAAAAGTTTGTTACCGTTATTTCTCAGAAAGCACTGAGGGGACCTTTCTCAAATTTCTTATGCAGGTTCCCCTAGAGACCTAGTTATGCATATTGCATTTGGGACCAATCGGTCAACAAGATGGCTGACCAGCCGCCATCTTGGATTTTGGTAGTTAAAGTTTGTTATCGCTATTTCTCAGAAAGTACTGAAGAAATCTTTCTCAAATTTCATTTGTAGGTTCCCCTTAGACCCTAGTTGTCATGTTACATTTTGGTACAGATAAGTCAACAAGATGGCCGTCCGACCGCCATCTTGGATTTTGATAATTGAATTTTGTTACCGCTATTTTGTAAAAAGTAATGAAGGGATCTGTTTCAAATTTTATATGCAGGTTTCCCTTAGGGCCCTATAGCTAGTTGTGCATATTGCATTTTTGGATAAATTGTTGAACAAGATGTACAGAAAGTACAGAAGCGATCTGTCTTCAATTTGATATGTATTGTGTTTGAAAAAGTTTGAAAAGCAGAGAAAATATACCTCTTTCCATTGTCAGACGTTCATCATTTTTTGATGGGCGCCAAGAACCCCTCTGGGATCTCTTGTTGTTAATTTATTAATGAATAGATGTAATATTACAAAGATTGTGGAAATGATTTACCCTGGTCTTCTTTTAAGGTAGGATATAGGTATGATTACTTTAATACCAACAGGCCTATAGGACCAGTAGTAAAAGTTCACCAGGTAGCAGGCCAGTAATTTGGCTTTTACTAGTTGTTATTCTGTCTGCATGTTGCAGAGTTATCTCCCTTGTGGCTAGGTATTGCTTGTGATGTCATGTTTTTCTGAGCGAAAGTCGCACTGTTTTCTCTGAAAAGTATGATGTTATGCTCGCAAACACATGATGTAACAATAAAAATTACCCATAAGGGCAGATAACTCTAAAATATGCAAAGATGGAATACAAGTGGTTGGTTTGTAGATGTTGTTTACCTGTTTACAGGTCCGACCCCTCATTAGGAGATGCCATCGCTGAATCACTAGCACCATTCATTGTACTGCGAGGACATGACATGGAGGTTTGGTTTATTTAATGTTAATTCTTTCACCCCTGGAAATATATAATGAAGCATTCTAGCCTTTCAATGAGTTATATCTGTGTGATAATGTGTTGTTACTATATGAAAAAAATAATGGCTTTAGTCAGGCTGTGGTTTAAAGCAAATCTTATGGTAACAAAAATTCTAGCCAATATTTAAAGATAGGTTCCCTTCTATTTGCGCATAGTTTACTTTCTCAGCAAATATTTTTCATTTCTATTTTTTTTTTTGTATCTTTCAAACACAAACAATAATGGAATAAGTAATAAAAGATGAAAATAGAAATAATAATAATAAAGAGCAAATTACTTATACTGTACGAAACTTTACTATTAAAAAGCTTAAAAGAACATTCTATAGAAATGCAAAAAAAAAGTTTGCAGAGGGTAAAAGCATAGACATACATAGAAACCCACTTTTATCTGTTGGCAAGAGAGGTATTTAAATGATTTTTTCACAGTCAATAGAGTAATTGTTGATGATGTTTCGATTGTTATCTGACAGAGCCCAGTTTCATGAACACTCCTTAACCTTAAGGAATTCTTTATCTTCACATTGTCCATTGGAAAGCAATACAGAAATTAAGGAAAAAACTGAAGTTAAGAAACCTTCTTAAAAATATGTAATGCTTTTCCACGGAGACTTTGAAGTTAAGGAATTCCGTAAAGTTAAGAAATGTTCATGAAACTGGGCCATGATATAGATAAATAAGTAAATAATGTACACTATGAAACTGACAATTACGAATGACACTTATTGGTTTTATTTACAGTACCTGGAAGGAATCTCCCTGAAACAGTTAGAGGATGGAATATTTTTCATGGTGTGTTCAGACATTCAAAAATTCTCTCACTTGCGTGCCCTAGATCTTCAGGATTGTAACATTTACTTACAAGAAGGTCGCACGCGCAGTCGGACATCGGGTCGGCTTCAGATGGTCAGTACGCTCAGCTCCTTTGTACACCTTACGCGACTAGATCTCGGCTTTAACTACTTATTGGGGTGTCTTGGTGAACTTCTAGACGCTCTTAAAACCCCTCTGGAGTATTTAAGTGTTCGAGGATGTGACTTAAACGAAGATGATTTGACTGCCCTTGCAGAATCAAAGCACGCTAAACATCTGCGAGAATTAAATCTAAGTAAGGTGTGTCAGTTTTCAATATACGAAAACGATCGCATCTCACCAGTGTACCTACTACGAATCACAAAACATTTTCCCAATGTGAACATCTTTAACTTAACCCAAAACCATTTACCCGACGCCTGCATCTCCGAATTTTGTACGATACTAACGCAGAATCTCACCAAACTGAAAGCTTTAGACATTTCTGGGAATATCCTCACAGAAAACAACTTACTAGACATTACTCGCTCTGTGGGGAAGCTCAAAACCATGCAGTGGTTTAGGTTTACATGTGCCAGTAATTTACTGGAGGAGCCATTCATCCCGTTCGACAATTCTGGTGAAATGAAGAAAAAGTTCTGTGATACTCTGGCCTCCGTCGGGAGACACGACATCAAAGTGGACCTCGTCAAGTTGTCGTATGCCATCTTTGTTGATCTGTTAGATGTCATGGACTAACGCCAATGTGTCAAGGCTTAATAACTACTTTATGAAAGACTGAAAACACCATGACTAATTCTAGTCATGTTGATGCAATATTTAGTGATATCGTTGTGGCTACAAGTAAAGTCGATTATTGCAGATACTTCCTACAGATCATGGAACTTGCTTCGCTCATTCAAGTTATTGAATCGGGCTTATTCTTGTATCTACACAAGTTGATGCCGGTTATCATGCCATTTACTTAGGGGAACATTTTGGGTGATCAAAAAGAAGTCCAGTTATGTAGGGAACAACTTATTAACAGTATTTGATTCAATAATTCTTGAAGGAATCTTGATATCCCTTCTTTTTTAGCCCACAGTCACCATCATCACATGGTGGGCTATTCAAATCGCCTTTTGTCCGTGGTTTGTCGCATGTTTGTATATGTCTTCTTCCATATACAAGTTTTGTAATCACTATTTCTCAAAAAGTACTGAAGGGGTCTATTCCAAGTTTTATATGTTATATCATTAGTTCCTAAAGGGCCCTATCACATTTTCAGACTGACATGATCGGATAGCAAAAGGACCGACAGAAGATTGAAGGGATCTCTTTTATATTTTGTATTTAGGTTTTCCTTAGTGCTTAGTTGTACATATCACATTTTGGAAGTGATCAGATAATAAGATGGCCGATTGTCAGCTATCTTATTTTGACAATAGAAGTTTGCTATTGCTATAGTGCTTAGTTGTACATATCACATTTTGGAAGTGATCAGATAATAAGATGGCCGATTGTCAGCTATCTTATTTTGACAATAGAAGTTTGCTATTGCTATAGTGCTTAGTTGTACATATCACATTTTGGAAGTGATCAGATAATAAGATGGCCGATTGTCAGCTATATTATTTTGAAAATAGAAGTTTGCTATTGCTATATCTCAAAAATTACTAAAACTGACCTCTTTCAAATTTCATATAAAGGTTTTTCCTTGTGCCTAAACATTGGGTTTTGGCACCATTTGGAAGACAAGATTGCGAGGGAACTTGGAATTTTACACGTAGCGGGAAGAAGGGAAAGCATACGTGGATCAATTAATGGCGGGCGCTAAGATCTCTCTTGGATCTATTGTTTCAGCTTCTGTTCATAGTGTTTTGTGGAATTGACCAGAGAAAAGTCTAATTAAAATAGCTATGGTCACTACACAGCTACTCTTGAAGTGTTGTGGCAAATACAATGCTTGTTTGAGTCCACCATAAAATTTTCTGGTACATTCGCCTTCAATTTCCAGTAGTTGTTATATAAGTTTAGTGGACTACAGTAAATGGGTGGTATGTATAAAAAAGCATGAAGACTTGGTATATAACATTGTGTAGCAGATCCACCTTATTACCATATCTGATACTCCATCTGACAAGAGACTGTAACATACTGATGTACTACAAACATATGGGTAAACTATTCTGTGTATTACTAAAGGCTTGTTAAAGTCCTGGTGCTACGATGTAACATGTAATTAGGTAAATCTTCATTATTATAGCTGTAATGTGTATATGTGTTTCCTCAACCCTCATTCTTTTTTGTTATAAAAATTTCAAAGTCAATAAACATTGATAATGTTGAAGAAACTTTTGCTTGATTTTTCTCCTACCGTATTTTCCGGACAATAAACCGCACCTGTGTATAAGCCGCAGAGGCCTTTTTTACGATTTTTTCAGGTTTTGTACACGTATAAGACGCACCGTAATATAAGCCGCACCCAAAAGTTAGGCCCATGCACACACGTAACCATCTGTATTTCATGTTTCTGATACGATCGATCTCTATTGAACTACGGTAATGCTTATCGATGTTTATAATCACGAAAACTATCTGTAAACTTATACTGTAAATATATAACAAATAAAAACTCACTATGGTGTAAATATCTTTAGCGAAATGGACTTGGTCATGTTTCTGTTCGTTGTTTATTCTGCCATTACGTAAGCCTACTTGTGTGTAAACAAACATGGCGCCCGTACGAATCCACGCTTACTCTCTCTCATATTTCAGCATGCCGGTTAAAATACTTTCTTCAGTATGGATATGATTTTATTTTATCTCTATTTTGATATATTTCGCGTATTTATTATATTGATGTGTAAATCATTAACCTGAAACCGACTTCGTTTAGAGTGTTCTCAGTCAATTTGCCATCCCATGATGCAATTCACTGAAGCCTTATTTTTGTAAACTTCCGGATATTATTTAGTGGTGTTTGCCGCTAAAGAGATCGATTAAATGATTTAAATATGACTGTGCGGTGTTTTACACTCGGTATAATGTTCTAAATTACATGTGATTTACGTGTATAAACTTGATTGCTGATTATTTCATTAAAATCACGGCGACAGGATTCTGGGAAATTCCCCTGTTGACCGACATATGTGAAACACGTGTGCAAGTTTGAGTTCATGCTTACTCTCGCTCATATTTCAGTACGCCGATAAAATACTTTCTTCGGTAACGTTATGCATAGGAATGGATTATATATCTTTTTTGATATATTTTATGTATTAAATATATCTTTGAGAAAAGAGTTACTGTATCAATCGACTTCGTTTAGAGTGTTCTTCCACTGTTTGTAAACTAGGTATCCCATGATGCAATTCACCGAAGCCTTATTTTTGTAAACTTCCGGATTATGACCTCGTGGTGTTTGCCGCTACAGAGATCGATAAAATGGTGTTTTATAGACTATTTGATGCTTATAACATTGCTATAATGTTCTATATAACATGTAAAACACGCGAATAAACTTGATTGCTGATTATTTTATTGAAATCACAGCGACAGGATTCCGAGAAATACACATGTTGACCAAGTGTAACATGTGTGCACGTTAGCAATAGCAGTCATTCAGAAGATCGTTTTCTTGCTGTCCGTGGACATTTCTTGCACACACCTAATATTTAAATAATATATTTAACTTATTGATTGATATTTGATGATTTTTGACGTTTTAATTAGTATTTTCTTGGTAACAATCCTGCAGCAAATCGATAGCGAAATCAGTCCGCCATTTTGTTGTGACTGTAAACAACCACGCATCAGACGGCCGATTTTCCGTGAATTAAACAATTTTACGATTGAACATGTATCTGGTACGTTATTATTTTTATCTTTATTATATTTTCATCACGTTATATCGTTTAAACACTTTTACAGTGATTTTTTCGATGTATAACTTTACTAAACCGCCATTGTGTTGTGACTGGAAACAACCACGCTCCAGTCGGCCGATTTGCCGTGAATTAAACAATTTTACGAATGAACATGCATCTGATACGTAATTATTTTCATCTTTGATATATTTTCATTGCATATTTTATCTTTTAAACACTTTTTACAGTGATTTGGTCGATGTATAACTTAACAAAATTGGCGAGTAAAACTAACGATTTTCACATGTGAATCACGACGTAATCATGCAAAAACATGGTCAGATTTTGGTTTTCGTCCACGGATAAGCCGCACTGATGTATAAGCCGCACTACCGATTTTCAGGGAAAAAAGTAGCGGCTTATACTCCGGAAAATACGGTATATCCAGTTGTTACATACATTAGAATTCATTGATTTTTTGACGTTCCTCTTTTCTGACAAATGTTAGTAGGGTATGGTTATATCTGCTCTAGGCCGTTTTCGAATATACGGTTTGACTGGTTGGACCTAGGTGTTCGCTGATGAATTAAAGACGGATTTGATGATTATATCTTGTTTTCAGACGAGCCTTGACAAAGCCCCCATAGGTCTGTATAAAAAAACTGCAGGTCCGTGAGGAAATAATGACTTAAACGGTCAAACTGGTTGTTCCGTATAAATGAAAACGGCCCTATTGTTTTTAGGTCAAGTTAAAGGTTATCCAGTTGTCCTGTCTTGTCGTGTTCAAGTACTGTGCTCTTCTGAACACAAAAATAACAAACAACTAGGACCTCAGCATTTTACACATACCATTTAATTGTTTTCATCCGTAGTGCAAGTTCAATTTTATATGTAAATGATACACATTATAATGTTATGAAATCACGCATATATAGTTTGGATGTGTGGGACCTGTACGAAAAACACTGCATATTCAATAATTTATATAAAATAAGGAACCGCGTGTTTCCAAGAGACGAAGTTTGAAATTTATAAACTTAGTACTGGTCATCCAATTTTTGAAACAGTGTCAATTTGAAAAGATAAGGCTGTTCATTAATAAAATACAGTCCTAATGTAAATACAATGGTATAGACGAAGTTAGGATCTGACGTTAATGGGTTATGATGATATTTCACAAATACGCAATATCATGTAGATTTTCAATATCAGTAAAAAACAGTCATCATAAAAAACAAGCTTTGGACGGAATTATACAGTATATTAAAACATTTGTACATTCTAACGAAAATAAATATGTGGTTCCAATATATTTCACACAAACATAAACCTGCTTAGTCCTTATTTTATACAAAGGTATATCATTAAAGCGAAAAATGATAACTTTTATTAGCTCATCGATAACCATTTGAAAAAAACGCTAGAATAAAAATGTTGATTGTTCCACGTCATACAGTAACTCGTGTTAAATCGGCTGTCTTCCCTGAGGCTGATGAAGTGACCACCATTTTGATATTTTTATTCTGAAGGACTGGGGAAACTTAAAAAATCTACTAAAATTTATTACGATATATATTCAAAATATAAAATGTAATCTTGTTATGATTTCATTTGTATTCTATTATGAATATTGCACAAAACAAAATTGGTTATTTTTAAAAGTTTGTCTTTTTTTCTAATGTACTAAGAAAAGTGTTTATATATAAAAAGCAGGAATTTAAAGTTGACTTGCATAAATAAATACTTATTTTATGTGTATTATTTTGATAAATCAACTTTTACTAGATGAACTTTCTCCTTTTATGGTAGTGTGCATTTGAAATAAAAATTGATTTTATTGATAGATAATTTTTTTCCTCTAAAAATGAGGTTCACTCTGTGATGATAAAATAAAATAATAAATTATTCACAAATAACTCACATGGATGCACTGATACAATGACATACTGTAAGGTAAACAAACAATAACAAATGTATGTATTTTATAGTAATACAGGATTGATAGGGTAGCATATACCCCTTACTGTAACAGCATATATATAATATGAAAGTTTCAGTATCATCTGAACTGTAACAATAATTATAAATATACAGGTAATTTGTAAAATATAACATAAAACCAGAGTAAACCTTCACACAGTTTTGACTCTGAACAAAATTTACTATTTCAAAAGTATTACATTCTTAAAATCAGATTTACCAATGTAAAAATATTTTATCTGAGCTAGGTAGCATATACTAGCGAATCTCTGAAAAACTCTGCTTGATCTGTTTTTACAGAGTATTGAAACCTATAATCAGCATCAATTTACATATACCAAACAAAACATGACAATGCATGCAATAATTACTTTACATCGCTTTAAGGACGGAATATAATATATATAGTACTTATGGAAATGTCATTGAAGTTTTTACAGGCTTGGACGAATTATGATGAATTGTCCCATAAAAACCAATACATTCCAGTACATGTAAATGGATTTTCTCCATGTGTGCATGATGATCAACAAATTTAACAATGAACGACAGTGACAAAGGATTGCATTTCATACACGGGAAGACCATCACTTCAATATAATGATAAAAATAATTCACACAAAAATTGAGCAAATATAAATAAATTAACTATAGACTTGAGTACGAAACAAGTACTGTAATATTACAATATGACTATTGAATGGTGGGAATCATCTTCAGAAATAACGTACTATCTGCTACGACTCTTTTTTCCTTTGTTAAACATACATAAATGTGTGTAAATCGCACCCTTCATACTAGTGTGAGTAATCCTGTACAGGAAAACAAAAATAAAATGTTCTGATATTTAATCTAAAGGATGCCAAAAAGTGAAGGCTTATGTAAGGCAGATACTGATATAATCATTATTAAAGTGAATAGTCGGACAAAGAAAACCAGTCTAAATGCGTTCATTGGCCTTCCAAAAGTGCTCACATATTAATACGACGGTCAAGTTCTGCCTACGTTTCCCAGTTCTGACCATTGAAATAAAGAAAAGTTGAAAGCATTGAAAGCGAGGCTGCGTGGAAATGTAACCACAGATATAGTCAGCTGGGAGGACGTTTTAGGATTCCTATACTTTTAAATAAATTACTACGTACGCAGACAGATTTTGACGAGAAAGTTTATTTTTCTATTCCATAAGAAATTATACTGGATACGTTCACACCATTTTTACCGACTTTAGCCATCCTTGTCCGACTGTTCACTTTAATATTTCAATTCCTTGTTATCATAAGTGTTTTGTGTTTCCAGTGATCGGTCAAGAGGAGTAACAGGCAACAAGCACATTTTATTAGAATCAAACGGATATAGAGGAAGGTCAACACTAAAAATGTATAATAGAACAACTAATAAACAAAACTATGTACATAGAAAATACTGACTTTGGTAAATAGATCCCAAACAGCGCTATCTATACATCATACAACATCAAATCAATTCAAAGCTCTTCCCACTTTTGCTAAGAGAGTTATTGCTCCTTTTCTGAATTTTGTAACAGATCAAATGTATTGTCCTGTATTTAACTATTTATAGTGTATTTAAAACCTTATTTGCATATAATGAGGCACTTCTGCTGATCGTAAAAATGGCGGAGTTGCCAATCTCTGTGTATATATGTTTCTGAAATTACACATGTATTTTTGGTACACGCTGTAGCAGATCAATGGACAAAATAAATGTATTAAAATACTAAGAACAATTGTTGTTAGCATAACCGATCAGCTGAACTTGCTGGTGAGAGCAGATAACTGTCATAGGAAACAGCAGAATGATGTACGTGATGAATTGAATTTGATGTGTATGATACGATAAACAACATCTGTTTTATAAATGTCAACAACACAAAGTCTACAGAATCTACTGGGTAACAAAATATATAACTACTACAGTGATAAGTCCTTAGAAAGTCATTAACTTTTAGAATTGAATGGAGGATGTGCAAAAAGAAGGATTTATAATTGACAGAAAATTTCCTAAATTACACATATGCAGTGAAAATAATGTTCCCTTTCAACAATTATATCTAGTAGCATGCTTCTAATAATTATAAAGTTAGGCAGGCTTTGTTCTTAAAAGCTAAAACAAAACAGATACAGAAAATCTACGAAACCTTGACTCCCGATGTTGCTGGAATAATACTGTTATATTTGCTTTTTATAGCTCCTTGAGTTATACATCCTTGTATTAGTTTCTAACTAGGACAACGGGCTAGCGTAACAATAAAGCTATCAAACTTAACAGAAAGCATAACTCAGAAATGCAACACATGATGATCAATGTTAAAAAAAATTCTATCATTGAATATGTGTTACCTTCTATAGCGTGAAAAGCAAAGTGTTCTACTTTAGCTTTTATCGAAACAAACGAAAAAGAACAAACAACACTGTCCTAATGAACACCTACGCCTCAAACAAAAACTTGTACTAACTTCCACCATAGGGACATCGCTCATTGACCTAGAATTATGTACTCCACTAGAAGGACCAAAAGCCCTCTAGATAAGGGATATAGTTTTCTCTTACCCCAGACAGGGATATCCACAGTTTTACCAGTGTGAGATTTTTCTATCTCCTGAACTAAGAACCTGTAATTATAAGTGCTGCATGGGTTATATGTTTTGTTCTAGGTCTTACAAAATGTTTTTAGGTCTCGCTAGTTCAAACCATGCTGATCGATCTGGTATTAAAGAATAACTGAGAAAGTGCTGCTAAGACATATAATACAAAACGGGTGAAAAATATAACAGTTATCTCCCCTGAAATTTCTTGATGAACTACTATGAAGCCTTGGAATTAAACAACGTTCAATACTACTTAAGGGATGAATGAGTGTCTTCGTAAAGAAATGTTCACAGTGGCAGTAGAAATGTAATGTAATAATCACAAATATTATTCTGTAGATGTCTGTAATGTTGTATCTTTAGAACCTGTCACATTAACAGAACTTGTTGCTTAAACGTTAAAATAAGTAACACATTTTTAACAAGTATATTTATAAATATCTATATATTTCAACACAAAATCTTTGTAACGAGATAGAATAAAATTTCTTTTAAAAAGTAAACAATGAATAAGCACAAATTGATTTTGAATCAGCACATGCCTATTAATATAATATATACTAAATTACATCAGTTAATTAAAATGGGCTGAAATAATAAAATTTATCACAGAAATATTAGTGACAGCCAAAACAATTAATTTTGTAAAACAGCTAGTACTGTAGAAATTGTAAATTCAACATAGAATGCACAATAATCTTTCAAAAGGAGAAGTCCTAATAACACTTTAACTTGAAGAAAAAAGACAAACAAACTGTGTTGAAAAATTATAAAATGTCTTTCAATACTGACGATAAAATCAACTGATACTAACATTTATGGCATGAAGTAATTCCGATAAAAACCAAAATAAACACCTATAGTTATGTTATATCATCTATCTAGAAAGTAAGATTTCTGGGTCAAAAAGCAATTTTCAATAACAAATTATTTTCAAAATAACTGTTTTAGGGTGACGAAATAAAGTATTAATAAATATAGAAGCTAAAGTTGTTCATTTAGGTCATTTAAATATTGTCCCTGCCTCGACATGACACACTTGCCTAGGTATTGTATATAACATGAATGTAGTAAAATATGATTGTCATTCTAAGATTGTCCAATGTTTCATTATGTCTCAGAAGACTAACAAAATAGTCAGTTTCTTGCACTGCTTAATTATGCATATTCAAATGGAGAGACACAGAGAGAGAGAGAGAGAGAGAGAGAGAGGGGGGGGATCACAGGAACGAGAAAGAGAGGGAGAGAGCACAGAAAGAGAGAGGGAAAAAGAGAGGGGCAAATACAGAAAGAGAGAGAAAGGAGGAAAGGAAATGACAGAGTTGTGGGAGAGAAAACCAATCTTTAACCATATAGAAATGTTGAATGTACGTGTCGTTGATTTCATGCTCAGTTATGTTGTAAAACAATTGTTTTTCTATGCTTGAAAATTCCTTGGCAAAAGTATGACTCTTTTTAATGAAACTATTTACATACTACACCAAAGTGTTTACAAATACAAAATATACATAGAAACATTTGTGAGTCTGCATCATTAAACAGTTTGTAGTTTCATGACAACAAAACTATATCAAATATCAATGTTGTATACATCATTCATCTTAATGAGAGTGCTAACATGACTAATGATAGTTTAAAACACAAATTATGTATGAAAATATCAAATTTATCATTCATTTTATACATATTCGAAATTAGCTTATAACAAATTGCTTTGTGTAATTATTTCCCAATGGGTGGCAAGAATTTATTTGACGAGGAATCATCAGCCAATCCGCTGTCTTGTTTCTGTAGCTGCTGATTAAGATTAAGTTTCACGACCTCCTCTGTCACCACTTGGCCTCCGGTATCCGTGTCGGATGTCGTCGTCGTGGGGATGGGTGGTTTTCGGGCACTCCTTGTGACCGACTTAGCACTTGGAGCTGTAAAGTAATTCGGGCCTGTATAAAAACAGAGCAGGAACAAACACTACTGTAACAACGCCACCACCAAGCATGCACATGCAAGGAATACTGAAGCATCCAAACTCACTGGTTTTGTGTGGCACCTAACAGAACTTTTATTTGGTATTTTCCATACCGTATTTATTACAGAATTATCTACCCGCAATTAGATATTGATTGTGACGTCTTGTTTGGGAGCTTTTCAGAGAAAACATGAATTTTGTTCACAAGATTATGAAATCACAATAGATACCTATAACACTGTGATATTCAACGACAGAATACTACGTGCACTTGTCCATGAAGTTAGAACCTATTGGTTAAATTCACTAGAATGTGACATCTTATGGATGTGCACCCTTTATATGATTCGTCCATGAAGTTAGAACCTATTCAATCAAATTGATCAGGACATGGCCCTTTATGCCTCTGATGAAATCACCAAGACTTGATAAATTCTGATGATTTCCTTGATCCACTTGTTCAAAAGGTGATAAGACTCAAGTTAATTTCTTGACTTATCTATCTAAAACAGATCATGGTAGAGAGGACCGACTAGTATTGAGGCATTGATAGCAACTCTCAAAATTGCGCCGGTTCTATGAATATCCTTATCTACATCGCGGCCCTGATTCCATAGTTAAGTGGTCAATTGAGAGTCATTGCTTCTTTACCATATTTCAAAGACTGTATGTAGGCCTTATAGACACGAAGGTCAAACTTATAAAAGATTATTAAAACTAATCTTTATCTACTTCTTGATATTAATGAAGAAAAAATAACAGTTTTTACTGCATATGAGAAATGAAAAGGACTTAGTATGGTTTGGGCCCTTTTAGGCTCCCAAATGTGGAAATTTTGACAATTTTGGCCATTTTTGCTAAGTTTTTGTTTTAGAAACCATAGAGCGCATCATTAAACAAACTTTATATTTCTCCTAAAGATTCATTGGAAGTACCTACAGATTCTTAGTAAAAACTAAGGTCATTGGAAGTACATACATATTCTTAGTAAAAACTAAGGTCATTGGAAGTACATACATATTCTTAGTAAAAACTAAGGTCATTGGAAGTCCATACATATTCTTAGTAAAAAATAAGGTCATTGGAAGTCCATACATATTCTTAGTAAAAACTAAGGTCATTGGAAGTACATACATATTCTTAGTAAAAACTAAGGTCATTGGAAGTACATACATATTCTTAGTAAAAACTAAGGTCATTGGAAGTCCATACATATTCTTAGTAAAAAATAAGGTCATTGGAAGTCCATACATATTCTTAGTAAAAACTAAGGTCATTGGAAGTCCATACATATATTCTTAGTAAAAACCAAGGTCATTGGAAGTACATACATATTCTTAGTAAAAAATAAGGTCATTGGAAGTCCACACATATTCTTAGTAAAAACTAAGATAATTGGAAGTCCACACATATTCTTAGTAAAAACTAAGGTCATTGGAAGTACATACATATTCTTAGTAAAAACTATGGTCATTGGAAGTCCATACATATTCTTAGTAAAAACTAAAGTCATTGGAAGTCCATACATATTCTTAATAAAAACTAAGGTCATTGGAAGTACATATATATTCTTAGTAAAAACTAAGGTCATTGGAAGTCCATACATATTCTTAGTAAAAACTAAGGTCATTGGAAGTACATATATATTCTTAGTAAAAACTAAGGTCATTGGAAGTACATATATATTCTTAGTAAAAACTAAGGTCATTGGAAGTACATACATTATAATTCTTAGTAAAAACTAAGGTAATTGGAAGTCCATACATATTCTTAGTAAAAACTAAGGTCATTGGAAGTCCATACATATTCTTAGTAAAAACCAAGGTCGTTGGAAGTACATTTATATTCTTAGTAAAAACTAAGGTCATTGGAAGTCCATACATATTCTTAGTACGGTAAAAACTAAGTCATTGGAAGTACATACATATTCTTAGTAAAAACTAAGGTCATTGGAAGTACATATACATGTATATTCTAAGTAAAAACTAAGGTCATTGGAAGTACATATACATGTATATTCTAAGTAAAAACTAAGGTCATTGGAAGTACATATACATGTATATTCTAAGTAAAAACTAAGGTCATTGGAAGTACATATACATGTATATTCTAAGTAAAAACTAAGGTCATTGGAAGTACATATACATGTATATTCTTAGTAAAAACTAAAGTCATTGGAAGTACATGTATATTCTTAGTAAAAAACTAAAGTCATTGGAAGTCCATACATATTCTTAATAAAAACTAAGGTCATTGGAAGTCCACACATATTCTTAGTAAAAACTAAGGTCATTGGAAGTACATACATATTCTTAGTAAAAACTATGGTTCAAGGAAGCGCTCTATAGTTTCAGACAAAACCTTCCAAAATGGCCAAAATTGTTCAAATTTCCACATTTTCATAATTTATGCGTATTCTGGATGGTTACCATGGCAACTACACCTGCAAACTTAGACAAAGTCATTTTAGTTGAATCAGGGATGTACTAAATATCTAAAATACAACAAATTTATAACTAAATAAATTTCATGGATTTGGGGGCCAAAAAGGGCCCTAACAATACATGATCTAGTGATTACGCTTAATTATCACCCTTCGAACAACTGGGTCCAGATCATTAATGATAAGGAACAAAATTTCGCCTTCTGAATGAAGATTGTAATCCTATTTCATTTTTAGTTTGGATTAAGACCATTATCTTATCTACATGAACCAGTGAGTTCGCATGTCTTAAAGCAAAGCAAAGAATGAACAAAATACAAAGCAAAGCAATTCAAAAGAGTTGTGTTCACGTAAGAAAGATGCAATTTCTTGGTGTTTTAATACTAATGGAAAGTTTCTGAAATAGGACATGATCAAAAATACCAGAAACAAACTGACAATACGGCTCTCAAGCATGTTTGAATAAATCAATCATTTGTACAAAAAAATCTTCCTTAAGAGAACACACAAATATAAAGCAACTTTAAGAACTACAGAAAAAAGTAAACTGAGGGATCATGAAAGATATAAGAGAAATCTTAAGTTTAAAGAACTCAATTTGAAATGGTACTACATGTATATGATGTATACTTGGTGCTATGATAGAGAAGATTGAAATTCAAAATAGAAGCCAATTCTATGTATGGAAAGCTTAAAAAAACATTACCTAAATCAAATATAAAATACCAACGTAAACAGATTTTAATTTATAATAAGGTAAATGTTACAAGGTTAATTCAGAATCCAGTCTCTAAACTCCTTATAAAAAGTTAGTGTATGTCACCCCAAACAACCCAACTCCGATAAGTCTTAGTGAAAGTCTACACATCTCATTCAAATATAAAATGCTTAGGCCTAACAAAAAAAAAACATGTTTTAAGTCCTTATAAAGAGTTAGTGCCTGTCACCCCAAACAACCCAGCTCCTATTCTGTATTTGCATATCACAGAGTTATCTACCCTTGCTGGTAGGTATCGATTGTGACATCACGTGTTTGCAAGCGTAACGTATACTGGCTGGCGACATATTATCGTGAAGAACATATTATCGTGATTTTGATTGGCGTGGCATACCGAATGCGATTTTTAAACGATTTTGTGTTTAGAAAGATGACACTTACCAAAATTACCAACAATATTTGTCAAATTTAGAAGAAAATTTAATTTTTAACATAAAATACCAAATTTCAGTAAATCTTACCTCCCAAGTACAACATTAGTCAGGGGGGTGCATGATATCGGCTTTATTCTTAGATAATAGTTCCGATTTATATATCGTCTGCTTCCTCTGATGATAGACAACAGCGTTCAAAAAACGAAAGGTGTAAGGGAGGTAATTCAATTTTAGAAAAGAACGCTGATCGGGGTCACTCAAGCGCTTTTGACCAGACGACAAAATACAAGGTAGTAAACAATGCCGATTTTATTTGTTATTTTATTGTTTACATAATTAATCACCACCAGAAATCATTCAAATATCTTTAAAATTTATTCAGAATGCTAATAATCTATACAAACATGAGAGAAATTTTTGTCATTTTACCAGAAATAGATCGGTAAATGGCGACCTCTTCATTTCCCGTGTCAGCGTAATCTAACGATTGGACATGTCATAAACAATACACGATTTCTCTCTTTTGCAACGCAGTTTTTACATCAATTATTTTTTTTAAAATAGTTCAAATGTTTATCTTTATGTTGATACCAAATTTAATTTATTCCATCACACGTAACTATTTTTAATATTTTTTTGAAAAAAATCACGATAATATGTTCAGTAAAATGACACGAAAACCTATTTGACCGACTTTTTCCAAAGGGCTGTGTTTATTGTAAAATATTATATAAATTCACTTAAAGCTTATTCATTTGAAGTGTTGTGAACTAAAGATTACTTACAACTCTAAAAATCTAAATTTAAATACAACGTTTAGAAAAAAATAGAGAAAAATCGGCATTTTTTCACGATAATATGTCGCCAGCCAGTACAGTTCGGAGAAAACGATGTGCATTGCGCTCACAAAATAATAATGACGTAACAACTGATACCTACCCACAAGGGAGCTAACTCTGTAATATGCAAAGACGGAATAGGCTTAGTAAAAGTCTACACACTTCATTCAAATATAAAATGCTTAACAAAAAAACAACTATGTTTTAAGTCTTTATAAAGAGTTAGTGCCTGTCACCCCAAACAACCCAACTCACTTCATAATGATAATTTGACATGTTAAATGTTAAATTACAGTTTGTATACAACAGTTATTTCCCTTTGCTCTGGAATAAACTTATATCATATATTATATGGATTAATTAAGTTTATATTTTTGTTGTTTGTTTGTTTTGTTAAAGGTTTTTGAAATTTTTAGACTGATTTATGTAAGTGACTGTGTTGTTCTTATCATGTATGCAAATGTTACAGTACTATGTATAGATTATGCTAATGAGTAGTTTAGGGGTTGCGACTGACCAATCAGGATTATCCCCTAGAGGGGGTCACCATTATTGACCATAGCTTGAGGCAGTGTTTGACGTAGGAGGTGGCTGTCATTTTTTCTAAGCACCCACCCACCATCCCCTGCGTCACCATTGTACTATTTATGGATTCCATTTTCTGTCTTTTGTTTATCTCATGTTCATTACTGTCTGTATTTTCTTTTTGTTATGCGCTACTCACTCTTTAGGCGTGTATGGTTTAGTTCCAGCTTTTAATATTTGGTAACTTCTGCATTAGTTTTTTTTTAAATTTTAATTCCCTGGCTTTTAATTCCAGGGGAATTTTTACCCCCAATAAATCAGTAACACATACATTATATTTTCAAGAATACTTTGAGTCAAGAAGTTTCTCTGGCTCCTAGTACAGAGTCAAACTTTTTCTCATGTCTTCTTTTTACGCTAACACTAGAGTCAAGTTGCATCTTCACACTTCTGGGGAGTCAAGCTTCTTCTCTATATATGCTTAGCCATCTCTTTTATACGTAAAGTCAAGTTGCTTCCCTGAAGTTCGGCAGGGTCAAGCTTCTTCTTTATGTAGTTCTATACTTAGAGTCAAGTCGCTTCTCTGGAGTTTCGACAGGGTCAAGCCTCTTCTCTATTTATTATTTTAGTTATGTAAGAGTATGTTATGTATATAGCTATATATTGAGTGAGTAGCCCCTGATTGCCAAAATTTATGTTTACTGTAGTAATAAACAGGTACTGTTGATTGCGTTTTTGTTGTATATAAACAAATATAAAAAGCTTAACAAAAAAAAAAAAAACATGTTTTAAGTCTTTATAAAGAGTTAGTGCCTGAATACCCACACACCTAACTGTACACATGGTTATCACTATCATAATCCTTATTATCATACCAACACAAACATTCTACCTTCTCATCTTCTTACAGCTTTTTTCCTTCATGAAATAAAATCATTTCTCAGTAATTTACAAATTGCTGAATATTCTTTACACATAATTCGGTATTTATACCTGGGTATATGATTTTTGTACCAGACATTTTCCACTAAAATATCATTACACTAGAGAGAATATTTGGATAGCATTACTTTAAACTTGTTCAAGTTGTATTCTGCACTAAAATTTGATTCTGTGAACATCAGTGGGTTTACAAGGCTCCCGTTAGTTTGGCGTACATTTCACAACTTTTATACACTTCTTTTTATCGAAGATAAATCCCAGGTACTGCTGAAAATCTTATAAATATAAGAGTATTCAGTCCTAAAAAATGTAACCACCAGTGATTCTTTATCAGCCATACTTTCGTAAGTCAAGCCGAGAGGCTTTAACACATATAAGGTAAACAATTTGCTGGGGTTTTTTGCATTAAGCTTTAGCAAAGTAAAGTGAAAATGTTGCAGATTCTCAAATGAAGGAAACATTACATCAGCTATTTTTCTTCCTCATTGTCTACTCTTAATGTCTAGAAAGTCATGTTGGGGATTCTAAACAAACTTTATTCAATATTTTGTACCATGAAATTTTGCATTCTGATCAAAATACAGACCCTTTTTATCACTGTTTGATAAGTTTGATACAACTACTAAGCAGCAAAGGGAAACATTCAATACTTTCCTACTGTAAGCTCTATCTGGGACATAGAAAGGTGCAGCAGACAAAATAGGAGTGCAGGATAACGGTACCTACTGATAACATGACAGGAGAACAACAGAGAGTCTATATCTACAAAACAAAGGTCAAGGTTAGTTAGAAAGGTCAAGGTCAAGCAGGATTGATAAAGATTAGTATCAAAGGTCGAAGTCAGGGTTAATAACCAAGGTCAAAGTCAGGCTTAAAACCAATGTCAAGGTCAGTATCAAATGTTAAGGTCAAGATTAAAACTTACAAAGTCATGGTCAGGGTTAAAAGACAATGTCATTATTAAAATTACATTTAACCTTAATACAAATGTATTGTTATAAACATCAAGATTGATTTTTTATTAAATTATAGTCAATATTTTACTGGCCACCAGTCTCTAAAAAATTAAAAACGTCACTAAAATTTGATGCGACAATTTTTGTCACTATGACAAGTCTGATCTTAAGTTTAGGAGGAGACAATCTAGTGTTAGATTTCTGGCGAGAAAATCACTTCAATAACAAAGGGACTGATGGCCAGTGTAGGGCAATATATTGAGGAATATTATTAAGACAGTATTAGTTTATGGTCAAAATACGACAAAATCACAAAGGTCAACGTTGATTTTAATCACTATCATTAAATTTATCAGTAAAGAAGTGGTTAGTAGAATGGTCAGCAACATTCAGAGATTAATGTCAGCATATGTATATATAGACATCAATCAACAGAAGAATTAATTAGTTAACATGGGAGGGAGATCTATCTTGTAAATACAAACAAATGTTAGTATCAATACAAAGTGTTTAGAAGGAAATTTGGAACAAAGATAAAGGGTAGGTATAGTATAACATGTTCAGGTGACAGTTAAAGGTGACATTAACAAACAACACATTTGTACAATATTCAAGGTCAAAGGTTAAAATATTAAGTGATAATTTCCATTGTAGGTATCAAACTTGACCAACATATACTGAATCAATGTAATAATGTAATGCTTGCATCGATTCTGATATAACAATAGTGTGGGTAAAATATGATTTACCCTCTATTAGTCCCATCTTCCGCTGATTATGATACCATTATTTTTGTACTTTACCAACGTTGGTTTAGTATCTTGAAACCCCTGTATTATCATGAATATTTGAAATGTAAAATGCAATTAGGCCAAACAAAAAACTAAGTCTGTTTAGGGTTACCCGACCGACCCTAATTTTTTACCCCCAACCCTAAATTTTTCCCCAACTTTTCTGTGAAAAAAATTTAAAACTTGCGATTTCGATCTCAGACTCTGGTTCCGGCCATTATTTTAGAGTGAAAGACACTAAAAAAAACCCACAGAACTACTGACCCTATTTTTTTGAGCTAATGTAACTCTAAACAGACATATTATTTTTTTGGTCTTATAACTATTTTTCCACTTTCGTGTGTTATATCAATGATTTTTAAATTTCAATATAATATTTTGCTAATCTACATACCTCGAGCTACTTCGTCGTGTTTCTGCTCGGCTGAAGCCCCTACAGGAGGCACACGCTCCCTTACTTTGGCACTCTTTCTCTCTTTTAGATTCACTTTCCAGTTCTCTCCACTCTTTTGACGTTCTAAAAAAAACAGATAACATTTAGATTTAAGTGGCTTCTTTTTAAAATGCTACTGTACTTGATATACTTAGACCCTTTAATTTCAAGTTGAATGCATTTGGTCTTTTACTTACACAGTACATTTGTTTTCAATAATGTCTTAATAAATACAACTATTGCTTTCAAGAAGTAACAGTTGATTTTATAAACAACATGTATTTCTTTAATCCTGAAGTGTTTAAGGTTAACAGAGCACATGCAAATATTATTTTGTAGAGTTGCAACCTTTGCTAATCTTCAATCTCCTGAGTAAGAACTTTGTAGACTTCACAGTGCTTTCAGTACTTTGATTTTCCATTTGGCTTGGCTTTTAATTTATCTCCCACAAATGCCCTACAGGTCTTCATATCTTGTTGTAAAAACTCAGTCACTGTGACCATGGGCTGTCACACATTCTTTTACCAATAAATATCAAGATCTTATTCAGTCTAGATCAAAATGACCGGCGAGTTTCAAATGTTTTTTAAGATGCATTTAGACAATACCAGTAACAGGTAATTAAGAAAGTGCTGATTACCTTTAACAGGGGGCTGTGCTGGAACCTTATAGGGATCCGGTTTGTAAGCTTCCGAAGCGTTTGTGGATTCTGAGACAGCTGGTGATGTGCGATGTGTTGACTTTTGATTACGGTTAGATTCCCTTCCCCTTCTATGTACAAGTCCTTCCTTAATCCATTCGTGTTGTAAAGCCTCCTCAGGAGTCAGTCGTATACTGGGGTCCCATCTATAACACAAATAGACGATCTTACATTGAGTTCTCTATATTTGTGCAAAAACTGTGTTAGTTTCTGTTTTGCACAGATTTACCAAAAATTTCATGCACTAGCTTGCAAACCAAAAGTGTAAATTGTAGGGTATATAATATGAAATGCTATTAAAGGAGTTCAAAAATTTATATGACATGAGCCTTTAAGTGAGTTCCATATTAAATTATTTAATGAGTTTAATAAATTTCATATTAAGTAGTCACAAGTATTAGATTCTGTTTATCATATAAGTACCAGACCTTACATTTTGATTACGGTATCATTATTATCAGTGACATTACAATAGTGATAAGACACATGTGTCTTGTGATATCTATAACATGGCTGTATGATGTGGCTTAATGGGCCACTTACTGTATTTGATCCGATAAGCGCCATGTCACTATAAGCGCCCCTCCCCCCTTTTGAGGTCTCAGTTTCAATTGCTCAAGACATAAGACCAAGACTATCAAAACTGTATGGGTTTGCAATAATTTCGTCTTATTAAGCATATTTTTATTTTTTCAATTTTTAAAATGATCTGGGCACTTATTGAGTCGAATATGGTACGTAATTAATATCAATTCATATTTACACGTCCTTTTTTGGCAATCTTGCTATTAAACAATCCTCAATATATGTTATTTTACTAGCAATCTTTCTCAAGCCATTTTAACAAAGAACAAATTTGTAAAGAGTGTTTACATGATGTAATGACTTACTCGAGACATCGTCGGATGAAGTCGAGGAAGTTAGCGTCGCTCGTTTTGACAGCCTGCTGTAGATCCTTAGATCCCACACGTCGTTTCTTACCCTTACTGTTGGTGATGCACCGTGGATTGCACTTAGAGTCTACAACAGGGAATTGGTGTCAAAACTGTAACTCATAGCTACAACATCATCAAATAATATTGTACTTCATGTATAACTTCTTAATAAGATTGTTTATAATAAAACATAAATGTATTTTCCAATTTGAAACTAAGTTGAAACTAAATTACAAATTAAGGCTAGATTATGGGTATCTAAGAAAAATCCATAGCCATTTTTCGTTTTGTCCAGTGTTATACTTCCCTGAAAGATTTAATTAAATATTGTTGGCCATAGCACCATCAATAGATTAAATTCTCTGGAAAGTTTTATTCTTATGGTGGTTTACTTAAAAAGGGGAGATAATTTTTGGCATTTAAGGTGAGGTAAGTTCGAATTTCCAGAAAGTCATCTAAGTGTGAATATCTTGCACTAAATGATCGATAAAACAGTTTGATTTTTTCAATTGACAATTTAACATTAAGGAATTTCTTTAAAATAATAAATGATTTTGAAACCATGCCCAATGGCCAGATGTTTTGCTATCATTGATAACAAACACAAAAGTATAAAACAAGAAATATCTGCTTAATATTTTAGACTTCAACTTTATATATATGTGATGTACCAAAGAAAAGTCTCCTCCTGGTAGCCTGGTCTAGAACTTGTGAGGGAGGTAAACCTAACACCTCCATTATACAGGCGAGTTGTTCCACCTCGTTTTCCCCTGGGAAGAGTGGATAGCCTGTGTAAAGTTCTGCCAGGATACAGCCAAAGCTCCACATATCTATAGGCATGGAGTAGGGGTAGCCCAGGATCACCTCCGGCGACCGGTAAAATCTACTCTGGATGTATGTGTAAACTGTAGCAAAAAAAAAATATAAAAAAAAATTTCAAAATAATATAAAAGTTTAAAATAAACAGTTAACACTATTATTTCAAAGATTTTTTAAGGCAAAACTGTATACATAAACATTTTTTTTAAATGTATCTATTTATAATTGTGTATGATGCTCCATAATCTGTATGGCAACTTTCAAAAGCAACATTATTACATGAACATTCCTGTTGTAGCATATTTTTTCAATCAATTCGATTTCAAATGCAAACTCCCTAGTGTTAAACAATTCTGAACAACATTTTTCAACCTTTCTAAGTCTGAAAATTATGAATCATATTATAATTTGTTAGAAATACATTTTTATACTGACCTCTTTGATGTTCATAACAACTTGACCCAAAATCTATGACCTTTATTGAGCTTTGACCTCTCTGCCGTAATAAAATATTTTCCTGTGAAAAGATTAAGGACATTTTGTTACATAAGAGTTCCTGTGGAAGTGAAACATCAATAAATAGCAACAGATCACAGAGACAACAGCAGAAAGAACTATATTCAATGCAAATGAATTCATCAGTAGATGATGTTTAGTTTGGTTTATTAGCTTATTAACAGCAAAGGTCATTCAAGGACAGCCTCCCATACATACAATGTGTTGTGGTGTGTGAATGTTTGTATGTTAAGGGGAGCTGCAGTATATCCATGGTGTGTCTCCTTGTGATAGGGGAGCTGCAGTATATCCATGGTGTGTCTCCTTGTGATACGGGAGCTGCAGTATATCCATGGTGTGTCTCCTTGTGATAGGGGAGCTGCAGTATATCCATGGTGTGTCTCCTTGTGATAGGGGAGCTGCAGTATATCCATGGTGTGTCTCCTTGTGATAGTGGAGCTCTTGCCCTCATGCCTCAGAAGACACTGAACAAGTACATCCCATCTGGTCACAGTGTACTGACAAAGGCAAACCAGTGATCCTACTCCCTTGATGCTGAGTGCTAAACAGAAGCTGAAGAGAATGAAAAACAATAACGAGTTGTGAAGTGACTTACTGGTTTTAAATCACAGTGGATTATTCGGTCCCGCTGCAGTAGTTTGAGACATTGTAGTAGGGAGAAGGCAAAGCGGCGTATCAGGGCTATACTGAATCCTTGGAAGTTATTCTTCTTTATCAGCTCATACAGGTTCATCCTGGCAAGGAATCAGGAAAAAAATACATAAAATAATTGCATGAAATACCGAATAGCTGGTTTTCTTCACAGGAATATTTTTTTGCACTTTCGAGGGACAGAGCTATGATTGTGAAAAATTCATCCACAAAAATGTTAAGAAATGTTGGACTTTTACAGACCTAGAAAGTCAGAATGTAAACATTTAAAACCTCTGAAATTTAATTTTCTTGTTTTTTGCTAAAAGGATGAAAAATTTTACCTGCATATATAACTGGTTTTAAGATAGTCCATCATTTTACTTTCAAAAGAAATTTGTGGGAAATCTGGTTCATTTGACAAACACACATGATTCTCTATGACAACTAATGCAATGTTGAGCTTTGAATCACAATTTCTGATTGGTTGTTGGACTGGGTACTCAGCCTATTAGTAACTCTGTTATATATTATGACCTTATTTTTTTTATAGGTTGATCAGGATATGAGAATACATTCATTGAGGCATGCTCACCACCAGGTACGACTTACCCCATGAGTTCGAATGTGATACACAGGTGGTTACGGAAACAGAAGTATTCACCCATGTGTATTATATTAAACTGATTGTCCTTGTCTTTACGTCGTAGTGCATCAAGGATCTTTACTTCTACCAAGGCTTGGTGATGGAACCTGATAATGGGGAGTAAACGATTAGGAATGCATTGTTTAACAAATTATTGAAGAGTTTATGTTAGAACAAAGACCATCATCTTTGTGTTAAAGGCAGGAAATTATAAATGTTAAAGTGAAGAGTACCAAACTATTTTTATATTGAATCTTAGCATTTGATATGGAGCTGATCTCCTTAACTTAGAATATTTCACATACAATAAATATTCCATCCTGGGCAATGCAATCGATTTAATTGATTAACCTTATTAACAAAACATCAACATGTATTTGAAAACAAGCAAATTCGTGGAATTTCCATCACCCGCTTTCAGGACATATTGTAGGTAAACATTATTGAGGTTAGGTTTAGCCTTGGTTGAAACACCTTGGCCAAGCCCTTAAGGCATTTGACCTTGTTACCAAGTTTGAAGAAATTCGGTTAAGATTTATTAAAGTTATTGCAGGGAAATTGCAAAAAATGACTTTTTTTTTATTAAATCAAAGGGCCATAACTCTGCTAAATAGGGTCTGTCGTAAGTGGCGATCGAACTTGGCTGAGCCCTTAAGACATTCAACTTTGTTACCAAGATTGAAGAAAATCGGTTAATATTTATTACAGTTATTGTATGGAAGTGGCAGAAAATGACTTCTTTTTTATTAAATCAAAGGGCCATAACTCTGCTAATTAAGATCTGCCAAAAGTGGCGATCGAACTTGGCTAAGCCCTTAAGGCATTTAAGTTTGTTACCAAGTTTCAACAATATTGGTTTTAACATTTGTTAGTTATTACACAGAAACTGCAGAAAAATGACATTTGTAGTAAAGAAAGGGCCATAACTCTTATAAATAACATCTGCTGAAAAAGTTGATCGAACCTGGCCAGGCACTTAAGGCATTCAACCTTGTTACCAAGTTTGAAGAAAATCGGTTTACATTTGTTACACTTAATGCACAGAAATGGCGGAAAATGATGTTTTTAGTAACTCTTATAAATAACATCCGCTGAAAAAGTTGATCGAACCTGGCCAGGCACTTAAGGCATTCAACCTTGTTACCAAGTTTGAAGAAAATCGGTTTACATTTGTTACACTTAATGCACAGAAATGGCGGAAAATGATGTTTTTAGTAATTCAAAGGGCCATAACTCTGCTAAATATGGTCCATCGACAGCTGCGATCAAACTTGGCCGTGCCCTTGAGGTATTTAATCTTGTCACCAAGTTTGAAGAAAATTGGTTTACATCTCTTACAGTTATTGCACGGAAATGAAGCGCTACGGACAGACGGACAGACAGACAGACGGACAAACCCAAATGAATATCCCCCGTTTCGGAGAAAGCGGGGGATAATTAGAAATTTAACAAATTAAAGTAATTTTTTCATATAACCAAATTGATAAGTTGAGTTTTTAAAAACCTTACGCAACACTGAAACATAATGCAAAATCGAAATAAACATGTTAGTAGTGCATTCATCAATTATAATTAGTGAAATAATCACCATATCGTTGTTCAATCATTCATGCTGTATTAGTATATATAATAGAATGTGAGCTAGAACATATGGTGAATCCTAATTTTAACATTTAATATTCAACTCAAATCTTCCCATTTGAAAATAATTTCAAGATGATATATGGAAATTTCATTAAATCATAATTTTTATTTTTTACTCTTTAATCTGCCTTTACTGTGTTATTCTGTTTACAACATCTACAAATTAATTGCAATATGTGCATGTATCTCTATCAAAATAAACCCCGAAATAAAGGAATATTTAGTTCTTTCAATTAGCAGTTAATACAACAGTTAACAAAACCACACTACAAACCTTTTCTTGTTTCGTATGATTTTGATTGCAACCATTTGATCAGTTTTGTGGTCATAACACTTGACCACTTGACCAAATGACCCCTTGCCCAGGACTTCCAGGATCTCATAGCGATACACCATATGGTCATGCATGACCTTCAAAACAAGCGCAAAAACAGCAAGGTCATAACTATAGAAAAGCATGAATAGGAAGGTCAAGGTCATATAGATAGGCAAGCATATACTGGAAAAAGCTATGTGCAAGTGGTAATCAAAATTTCAGAAATGTTAGCTCATGTTCTGTCATAATATATCCTCAAGATTGCTGAAGGCATTAAAAATCATGACACATTTGCAGTAGTGTCCAAGATTAAAGATATTTCAAGGTATTTTTTTTTTATTCTTTTTCGTTTTCGAGACTGTCAAGCTGTAATTTGAAGTTGAATCTATTAATGTTGAAAATTAACTTGACATATTACATGATAATAAACAATAAACAAAGTGTAGATCATTTGCAAGGGTGTTGCAAATTTTGTATATTCTATGTAGAAGCTGAATCAGCCTTTTTCTGTTTTTTTCTCCTTCTAAATATTCCTTCAGTTTTTTTCAACAGGTTAATTTAAATGAAATAAATGAAAGTTTGACATAAGCAGTAACACACAGTGCTTTCAGAACTTTGATTTATATGAGGCTATCTTACAAACTCCTTTACAATACTTTCAGTAATTTGATTTGTAATAAGATTTGCTACAAGTAATACCTATTGCTGAATGTGTTAAAATTTAACCACGAAATATATCTTCGAAGTATGTTGTAAACTCAAGGATCTAGGAAATCTATAAAATCAACAATATATTTATTACTATACATGTACTGTCATTAGATCAACTTAACTTCATTGATACCCATATAGACATACAATACATGCAATCACAAGTAACTACTTCTATGAGCTAGCAGTAACACAAATATCTTAGATCTCTATGACAAATAATGATTTCCACAAGCTTTGCAGGAAAGATATAGCATAAATCTCTATGGGCAGAATCTTCCACGCATCAGCAAGCAAAACAATTCCTTATTAATTAAGGTCTTCAAAACAAAAATAATTTCTATCCATTTGCTATAACTCAAATTTTGAGATATCTTCAATTAGCATATGATTTTCATTAGCTAGCAGCAAATGCACATATCTCAAGATCTCTATAGGTCATGGGTAAATTCTATCAGTAATGTCTATATCTCTACAAGTAAAAATTGAGCTCCAACAGCAAGAGCAGTAGTATTTTGATATTGCTACAGAAAGAAAGTAAAATCCCTTTAACATGAGGAACTTGAGGTATAACTAGTGTAGAAGATGGACTTCATGATCAGTAGGCTAATATTCATTTTGAAGATATCAGAAGCTGACATTTATCAGCTTGAAGTAACACTCAAGACACATACGATATCTACAGAAGGTGAACTCCATCTGCTAGCAGAAACAACTATATCTTAAGACTTCTAGAGGCAATATATGAAATATATAAGCTGAATCATATTTTAAGATATTTACATGTATACAGCTAAAGTTTAAAAATTACACTATGCATCTCACTAGCTCGAAATAACCATTTTTTATATCTATACCTGAAACAACTATTTCTTAAGATTTCAAGAGGCAAAATATGAAATCTATAAGCTGACTCATATTTTAAGATATTTACATGTATACAGCTAATGTTTAAGAATTACACTTTGTACCTCACTAGCTCGAAATAACCATTTTTTATATCTATACCCTAAACAACTAGAAGAAGTGAAGAGATTTACGTGCCGTCACACTATCGTTTCTGGGCACCCGTGAAACAACTATTTCTTAAGATTTCAAGTGGCAAAATATGAAATCTATAAGCTGACTCATATTTTAAGACATGTACAGCTGATGTTTAAGAATTACACTATGCACCTCACTAGCTAGAAATTACCCTGTTTTTATATTTATATCTATCTGAAGCTTCACATTTCAATATATTTATTTCCTGACAGAAAATCATTTAATGATTCTGAAAAATTCAAAAGCAACACTCATTAAATATAAAGACAGAAGATGATTTTTGTTACAAATCTTAAGATATATGATATAAACATGACTTGCGTATCGTTGAAAAGCAGAATGTCACTCTCTACTACGAGTTTCTACATCACTACTTGTAAATGCGATCTTGGAGGATGCAGCAAGCACGAGGAGCGAGGAGTAAATATAATACATCTAGTCTAATGTTACCTCTTTTTATTTCTGATAAGTTTGATTGCAACCTCGGTACCAATTTTGTGATCAATCGCCTTGATCACCTGACCAAATGATCCTTTTCCAAGAACTTCCAAAATTTCATAACGGAATGCAAGATGGTCGTTAACAAGCTAAAAATAGATTTGTAAATAAGACTATTGTCCTAAACAAGCTGTTACTCTAAAAGTATCCTCTGTATATGTGTAGAAAACCTATATATAACTCTTTTTTAAGAGGTATTGTATTATCTATAAATGAAAATTAACTTTTCTGAATGATTCTTTACTCTTGAGCTGTCTTTAAAGACATGTAAATTATTTCATAGGCTGGATTGCGTCTTGAATAACTTCAAAAACATTTCCAGATCCAAAGGTAATATGATTAAATTAAAGAAAATGTTGGTACAACTTTGTACTAAAATAACATAACATGAAAGTACCTTGATGTAAGAACCATTCTCATCATCATATCCGTTATTTTGTGCACCACCCGGAACGCCCTCTATCTTCTTCGCTTCCAATCCCAGGAACCATATTTCAGGGTAGTCGAGGATTTCTGTCTGTTCAAAGGCCGTTAGCTTGTTCCTGTACAGCTTTAGGGCCTCTGTGTAACCAAGATCATCATAGTGTAATAAAACACATATTTAACAACTCTGCTTACAAAATCCCCAAACACACTTACATGATTCATAACATCAAGCAAAATATAAAGCAAATTCAATAAGTTCTTATCAGAAATTCCATTCGTTATCATGATCAATAATGTTCCCAAACAAAAGAGAAGCTTTTTGCAACTGCCTTATGGTCTTGATGTCACCAATGTTTCTATTCGTATTGAGAACTTATTTAGGATCTGAATAAAGTGTTTAAGCGTTGTAAGTATTATTAATGAAGCTAATGATTATCATTTCTTTAGGATAACTTGTCTTCCATTTCATTTAAGAGTCTCGGTAAAAATGTATCTTTAATTTTAATCTAGATATTTTTCCTGATTGTTTCGCTTTCAAGCAAACCAGGACATACCCGAAGGAGACATAGGAAGCTTGTTGCCATATTGATCGCGTTTCGTGCGATCGGGCGTGGCGGTGGTGGAGAAGGAGTTTTGCCGCGTGACTGATTCGGGTTGCGACTTGTTTAGCTGTGGCAATGTATTGGAATCGTTTTCATGGTGACCATGTTTGTGGTGGCTATGATGATGATCCTTCTGATGGCTAAGATGAGGCAGTGTGGTAGGTGCTACGGTAGCTACTAACTTACCACCCTGAAGCAAAGAGAAACACATATATATTATCTATATTCTGACAATACTAATCAAAGATGAGGCAGTGTGGTAGGTGCTACGGTAGCTACTAACTTACCACCCTGAAGCAAAGAGAAACACATATAGCTACTAACTTACCACCCTGAAGCAAAGAGAAACACATATATATTATCTATATTCTGACAATACTAATCAAAGATGAGGCAGTGTGGTAGGTGCTACGGTAGCTACTAACTTACCACCCTGAAGCAAAGAGAAACACATATATATTATCTATATTCTGACAATACTAATCAAAGATGAGGCAGTGTGGTAGGTGCTACGGTAGCTACTAACTTACCACCCTGAAGCAAAGAGAAACACATATATATTATCTGTATTCCGACAATACTAATTAATCAAACATAATAAAGTAGTATTTAAAGTGGCAACACTCAAACATAAAATACCTTTGTTTTATAATCAGTGTTTATGGCAATAAGATTTAATATTTTAGAAAGACAAAATAACTATAAACAGGCTTCTCAAACATGCACAAATGCATGTTATAAGAAATCAGAATACCTGTATGACCTCTACCTTTCCATGGACCATTCCTGATCAGTTTGACTTCTGATCTATTAACAGTCTTTTTGTTTTTTTGACTTCTTCCTAAGTACTTTCAGTACTTTGACTTAAATGATTCTATAACTCCATCGTCAGTACTTTTAATTCTTTGACTTCATAGCTCCTCAAGAACTGATATAGCTGTGTAGCTCCTAATAGCTGCATGAACCCAGATCCTAGAGATAGTTTGTGTCTGCAGCCACTGTTCTGTATATATCCCAACCTAAGTGACTCCTGACCTATATGTGACCCTTGACCTATATGTGACCCCTGACCTGTATTTACCTCCTGGTGGATGACTCCTGCCTTGTGTTTTGAGGATGCCTTGTGTCCTGACCCACTGTTGTGTGACCCCCTGACCTATGTATGACCCCTGACCTGTACTTACCTCCTGGTGGATGACTCCGGCCTTGTGTTTTGAGGAGGCCTTGTGCCCCGACCCACTGACTTGCGACTGGTACTTGCTCTCCCCTGCATTTAGCCTATTGGTGCGCTGTAAATTAGCATGCTGTGGGCTCTGTAATGATACAAAATCAGAAATCAGTCAAAGAGGCAATTATAGATAAATCCTGTAAAATAATGTTACCGTATTGGACCCAATAAGCGCCCATGTCCCTATAAGCGCCCTCCCACTTTTTGAGGCCTCGATTTCAATTGTCCACGCATAAATAAAGACCAAAACTGCAAAATACTGTCTAGATTTGCAATAATTTCGTCTTATTTTTTGGGTCGAATACGGTAAGTGTGTACACAATAGCTTAAACAAGCAATCATATATCATTTTTTGATGAACATTTAAAGATAAAAATATGAATTTGTAAATTTCTGTAGCTCTGTTAATGGTATAAATAACCTCCAAGATTTTATAGGTATTTTGGGTAAGATTGTTTCATTCACTTCATAACAGAAATATATAGCCATGAAATTTTTGCAGCAAAAAAGTGAAATATGTGGTAATACATGAGCTAAAATTTACATATTCATTATTCATCAGAATAATAAGTAATTTGGGTTATCTTTCCTTTCACCACGTATGATTTCATTTTTCCATTATTATAACCATAAGTGAGAGTTATCTCCCCTATAACCCCAGTAAACATATCATAAAACTGGCCACCAGACCCTAAGCTGATGATAAAACTTTCTCAGCAGTTTTTTACTAGATTATCTCCCCCTTGTTTGAAACTTCAGGCATGTAGTAGAGACAAAAATAATCAAGTCAAATTTAAGTGGTTTTTTTTATATTCCAGAGCCTGGTGGCCAGTCTTATTCTAAGTTACATGTACAAAATCTAATTAGCAGATTTCTAGCAATGTCTTATAATAAGTTTGTTTAAAAGAAATAAAAGTTGAAAAAATGGAAGGAAACATAAGCTCTTTACATAAAGATTGAAGTGTTCCCTGTGTTCACTGAAAGAGTTTCATTTTCAAATAGATCCATCAATATAACAAGAGGTACTTGCAATAAAAATCTTTTGGCTAAAAAGCACTAAAAACGCACATGTATACAAATTGTCTAAATCCCTTACAGCACATGTACTCCAATTACAATCTCTAAAAGGCTGTACATGATTATCTCATTAAGATTTTTCAGACATGCAAAACACACCTGATGTAATTGTACCTTTGACATGGAGCCAAGGCTATCCTCACCCAGACTTTGAAAGCTCCTGCCACATTTACTGCAGACAGGAGATTGTAGTGGTGGTGACTTAGGAGTACATGATCTGTACTCTAAAGTGTTCCCATAAAACTGTTGTTTAGTGGGTGATTTCAATACTTTATAATTGTCATGGATGTTTTGGGAGGGTTTTCTTACAAAGTTTTGTTTCCGTGGTAATGTTGCTGCATTGGCATTAACAAGCAGACAGTCTGTTTTGTTCCAATAGGAATTGCCCAAATATTCTCCACTTCTATTAACATGGGAGCTCATTGGCCTTTGACCTTTACAGGTTGTGCTTAGACCGACAAGTCTATGATGACCTGAGTTAGGACTGTCACTGTAAATAACCTTTGCCTGACTGTCATTACTTGGTACACGGTTCTGATGGTGACATTTTGAGATATTTTGCTGGAAGTTGATTTTCTCATCCTCCGGCTCACGGAGATGGTGTAGGGACATCCCAGAGTGACCGTGTATATGACGGTGGCACACATTTTCAGGGCAATGAATACAGACCAGTGGAGGTATCAGTTCTGTTTCAGGGCTGGGCTCCTGGTACTGCTGGGTGTATAACTCTTGGTACTGTTGAGTATGGAACTCTTGTTGGTGGTGAGGTGTGGATTGTGATGCCTGCTGATGGAAACACAATGTGGATTGGCAGGATGAATCAACAGGAAACACTATCTTCTCTGGAGTACAGGACGAGAAACTCTCTTTAAATGTCTCCTGATCACTAAAGCATTCAGACTCTGTAGAAGTGTGTCTTTGCCGACTATGGAGATCACAACTTATGCTGGGGTTTGGGCTGCAGCTATCCGTCCACTGGAAGACGTTCTCATCTACTAGTTCCTCAGAGCACCTCAGTTGACAGGAGGTATCATAGCCAGAGTCTATGGAACTGTTGGTTTGGTAAAAAGACGATAACCTTTGATATCTGTGTTCACTGTTTGTATTGCCTATTTCTGGTTTCACCCCATACCAAGCCTCATTGTTAGTACTGTACTTGCCTTTATTTGAATTCCATCCAAATTTTCTATCATTGTAGGAAGTATCATTTCTCCAAGTCATCCTCGTCTTAGAACGATCAGGTCCATCCCTAATAGTTATCGCCTTACTGTTTCCATGGCTAATTGTATCAGAAGCCTGTGAACCACATCCTGTGTTAGTGTGAGTGTAGTAGTCGGTGTTGTCATCATTAACTCTCTGACAAAGATCACCAGACTTTGTATGAATCTGTGGTGTAGATGGAGTGTCGTACTTACTATTACAAACTACAACAGGTCTCACCAGAGAAGATCTGTGAATATTGTCTGTAGCACACAATAGAGCCCTCCTTCTCTGTACCATAGGTGAAGCCACTTTGTTCCCAATACTTGTAACTCTCTGAGACTTTCTGTACATGGCTTCATTACCTGTGTTGTCCACTGGTCGGATACATTTGTAGATATTACTATTTTCATGTTTCTCGTCCCTATAAACATGACAGTCATCGTTTCTCCAGATTCGTTCTCCCACAGACACTGAACCCTCCTTGTTGTCATTGTATGAATCGGACGGTGATCCCCTCAGCGGACATGTATCCCTGTATAATCTTCTTTCAACATAAGGATTAAAGTTTCCATCTTCACATTTTTCTGTCCTATATCTAACCTTTGACTCAGCATCGTGATGATTTCTTATATCTTGAATGGTGTTAGAATTCAAGTGCCAATCACTTGACATTTCAAGATGACTAATATTCCTGTTATTTTGAATATTATCACTTTTTCTCTTAATTACACAATCTGGATGATTGACCTTTGCCATTTGATCTTTTCTGACCTTTACAAGATCAATCTTATCAGAACAATAGCTATTATGTTCCTGAGGAGATTTTTCTGTCTGACCACCCACTTTCTCCCCCAAACTAGAATGGTCACTACCATAACTCTCGGGAGACACTACTGACCATAAGTCTTGACCTTCAGGCTCTCTACGAAGGTCAAAGCCTCCAAGGTCAGAGTCATACTTCTCTTGTCCTTCAGGACATTTGTTTTTCTTCTTACCTTTACTTTTTGTGAGTCCTTGTTTAGTTGTCTTGCTATTGATATCCTTATGGTTCTGACTCGTACAAGAATATTTCAACAATTTTCCAAGAAAGCGTTTTGTTTTATTTTCCCTCTTAAAGGCAAAATCAAAACAGTTTTGATTCACTGAACCATGACCTTGAACATTTTTAGAACTTATTTTCATCTTTTTATCAGTTTCTTTCTTGGGTAAATTAGCGTCGTTATTTCTATCAGAGTCTGAACGGTCTATTTTTGAGGAATGACTACTCTTGTGTTCAATAAACACTAAGTATTGACTGACTAGTCGTTCATGAGAGGGAGTTTTTACAGCATTCTTTAAATTTCTATTTTTAAATTCGGTGAATTTTTCATGATTTTGCTGTGAAATACTTTTGTCTGATTGTAACGTTTCTCTAGAGGAATTTAAACTTTCGTTATCTTTCTGTCCATAGCGTTTATGTTGCTGATGCCTAAACAGTCTCATACTAACTCTGGGTCTGCTTGTCTCTAGCTCTCCCCTGTATCCTTGGAGATCCATAAGGTCAAAGTTTAACCATTATGATTAATTTAAAATAGTGCTATTTATCTTAACAGGAACCCACATATCAATTATCATTGTCATTATAAAATATTGACATTAAACTATAAAGAGAAATAACACATATATCTCAATGTTAATTAATTACTATGAAGAAATATTTCTAGTAGAACTCAAACTGAACCTTCATGAACATGAAATGAAAGCATATCTGTAACTTAATACCAATTCCAGATGTATTATATATATAACATATCAGACTTCAAATACAACACTTAACGCCTCATATTACCAATATCAATAAAGAAACCTTTAAATGTGGAAAAAATCATCACTACAACAATTACCTATACATCACAACAGATCTAGGAACCTTCATTCATTACACCCAATACCAAAATTACCATGTGACCACTAATTGACCAATCAAATCACCTCTCTGAGATAATTTATCTCCGTTATGTCCTCCAACACATTACCATCACTCATTGACAAGCTCCGAGGTCTGATAAAGATCACAATGTCCTTCAAACGTTTCTGCTCCACAGTAAACGGTCACCTCGACCCTCGGCACGATTACCACTGTAGTTTATACTCTGGTGGATGAGATTGATTTCTGTCAATTATTTAACAGTTCAATAGGGTCTGAGTGGAGAGCTTCCTTCGGGTCAATTCAATTGATCGGCAGTAACACACAGTTTAACAGTCATGTAGTTCTCCTTCGTTTATATTAAGTATAAAATATAAATATGTAGTTTCTTTCCAAATTCAATTGGAATTCAGGTATCATCAACTGGCAAAGTTCAGTTCCCTGTACTAGATAGATAGAATAAAGTTGACAAGATTCTGAGATTGAACAGGACGTTTAATAGTAACACACAGGACCCTGTGATTAGGAAACGGCAACTTAATTATTAACAGAAAGTATGCAAGTTATTTTAATTCCATGTCTCCTCGTATCATCCTATGAGGTAGATCCACTTCAGAATCTGTACCACTGGCTTGTACTTATATATACTAAAGATATGGTTAAGGAAAACAGAACATCTGCAAACTTTAAATTGCAAACAAATAGTCATAGATGTAGATATCAACTCAATACAAATATAACATATTGCTAGAAACTTCATTTAAACAATAATTTCTGTCATAGACACTATTTTTACTATCTGATTCATTTCAAATCCTGATGTCTTAATGATATTTTATTTAAACCTTTCTGTCCAAACTTCAGAAAATACAGAAATACGGTTAAATTAACAAGAGGCCCAATTGATTTGATCAATTAACAGGGTTAATTATTGATTTTGAATTTGCAGTGACTAGACAGACACTTAAAAAATAAAATTGCTCTTCTTCGTTTTTGTTTTTTAATAAACTGTAACTATCCACTTCATTTTCAATTACAGTAAAACCTAGCAGCTTTAGCAACAACTTCTGTATATCGCAAACCTCATGAATATCAATACCACTTTCTCGGAGTCACAAACGTCTAATTATATGTAATTAAAACCTGGGCAGACACCTCGAAAGCTACACAGACCATTTTCTTTGTCTCTTAGGTAGTCTTTATAGACAGGTTTCACTGTATGGAAATAATTCAAGGTTAACACTGGGTTTTTCATAAGTGGGACCCTCCTCAGATTAAATAGGGTCCCTTAATTTTTGGTTGTTTATTAGGTATTATTTAGGTTACAACATCTACTTGAGTTTCTATCCCTCTTCCTGTCCCCTAATGTAATTGGAATGGAGTTTGTGAAAAAAGTGGAATCCTTTGGATTTTTTATGCTTAAAAAAGGTCATGAGGATATGTGGACAGCACAAACGTAAATCCTAAACATTGAACAAGAGCACAATCTGAAAATCCCATGAGTGCCAAAGAGATTTATAATAGGAATAACAGATGCCATCAAATTAGTTCTCCTCTGTAACCTCAGGGTGTAAACAAATACAAATGTAACTGGGAAACAAGACAAACACTAACACCACCAGATTATAATGTTATAAATACAGTGTAAATCCCTAACACACATGTCAGCTCTACTGCCAATGTATTCAACATGAGTGGGAGGTAATGAATATGTTCTTAAATTGGTGGAGTACTTCATCATGAATATGTTCTCACATTGGTGGAGTACTTCATCATGAATATGTTCTTACATTGGTGAAATACTTCATCATGAATATGTTCTTACATTGGTGAAAACACTTCAGCATGAATATGTTCTTACATTGGTGGAATACTTCATCATGAATATGTTCTTACATTGGTGGAGTACTTCATCATGAATATGTTCTTACATTGGTGGAGTACTTCATCATGAATATGTTCTTAAAATGTAGGCTCAATAAACTATTGCATATATTGAAAAACATCTTATTGAATCCTAGCTGTTATTGTAAAATTCTAATAAATATTCAGCGATTCATTGCTGTGAATGGTCCTTTCTTCCAATTTTCAGTTTAATTAAATAATTTAGATGACATTGTCTTAAAATACCAAACCGGCTTATCATACATTTATCTTATTAGTCCTACCAATGCCTATGCCTATCAGTATAAAAACTAAAATTTTGCTGATCTCAAGGAAAAGGAACATGCATGAACTTGCATGTCTATAATAAGAATTCATCAACTTACTTCTTACAATAAAAAATTCCTCATGCATCCGTTCCATGCAAGATTTAAAGTAAAGGATACAGAAAGTAGATGGTTCCCAACTTGGTGCCAGAGTTCAAAGTTCAAAATATATACACAACACTCCGGGAATAAATAAATCCAAGAATTTCCTCAAATTATATGGATCCTCATTCCTTTGAAATCACTCTTTTATAGTGCTGTACAGTATATTGGAGTGTCAAAACCTTCATACAGCAGCATTAAGTAAACTTAATGTTAGTGTTAAAACTGATAGAAATAAAGCTGTGAGAAGACTCAAAACTTGGTCAAATTGTCTTTTCCTTGGAATAGTTATTATCAGTACAACGCAAAAGTTACATTCCAACTTAGTAGAAAGCCACATTCAACAAGATGTATCCAAATAAATTGATAATCACAGTTCAACCTCTTTTAAGATTTGTTTGAAGTAATTTTCATCAGTAACATCCAATAAAACTTGACCTCAGTATTAAAATTTATGTATCCATTGTCAATCTTTAGTTTGATTCTGTCAAGATTTCTGGGACATACTTTTGTGTAAAATCATATCCAAACACGATTCTCTAATCTCTGATATGTCACCCTTCTGTCATTTGACCTTTCTCAGAATCTGAAGTAGTCGTATAATAGACCCAATGTGTTGTGATATCTGTGAACTTCCATTCCAGGCTTCGGTACTTCACATTTTATCTCAATTTTTAGGACAAGGGTTCAACATGTACAGAACGGAAACTGATGAAGATATTTCTACCTGTCCAATCTCAAGATTTCACGACTTATCCACAACACAACAAGGACACCAGATACAAAATGGTCCAATTTATCTTGATCTGGGTGACTGAAGATTAGATAATCATGAAAATAATATCAAAGTCTGGAATTATTCAAACAACTAAATCTAATATTGACAGGTAGAAACAAACTCTGACAGGTCAACATGAGAAAACCTTCAACTTTTAACATTTTAACAACTTTCAACTTTTAATGCTTGATTGAGACATCAGCTAGAATACATTAAAGTCTTGATATTGATACCAAACTTCTTTGAACAAGTTTTTATTTTATATTTTATTGGTGTCTGTTTTTTCCAAATAACTTATCTAACTAAAATGAAATAAAAAATTCGTTAGGCATTTATATTTTCAAACACAAAAACTTCTTAACATATCTTTTAATTAAATTTTACATAAATAACATATTTTTCAATTATACTTGACATGAAAGTGTCTAATTTACTTCAGAAATGTGTTCATCAATCATTTTTAAATGTTCTTTTAAGAGCTCTTAATTCACTAATTAACTTTTAAAGGGAATGCTTAAAGTACCATCAAATTTTAGGTGCACTGATGTGTATTAGGAAAAAAAGTTGTTAATTTTAATTTAAAGGAAATTAAAGTACCGGTAGTGAAAAATTTAGAAAATTCTAATTTGCCTAATATTTGTCTATATGAACATTTCAGATACAAGTACTAGAAGTATTAACACTAAGCCTCGTAAGTTAAAAACATTTACACCAAGTGTTTTAATTTATGGACGACACATATACAAGTATTGTAATTAACGCTTAGGTAATCCTAAGGTGTAGATAAGCCAGGGCTTGTTATGGTATTCACAATTCAATAACGAAATCTTGGCCTTGAATTAAATCTGTATCAGTCTTCAGAGACCATCCTGATAAACTGTACCCATGAGATTTAAAACCTTTTTTCATTTCCTCTGTATCATATATTTCTAAAGTAATGTTTCTGTTGATATATTGTTATCTCTTCAGCTCTTACAAGCCCCACATGAGGCACCATGCATCAGGAGCCACAACTTCTGATCACCACCACAGGTCAGCACAACTTCCTGTCACCACATCCATTCATCACCACAAGGAGCCACCACAACTTCTTGTTACCATATCCAGTCACAACCACAAGTCACCACCACAAATTACTGTCACCAAATCCAGTCACCACCATCAGGAGTCACAATATCTTCCTGTCACCACAGTAAGTCACCACAACTTTCCAGTCACCACCATCAGGAGTCACAATAACTTCCTGTCACCACAACTTTCCAGTCACCACCACCAGGAGTCATCATAACTTCCTGTCACCACATTAAGTCACCACAACTTTCCAGTCACCACCACATCATGACTGTGAAGTGCCACTATCCACTGTACAGCCCGCTTGCCCTCTCTCCCCTGGCTGTGTACGAAATACTACTCCCCTCTATACTCTCTATCTATATGTAGGGGAAGCATGCAGCAGGAATGATGAGCTTGGCATGCAAATCAGCAAGTGATTATAATGAAATCAGGCCAGCAAAGAGAGAGAGACTCAGTGGGATATCAGAAGTTTTTTGTAAAGTCAACGTCTGTTATTTCTAGTACTGTTAACACATGACTAATTCAATCATTAGTATAATGAACATTCTAGAGTTAATTACCAGACTCAGAAATATCAAACATCCACAATTATCAGAAACATTGCACATCCACAATTGCATGTATAAAGAGCTTGATTTAATATATCATTGCAAGTGCAATGATGAACCATTCAGATAAGGTATAACATTGTAAGTATTTTATAGAAGCAATTTCATTTCAGTTATACGTTATCATAACTTTAGTATGCAAATATGCTACCTACACCCATCTTTGTGGACCCAACAAACATAGATTTGGTAGGCATTTTATAGAACCAATATGATATTACAGACAATGTTTTGTTGAGAAGACAAATTGTTACTGTTTTGTTAATTAATTTTCTAACCATATATATAATTCTATAAGAATATTATAATAACACCAATGAAAGGATTTTTGTAACTATAAGTATGACTTGACTATAAACTTTGGTAATTTAGTTACTGCCAATTTGGTAATGGCTAAAACTCAATTGTTCCTGAAGTCATCATGCTCATAGGAATAAACATCATGCAATAAACCTGATCCCTATAAATACTATTTCTATTTACTATTTTTGTAAAACTCATCAGCTATCATGTAGACTGGCCGCCAGTCTGTAGAATATTACAATCATCACTAAAATTTGGCTTGATACTTTTTTCTTTGTGATAAGTCTAAGCACAAATTTAAAACTAGGGGGAGTTAATCCAGTAATTCAAGATTTTCTCAAGATTTTATTTTTAACACTCAGACACATAAGATATGTGTAACAGGAGGAGGTATACAAATATAATTGACAGAATGTACAGATAAATTTGGTAATTAACAGTTATATATACATACAAATGTGTATATTAACACCAGCCACACACATACATACAATGTATACGTTCAACCATAATATTAATAGTAATAGAATTTTGCTTAGAAAATTTTTAGGGCCTGGTGGCCTTAGTCAAGCTATAAAGCAATAATTAAGATTTGATCCACTATCAATCTTCTTGTAATTTTTAGTACAAGATATTCTCAGCTGAAGGAATAAGCTACAGGTACAAAGGCCAATACCATAAATATATATACAAACATAGGTGATGAGTGAGGAATGATCTCCTACTCAGATAAACACCAGAACTAATGCTGGTAATTTTCAACTCCACTTCACCTCACCGACCCCCACAAAAACATCCAGTTACCTGACACAGGGAAAGTCTGTTGGATATATAGGTGGTACCTGGGTGTTCTATAGACGAGGATCAGCAGGTAAAAAATAATGGGGAGGGCAAAGAAGGGAGACGGATTTGACCCAAACAGAAGCACCCCCATCCCTATATAAGCACCCCTGACCTTTCACTTACCAGTAACTCAATGTACTTGGAGACAGAAAAAATTAAAAACTTTAATGTTAAACTTTAATGTTTCTTTATTGATTTCTCTTACAAAATGATTTATGGCTTATTTGCTTAGTACAATCATTTTATGAATGGCTAATCTAGATTTGGTTCTTTTAACTATCACCTTATTTGTTTTATTTTTAAGCATTGTGGGCGCTGATTTGGTCAAATATCGTAAAATATAAAGGAGTTAAAGAAGGAAGAGAAAAGGATTAGAAGGACCTGAAGGAAGAGAAAGAGATTTAGAAGACGAAGGAGTCTTAGAAATTTTTCTATATATTAACTTATCAAGGAGAGATGGGAGAAATAAATGAGAAGGAAGAGGAAAGGGGGGAAGAAAGAGGAGGGAGAAAGAAAATGAAAAGGAAGAGGAAAGATGGAAGAAAGAGGGAGAAAGAAAATGAAAAGGAATAGGAAAGAAGGGAAGAAAGAGGAAATTAAATGGAAAAGCAATAGGTGTATTGAAGCAGATGATATTACATGGAGCTAATGTCCATACCAGTCATGACAGTTAATAGCCATTAACTTGTACATTTAGGATGATGAGAAAATGACTGCATCATGAAACAGAACCATTTCTTTTATTTTAACATTTCACCATACAGATAAGTGGTTAACAGTTAATTATAATGTGGTGCTCCCAGTGCAGCGAATCTTTGTCTTAAAGCTATTTGTTTGTAACAGACTTCAATAGGGATGAAGTTTACAACAGTTACAATCTGCACTGAATCCCATTAGACATAGCTGGGTGGACATAGAAATGTAATTAATGTCAGCATCACAAACAAGATGTACCACACACAGCCAGGAGGTGGCCACCAAACAAACATCAGAAATTGTGGGGACTTAAAATCCTAACAGGAACTGCACTTGACTGTAGTAAGATCTACAACAGATTACACAATGTTACAGTCAAACTTGTACATAAAGATCATCCAAGGAAAAGGAAAAAGTGGTCAAATAGCCAAACTTTACACCAGTGATTTACAGCAGTTTTAATACACCAGTCAAATTGTGTTATAAATGGCCATATGGGACCATAAGAAAGTGGTCTTATTCAGCAGGTGGTCTTTATATAGAAGTGGTCAATAAAGCAGGTTTTACTGTTACTTACATTCTGAGGAATACCAGTTTATTTTATTCTTAATACACTTTGTGTCCCAGGCTTCACTTTAATTAATAAATCTATTGTTGATTAAAAGATATAGCCTCCACAGTAAGTGATGTATTGTGTTTCTGAAGACTCTAGTATAAATTGTGTCTCCTTGTGATAGCAGATATTTCCTTCCTATGTTATAGTGTTTTCTCACGGAAGTAGACTACCAAAGGTACTGAACAGCACAACAAACCTTTGGAAACTAACTCATTTTAGTGATAAAATTTTGAACATTTCTCAGATGATCAGAAACTGTGGAAAAATTGATTACGAAGGAAATAATGCTCTGCACAAAGATATATTTAGACGCATATTATTTAAATTTGCGAAATCAAGTTACTGTGACAAAAAGTTTACAGTATTTAGTTGTTGACTGGGATTGAGGGCAACAGATCATTTGTTGGACCCGTAGACAAACTGCTGCCTGAGGCCGAAGGCCGAGGGCAACAGTTTGTGTGAGGGTCCAACACATCATCTGTTGCCCTCAATCCCAGTCGATAACTGTTTTGTTATAACCCATAGTGACATCACTCCCGTCCAACAGCACATTTTAACAGTTGATTTTAACAGTTCTTTGGACCGCTCGACGTAACAGTTCATTTATTGGCATTTTTGTCAATAGAGTTTATATAGAAACTATTTTATCGGGGTATAACAATACATATGTTATATATCTTTTTAGATGCTGTTAACAGCATGCGAGTTACTTTTGTAAATTTCATGATCCATGTAAATTCTCAGAAGTTTATCTGCAAGAATTAAGGTCTATATCATTTGAATCAATAGTAATTTCTTTGAATTTCTTCTTTTAATCCATAAATGTTAATCTTTGAGAATTTAAAAAAAAAAATGGAAATTGTGAAATTTAGTAGCCGCGAAAGAACATTGGTTTATAGTATAGGGAGAATAGTACTGGTAAAAACCATCTGTTTAGTGATGGTGTTGATGGGAGGCCACAGACCCATAACAACTCAACAACCATACCAACATGTGTGATGTTTTACAAGAAGGCCTGCCAAAATTATTGTATTTACATTCAATATGTCAAGCTAGACCCAAATTATTGGACAAAAATATATACCAGTATAGGTTGTCAAGTATTTCATAAACATAGCAAGTGAATGAAGGAACATATGCTTATATCAATACAAAAACATCATCATAAGTGAATGTAGGAACAAAAAATTAAAAACACTTGGCACTTAAAGACACTCGCTCTTCTTCTGCAAAATATTGTAAGTAAGCTATATTGTACACAAACAGTAGATAAAATCAAACCGGTCTATAATGCCCATGCACCCAAGTGGCAGAGGGAAAATGATCTTTATTAAGCCAGGTTTATCTTTATACACATGGTGAATTGTGTTGTCGTTATGAACCCTAGAATAGTTGTCTTATTAAGCAGGTGCTCTTTATGCAGAGGTGGTCGCTATGGCAGGTTTTACTGTAAATTATAAGCGATGGATTAAACTGTCGTTATGGGCTTATAAATAAGTATTTCATGGTAAAAGAAATTTTATAGAAGTGTTCAAATATATTTTTATGAAAATATTTTTATGTGGAATAAAATGTTGTAATTTATTGAGAGCTTGATATTTCATCTTTAGGAAGGGATGAAGCATTCCCCTTTAACATTTGTATTGTAACTAAGCCATCTGTCAGGGATATTCTTGTTTTCTTACCTCACATCTCAGCATGAAACTTGACAAATATTATTATAGATTATTCAACTTGCCAAAAGATACCATAAAAAAAAAATCAATGAAGACAACTTCCAATCCACTTAAATCTAAATACACATCCATTTTGGATTCTGACATTTAGAGAGATTACATGAGCTAGACTGATTAGATTAACTAGAAATGTCTTAAAGTCCAAAAATGCCATTGAAATCTTGCTGGATGAGACAGGAAATGACTGAACAGAACGAGACAGTACAGGACAAACAACATAATCTCTATAAGGACTGTAAATCATGATATTTTTGTGATGACTCAGGTAACTTTACAATCACATGTTAACTAATTTTTCACAGTAATTAACTTTCATAATTTAGAGTAATTTTTGTTGTTGTTCTTATTGTACATTTTTTCGCAGCAATTCATTTTTTAATATTTTATTTAACACAAAATTAAATCGAATGTGAAAAACCAGTTTACAGTTTCACCATTCCATAGCGGAGGCCATACAAGCCTTACAGACACATGCTGTAGTGTTGCTTACCCAGATTGATCAGCCATCTATAACTAAGCCATCAGGATTAATGCTGTAACTACAGACCCACAAACACATGGTATAGGTGTGATTATACACTGCAGCCTCCACAAAAACAAAGTGTCAAGTTTAATCTGAAGCTTTCACTCCAAATCCTACTGTAGATCTATCTGGTCTCTATCAATATTTCACCAACAGCTAAGTGTGGGGCAACAGCAGGAATCTCTCAAACACACCATTTAGTACATATAAACTATTTTCAACTTCCCTTTTCATTCTATATTAAAATACATTTAAATTCAAGCCCCCTAAAACAGCCGATGCCTCTATCTTCTATCCTAGAACCCTAAATTTATCTTACCTTCAAAACCTAATTGACAACTCCTTTCATGATCTGTTACCTGTAATTCCTTGACCCTTCAAATGATAGAATGTCCCCTTAACACGGACCTCTTAATTGTTATTCTTAATTATCTCCCCTTTTCCTGCAAATCAAAATTACTAATGTGCTCCCACTCTAACCCTTCCTCTAAATGCCCCAAAGTGTATAGAACTCCTCAATCACAGAAACACCAATTATCTCCCCTTTTCCTTCAAATCAAAATTACTAATTTGTTCCCCTCTCTGCCCATTAAGAACATCTCAATTACAGAAACACCTTTAAATTATCTCCCCTTTTTGTTCAATTTAAAATTCTTAATTTGTTTCCTTCTCTGTCTCTGTAGAACACCCGAATTACAGGAACACCTTAAAATTATCTCCCCTTTTCCTTCAAATCAAAATTACTAATTTGTTCCATTCTCTGCCCCTGTAGAACATCTCAATTACAGAAACACCTTTAAATTATCTCCCCTTTTCCTTCAAACCAAAATTTCTAATTTGTTCCCCCCTCTGCCCCTTCACTGTTCCCTTGAATGCCCCAAAGTGTATAGAACTTCCCTAGTACAGAAACACCTTATAATTATCTCCCCTTTCACTCAAAACAAAATTTACATTTTTTCCCCCTCCTTTGCCCCTTCACTGTTCCCTTGAATGCCCCAAAGTGTATAGAACTTCCCAAATACAGAAACACCTTATAATTATCTCCCCTTTCACACAAAACAAAATTTACAATTTTTTCCCCTCCTTTGCCCTTTCACTGTTGAATGAAAAGTAACATCAATCACTAAAGCTAAATAGAGAAGGTAATCTGCAACAATGTATCTCCGAGGCTCCTGAGATAACACCACCACCAATTCTATATGACGGGCCTGTCCCACACCTGACAAATGCCCTCGAAAGATAAGAAACATTTCTGAGATACGCGACAAATGTCAGATATTCTGTATTTTTTACATATTTTAGAGTTATCTCCCTTGTGTACTCTTTGATGGGGAATGTGGAAGTAGGGCATCCTAGTCTTCTGAAGTAGCCCACACTCACCGAAGCTATGAGATTGTGTATAATATTACTCCGGTAAGGTCTCTTCGACAGGTCGGTTTTCACACAGAAAAACGCGCCTAGCAAACAAGAACATTCATGGTGACTTGCGGGCAGCTGCACAATTCTCCTAAGGGACTCCAGCTTAGCTGGCTGAGAGGACAGAAGGTCCATCGTGAATGGCAATCAGAGCCTGAACTCTGGAATAAATCACCCTCTGAATGCCCCAAAGTGTATAGAACTCCTCAATTACATGAGGTCTGTTGAAGTGCTTGATCTGGCTAAGACAAAATAGATATATATGTTATTACCTGGTAGGATGGCCTCACCATCTGTCAGACTAGGAGTACACTCATTATATAGCTTGTCTATCTCAGGATTTATCTCAGGATTTACACAGTAAAACACTGTAAATCACCAGTGTAAAGTTCATACTCAGGCGTCAGTTCATAGGTAAAGAGGATCAGGCATCCTAGTGGTAGTATGTCCTGAATTCTTACAGATTACATTATATTGACCATGAAATGTACCATATCTCCATGTAATCAAACATGCATTTGTTATCTCGGGTGCATGACATGTGGAAGAAAAGTAACATCAATCACTAAAGCTACAATGCGTCTCCAACACCACCACCAATTCAGATAATCTGATATATTCTGTATTTTTTACATATTTTAGAGTTATCTCCCTTGTGTGTAGGTATAATATTACATGGTGATGTCTTGTGTGTAGGTATAATATTACATGGTGATGTCATTATTTTGTAAACAAAATTTTCTGAAAAGTATGATATTAAGGTTGCAATCACATAACGTCACAATCAATACCTACCAAGAAGGGCAGATAACTCTGTATAAATATATACACAGAACATATGTTGATGTTTTTTAATTGCATAATTCATCATTATGATATTATGTTATGGAGAATTTAATAACACAATTCCTCCACTTTATCTTAACACTATATCATGCTCAATAAAAATGAGTGCAAGTGGATTTTATACCCACCACTTATACACTGAGGAAGGCCAGTAATAGATATGGTGTCTAGACAGAATCTGACCCATCGTTATAGGGGAGCTACTATATCTCAAACTGATGAATATCTTTTATTGATGTATATGAATCCTTTCCTATAAAAAATACCAATATAAAATTACAGATCACTGATTCTAAGACTCCTTGTTAAAATATTATATTCCAAAAGTGAGGGGCATTCAGTGATAGTTAATAAAAAAATTGTTAATTTTAAACTTCGATTTAACTAGCCAGGTTGTACAGATATTATGTATATTGTATAGCTCTCATGCAGCTGTCTGGAGAACCAGCAAAATATATTTTAATAATTGCAACAAATTGCATGCTAAAACACTGAATACATCAAATAACCTTACAGTTAAGTTCAGCTCTGATAAGTCTCAACAATATTAAATTTCCATCACCCAGTGCAATGTATTTTATTTAACACTCTTCCTTTAATTTCACAATGCCTTCAAATATCATTTACACACTGTCAGACATCCTGCACAACTGTGTAATTTGGAATGATGTAAGTGTGAGTTGTCTCCCATGATATTTGCATGTTCCCCAAACATCAGAGTTTGTGACTTTAACTTGATTCTTTTATTACACACAAAAACTATTATTGGTGCATTTACAATCACTGACATTATATCCACCCCTGGATTATCTCATTGTAAAACTGGAGGCAGTTCAGGAAAAAACAACTGACCAATCACAGGCCTGCACAGACTTCCTATGAAGAAAACCGAGGGAGCGACACCTATGGCTTCAAGGCTTAACGCAGTCCACAGTGTACTATTATTTGATTGTTTTTATGTACATCACACACGACCAAACTACCTGTGTCTCTTGAACTGCCTTCAGTTTTACTATGAGATAGTCCAGAGATGGATATAACATCAGTAAGGCCATACAAAAAAATATTTGTGTTTCCGGTAACCCGACCGACCCTAAAAAATCAGTGCCTACTCAAAAACTTTTTACAAATTTTGTACTCAAGCAAACAAATAACAACTTAAATTTTTGTTTGGTTTTACACAAAAACAAAATCAGAAATTTTGGTACAAATTCTGTAAATTTGAGACATCAATAAACCCCTGGGAATCAAATCCATGGTTTTTATAAGGTTGAATAAAGTCTATTTTAGTTCTTTAATGCAAGAAACTGGGATGAAGAGGAAAAAATATTAAAAAAAAAAAAGAAAATCTCTACCTACCGAACCTTCATTTTTAAAGGGTGTTATCAGAAACAAGAATATTTTTTTATTTGGCCTAATAGTAACCTCTGGAGTAACGAGGATGAGTCTAAGGTGGCAATTTATACCTGTGTAAACATGAAGTATAGTACCATGGAAATTCTTGGTATACCAAGTTCAATTTTCTGGGTACTATACTCTTAGTCTGCTCATATAACATAATCAATTCTATGAGTACTTTCAAGTCTGCTTAAATATTTAAAACATGATTACAACAACCTTCTGGAGATCTTAAATGTAACCTTCAAAACCTTAGATATATGGTACATGTACCTTAAGAATTATCAGTAATGAGGCATAAACTAAATGAAAAAAAAAACCTTGGCCCCATATAACTTGAATATCAACATATCATAGAATATAAAGATACACTGTGATAAAAAATTGCCAATTCATGTTCCTCAGGTACCTGGGTTTTAACAAGTATAGGGGGTGTATCAATCTATATAGAAATATGAAACCTCTCGACAATCAAAATAACTACCTAAACCAGCACTATTAATTAAAATTTTATAATGAGGCTAATTATAAGCAGAAAAAATGCTATCAACCCTACTTTCGGTGTAATTAGAAGTAAAGTTAAACAACTTTTAACAGTATACCTTTTCCTTTTAATCATTTTTTTACACAATTATTGGAGCAGTCCTTTATGATTTTAGTTACTGAGAATATGTGACACTTTATTTTCTGCACAGGCATATACATCTGGAAATAAAGGTTACGTACAGGTATCACAGCTTGAACAATAAGAATAACTTGTGTTCTTATCAAACACAAAAACTCCAAAAAATAGAAGATGATATCAAAACACTAACACTTGTATGGCAGCCAATTACGTAAGCAGAAGATTTCTGCAAATGAATCAACATGATAGATACGAAATGTATTCTACACATTGACTGTATTCCGACACCCCAACCTAACCAGACATTCCGAGGGACGTGTCTATGTATATCTTTGTTCACATGTCAGAGTCTCTATAACTAAACAATAGTAGAATGTCTAATGACAAAAGCTCACCGAGTTTCCGACCAGTATTTATACCGTACATTGTAACCTAACGCCTGTGTTATGCATTGTATCATTGATGAGATCAAGTTGAATTATTTTTGAATATTGATAGACTATTTACCTAGTATATCTACTCTGTGTGATATAGGCCAGACTGGCAGCACTGCCTAAATATGGTAATAGATCTCATGTCGCTGAAAGGCAAGCATTTGGCCCCCAAAGTCTGTGATTTCAATGGGTTTTGTTTAATAATTCAGTCGGAAGACGATCATAACATGTTTGTTACAGTTATATTAACTTGGGTAGTTCATCCAAGACTTATTTCCATGTTTGAAATAAGATCTTAATAGAATGCTTTCACGTCTATGAAAATTATAGAAATGTCTGAAAGACAAAAATACCCCCACCTGCAAAGTCTGTATTTTCAGTGTGTCGTTGTGTGAAGTAATTCAGCAGGTGGACCATAATAACATGTTTGTAACAGTTTTATTAACTAAGGTAAAAGATTGTACAAAATTATCCAAATCTAATATTACTAAAATCAAGATGCCTTGATGGGTCAGACAAATGCACTAGCACAAGAATGCCCCCATGCCCTACCCCAATGGCACTATAGATATGAAATATATCGTTAACGAGTTGTTGTTACGGTACATTATGTTTACCTGTTTGATGAGACCCCTGTGTCCATGTATAGAGAGAGGGTCCACTCTCTCCTTTTTCACAGATCCTAGACCATAATTCCGCTGGAGAGCAGAGTGTAAATCCCTAGTAGTCACGGACAACTTCAGCAGTCGAATTTCCGTCATTGTTTATTATCAAGAATGAATCCGTCAATAGAAGACAGGACAGATTCAGCAATTTCCATGTACCATACATCAATATGATGAACTCCTTTTTAGAGGTTCAATCAGTCCATGATTTGTAAACGGCTAAAAGTCAAGAATTCCTTTTAGAGTTCCAATCATTCCTTGATTTGTGATTAATTAAAGTCAGTTCTGAATCAATCTCCATACACATATTATATACCTTTATTCACTTTTCACATATTCCACATTTATGTATCATTTCTCAAATCCAGGTATTAGATTAGATATTGTTTTTATCCAAATATAATTTTCATATTATTTTTTGTTCACCATATAGTTCTGCTTTATCAAAACATCGAAGGCTTAAAGGAGGCACCTTGAAGAATGCCAATGTAAAACTGTTAACCTACCAATGTATTATTTTCATCTTTAAGTGTATCTTTATCATTATGTCAATTATTTCAATAATATTTTTTCCCTTTTAAAAATTAATTGAAGTCATATCAATGCTATTTCATAAGCAAAAATATATTTCATGAATCAATTTTAATGCAACCAATTAACATTAGAACTTTAAAGTTTCAGATACCAAAATCAATTAACTCAATATTTTTTTTTACAAAAGTAATTGCTTTTTTATTCAATAATCTAGCAATGGCTTTGATCAATTTTTAACAAGAGACTGTTCATTTAAATATATCAAATTATGAATTTAAAGAGGTAGAAGGAAGCTTGAAGTCTGACTGGAAATATTATTAGAGTATTGAATATTAGCTTTTGACTGCAACACAATTTTATAAACACTAAAATGGCTTAACAACAATATACTAGATCGTAGAGATTGTGGGTACGGATCATAGCTCCTATTCAGGAATCACAGATTACAACTACTTATAGTAGAACTAAATTAATTAGTCAAATAAATCTATTGTTCTTATACTACACTATAGAATTAGATCTGTATTTATATATTTCATTTACTATATAGTGAAGGTTAAAGACAACTATCCAAGTTATTGCAAATTAATCGCCAAAATGGTTAATATCAGATGGTCAAGAGGACTGCCAAACTCAAAGAATACAGTTTTGTTTTATTTGAAATTCGATGAAAAGACCATGAGATATCCATTTTGAGATTTTTTCAGATGGTAAGTTTGTAATAAAGTATTATTATTATCATCATTAATAGTCAACCTACTTTTTCCCCTTTTGTAATGAAATTGGAATCCAATGTATGAGAGAACTTTTGTTAAAATCTTATTTCTGCAAATGAATGCATGCATTCCAGATTTTGCTATAGTTTTACAACACTAGATGTGCATTCCAATTGTACTATTTCCTTGTTGTGGTACCCATTTGCTAGATATCCTGAAGTTTTTAATCGGTAATTCACATTCTGTTATGCAACAAACTTTCCTATTAACTGCTACCAACTGCCATGTTTATTAACCTGGAATCTTTGGAATGTTATTTTCCTGTTTTCCTAAAATTAGGCACTTTCAGAGTATCCAGAAATGTCTTCAACTTCAACTCAGAATTCTGTCACATTTCACACATCCAGATTGGAGCCAAACACAGCAATAAAAACAGTGATTCACTTTTCATTTGGAGATCTTATAATTTTCTCTTGAAAATCTGTCACCAGAGAGAACCATTGCTTCTACATAATTTTGCAACAGTACTTCTATCCTTTGACAACTATCCTCAGAGTAATATGCTACATGTTAAAGAGCACTTGGTGAGTATGGTTACAAAGCTAGACCTATATGGTTGGTCTGGATTTCACCAACCTTTCCCATTTGTCTTTTTGTACATGCATGTTTACAAATCTGTACGATAAATATTGATCATTAACATTTTGACACAAACATGTCTTCTTACTGGACGGCCAAAACACTTCATGAATACCAATCAGTCTTTGGTATTATCTCTCTGCATTAATTGCTCTATGTATTCTGGCACATTTATAGGGATATAATATATTTTTAAACAGATTGTACAACCTGTAGATTATATGACATTATAATGTAATTGTATCTAGTTGTATTACCGGTGTGTCAATCACATAATCTGATAAACAAACGGTCCACCTGTACACTGTCTACACCCGACAGGTGAGAAAAGAAAGCTTAGCCTTAATGTAACCTTTACTAACAGATAATCACGGCCGTCTTGAGAACCATTTCAGTCACTTTGCCCAGACAATACCATTCTGGCTCCCCTTAGTGTTAAGTAATGTCCCCACAGAACAACTGAGTAAACAATTTAATCATGAAATATAATATTTCATATTTATACTGAATTGGAACATTATTTTGCATCAGTTTATTGATTTTGTTCATTATAGTTTGTAACCAAATAAATTCTTAAAGGAAATGGAACTGTGTCTTTTAACACTTTCAATATATCACCGGATAATCCTCTGCTAGCTTTAGTGACAAATTGGAAAACATTTGCCTACTGAAATATGGCAAAATTAGCCTTGATGACCACCACACTATATTATAATGATTTGGTGTAAAGTATCACCCAGATTACTCCCGCCCCAACCACCACCTCCTTTCATTTTAAGCATAGAAAGAATTTTCAATCAAAGTATTTACATTTAGTAAGTAAGTGTTTTTAAAATTGTTCTGAGCTAAGCGAGGTGAAGGTCACGACCAAAATCTAACAGTACATTATTATCTGTAACATAAACAGTGATGAATATCTGTAGCACTTTAAACAGAATTACAGGGGGACAGAATTGGGTTTAAATCCATCAGATATCATCCTGGTTTGTATTACTGTAAAAGGAGCAGGTTGGTGTGGCTTTTTGTACAAAGTGTTAGATATGGTCTCTGTCACTAAGCTGACAAAACAATAGTATGCTTCTTTGGCTCAGTCGTTAGAGCTATAGTTGTGGATTGGACCGGGTCGATCATCGGTGACAAGGTAGCTCGGTCGGTAGAGCACTCGGCTAGTGTTTGGAGGGTCCTGGATTCGAATCCCGGTCTGGCCGCTACATTTTCTCCTCTCCTGTTACAGTTGCATGTTCACATCGGAGACAGGGTTCAATTCCTGGTCAAGTCACACTCGACTATGGGATAAGTCTTTTTTCTGTTCTTCTACATTACCCTACTGAAACCTTAGTCTTTAAAAATACCATCTTTAACTATAGATAATTTTCATTACCCTTTAATTGTAAATTTCTAATAATTTTTCAAAGTTTTAAATTCTTTTAAATAATGATTTTCTTTTGAGTTGACTTCTATTGGCCTAGATCACAGACTTTGGAGGATTAAGAGGGAAACCTAGCTTACTATTGCCGTATATGAAGCACTACCATTGGCAAGTAAAGAATATTGTGAAATTTCAAAATGACAAGAAACAAAGTTACAGTATAATATATGTATACCATAAATACACAAGGATTGATAGTTTGTACTTATAGGTTTAACATTATTCTATGGCCTGAAATGTAAGCCCCCAAATCTTAATTTCCCAATGTAAGAACTTGTGATTGAAATCCATGTCCACAGGATTAAATCGCCACTAAATCCCCCAACGTGTTTAGGTGACCTTAATTCAGAGTGTAGATCTAATTACAATTCTCATAAAAGAATAAATACATTGTGTTTATTCATACATATCCATCCCGAGGCTTAATATAACCCAAAATCCAAAGGATATAGCTACAAAAACCATATACATGTAACAGGTATATATATATCACGTACACTAGTACTCTTTAAGATTCTCATATACCCAATAAATACATTGTGTAATATATCCTTAAATATCCATCCTTAGGCTTTATATAACCCAAAACTCAACAGATATAGCTACGAAAATCATATACATATTGTAATGGGTATACATACGTATAAAGAACACCAGAGTTCTTTAGGTAATACAATTTATATTCCCATATACCGTACCCTGAATCCTGAGGCTTTATATATAACTCAAAAGTGGCATAATTATAACTTGTGAAAACTTGTTTGTTTGTTTGTTTGTTTGATTAATTAACGTCCTATTAACAGCTATGGTCATGTAAGGACGGCCTCCCATGTATGCGGTGTGTTGCTTGTATGTTGTGCGAGGTGCGTGTTTCGGGACACTGCGGTATATTCATGTGGTGTCTTCTTGTATAGTGGAACTTTTGCCCTTTTTATAGTGCTATATCACTGAAGCATGCCGCCGAGGACACCAAGCAACACACCCCACCATATATATGTGTAACAAGATTATAGTACAACAGTTTTCCTTAAGTAAGATCAGGAATTGTCATATATCCAATTAATCATATATCCAATTAATACATTGTGTTCATTCTGAGGCTTTTAATTAATAACTCAAAACTGGACAAATATAAACGTGAAAATCATATGTATACATGTAATGGCTATTACCGTATTCGACCAAATAAGCGCCCGGGGCGTTTAAAATATGAAAAGGTGCTAATAAGACGAAGTTATTGCGCACCTTTACAGTTTTGTGTAGTTTTTGTCTTTATTTATGCCTGGGCAATGGAAATCGTGGCTTCAAAATGGGGGAAGGGCGCTTATAGGGACACGGGCGCTTATTAGGTCGAATACGGTATATAGAGTACACTATGACTATGTATTATAAATAATTAAATGTTATGTACTCATATACCCAGTAGATATATTTCACAAACACATCAGGTACTTATAGTACCCAAGTATGTCAGTATTTATTGTATATAACCTTAAGATTTAAATGTGAATATAACCACTGATACACAACATAAGTACACCATTCTGGTATTAATTATCACACAACATTAGTACACCATTCTGGTATTAATTATCACACAACATTAGTACACCATTCTGGTATTAATTATCACACAACATTAGTACACCATTCTGGTATTAATTATCACACAACATTAGTACACCATTCTGGTATTAATTATCACACAACATTAGTACACCATTCTGGCATTATCAAAGAAGCCTGTTTAATTCAAGTCTTAATTTTGGTGGTCCTTACCAAACCTAACTGTTCACTTCTGATTTCAAATTTTTTTAATAGTTTTACTTTCATAAAGACTATACCCAGGATACAAAGAGGTTTATATACTATTTGGGCCCAATGAAAGTGGTCTAATTAAACAGTGCTTTTTATATACAAATGGTCACTCATATCTTTATGAAGGAGTATAGTAATCAAACTAGGTAAATTATAGTTGAATTTTATGATAGATTTCAATTCTGGCCTGGGTTTCAATTCCTTGAACCACATGATAATCATTAAATTTTCCTATGGACAGTTTTGAGCTAAAGAATTCCTGAAAGCTTTAGGAATAAGACTGAGGCTCCATAACTAGATATGAATTGTGAGTTTTGTTCAATTTACCTTTACAAATAATGTTCTGATGGATGTACAAGATTTTTATTGTCGAGGAATTTAAGGGATTTAAGATATTGCAGAAAACCTGCAGTTATTTAATTTGGTACGAATGAGGGCAGAACTTGACACTATGAATACTGAGGTTATTTTTTTTTAATTGATATTAATGATAAGTAACTATAGAATTGTGCCATAGGTCACTCAGTTCATCAGGTTAATTCAATCTGATTTGTTAACAATACCTGTAGGATTGGAGCATAAGTGTGAGTGACAAATTAACCTCAATGTTCACAGTGGTCCCCTCTGTGTATGACCACTGAACACAAATGTCACGTTATGGCCACAAATGTCCGCACTCCGGTCGACAAACCCCAGTAAACTAATCATCGCGGGTGTTTTACACTCTGTAATTTCTAACAAAGGCCCAGTTCTCCTAGTCACTTACGGTTTTCTGTTTTTTAATCTACGACTACAATACTAAGAGCATTAGGTAGAATTGTACAATGTCTAATCATAATATCTCATCTTATGTATGAAATATCAGATCCACCGGCCAATATCAGATTAGAAATATTTGTTCTGTGCTTGTGATATGGCAATGATAGAATGTACTTGTAGGAGCCATTTTGAACTTGAAGCTACTGTAAAAATTATGAAGTACATGAAAATGAATATTTTTTAATGTACCTGTCATCAAAGACCAACTTATATCAATGATAACTATTCGACATGTCTATTTAGTATGACATCATTTATTTTTTAAGTCAATTTGTCATAACCATATAGAGACAATCACCTGTCTTTAGAGACCGACCCTCAACAGAGTTCACCTGTCTTTAGAGACCACCTGTCATTAGAGGTCACCTATCATTAGAGGTCACCTATCATTACATAAAATTGCCTTTAGAAATCAACTGTCCTTAGAGACCACCTGTCACTAAAGACCACCCCTGACACCAGAGTCTATCATAAGAGACTGTCTTTAGAGACCAATGGTCATTAGAGAAAACTGCCTGTAAAGTCCATTATCTTTGGAGGTCACCTACAAATACAGTTCATGTGACATCAGAGACTATATGTCATTAAAGACCACCTTTGATTACAGACCACCTGTCATTAGAGAATCTGAGACCACGTTTCATCAGAGAATGTCATCGGCAGCTCCCTGTTGTAAACTATCTACTTTTAGACCTAGACCTCAGACATAGAGCTAATACGATATGATAAGATAGAGTTTAATTAACATTCAGCTTTCATTTGGTATTAATTAAACAGAGCAGATCAATCCCTATCTGATGTAGACAAAAATCACCTTTAACATCGTCTACGGGAGATACGGTACAAGTCAATAATCAATCCCAGGAGGCAAAGGAAATTAATTCTTTACATTCAATAGCTCCTATAATGAACTCCAGGGGATTCAGGAATTAATTAACATACACATCATTAAAGACTTTTATAACAATCAATTGTGTGCCAAGTTAACCAGTCAGATACAACTTTGAGGTTTCTTCAATCTGAAACCAATTTTCATAATGTAACATTTACCATAATTTTATGGATTTCAGTATTTGCATACTGAAGTTTAGGTAACATATTACTGATCAGAAATAAAATAATGTTTTCAATGGGGTTTCCTTAATTACTGTAAATGTTATAATACTTATAAATATGTAATGCCACTTTGTCTTATTTGGACATGTAGGCATTAATTAACATTCTACTTCCTGTGTTAATTTATGTATGACACAAATTATGAAAATTCTACCTACAACTGGTATCATTAAGATCTTAAGTTGTTCAAGGTAAGAATCACTTGAAATGGATATTGCTTCATTAAGAGAATAATAAAGTGAGCATGGACATTGTCTATAAAACTAATTAGAAATACAAGCCACGAAGAAAAACAATCTTTTTACTTTGGCTTATAAAAGCCTGTCCAAGCACTGAGTTTTACGATAAATGACACCTAATTTCCAAGCTAGATGATACACCACAGATCATATACCACAGCACCACATATATTCATATAGAAACAGCGACCAACAATACTTACAACATTAACATCAATCAGCGCCGGTTTACTAGCCTCCCCTTCTGGCTTTCGCCTCCGGCTCGTATCCACTAGGGGGAGCCTCATCCCGTAAGTGTCAACAGGCTTTATCCCCGCAATTTTGAATGTCCAAGTATAAAACCAATTCCAACAAAAAATTGATAAATTTTATCCATAAATCAGTAAATCCATAGGTTGAAAATTTCCTGACTACATTTCTTTACGTAGAGTTATCACACCTTAATGAAGTGTTTATGTGATTATCACACATGAAAGACGTCTTTTTCGCCTTCTTCCGCACTCATATTTCACATAAACGCAAAACTGTTCGCCATCAGTATTAATTGAACTACGAGCTGGTGCATTAAGTTTGAAGCTAAGATCTGCTAACAAACATGGAAATCACAGCATCAAACGATATACGTGGTGTCGCCAAACACATCAAGTAATACCTATAATATTTCTCCACAATACAATGTCCCTTACAATACACAGATATTGACGGAAACCAATCAGTCGTCACAAAAAATTACGATCGAATGAATATTGAAGTTTTTTTTTAAATTCCTGTCGGCACTGCATCCTGAGTTAACCAGTAGAATTGGTATCAGTAGAGTCGACTTGGATGAAGGGAGAGAGAAATAAAATCCATCTAAATTCATTAGCAGTTTTACAAACTGTGAGAGCTAACTGGTGAACATCAATACCCATTATCTGGGGTATACGGGTTGGCCATTTTGCAGTGCCGAGATCATGACGATATGGTATTGAATCGTTCACGCTACGATTGAGACGGTCTTTATAACTATTGCCTTTCAATCAAATACACAGACAATATATTGGTCATATACATCAGGCCTAAATGTATAGTTTTCATAAAGAGACAATGGCCGGTCTAGTGTCTCGGGTCGATGTTTTACAGAGAATAGGCAACTTAACACTGTATCAACAGAAAACAAATTACTTCCAATTGAAAATAGATTTCTGTTCTTTTAATTATATATTTAAACTTTATGTTTAGATGTACTGTGATGTATATTTGAGTTAATTAATTTTCGTTTGAATGGTTACATGTATAGCGTATTGAGTGTGATCCAAGTACAGGAGGGATTATCGGTTTGTATTGCTTGACTAACAGGCGCTATAACAATATAGTCAAACATTATACACAGATCTCTAACAGTGACTGACATTGGGCTACATCTCTATACCTGTGCCAAATTATTACATACAGGTGTTAACAGGTGTTACATATGTCTAAACCCTTGTCTATATGTGTCTATACAAGTGTGTTTAAGTGTTGTCAATACTGTCTTCAATAAATACATTTGTATCCACCCCCCACCCCAATATACAGTGAATTGTCATCGGTATAACATTTTTTGTTAATTACTGGTGTGATATGCAGAGCATTTTTATTGGCTAATGGGATTTCACTATGACATCATGACTTGACATCAGTGAAAAAATTACATGATGTCAGAATATAAGGATGTTATGACAAAATGGTCGATGGTCTGCGCTAGAAATTCAAAAATACATTTTGACATTAAATTGTTTGAAATGTACATTATTAGGTTGTTGTAGTTAAGTGATAACAAGATCAAGGCCAGTGGGCCCAAATAGTCATCGACACAATACAGCACTGATGTCAACGTGTGGTTTAGTGTCTACAAGTGTCTTAATCATAATAGTATGATAATGTTCTCTATCATCTGTGTAAAAGGAGCGTGTCACTGTGGTTAGTATATAATAGTGTTAAAGATGCTCCACCGCTGACAAATGGTATTTTTTCTCTATCTAAAACAGGGGCAGACAAATTAGTATTTTTCTTCAGTTACAAAAGTTACTCACTTTACACCATGACCACTATTGAAAAGTTCTAGCTTCAAATTTTACTTCAAGATAAAAATATTAAAAACGATTAATTGCATCTTGAAAAAATTCAGTGGCACTCATAATATTCTATATGGAAAGAAGTACTGACCGATCATGCACCAAAAGCAAAATGAATTATTTAATATTATTTTTTGTGTTAATAAGACATATGTATCCATGATTAAACACAAATTATTGTTTAAATGATGAGTATAATTTATGTTCTGGCGGCTGTGAAGCATCTTTCAAGATAGTCTCATGGTCTCTGTCACTCAGCTGATGGAGCATCAATGCTTCTTTGGCTCAGTCATGGATTTTCATGCCTGAGACTCTGATTCAATTCCTGGTTGGGGCTGTGTAACTCGACAGGAATCTTATGTATGTTCCTGTTGTTCTACATCTGAAATATCAGCGTACATGTATGTCTAATGTATCAAAACTGTATGTATATAGATGTCCTTACATGCTTCATATTAAGTCTTGTCAATTTTTTGTATCTTAAGTGTCAGTAACATCTGAAAATTCTTACAGATGTCTTCAACGTATATATGTATATCAATCTTTAAAGATGCTCCACCGCTGACATATAGTATTTTTTCACTATCAAAAACAAGAGCAGACGATTTAGTATTTTTCTTCAGTTACAAAAGTTACTTACTTTACACCATTACCACCATTGAAAAGTTTGAGCTTCTAATTTTACCTCAAGTTAAAAATATGAAAAATAATTAATTGCATCCCGAAAAAATTCCGTGGCACTATATCCTACATGGAAGGAAGTACTGATTGCGTATGCACCAAAGGCGAAATAAATAATTTTATATTATTTTTGTGTTAATTAGACATATATATACATGATCAAACACCAATTATTGTTCAACTGATGAATATCATTTATGCTCTGTCGGCGGTGGAGCATCTTTAATTGAAAGAGTCAATCAATCTTTATATTGCAACATTTTTCAATAAATCTCTTGAATCTCCATATGTTTATCACAATTCTCTTTGTAACATCACTGTATCTCCATAGCATTCAATACACTTTTTGTCCAGGACTTTAAGCTGTTAGGGTTCATATTTCTATGTAATACTGACATAATCTTTTCTTGTGACTCTGTATCAACAAAAATATTAAACACGGTCTGTATTGAGGTTGTCTCCCTTGAAATGTAGGTTAATGGTCATGATAATCATTTAATGACATGGTCACAGAAACTCAATCCTATCTACAAGCATAATGGATTTCAACTTCAATTCTTTATGAAGAATTAAACTGGCAATGATAGAATCTGATATTAAACATTAATGATTTTATGCGTTGATGTCACTTCACCATTACACATGTGATCAACAGATAGAGTGAACTCGTAGGTAATACAACTTTCACTTGTAACTACGGGATTTGTATCAAACATTCAAAGTTAAAGTATGTGCCGTAATTTTGATACTGACAAATCAAGGTATACCATTAAAATATTATAAGAATCGAAAGTTATATTGGCATTTTGAATTTGAGAATTACCACACATCTGGTGTGATTGATGTTACTGGTGATTTTGAATACACTGCATTTTGGCCTGAATTTTAATGACTTTTATAACTGCCTTAGATTAAACAGAACTTGTGAGTTTCAATAAATCACTGAAGAAAAATAAACAGATTAAAATTTCCCACACATGAATTTAACTAAAATACAATAGAAGCATGATTAAAATCATAATAATCATAAAATATAATGGTGATTTAAACTTCATGTCAATAAATAAAAATTAAATCATTTCTATTGTTTATTACTTTGATAAAAAAAATCCATATAGTGAGTGGAGGTTGACTGAGGTACGAATCCCTGCTCATTGATTGTGTTACATTTTCCCCTCTGCTAGCTGTCTGTTGGTCAGATATAGTGAAGTAAGACAAGATTGTTTCATGTGAACCCAGGACTCCAACTTGTGTCCCTGACACTGGAAATCAACTCTTCACTTAAAATTCAGTGGTTGAATTTGTTATGCTGATCGACCTGAATATTCTCTCCTTATATATATACTACCAGGTAATCCTTCCTTCACAAAGTATTTGACCCCAGTATAAAAGAACATCCTAGTTTTGATATCAAAAAGGAAATTTCTCAAACTTCTACTCTGTGAACTCCGATGATCAAGGGGACATGATCCAAACGTATCTAGGAGAAATTAGTGAAACCCACAATGAAGGCATCAGAGGTAAAAAATTGTGATATCAATTGTTGTCATGCATAATTAATTAAAGCAGACCATCTACTAATTACCACTTGACTGAAGGAAAATGCCCACTAATTAAGCTGGTCAAACGACATTGTACACAACTTCTTTATCAATATTAGTATCAATATCACTGATGTTTGAATCAGTACATTGATCAACAAACTCCTGGTGAACTCTATTGATTGAAGTGAGATAAACAATCTGCTTTATAGGAGTCAGGAGGTATAAGCTGGTGCACTGGATGTATAATTACTGTAGGGTCTTTTGTAACCATAGCTATACATCACAGGCACATGATGCTGAATGGTCAGCGAAACATCAGTCACATGATGGTGAAAGGTCAGCAAAACATCAGTCACATGATGCTGAATGGTCAGCAAAATATCACAGTCACATGATGCTGAATGGTCAGCAAAATATCAGTCACATGATGCTGAATGGTCAGCGAAACATCAGTCACATGATGCTGAATGGTCAGCGAAATATCACAGTCACATGATGCTGAATGGTCAGCGAAACATCAGTAACATGATGCTGAATGGTCAGCGAAACATCAGTCACATGATGCTGAATGGTCAGCGAAATATCACAGTCACATGATGCTGAATGGTCAGCGAAACATCAGTCACATGGTGCTGAATGGTCAGCGAAACATCAGTCACATGATGGTGAAAGGTCAGCAAAACATCAGTCACATGATGCTGAAAGGTCAGCGAAATATCACAGTCACATGATGCTGAATGGTCAGCGAAACATCAGTCACATGGTGCTGAATGGTCAGCAAAACATCAGTCACATGGTGCTGAATGGTCAGCAAAACATCAGTCACCTGATGCTGAATGGTCAGCAAAATATCACAGTCACATGATGCTGAATGGTCAGCAAAATATCACAGTCACATGATGCTGAATGGTCAGCAAAATATCACAGTCACATGATGCTGAATGGTCAGCGAAATATCACAGTCACATGATGCTGAATGGTCAGCGAAACATCAGTCACATGATGGTGAATGGTCAGCAAAACATCAGTCACATGATGCTGAAAGGTCAGCAAAATATCACAGTCACATGATGCTGAATGGTCAGCAAAACATCAGTCACATGATGCTGAATGGTCAGCAAAACAGCAGTCACATGATGCTGAATGGTCAGCAAAACATCAGTCACATGATGGTGAATGGTCTGCGAAACATCAGTCACATGATGGTGAAAGGTCAGCAAAACATCAGTCACATGATGCTGAATGGTCAGCAAAACATCAGTCACATGATGCTGAATGGTCAGCGAAACATCAGTCACATGATGGTGAAAGGTCAGCAAAACATCAGTCACATGATGCTGAATGGTCAGCGAAACATCAGTCACATGATGCTGAATGGTCAGCGAAACATCAGTCACATGATGGTGAAAGGTCAGAAAAACATCAGTCACATGATGCTGAATGGTCAGCAAAACATCAGTCACATGATGCTGAATGGTCAGCGAAACATCAGTCACATGATGGTGAAAGGTCAGCAAAACATCAGTTACATGATGCTGAATGGTCAGCAAAACATCAGTCACATGATGCTGAAAGGTCAGCAAAACATCAGTCACCTGATGCTGAATGGTCAGCAAAATATCACAGTCACATGATGCTGAATAGTCAGCAAAACATCAGTCAAATGATCCTGAATGGTCAGCAAAATATCACAGTCACATGATGCTGAATGGTCAGCAAAATATCAGTCACATGATGCTGAATGGTCAGCAAAACATCACAGTCACATGATGCTGAATGGTCAGCAAAACATCAGTCACATGATCCTGAATGGTCAGCAAAACATCAGTCACATGATGCTGAATGGTCAGCAAAATATCACAGTCACATGATGCTGAATGGTCAGCAAAACATCAGTCACATGATGCTGAATGGTCAGCAAAATATCACAGTCACATGATGCTGAATGGTCAGCAAAATATCAGTCACATGATGCTGAATGGTCAGCAAAATATCACAGTCACATGATGCTGAATGGTCAGCAAAACATCAGTCACCTGATGCGTAATGGTCAGCAAAATATCAGTCACATGATGCTGAATGATCAGCAAAACATCAATCACATGATCCTGAATGATCAGCAAAACATCAATCACATGATCCTGAATGATCAGCAAAACATCAGTCACATGATCCTGAATGGTCAGCAAAACATCAGTCACCTGATGCGTAATGGTCAGCAAAATATCAGTCACATGATGCTGAATGGTCAGCAAAACATCAATCACATGATCCTGAATGATCAGCAAAATGTCAGTCACATGATCCTGAATGATCAGCAAAATGTCAGTCACATGATCCTGAATGATCAGCAAAATGTCAGTCACATGATCCTGAATGATCAGCAAAACATCAATCACATGATCCTGAATGATCAGCAAAATGTCAGTCACATGATCCTGAATGATCAGCAAAATGTCAGTCACATGATCCTGAATGATCAGCAAAATATCACATCAAGTGACACAGATATCACACATCATAAAAATTTACATCATGTGAAATAGATATCACACATACATCATGTGACATACAGATATCATATATCATGTGACATACAGATATCACACATACATCATGTGACATACAGATATCATACATCATGTGACATACAGATATCACACATACATCATGTGACATACAGATATCATACATCATGTGACATACAGATATCATACATCATGTGACATACAGATATCATACATCATGTGACATACAGATATCACACATCATGTGACATACAGACATCACGTGAAATAGATATCACACATACATCATGTGACATACAGATATCACACATACATCATGTGACATACAGATATCATATGTCATGTGACATACATATATCACATGCCATGTGACATACAGATATCATATGTCATGTGACATACAGACATCACACGTCATGTGACATACAGATATCATATGTCATTTGACATACAGATATCACACGTCATGTGACATACAGACATCATATGTCCTGTCACACAAATAATATGTGACATAGACACTAATTATTTTGACATTATGAAACATTAGATACTCATGATGTCAAATAAAAGGTCATGTGACGAGGTGTTACCAGAAATACTGGTATGTTATATGACAGTACAATACTGATCCACTTCCCTAACATTCATTCAGAGATAATAATTAATTACAATACTTACCTGTTTTCGATGAATCGATTCATGCATCGTCTTTGTTCCTCATTGAATTTGTTTGTTCTTTTTCCAAAACTTTCCACCAATAAGTTTCTGACCTCTATTGACACAATACTAAATATACCCTATCATCTTACACTAAAACCAAAACTAAGGTCTATAACTACGTTGTTTTTCCTGAAAACCTTCAGAAATGAAGTTTTTCTGAATTTCTTCACTGTTTACTCTGCTACTAAGCAGGACCAGTTTGTATGGTGCTTAGCATTTAAACCTTCAACATTGGAATAGCATGCTCCTAATAGCTACACAATGGGGCCTGGAGTGGAGCAAGCAGATTTAGGGAATTACTAATTCATTAGGCCTCTATACACTGACTGACCGCTAAGTAGCCACAGGAGACCCATCAACAGTTACATATCACAGGTGTATACTGTTATACATACAAATACACTGGTATAAATATCAATGCACTCAACCATCAGGATAAAATCTATAACATTCAGGCAACATGCAACACTTTGTGCATATCATATATGTGTAACAGGAGAGGAAAATATGTAGCATCCAGACTGAGGCTTGAACCCAGGACCTCCTACATGTAGCAAAAGCCGGATGCTTTTGATAGTGATTCAGAGCTATCTGGTCATCGATGATTGACCCAGTCTAGTCCTGCTACACAGTTAATTCATTAGAGATAATATGAATTAGAGAATTATATTGTCATATGAAAAGTATCAACTTATATATTATTAGATATGATTATATATATTATTACTTATTATAAATTGATTTTGAAGTTCTATGAACATTTTCCTTTTCAAAGTTTTAAATTATGCAGAAAACACTGACAAAACATTTTTCCCATGCATTTTCAGCCTTGAGAATTAATGAGGAAAATTAGGGATGTCAAGTTTTCATGGTATATCATAAATAGCAGGACTGTGAAAGAAAGACAAATTATGTTTTTATTTCTTTTCTTTCTTTTTTCCCTTTTTTCATATAATTGCACTATCTAATAAATCAGAGATGAAAATGGAAAAATCTAAAAAAAAAAAAGGGCTGAAATTTATGTTTTATGGGGAAATTATATGGAATTACATGTACCAGGAAACTATTTTCTGAAAGTCAAAAAGGCTGAAATCAGCCGATCGGCTGAACATTTTCATCCCTGATAAATTGTCTTCAGAACAAAGAGAGTAAAAATTCTGATAACTTTTGCCTCCTTGCTATAACCTTATGTAACATATTAATATCCAATGAGTATTGATTTTGGTATTTCCCACTGTCAATTATTAATATGCTTGGTGAAATACAGCCTCTCCTTTCTTTATGTATGTAGCCAAGGATACCTTGGCCCCATGTTCTCAAACCAAAAAGTGACGACTTAATTCAAAACTGATGTTTTTCTTCTTTCACTGTATAACTTAAAGGGAAAAAAATGACATTAGTCAGTTATTGACTTTAGTCAGTTATTGACATTGGTCAGTTTTTGACTGAAGTGTGTTTCAAGAAATCAGACCCTCAAGTGTATCATTTAACACATTCATGTCCAAAAAACACAAGTCTAAAATATTAGAACTTTTAAAAACATTTGCTAGACATGCACCAGAGATGATATTTTATACAGTTTTATAGATACAAATACATTATTTTCAAATGTGTGAAAAAAAAATTAATAAGTTCCCCTGAAAATTTACACCAATATTGTAGTGTTTTTGAAATCATAAAAATGTAAAATTAGTTTTAATTTCTGAAAAGTTTTGTCTGAAATTGATCAGAAGAATCAGTAGGAATGTTTGGGAAGTTTTACGTATAAGCCATTCTTTACAGGAATCAAGTTAAAGGACCAGAATGTTTGTGTTGATTAAAAGTTTATATAACTGTGGAATACAACTAAACTTGTATAACAATCTAACGTTGACTTGTGGGGGATTAATGGGCTGAACTTTAAAAAAAAAATCTGATAGAATTAAAAGGTCAAAATCAAGGACTCCATTATAAAACCTTTCTGTACAAAACTTGTTGTAAAGATAAATATGTTAACAGATAATGAGATATATTTTGATATATGTAACTAAACAACTTTTAAAACATAAAAAAACCCAAAATGCAATGTTTTTCATTTGTAGATTAAATTTTTTCAAACCTATGTGCACTTTCTATTGAATCTCATCATTACTAAACAACATGCAGTTACCAATTATCTCCCCTTGCTAACGTACAATTCCTATCTTGAACAGTTTGTAAGTCTTAACGGCATATTACAAAAATTCCATATATTTTACATCTAATTGGCCGAGTAAAATGCCCTTATCCAACCTAGTAGGTACATTCTTCATTAACACATTCAATTTTTTATTTATTTAAGCTGATAAAATTTTCTTTTCCTTGATTACTTTTCAAGACAAGTTCTTCCCAGTATCTATAGATTAATTTAATTATGAAACTTGGATATGAAATCATTATGAATAATAATTTGATGCATCATTTTACAATAAAGCTTGGTAGATTATAAACTTGATACTTACAGATTCTGGTGTCCTAAAACATTCTCTAAAAACATACTTATACAGCATAACTGAGATGTTGTAATAATCAGTAGATCACATAATTAAATCCCATACATTGTCAGTCTTCAATTTCATCAGCTTAACTATAATACAATATTTTACATTTTCAATAATTTTCTCCTAAAATGAGTTGCTCTGACTATGACCTAAAGATTGGCCCAATATCCCACCATTCTGATTACTACAGTGACAGAAGTGTCATAAAAACAGCTTGCACAACTCAAAGATTTAACTTCATGTAGTCACTACATTTGTTTTTCACACCTTCAATTACATGTACCGTATTCAACCCAATAAGCGCCCATGTCCCTGTAAGCTCCCCTCTCCCTTTTTGAGGCCTCAATTTCAATTGCCGTGGCATAACTCCCCTCTCCCTTTTTGAGGCCTCAATTTCAATTGCCGTGGCATAAGTAAGGACCAAAAAACGGTATAGATTTGCAATAATTTTGACTTATTAGCACCTTTTCATTTTTATCAATTTTTAAGCGCCCTGGGCGCTTATTGGGTCGAATATGGTAAGTCAAATTAAGGCACTTATGATTTAACAATGACTGTAATATCTGACAATTAAAAATTGTTTTCTTACACTATATGGTATATATGTGTATTTATCATTTACTAACAATTAATAGCAACTTTAAGCTCATAAATTATAATTACATTGTATCACTAATTACCCTGATTAAGTATCTCATTATATGGTATTCAGCTAAGGTGTCCTGTCATTTGTATTTTACAGTTTTGCACTATGCATGTACCTATAATATATCAACCATTAACTGAATGACATGTTTATGCATCACCTAATATCGATTGGCTCATTTTCTTGGATGGTAGACAAACTAATTAAGATGTTGGACCAGGTAAGCTAAAACAGTCCAAGGTCAATCTTTTGAATAGTTTTGTATTTTTTTTATCTCGTCAACGTAAACTATACAAAACAATAGTATCAAAATCCTGGCTATAATTTGGGACAACTCAGCGGATATTGGAATCCTGTGACCTTGAAATGAAAATTATAAATAACTTTGTAATCCGTTTCTCAGAGAGTGATTCGCATAAATTAGTACTAATAAGGTAATGGTCAAACAAATTGGCCATACCCCTCATTTCATCAAAAAATTTTTTTTCAAGGTCAACTCAACATTTGAGGCTTATGACAGAAAACATATGCCAAGGTCACTTCAACATTTGAGCCTTATGGCATAAAACATATGTCAAGATCACTGCTACATGTGAGCCTTATGGCATAAAATAAATGTCAAGGTCAATTATTTAAACAAAGTTTAAGATTACAATTGACTTTGTTGATACATACATCATACCAGCTTGTTTTTATGTAAACTCCTTGGACACTGCCTCCCATCGTTACAGCCAGATCACCAGAAGTCATGTCTGAGGTAGTGGAACCCATCACAGTCACAATTCCCTTGATTTATTTTTTATTGTCTTTTTCCTCATTTCAGGAATACTACTATTTTCTCCTCAGTCAACCCACGACTTTGATCCCTTCATAAATTCAGGTATTTCTTTTGCTGTTTGCTCCAAATGGGATAAATACCATGATTTGGGGTTATCTCCCCTTACCAAATATTGTCAATGAAGAAAATGTTTAGCTATGTCAACATTGGTCACATTGATATTGACATAGAAAAACTTTGAGTCTATTGATGCATAATTATACTAATTCAGTCATTAATTCAATATATCACCCTTCACTGATTTCATTTAACACTCCATTGCTAAAAAGGGCTGTTAATTCTATATGACATTTTATCATGAAATTATTCATCCTTTTTCTTAGATTTATATCGAGAAACCATCCTCTTGATTGTAACAGGTTTATTCCTAATATTTTGTAAATCAATTGTTAGAATGCTATAATTAATCATGCTTGATAATCATCCTAAATGTTATTGCTAATATATCTTTCACTCCCAACTTATACAATGTGATTGGTCTGTAGATAACTTCAAAATATCGATTCTTTTGATTTCCAGCTTAAAAATATATATGGTATACATATATTCATGTAATAACGATGGTTTTCTAGATGTCAATCAAATAGCATGTGACATTGCATTGTTAATGTTACGACATTTTCTCAGATATTGAATAGGTACACATGCATGTGCAATTACGATGTTAGGCTAATACTGCCTGGCCAATGGTCAATTACTCCCCTGATGATAACACTGGTCAAGCATTAACACAGATAAATTGTTTATCCTTATAGATTCACGTCTGTAATGGGTTCCTATGATTGCCGAAGTGAACCTTGATAATTGTCCACCAACTGAGCTTTGTCGTTGTCTTCTTTCATTCCCTGAATTAACTAGCTGACTTGCATTTTTGAGTGTAAGATGGATAATGATTTCCGCAGCATCTATATAATTAAGGCTGCCAATTATACAAGGACAACCACCTGTATGTCACCAGATCTACCACAAGTCACAGACACGAGACTTCATTGGAAATACACAAGTTATAAATATATCTCCATGTCTTTTGATTTCAACAAATAGAAAATAATAATGTTCTCTCCGAGCAAATGAAATCACTTTCATTCATTGAATCACTCTTGTGCCAAATCAACACAAATTCTGCGACAATTATTTGTAATCCACCAGAACCAGTAATTAAGGTTAACGGGCATTAATAACTGGGGACACTATATATTTTGTACCTCAGATCTAACAAATGATTTCTATTGTTTTGATGTGCCCTCCTTAGCCCGAGAGATGCTATTTATAGATTAGGTATTTAAACAATAATGCTATCCAATCATCTGTAAACAAGTCAACTGTTTATATTCTACAATGACTGATATATCAGCTTATATACCCTTTAAATTTATAATTCTGAAGTAACATAGTTGTAATAAGGTGGTGGGACTGGACTAACGCTGACCTAGTCATTAGTATTTGGCTAGTGTTCAAAGGACCTTGGTTCGAGCCCTGGTCTGGTTGGTATATATAATAATGGTATTTTTCTATTCTGTTACAAATCTAAAGATGCTCCACCACTGACAAATAGTATTTTTTTCTCTATCAAAAGCAAGGGCAGACAATTCAGTATTTTTCTTCAGTTACAAATGTTACTTACTTTATACCATTACCATCATTGATAACTTTGGGCGTCTTATCTTGCTTCAAGATAAAAATATTAAAAATAATTCATTGCATCCCGAAATCAGTCCTGGCACCATGCCCTATACTAGAATGAATTAAGTACTGATTGTGCATTACCAAAAGCAAATAAATCATTTTATACTAGAAAGCAAATTTATTTGTATTTTTTTGTGTTAGTTAGACACATATATACACAATATAAACATCAGTTATTGTTGAAATGAATGGTATCATTTATGCTCTGCGGGCGGTGGAGTATCTTTGTAAATGTAAACCAAATAAAGAAAAAAATAATAATCGAATTGATAGCTTTATCAATCGAAAGGGCAGATGATACAATCTTTAAAACTTCTCCATCTCTATTGACTGAATGGATAAATAGACCTATCATTTGGCTTTGTGTCCTGCCTGACCTTGGCTGGTGTAATGACAGCCAATCAGCTAACACCATTTCTGATATTGGTTTTAGTTACCACATGCACCCCCATGTTTTATATGGATACAGGTGAGAATAATTCATTATTCAGAACTTGGATGCACTTTTCTCCTCGGAGGGGAAATTGAGGTAGTATAAATAAGGTGTTGACACTAACTATCTTTATACACGTTACCTATCACACAGGTCGAGGCATCCAGGGGAAATAACTGGTGTATAAATAAGCTAAACATGTAGACGAACACGTTGTGTTAGTGTTATTTCGGACTGAAGAAGGCCCTATAGTGGCTGAATATATATTCCATAGAAATGATTTTGATTTGACTTTGAATTTATTTTGGCCTTTATTTCGGATTATTAATATACTAGCTTTATACCGTTTTTCCTCATTATGATAAATAAGCTAGTTGACGAGAATACAGACTAAATAACTGAACAAGCTCCAGTTTTCTCTTTATGTAACTTATGTGAATTTTTTTTAGCTTACTGAAAGCAAGTCATTTTTTGACCTAAGTGATATTCCGAAAAATGAAACAAAGTTGCGTAAAATTTTTTCATAAAAGTTATTAAGGAGAAAACAAGTTTTGATTTAAGTCTACATTTTTGCTTCGAAAAATCAGAGCTACTACCAGTGTTTTTCCTGGGTATTTTAGGAAATTGCCACCTGGTGAAAATTGGGAATATTATTGCGATAAAAGTAGAAAATGAAAAAATTTAAACAGTTTTTATGGAAATTTTGGAAAAGGTAGAAATAGAAAATTATGCTTCTCTAAGAATCAAGTGTAAGAATAGATACTAAAATACGACATTCAGACTTGGGATTTCCGTAATTTTTTAGTTTTGTCGCAAAAAGTAGGCGTCAACTCACAGATTTGGGAAATTTAGACACAGATTTGCGAAAAAATAGTAAGAAATACCATTGGGAATGGGGCCTTATTTCGGCCGCAAATATATAGGCAGGAAAAACACTGAGACTACAGTACATCCACATTTCATGAAGGCAGATTTAACAATATATCATATCTATTGAAGTCTTAAAACAATCCCTGCCAAGCTTCTTTATATATAAACTCATGTAAAATATTTCTCTATTTATGGAATACTGCATCTGTTTGTACGAGTTATTGTCAGTCCACATGACATTTATTGACTTGAAAACAACTCACTTGTTGAATAGTTTCAGAACATGACTAAAAGAAAACAATTTTGTTCCGCACAGCATATGGTGCAGAGAAATCACCTAGATGACATGCTTATGTTATATAAACCTCTTGTTGGATTTCACCAAGTACAATTTAGATTACAAACGACTAAATTCTGAAAAAGGCCTTTATTTAACTTTTAGATGAAAATGGAAACTATGTCTATAGAGATCACCAAAGTGACCAATCAAATGGCCTTGACAGCCAAGTGGTCTTTTAATATACAGGCAAATTGTGTTGAAAATGATCATTTGGTATCCTGAGAAATTAGTCTTATTATATCTATGTGGTCTTTTACGGAGGTGGTCGCCAAGCCAGGTTTGTCAATATTTAGTCTGATGTTCGACTTAAAGATGCTCCACTGCTGACAAATGGTATTTTTTCACTATGAAAAACAGGAGCAGACGATTTAGTATTTTTCTTCAGTTACAAAAGTTACTTACTTTACACCATTAGCACCATTGAAAAGTCTGAGCTTCTTATTTTGCTTCAAGTTAAAAATATGAAAAATAATTAATTGCATCCTGAAAAAATTCTGTGGCACTATATCCTATATGGAATGAAGTACTGATTGCGCATGCACCAAAGGCGAAAAAAATTATTTTATATTATTTTTTTTGTGTTAATTAGGCATATATATACACGATTAAACACCAATTATTGTTCAAATAATGAATATCATTTATGCTCTGTCGGCGGTGGAGCATCTTTAACATTTATCCAGATTGAGAGCATGTATCTTCATTACCATTCTGTGTCTATTATATATATAATCAAAAAATTGATCCCTGCTGCAATCAGTAAGGTGAAATATGAGTGCTATATCAGTCATACTTGGACCTAATAACCACCTTTAAAACCTATCATACAAATTCAAACAGTCAACAATTCAAACAGACAGACTTGTGAACTATGATGATTGCTTGTCATTAACAGGACTGAATGACAATCATGAAGACTTATCATCCCTCACATAAGAAATAAACACTTACATTTCTACATAGGTTGTCAATCCTGTAATTCCAAAATTCTCTTTGTATTATTTGATCTTTGCCTCATTCTTTAGTCTGACTTTACATGTAATAAAACAGCTCTAGGATAAACACGTATCAGAATGACTCTGAGATTTGACAAGCTGTAGATATTGCTGTCCAGGCCTTATAAGACACAGAATCAATGAGTGTATTGGACAGCGATGGAAGGGGAGGTCAGGCCATCTCCTACAAACTCATTGATCTGGAGTTATTGGAGATGCCACTCATCAAGTATTAATTTGCCCTAAACAACACATCAACATGCAGTAATAGTCTTCTTGTCAATAGTTTACTCAGCTCAAGTCTTGGACAGCCTAACATGTCTCAGTGATGCAGTTGTAAAAGGTGAGATAAGTGTCAGCAAGCTGACTCAAACCCACGACCCACAGCATATACTTAAAGTCTGCCATTCTACATTCTACTAAATAAGCTAAAGACCTCTTATCATAGACTTGCCAGATCAGAGGTCAAGTTCTTTGACAAGACCTTGAACTATAGACTTAAGACAGCTGTAGGTCTGACTTAATTAAAGTTGTTAATTAGTTTAAAGTCTTATTAACAGTCTGGGTCATGGAAGGACATGCCAGGTTTGTTGGTGGACGAATGCCACTAAAGACTTAAGTACTAGTAGATCATGATCCCTTTTAAAGAAGATATCACAGAGTTATCTCCATATTAACACTGATGAAAAATTGGCATCATTTATTTTCTCCTTGCTCAAAGTCCATTGAAATAGATAAAATCTTACAGTATAATTTATCCCATCCAAAGATTATTTGCCATGAAAGTAATGTCATATGTTGTAATAATGTGTGTGTGTCATAATACCAAACATAGCATCTTACAACTTTGAATTAATTCTAATCAAGCAATCTTTAAAGCTAAATTGTCAACATTAAAACAAACTCTTAATTGATCAGATTAAACATTACTACAAGTTCATTTTAACTGTCATTTTAGGATGGTCATCTGATGTTTCAACACTAATTAAAATTCCTGTGATTTGATGGTGAATGAATTCCCGAATATTATTTTGGTTTATTTTAATTTTTATCTTTTTATGAAAGTAACAGAATATATAATAGTCAACATCAAATGTCAAGATTATTTTTATCTTAATTTTTTCCCTTTCTTTACTTTAAGAATAATCACTAATCATTCTACTTACTTAAATACACACTTACCTTTTCCATGTGATCAAACTTCCCGATTCTTATTTAGATTTCTCTTAAATCAACCTCAAAAGATCCAAACTACCATGGTCCCTAACATCCATATCATTAGAGAAGCAGAAAAAATGAAATGAATTGAATGAATTGAAGAGTTTTACGTGTTGTAACGTAATCGTTTCTGGGCACGCTGAGAAAAAAAAATTAAAATGAGAACTTTGCAAATATATATAGTAGTCGGACTCAATACATAAATAAAAAAAATGTTAACTGATCATTCACCCCTGAAGACGCATTTAGACTTTTCTAAATCAAAGAGTAGACCAGTCCATTATAAAATGTTAGGTGTGAATGAGTTTTACGTTATAAATAGTCGTGATTTGATAAAAATATTAAACCTATTACAAAGCAGTGCTCTGACAGAAAGAAGATTGATTCATTAATAAGTCAGCAAAGATAATTTTCTGGGTAAACTAAACAATCTCTACATATCACTAATGTCTGTGAAAAACTCATAGCAAATGTCAGAAATGATATATTGACCCCATTTATGCACTTACCTGCACATTTTAAACTCTAAACAGACTAGCATGTCACATTAAATGATCAACTACTTATAAACTCTATTGTATGTTGGTAAGGTCTATTTCAAACTCTGCCTACACGTTTTTGTAAAGTATGTAGGAAATGTGTCAATATTTGCTCTGATGTTCGACTTCATTTAGAGATCAATACAATGCGTTGATGGCACTTCATTTTTTTTCAACATTTCGTCAAAACAGCTATGAGTGTGTTAACAAATTGTATATGTATATTTGTCTCATTAGAGTTTTTGTTGTCTCATTAGAGTTTTGTAGAATTTAGAGGAACGGCTTTGAAGTTGTAGCCCCAAAAAGGTAGTCAGTTGAATGGACTCAATTACACACACATGCACGTAGCCCAATCTTATATCCCCTTAATGCTTTTCATGAGAAATGAAAATTAAAGTAAATCAATAATCTCAAATTAGACTAAAACATAGAGATGCATGATTTTCTGGCTTTGTTTATAATGACACTCAGATGAGATTTTGGTTTTATTAGTTTAATGTCTGATTAACAGCCAGGGTCATGTAAGGACGTGCCAGGTTAGTTGGTGGAAGAAAGCCGGAGTACCTGGAGAAAAACCACTGACCAGTGGTCAGTACCTGGCAACTGCCCCACATGGGATTTGAACTTGCGACCCAGAGGTGGATCGAGGGTTTGTGGTAATATATCAGACATCTTATAACCACTTGGCCACTGCAGCCTTGCACACTCAGATGACTATTCAGGCACAATTAAATGGCAATTTGAATTAAAATCAAAACTAAGCTAAAAAGTATGGAAAGGAAGGAATATGAATTTGAAGCTTATAAAGATATATTTATTTTATATGGAAATCAATTATTGTTCAAGATAAATGCATGTACAGTTGGAATCCCACAGGTAATTGACTCAAAAAAGTATCACGCTCAATACAAACTGAGTATCAGAGAATAAACTAGTTAACATTCAATAAGTACTATTATTAGGGATACTTACAATAAACGGTATACGTATACACATATGTATAACGATATTTATTGAAAGTGGAGCGATCATTATTCATAAAGCATTCCATATTTTCTACTTGCCGTCATTATATAACACATTGTAATTCTCTCATCTTCTGATCTCATAATATTGATCAGCCACTGTACTATGAAACACACTAAAACATAAAGAGTACTATTAATATGAAACATTTTGAGAATAATCGTCACCCCCCTTCTTCCAATACATTTACACTCTGCAAAGTATATATACATATCCCCATTACACTGATGAGGCTAGTAAGAGTTGTCTCCCCTAACCTACTTATCCGTTCAGGTGAATATATTGGTCAATGAAGTAACTGTAATACCAAAGTTTCCCACTGTATGGCGAGACATGCAGTCAAGCTGATTCCCGTTTTCAGTGATCCTTCTAATTTCACCCCGACCCCACTCCCCCACCATCACCACCCATCCCTATCTTTGTTGCAGGGTGGAGTACGTGTTTTAAAACATAATGAGATAAATATATAGCTCAATTGGTAAAGCAGCTTAAGTCTGACTATATATATATCTATAGAGGTCCTTGGTTAAAATCCTTGTCTAAAGTTACCGTTCCCAATTGTACATACTGTATAAAATCTTTTTTGTTAACTGGTATGTATTATTATTAAAATCACTTTTCCATGGGCCAGTAAAGAATAATCTGCAAACTATTTTGATTACTCCAAGGTAGAGAAAAGAAAGTCTCAATGACAGGAATATTTTATGATATACAGTATATCTAATTACAACAAGCAGATAAAGGTACTCACATTGTGCAGCGTGTGTATAGGCTGGGACATGATGAAGGGAAGGTGAAGGGGCTGTAGAGTCCGCGCATGGTGGTCTGCTTTGGGCCTCTCCTTCATTTTCTTAAATCTGTCAAAATAAAACATTGATAGTACATTTAATGTTTTATCTCAGAATCTTTGATGTATGAAATTGTAAAGCACAATATTTGCATCAGTTGAATTGACTACAATAAATAAATAGCAACATTTTCCTTTCTCTAGAAAACGGAGGTAATAATCTCTTCTGCTACACTTGAGGAGATCTAAATGTAACAAGTTGACAGGCAGCTGATATAGTATTACAGCAAAGTGTAAAGGAATTTGGAAAAATGACTGACCAGGCCATGCTTCGAACCTAGGACCCTCCAAACTCTGGCAGAATGCTCTACTATTAATCAGCCACCTGTTTGCAAACAGTTACACACTTCCCTTGATCCTTTGATCAGTCTTTGTCCCCGTAGATTCATCAATAGACATCCCATTGTCGGGGTATGGGGGGGTACCAAAGATATAAGAGGAGCAGAAAAATGTAGGGCCAGACCAGGATTTGAACCAGGGACCTTACGAACACTTGTGGATAAAAGTAGCCAAGTGATAAAGATATGACCGGTATAGTCTTATACCTCATGTTTGAAATCTATAAATGGTCAATCATCAGGTCAATCCAATCAATAATTAAAATTGATAATGTTAGTGACATCACATACTGTAGACATCAAAACTTCATGATTTTCTAAGCCGAATTCTAATACTAAATTATCTTCCCTAGTTTGATCAGACATTTCGCAGAGACAAACATTCAAAGTTTAGCTTGAGTGATTAATATTGAGTGGTGAATCCATCTCAATCATTCATTAAAATTCCCAATAAACTATTACTTTTTTTAAATTAGAAGATCTCAATCGTGTCTGAAAGGGTGACCAGGTTAAATTGATACTTAACTAGATGTAACAATAACATTGCTGAAATTCCAAAATTGACTCCTTAGCAGTGATCGCTAATGCGCTGGCAGCAATCGCCAGATGCATTGATGAGCGAGCTGCAGACCATTCGTTTCAATAAGAGGTTTGACTCCTGTTCAGGGTGATGTGGTTTGTTGTCCTCACGGTGGCACGGTGGTTTTCCATTGTGGTTTTCCTCCACCAACAACAAGTGTCAGTGGGGGGCTGGGTGTATATGGTAATAGTTAAATTGATTATTCTCTGTTTATAGTTGCATCTGCATGATTGTATATATAAAACTGTAGTTTATCTGACTTCGTTGTACTGTCATATTGTCTCAATGTGTTTTCAGGGATGGATGGGTTAATAAAACCTATATATAGTGAGTGGACGGTCTATAATACCTGTATCAAATTCACCTGTTAAATAAAACCTATATATAGTGAGTGGATGGTCTATAATACCTGTATTAAATAAACCTGTTTAATAAAACCTATATATAGTGAGTGGATGGTCTATAATACCTGTATCAAATTAACCTGTTTAATAAAACCTATATATAGTGAGTGGACGGTCTATAATACCTGTATTAAATTCACCTGTTTAATAAAACCTATATATAGTGAGTGGATGTCTATAATACCTGTATCAAATTAACCTGTTTAATAAAACCTATATATAGTGAGTGGATGTCTATAATACCTGTATCAAATTCACCTGTTTAATAAAACCTATATATAGTGAGTGGACAGTCTATAATACCTGTATCAAATTAACCTGTTTAATAAAACCTATATATAGTGAGTGGACGGTCTATAATACCTGTATTAAATTCACCTGTTTAATAAAACCTATATATAGTGAGTGGACGGTCTATAAAACCTGTATCAAATTAACCTGTTTAATAAAACCTACTTATAGTGAGTGGATGGTCTATAATACCTGTATCAAATTAACCTGTTTAATAAAAATTATATATAGTGAGTGGATGTCTATAATACCTGTATTAAATTCACCTGTTTAATAAAACCTATATATATTGAGTGGACAGTCTATAATACCTGTATCAAATTAACCTGTTTAATAAAACCTATATATAGCGAGTGGACGGTCTATAATACCTGTATCAAATTAACCTGTTTAATATGACCTATATATAGTGAGTGGATGGTCTATAATACCTGTATTAAATAAACCTGTTTAATAAAACCTATATATAGTGAGTGGACGGTCTATAATACCTGTATCAAATTAACCTGTTTAATAAAACCTATATATAGTGAGTGGATGTCTATAATACCTGTATCAAATTAACCTGTTTAATAAAACCTATATATAGTGAGTGGACGGTCTATAATACCTGTATTAAATTAACCTGTTTAATAAAACCTATATATAGTGAGTGGACGGTCTATAATACCTGTATCAAATTAACCTGTTTAATAAAACCTATATATAGTGAGTGGACGGTCTATAATACCTGTATCAAATTAACCTGTTTAATAAAACCTATATATAGTGAGTGGACGGTCTATAATACCTGTATCAAATTCACCTGTTTAATAAAACCTATATATAGTGAGTGGACGGTCTATAATACCTGTATCAAATTCACCTGTTTAATAAAACCTATATATAGTGAGTGGATGTCTATAATACCTGTATCAAATTCACCTGTTTAATAAAACCTATATATAGTGAGTGGATGTCTATAATACCTGTATCAAATTAACCTGTTTAATAAAACCTATATATAGTGAGTGGACGGTCTATAATACCTGTATTAAATTCACCTGTTTAATAAAACCTATATATAGTGAGTGGATGTCTATAATACCTGTATCAAATTCACCTGTTTAATAAAACCTATATATAGTGAGTGGATGTCTATAATACCTGTATCAAATTAACCTGTTTAATAAAACCTATATATAGTGAGTGGACGGTCTATAATACCTGTATTAAATTCACCTGTTTAATAAAACCTACATATAGTGAGTGGACGGTCTATAATACCTGTATTAAATTCACCTGTTTAATAAAACCTACATATAGTGAGTGGACGGTCTATAATACCTGTATTAAATTCACCTGTTTAATAAAACCTACATATAGTGAGTGGATGTCTATAATACCTGTATTAAATTCACCTGTTTAATAAAACCTATATATAGTGAGTGGACGGTCTATAATACCTGTATCAAATTAACCTGATAAATAAAACCTATATATAGTGAGTGGATGTCTATAATACCTGTATCAAATTAACCTGTTTAATAAAACCTATATATAGTGAGTGGATGTCTATAATACCTGTATTAAATTCACCTGTTTAATAAAACCTATATATAGTGAGTGGATGTCTATAATACCTGTATCAAATTAACCTGTTTAATAAAACCTATATATAGTGAGTGGATGGTCAATAATACCTGTATCAAATTAACCTGTTTAATAAAACCTATATATAGTGAGTGGATGTCTATAATACCTGTATTAAATTAAAGGGACAATTCAGTGAGGCTAATTCGTTACATAACCACGAAGCAAAATATGACATTAATATATTGTTCTACAGTCCTTATGAAACATATGACAAGAAATAGCGACAAATTCCACACCATTGTTAAGTATTTTGATTAATACCATTGAAATTCCAGATCGTTGATCAACACGATTGAGCAGGTACAACATGTACGCTGTTCCCTTACCCGAGTCAAAGTCACGCACGTTAAAGAAATGCAATACATAACCACTGTGGAGTTGATGAAATTATTTTTAGACAAGAACATGCATCTAATAATGTTACCACAACTGTAAGAGCGATTTGAGTAATTCTAGACAAAAAATGCTTTACTACACAGGCAAGGGTCAGGGTTCGGCATACAAGGCTATGTGTAATGGCGATTGAACATTTCACATACATTTGACTGCAGTGGTTTTTTTGACATATCACAGTAAAACCAACTACCAGGTAATCTAATTCCCATTAGAACTGGTGTGTTTCCGAAATATGTGCAAGTTTTAATGAAGTCTTAGAGCGAATTGTCCCTTTAACCTGTTTAATAAAACCTACAGCTTTCTTTTATCACATAACTTGCCCCTCCAGGAGCGAGTTTTAATAAAGGTCGTAGACATAAACTTTAACGTACACGTAAACGTAGACTTTACATCTAACTTTACGTGTGCGTAAATTGAGTTTTATGACAGGGTGTAACTATGCACGTAAACATAGGAGTAGACGTAAAACTAACGTGTGGATATCATTTTGTAACGGGACATTTCATTGGCTAAAGACACTTGACACACGGCCAAGGTAGACTGAGTTTACATTTCGCAATTGCCGAAGCTTTGATTAACAGTCAAATTATTCAAAACAACAAGAAAACAGATACTAGTTATTTATATCTAATAGATCTAGTGTAATTATATATATTGATATTGAAAATATACAATGTACCTCTAATTTCAATCGACAATTTTTCAGGGAATCCTATCTTCTGACTTCAGATATATACACTACCCGAAGGGTGATTCGGCAGTACATGTACATCTAATATACATGTATTATATAGGCTTGCATATAAATATATCTACATGTACTTCATGAAAAAAGAAATATATTCCTATATTTTTTACTTAAACTTATTTTGATACCCCGGTTTGTTTACTTAGAGGTGTAATTAATTTGCTTTATTGATTTACATAAAAAGGATATCCAGTCAGAAATGGCTTATTAGATACAGATTCAAAATGCACATAATTATCCGGGTATGTACTTATTTGTGTATATCATGTAGAAAGATTGCATGTAGCAAGCCATTTTGTAATATAAAACGGCGATACTGGCGAAATTTGAAAATATCACTTCAAAAATATTGACTGCATCAAACCGACACGGTGTCAGTGTCACTCTAGGCATTTTTCAGCTCTTAAAATATCAAGAATTGAACATATTAAGAAAGAGTCTTTAAAAAGTAACAAAATTTTGGAACGCTGGACGCTGACGGACAATGCACGAAACTACATGTTAAGATTAAACTGGACGTTTGAGTGACGGCCAGATGACCGTATAACTACAGACATCTTTCGAAAATGTTTAGCTCCACATTTCAGATTTCAATTTATTTGGCAATAAATACCATCATTAAATAATCCATGCAGAAGTCTATGACAAGTAGCTATATAAATGATTTACTTCTATTTCCCCTATTGGGCCTCCCCCCTCCTGCCCCCCGAGGGGGGGGTCAGAGCGAAAATTTATACAAAATTTTGGTCAGAATCTATGAAGAACTCTATGACTATTAGCGGTTTAAAGGAAATGTTGACTGACAGACGACGGACGGACGGAAGCTCACCGACCCTTCCGGCCAGGGTCAGATTGGTCTTTATAGGTTTGACTGTACTACCAATATTTGTTAACCTCTGTAGTTTTTTTCTACTTAGGACAGTTAAGTTGCCAGGGACTGCATGTACCATTCCATATTTGTATATTACAGAGTTATCTGCCACTGGGGTTGTAGGTATTGATATTGATTGTGATTATGAGTGTCAAATACTTTTCAAGTCTGATAAAAATAATGACGTCCTAATGGAAACCTACGTAACCGCATGCAGATAACTCTGTAATATTTCTGTCAAGTAACTCTGACTTACCTCCACCACCAAAACATCCTTAAATCATCATTCTGCCCAGCAGTTTGTTAGTCGGTATTTCCATGGTAACATGCACAAGAATAAATGAAGTTCTCAATCATTCTTACTCGATGGTTTTAACCAACATTAAGTACAAGTCTTCTATCTACTTTCATAGACAAATTAACAAACAGGGTAAGTGTCCTGTTTCTATGACCTATGTAACACCCACCATATATCTACATTGGAATCAGAGAAGTCACTCAACACAGGCATTGCAACACGATCTCCTTTCAGTCCACCAGATAATTGGACGGTTTTTAGAATTTGATTAACACAATTTCATTGTAGATTGAATATCAACTATCTTTCACAACAGAGTAGGTAAATAGCAGGTATAGAAATAGGCACAAGTACATTTAAAGAATTTGACTTTAAAGGACATGCAGCCACTTCACATTTCATCAGGGCTATAGTGTTGAGCAATGTTATCATAATTAGATCAATCTGTCCGAAGGTCAGTGTTGTATTTCTGTAATTGTAGCTTACACAAAGTCAATTGTATGTAGGTTGATTTAATACATTAGTCCAGTCGAATACACAATGAAGTTTATTTCTTTGTTATCCGTTATCTGCTAACCATTTACCTATTCTGTATTTGTATATTACAGAGTTATCCGCCCTTGTCGGTAGGTAATGATTGTTAGGTCATTATTCTGTGTGAGCATCACATTTTTCAGTGAAAACAACACAAATTTCAATCACGAAATTATACCTACCAAAAAGGGACATAATTCTGTAATATGTAAGATGGAATATACATTATACCTTTATTCATCCGAGGAGAAAATGTGGCCTTGAAAAATCTGTTACAGAGATTTCTATAATCCGCAGCTTCCTATGTTAACTGAACCAAAAATTAGAATACAATTTGATATCCTCTTTCTAAAAATTAAAAAAAATTGACTTGTATTATGAAAACATAAGGGCCAAATATGCCCATCATTATGATTCATTACAGGGGCGGTGATGTTAATTATGTTTATCTTGACAATTCGTTGGTAACCATTGGAAATAAACAAATGACATATGATATCTTGAAAACTATACAGTAATCGTTGTATTTATCAATATTATCCTTTAAAATCCAGGCTAACAGCAATTTTCCGCAAAATCAGTCTATAGTTAAATTTTGACCATGCAATGTTTCCGTGGAAATAAACCACTACAAAACCATGGTCATTATATCCCTTTTATTCAATATGAAAAGCTGTTTGTGAAAACTAGAAAAAAAAATGAATACCGTATTCAACCCAATAAGCGCCCAGGGCGTTTAAAAAATGCTAATAAGGCTTAATTATTGCAAATCTATACAGTTATGTGTAGTTTTGGTCTCTCTTTATGCGTGGGCAATTGAAATCGAGGCCTCAAAAAGGGGGAGGGGCGTTTATAGGGACATGGGCGCTAATTGGGTCGAATACGGTAGATATACTGTTGAGTGAATTTGAAGTCGAGCCACAAAGTTGAGTAAAATAGGTGACTGTTTAACACCCAGACGTTGTTATGCTACAGAAAAGAAAAAGTTGACATATATACATGTATAATACTCCAAATTCTGAGGCATTCTTTGAAAAGATTCTTTGAAATTTTTAGATCACTGACTTTTACAAACTGAATATTCTTGCACTTTTATATCACAGAAAAAAAAGTTGACAGCTTTACCTTAATAACTAATGCTCTAAATTCTGAGGCATTCTTTGAAATTTTGAGATCACTCATTTTATCATTGGTTTGACAAACAAATATACCTTCAATAGCATGAGGTGTCATTTAAACACAAAGTGGACAGTAATTGATAGCCTAGCTTAATACTTCTACCCCTAAAACCATTAACATATACATGTCACATAGGTCTGTTATACTGCCATTACATTTCATTATAGGGCCGTCAATAGATCAATCCCATGTTGACATGAAGGAAAATAGCAAGGATCAGTTCAAACAGTTTCCAACTTATTAAAGACAACAAACACCGGAGAACACTATAAATTATGTATAATGCTCTGACAATTGCTCCGACATTGATTGGATACGTATTCATGTACGAGCACTAGGTATGGCTACATTATTATCATCTGGTGATTGGTCAATTATATCGCCACCAACATCTGCAGCAGTACAGAATTTCCTGGGGCAAAGGTAAAAAGACAAATATTCTTTTTATTATCAGATCTGTCACTTGTGAATGAAATGGCAGAAATGATTTAAAAGTAAATGGTTATCAAGACTTTCACACAAAAACTTGACATTGACGATTCATAAGGTGCCATATAGTGCAAACCAATTAAACTTGATATAATCAATGTTACTATGTACAGCAATCATAGGGCTGGTAATTGGCCAATTAAAATTCAATTAAAAACAATTCAAATTGCAGCAACTTTATGTATACCTGCATTACTGGTAATAATGCCCAAGTCCTGGCCATGGTTCAGTGTCAGAAAGAAGTGACAGAGTACAGTTCCTTTTTGCTCAAATTTCAACAACTATCATTATCCGTCTTTGCATATAGTTATTGATTGCCACTAAGATTGCATTTAAGTATTGATGTCACTATTTTTTAATTTTATCGGGGTATGAAAGAATTTTTTTTTGCAAACTGTATGAATCCGCGTAGCGGATTCTCACAAAAGTTTGCGAACAATTTTTTTTTCATACCCTGATAAAATTAAAAGATAGTGACATCAATACTTATAACTAATTTTATACTCTATTTGATAAAATGAAGTATGTTTAAATGTAACATTATAGTGGCTTTTCAAGGGATTCCGTTTTCCGAATCAATACACAACGTCAATGTCTCTATTATGACGTCACGATAACGTCGGGGGTTTTGCGCCATTCTCGGATTTGTTTTCATAGTGGTATGCAAAAAAATATTGGCCACTCAAAAAGCCAGATTTGGTATGAAAACAAAGAAAAATTAATTATTTCTTTGTGAATAAAAATGTTGTGTTTTGATTTAGTTTGAAAATGGGAAACCATGCAAACACCCTCAAAATACCACTTCTAGAACTAGTCTGGAACATCTGTTTTACAACTGTTCTAGAATAGTTCAAAGTATCAGTTCCAGAATGGTTCTAGAACTGTTCAAAAATATTTCTCATTTAACATTTCTGGATTGGTTCTGGAACTGTTCCAGAGCCTGTGATGGACAGTTCTAGAACACCTGCCCCAGAACAATTCTAGAAGAGTTCTATAATTGTTCTGGAATATTTCACAGGGCTATATGCATGTCTACAGCCATATAGGGGTTTATGCATGGAATTTGAGATAGATCACTCCACTCTTTTCTAAGAAATAGCGGTAACAAGGATTAATTGTTCGTCAGATGGACTGATGGAAGGAAGGACAGACAAACAACAGATCGCTGACGAAATGCTATTTGAACTGCCCATTGCATCTGATGACACTGTGGACTAAATAAACTGTTGAAGGTCACTTAAAAAGTATACTGCTGCCGATAATTAATGCATGACTGTAACAGCAGAATATTTGGTATTGTTTTTTTAATCTTTCTTATTATGTTACCTCATGTTTCAGACCTTGAGTTAATTAAGCATGATCAAGGTTCTGTTCGATCACTATAGAAGTGATAGAGTTTCCTCCAGTCAAACTGTTTCAGAGCTTTTTCTCACTCCTTTGGGAATGGGGCCTGTGGCTTTGAATTTGGGAAAATGTGCGACAAATCCAAAATTTGGGAAAAATTATGAAATAAGAAATAAAGCATAACAAATAAGACTTTTTATTTCCAGTGTAGTTTAAATACTTTTCTGAAGCCAATTCACAAATATTCAAAGCCTACTAAGTACATGCAATATTTTTGGATGGTCTTCAATAAACTTTGATTTTGGGAAATTTAAGGCTTGAATTGGGAAAAATTAAGAGGATTTGCCATGGGGAATGGGGCAGAAATTTGGCCCCATATCAGGCTGAAAAAAAGCCGTGTTTAATTTAGTAAAAAGATAGGACTTAATTGTCAAAGGGTACAGCTTTGTTGAAAAAGATTAATCTAATATGCACATAGAGTTTACAGTAGGGAGTTGTCTATTGTACACGTATAGGTTTGTTGAACAGATACCACTCAGACTCTTTTATACCCATACATATATGCACAATTTTAGTTTTGTCCACACGGTTGGAATTACTTCCTTGTGCACATATATAGAGTTTATGGCCAGCAGTTAAGTGTCACTATTACATATGAGTGCCTACACTTGGTGTCCTCCATTTTGTATGCAGCTGCAGTTTAACAGATCTGCTATCAGAAACACATAACATTACTGATATGGTACGTATGAAGTCTATAGCTTTTACAGTCCACCAAACCATATGTAAATTATTGAACTTTTGTTTATCATAAGATTTAATGTCTAAAGAGTTCTAAAGTAGTTTTATTTTCCTGACCTATATTGACACAATCCTATATTATATACTGCAGCTATGCATTAAAATATGGCCTTATATAGGGTTACATTCATATGTAGTTCTTTCATGCAAGTTATCATATACAAACAGGAAGGAATATGTCTAAATTCTAGAATGTATTATAAACCACTTAAAATATATACAGGAACAAGAGGCCCAAAGTGCCTGTCACTATCCTGTAACACTGCAGCTGTCGACACAGGATATGTATTGCATACATTGTATCCCCCCACCTCCTGGTATATAAATCACTTAATTTCAAGTGATCCTCCTTATACACAAAGACATACAAGACCTTTATACCACTATTTATCATTATTCTGTTGGCCACCAAAGGAGGTGTTGCATACAAGGTGAAAATCCGCCCATGATATTTTTTTGATTTTTGAATTTAAATTAGTTAATTGCATTAATACACATATGTCTATAATACTTAAAACCCGATTGGACCATTATTAGGACTACAGCGCCCCCTACATTAACACTGGTAAATTTAATGTCCATTGGGCCTTTTACCTAGCATAAGTCATAGTAAAAATACTTAAATCACGTTTTTCTTGTGATTTAAAATACCACATAAAATTGCCTTTTTAACGACATATCACACTTGGCTGTATCCAATATCATTCGATCACAAATCGAACGTAAATATCAAATTTGACAGAAAATACGACTTTTTGAAGTTTTCAATTTTTCGTTCGAGCACCAGAATAAGTAAGGCACTACTCGAGTACCCTAAAATTTTGATGTTTAAAATTATATTCAGGTTATCATCGATTTACCATAAACAGCTCAAGTTGATGAATCATTGGATATGCCACATTTTTTTCGGTTAATTTCGTCTACCCCCTGTTTTTTTTTCATAATATCAAAGTACTGAGAGTACACTGTCTAATATTACCGACTTTACTGTTGGAGTAGAATGTGATGATGAGGTGCGTATTTCGACCAAACCTTGAAATAATCATCATAAACTCATGTTTAAATAATATTTTTCAGAAATTCTACTTATCCGTTTTGAAACAGTGGGACACATAAAACTGACAGTTATGATTTAACATATACACAATGCCATGTTGCATTCCAGAAACTGTATAAGCATTAAGGTAATAAATACGACAGTATGTGTCCTTTGCCCATTGTTATTTAAAGGGAACCATCAATGTTGCCATCGTCTCATGTAGGGCGTTAGAATTGCACCTGCTATACCCATTGCATGATCGTAAAAGGCGACTAAATTTGGTACCTATTTTGCTGGCGTCAATCAGACATCAGACGAGGCGCTATGTCTCATTTTACCTTTAGTAACCTATAGGTATCGCTAAATAATACCACTAAAATGTTTACCAGGTACTGATTACAAGTTATAAGTTTGTTTCTCATCCAACAACCTTCATGAAAGTGCATGATTTCTAGCAGCTTCATTTTGCTAGATATTTTCGTCTAACTTCTTAGAACAAAAGGAGACCGAAATACCTATATCAATGAGTTTATATTAGAATTGGTCGGTCAATGTTTATATCAGATTCACTATTTAAAAAAAAAATACTATTGTTACTAAATTAATTATGGGGAAAAAACTTTGATGAAATATCTTGGTTCTGTCCTTTGATGGGGCAACACCATAGAATATATGAAAGGACATACACGGGATGCCGTCCTTAAATGACTATAGCTGTAGTAGTACGTCAATAAAAATCAGCGAATCAACCAGTTTACTTTTGCAGTAGACCAATTCCTGCATTCTTGACTCTATAAAAATTTTTTCATTGTTTGTTTGATTAAATCAAAGCCCTATTGATAGCCAGGATCATGTAAGGAAGGCATCTTATGTATGCAGTGTCCTGAGTGTATGAAGTGCGTAGTGTGCGATATGGGAGACTTCGGTATATTCATGTTGTGTCTTCTTCTATAGTGGAACTCTTGCCCTTTTCATAGTGCTGTATCACTGAAACATGCCGCCGAAGACACCAAGCAACACATCCCCCAGTCACATCATACTGACAACAGGCGAACAAGTCGTCCTTCTCCCTTAATGCTGAGCGCTAAGCAGGGTGTGTCTAAGCCAGGTGACAGAACCCAGAGCCTACCTCACAGGGGCGAGCTCTCAACCGAACGCCAAATGTGAGACAGTGTCAAGGAATACGTTAAGAAGTATAAATTAAGTTAGGAAGAAGAGATGCTATGATACGATCCTAAATTTAATCACCTTTTCTTATCATGCGATAAGGGCAGTGTGTACAATTCTAACGCCCTACCTGCAGGACCGCATTTTCATCGTTATTTCATTTTAATGTCATAAGGTCATCTAACCCGAAGGGTCAGGATGACCTGCTGTCACCATGCTTTGTCCATGGTCGTGTGCTGTTCGCATTTTGTTGTTTGTATAAAGTTTTCATTTAAACAACTTCTTCTCAATATCCGAAAGGCCCAAGAAACTGATATTAGGCATGTAGAATGCTGAAATGATGGACCACCAAGTTTGTGGAAATGAATTACCTTGACCTTCATTCAAGGTCAAAGAATTCAAAAAGGCTAAATCTTTTAACGATTTCTTGTGAATAACTAAGATGCCTAGATACCTGATATAAGGCATTAAGTATGCTGGCATGAAAGACTACCAAGTTCATTTAAGGTTACAAGGGTCAAATAGGCTAAAAACTTTAAACGACTTATTGTGAATAACTAAGAGGCATTGGAATCTGATATAGGGACTGTAGAATGATAGCTTAAACGACTACCAAGTTTGTTTAAATGAATGACCTTGACCTACCTTCATGGTCACATGAGTCAAATAGACTAAAATCTTTAAACGACTTCTTGTGGATAACTAAGAGGACTAGACACCTGGTATTGTACATGTAGCATGTTGGGATGAAGGGCAAATGTTCCTAAATCATCTTGCCCGATAGGTCAGGGTGACCTTTAGTGATCGTACTTCGTGCGCCGTCGTTCATAAACTTTTCATTCAAACGACTTCTCAATAATTGGAAGGCATCAAAACATGATGTTAGACCTAACATATTCTTAAATAAAGGGCTACTAAGTTGTTTGTCAAATGAATGACATTGACGTTAATTGAAGGTCACAGGGTTCAAATTGGCAAACATAAACGACTTCTTGACAATAACTTAGACGCCTTGCAGTATGCTGGAATAAAGGGCTTCAGACAAGTCAAATATATGAAAATCTTCAAACAGCTTTTCAATATGTGAAAGACCTAAAGAACTCAGATAGTGGGTCTGTAATATTCCGCATGATTTGTTTACTTTACCTACTTTCATAGTAACAGTTTTTAAATATATCAGACACCAAGAACATCAATTGAAGAGTTCCTAGAGTGAAATATCTTGTTTGGTGCCCCAAAAAGTTAAGCAATTTCAGTCCACTGTATTCTTTTTTCATTACTGTATAGTTTGACCATGTTTTATTGTGTGAATAATAGTCCGAGATGGGCTGTTTGGCTGAAGAATGAAATCCAAATTATCCATGACATGTTTATGACATCAAAACAACAGTATATTCTTTTGAGAAATATCTAAGGTTAACATATAAGTTACACCGATATACCATAATACGTTTCGCTAAACGGAACATTTGCTTATTAATAAGTAAATAAACCCATGAAGACAGAAATACTTCTGACGATTGGTGTAGGAAATATTATAGGACCCTATTTAACATATTGTCTAGTTCAATATATGACCCTAAAATTAACATTTTGTGATATAGGCAAAAGAAGTTTTTATTTAGATGTAGGTCAAATGTCAATATATAAGTCAGTTTGACCGAACTTTGGTACACCAACTTACATAGGATACGTTTTACTCAAGTATGACGTCGCTAAAGCGGCTTTTGATACATGATAGAGCTGAGAGAAGGACAGATTTCGTTTAACATTTTTAACTCTCAGTACTTTGATATTGGGTAAGAAATAAAGGGGGTAGCCGTACAAAAGTGCAAAAAAGTCGGCATACCCAGTGATTCATCGACACAATATTTTTTTGAGTCAATAAATGATATATGAAGATGTTTTTGATTGCTGAAATTTTAGGGTACTCGGGTTTGCCATTGTTATCTAAGGAATTTATTAAAAACTAATAAAATGAAATTCCTCTATTTTCATGAAAAATTAAGAGCAAATCTGGAAATTGCAAGAAAACCCCAACAGATCTAATGACATATTGTATATCGTTAAAAAGATAATACGAAATGCTATGTTATTACACCAAAATAATTTATCTCTTGGTTTTGTATGTCTTAAATATGATGCATTAAAGGCGCCCAAGTAAGAATCGGACGTAAAACTTACAAAAGGTGGCGCTGTAGTCGCATGATTAATCTATTCATGGAATAAGTACTGGTCCGATACGTATTATGTGCCGATTGATGTATTTGCACCAAAAAATTAAAAATCGATCGTGGGCGGCCATGCAACAACTCCTTTGTAACAGTAGTAGGCCATGGGCTAGGAAGGTCCCACATGCACCCCTCCCCACAAAACCTCCAAACCAATATTTTTCTGAATCCTTATGCTCCACTGATCACAAATCAAAATGTTAACATTGCATAAGTTGGGATGAACTTCTGGTTATGACGTCGTCAAGATGGCCGCCATCTCAAATTTGTCTAAAAAGTGAAAAATAGTCATAACATTGACATTTTCCAACCGAATTAGACAAATGAGGTATTGAAATGACAACAATAGAACAACAAATACATATCAGGACCAAATAATTCAATTTGTGTAGGGATTTTTACGCAGGAAATGAAAAAAAATAGATTTTAAGCTCAAAAATGTTAATTTTTAGCAAAAGGCCCATGGGCCTTAACGGTCATCTGACTATTAGTACAATACAACATAGTTGTTTAAAGATTTTAGCCTATTTGACCTCTGTGACCTTGATTGAAGGTCAAGGTAATTCATTTGAACAAACTTGGTAGCCCTTCATCCCAGCATGCTACCAGCATGCCACATGCTCAATATCAGTACCCTGGGCCTTCTGGTTCTTGAGAAGAAGTCATTTAAAGATTTTAGTCTATTTGCCGCCCGTGACCTTAAATGAAAATCAAGGTCATTCATTTGAATAAACTTGATAGCCCTTCATCCAAGCATGCTACATGCCCAATATCAGTACCCTTGGCCTTCTAGTTCTTGAGAAGTCATTTAAAGATTTTAGCCTATTTGACCCCTGTGACCTTGAATGAAGGTCAAGGTCATTTATTTGAACAAACTTGGTAGCCCTTCATCCCAGCATGCTACATGCCCAATATCAGTACCCTGGGCCTTCTGGTTCTTGAGAAGAAGTCATTTAAAGATTTTAGCCTATTTGACCCCTGTGACCTTGAATGAAGGTCAAGGTCATTCATTTGAACAAACTTGGTAGCCCTTCATCCCAGCATGCCACAGGCCTAATATCAGGTCTCTAGGCCTCTTAGTTATTCACAAGAAGTTGTTTAAAGGATTTTAGCCTATTTGACCCCTGTGACCTTGAATGAAGGTCAAGGTCATTTATTTGAACAAACTTGGTAGCCCTTCATCCCAGCAACCTACAGGCCAAATATGAGTACCCTGGGCCTTCCGGTTATTGAGAAGAAGTCGTTTGAATAAAAAGTTTACGCACGGCGCACGGCGGACGGCGCACGGCGCACGGCGGACGGCGCACGGCGGACGGCGCACGGCGCACGGCGCACGGCGCACGACGACGGACGGTGCATGATGACAATAGGTCATCCTGAAAAAAAATAGATTTTAAGCTCAAAAATGTTAATTTTTAGCAAAGTTTTCATATTTGGCTTGATGCAGCAAAAATCGTTCCCAACAACAAACTATTATTCGTATCAGTTATTTGACCTTTTTATTAATCAGTAAAAATGTGTCACATGGAATAAAGGTCAAGGTCATTCAGCTACAGGCCATATACCAGTATCCTACATACTTCAGTTACAGAAAAAATTAAACAAGAGGCCCAAGAGACCTTGACGGTCACCCGAGTGCTGGTTCAAATCTGTAAAAAAGTATTTACAAATTAGAATAAACTTTAAAGTTGAACCTTCGTATAAGAATTTTTATTTTTTGTTTTTCATTTTGATAGTTAGTGTATTACGTTACCAAACCTTATGCTTAAAATTCCAATTTGCTTTGCCAACGTTAAACAACAAAACCAAACTAGAAGTCAGTCAGTGTCAGTGATTTTAAAAATTTCATTTTTCAATCTTTGAAGATTATTTGGTTCCATCAAACCTGTGAATTCAGAAGAAATTTTTTGAAATTTTAGCCATTTTGACCCATTTTGGCCCTGCCCCTCTGGCCCCTGAGGGTCAGCCAGGACCAATATGGATATGGTGTTAAAATGCTATATATTTCAGGCTAATAATTCTAACCCAGTTTGACTCATTTCCTATTAAAAATAAGCAAATAATGTTCATAAATGTGTTTTTCCTATATAAACTTTAGTAAATTTGACTCCCTCCCCAGGGGATAATCTGAGATCCCAGGGCCATGAAATTCACACATTTTGTAAAGGGACTTAAGACCTTTCAATCTATGAAGAGTATTTGGTTCCATTGAATCTGTGAATTCAGAAGAAGATTTTTGAAATTTTAGCCATTTTGACCCATTTTGGCCCTGCCCCTCTGGCCCCTGGGGGTCAGCCAGGACAAATATGGATATGGTGTTAAAAAGCTATTTCAGGCTAATAATTCTAACCCTGTTTGACTCATTCCCTATTAAAACTTAGCAAATAATGTTCAAAAATGTGTTTTCCCTATATAAACTATAGTAAACTTAACCCCCTCCCCAGGGGGAAACCTGAGACCCCAGGGTCATATAATTCATATTTTTTGTAGAGGGCCTTAAGACCTTTTTATCTATGAAGAGTATTTGATTCTACCACATTTGTGAGTGGAGAAGAAGATTTTTGAAATTTTAGCCAATTTTACCCCTTTTGGCCCCTCCCACAGCCCCCTGGGGGGTGGGGGTCATATAATTCACAATTTTGATTTAGATGGTTTGTGCAAAATTTCATTTAAATTGCTTCAGCGACAAACGACACACAACGCACGACGACGGACAAAAGGCGATTAGAAAAGGTCACTTGAGACTTCGTCTCACAGGTGACCTAAAAATGGCGACAGATAAAGCATAAGCATAGCTTGCTAGCTCACTCACTCAGTGTACTTCCAGTGAAATTCAAGATGGCTGCTATAAACATGGAAATCGGGGAAATCTGCCATTAAATTTTTTATTTTGGGCCGTAGGATTATTAAATAGGATATAATTTGATTGCCAGTATAAAAAACATTAGTTCATTATCTTTTTCATTCATATGAAGATGCGAATGAAATAGTGGGTCAGATGACCTTACAGCCAAAAAGTTTAATAGTCAACCTAAGATTGCATGTTCTAATTATACAGAGACTATATAGTACTATGTATATTGAAGCATTTTATTTCTTTATTGCAGTTATAAGTTGCAGTTATAAAGAGATCAGAACGTCATGGCTGCCCAGATCCCAGTAAATGAGATGACGTCGTGTGGTGTACATCCTGATGAGGTTGCTGCCTTGTTCTGCGTTTCCTGTGACAAAGGCATTTGTATGACATGTATAACTGATAACAGTCATGGACAACATCATCTATGTAAACCACATGAAATTGCTGAAGTTCGACTCAAACAATTCCAACAGATAATGGAAAAGGAAGATTACAACGGCCTGCAGCAAAAGATTAAACAGCTTCTGGGATTGTTAGAAAGGCAAAAACAATCTGTTACTGAAAACCAAGACAAAACATCAGCCAAAATAGCAAAACGATATCAAGAATTGGCACAACTTATTAAAAAGGAAAAGCAAAATTTAGTCATGCATTCAAAACGGTTACATGACCAGGAAATCAAGCATCTTAGTGACCTTGAGTCAGCAGCATCAAGATGTACATCCTACTTGGAGAAGTATAAAAGGGATCCAGAAGCATTCTGTCACACACACAAACAAGACATGGAGCTAATTCTAAAAGATTTAAAACAAGTACAGGACCCTACAGCACCAGCAGACATCAAAGACATTGTTTCTTTTGAGGTGATTGAAGAAGTCACAGAAGAAGTTGTCAACAAAATGTTTGGCGTCATTAAAGAAAGATCAAATCTGGAGCCAATAACTCATGTCAGGGTACCAGTCAAAACACTGGAACCTGTGTATGAACACATGGAGCTTGTCAATGTCTTTACTCCTGAAGTCCAACTACCAAGTTCAGGAATCATAAGACTAAATATATCAAAGATTGCTCCTGTTGATATGCAAACAGCCTTTGTGCTGTTAGGGAATTTTAATCGACTGTATAAAGTTCAGTTAAGTGCTCAATCAACAGCAGAAGAGCTATTGAGCAATATTTATGATATCAGTCAGGTTAGAAAGGGCTTCATTTACCTCTGCAGTGGAAGACAATTACAAATATATGGCATTAAAGAAGGGAAAACATATACATTGGATGATGTTTCACCAAACACTGTACAGAGTATAGCTCTTACAAAGGAAGGTAACCTTATGGTCTGTATCAAGAGTCAAAATCAACATTCCTACGAAAGCATTCTGAACACACTTGATCCAGCAGGAATCCTTATGGGAAAGTCGATCACAACAACGAGAGATCCTGGCTACATGTACAGGATTGAGGAACACTGTGGGAATGCCTGCTACTTAGGGAAAAGTTACGACTCAGGTGCAATACAACAGGATAATGGTGGCAGTAGTTTAGATAGGTATAACGGTAAGATTGGATGTAACCCTGCAAAAACATTTGATCCGAGAGGTATGTGTGTCGATGAAAAGGATCAGATTATCATTGCAGATTGTAAGAAAAATGCATTACACTTACTGAACAAGGACTGGTCATATAATAAATTCCTACTGCGGGAATGGGATGGACTGAACAAACCTACAGCTGTCACTCTCTTCAATAAATTCCTGTGGATTGCACAGGAGGATGGCAGCATACAGCTTCGAAAATATGCACCATAAAATTTCCGAACATTTTTCTCAATTTTTTTTATTTTTACTGAACACAAAGGTGACTGGATTATCTACTGTATACAAATGTGACTGGATTATCTACTGTACATAAAGGTGACTGGATTATCTACTGTATACAAAGGTGACTGGATTATCTACTGTACATAAAGGTGACTGGATTATCTACTGTATACAAAGGTGACTGGATTATCTACTGTACATAAAGGTGACTGGATTATCTACTGTATACAAAGGTGACTGGATTATCTACTGTACACAAAGGTGACTGGATTATCTACTGTATACAAAGGTGACTGGATTATCTACTGTATACAAAGGTGACTGGATTATCTACTGTACATAAAGGTGACTGGATTATCTACTGTATACAAAGGTGACTGGTTTATCTACAGTACATAAAGGTGACTGGATTATCTACTGTATACAAAGGTGACTGGATTATATACTGTATACAAAGATGACTGGATTATCTACAGTACATAAAGGTGACTGGATTTATACTGTATACAAAGATGACTGGATTATCTACTGTACACAAAGGTGACTGGATTATCTACTGTACATAAAGGTGACTGGATTATCTACTGTACATAAAGGTGACTGGTTATCTACAGTATAAAGGTGACTGGATTATTACTGTATACAAAGGTGACTGGATTATCTACTGTACACAAAGGTGACTGGATTATCTACTGTACACAAAGGTGACTGGATTATCTACTGTACATAAAGGTGACTGGATTATCTACTGTATACAAAGGTGACTGGATTATCTACTGTATACAAAGGTGACTGGATTATCTACTGTATACAAATAAAGGTGACTGGATTATCTACTGTATACAAAGTGACTGGATTATCTACTGTATACAAAGGTGACTGGATTATCTACTGTATACAAAGGTGACTGGATTATCTACTGTATACAAAGGTGACTGGATTATCTACTGTATACAAAGGTGACTGGATTATCTACTGTACATAAAGGTGACTGGATTATCTACTGTATACAAAGGTGACTGGATTATCTACTGTATACAAAGGTGACTGGATTATCTACTGTATACAAAGGTGACTGGATTATCTACTGTATACAAAGGTGACTGGATTATCTACTGTATACAAAGGTGACTGGATTATCTACTGTATACAAAGGTGACTGGATTATCTACTGTATACAAAGGTGACTGGATTATCTACTGTATACAAAGGTGACTGGATTATCTACTGTATACAAAGGTGACTGGATTATCTACTGTATACAAAGGTGACTGGATTATCTACTGTATACAAAGGTGACTGGATTATCTACTGTATACAAAGGTGACTGGATTATCTACTGTACACAAAGGTGACTGGATTATCTACTGTATACAAAGGTGACTGGATTATCTACTGTATACAAAGGTGACTGGATTATCTACTGTACACAAAGGTGACTGGATTATCTACTGTATACAAAGGTGACTGGATTAGGTGACTGGATTATCTACTGTACATAAAGGTGACTGGATTATCTACTGTATACAAAGGTGACTGGATTATCTACTGTATACAAAGGTGACTGGATTATCTACTGTACATAAAGGTGACTGGATTATCTACTGTATACAAAGGTGACTGGATTATCTACTGTATACAAAGGTGACTGGATTATCTACTGTACATAAAGGTGACTGGATTATCTACTGTATACAAAGGTGACTGGATTATCTACTGTATAAAGGTGACTGGATTATCTACTGTATACAAAGGTGACTGGATTATCTACTGTATACAAGGTGACTGGATTATCTACTGTATACAAAGGTGACTGGATTATCTACTGTACATAAAGGTGACTGGATTATCTACTGTATACAAAGGTGACTGGATTATCTACTGTACATAAAGGTGACTGGATTATCTACTGTATACAAAGGTGACTGGATTATCTACTGTATACAAAGGTGACTGGATTATCTACTGTATACAAAGGTGACTGGATTATTCTACTGTATACAAAGGTGACTGGATTATCTACTGTATACAAAGGTGACTGGATTATCTACTGTATACAAAGGTGACTGGATTATCTACTGTATACAAAGGTGACTGGATTATCTACTGTACATAAAGGTGACTGGATTATCTACTGTATACTAAAGGTGACTGGATTATCTACTGTACATAAAGGTGACTGGATTATCTACTGTACATAAAGGTGACTGGATTATCTACTGTATACAAAGGTGACTGGATTATCTACTGTATACAAAGGTGACTGGATTATCTACTGTATACAAAGGTGACTGGATTAGATTATCTACTGTACATAAAGGTGACTGGATTATCTACTGTATACAAAGGTGACTGGATTATCTACTGTATACAAAGGTGACTGGATTATCTACTGTATACAAAGGTGACTGGATTATCTACTGTATACAAAGGTGACTGGATTATCTACTGTACATAAAGGTGACTGGATTATCTACTGTACATAAAGGTGACTGGATTATCTACTGTACATAAAGGTGACTGGATTATCTACTGTATACAAAGGTGACTGGATTATCTACTGTACACAAAGATGACTGGATTATCTACTGTATACAAAGGTGACTGGATTATCTACTGTATACAAAGGTGACTGGATTATCTACTGTACATAAAGGTGACTGGATTATCTACTGTATACAAAGGTGACTGGATTATCTACTGTATACAAAGGTGACTGGATTATCTACTGTATACAAAGGTGACTGGATTATCTACTGTATACAAAGGTGACTGGATTACCTACTGCACAAAGGTGACTGGATTATCTACTGTATACAAAGGTGACTGGATTATTACGTCTACTGTACTATAAAGGTGACTGGATTATCTACTGTATACAAAGGTGACTGGATTATCTACTGTACATAAAGGTGACTGGATTATCTACTGTATACAAAGGTGACTGGACCATCTACTGTATACAAAGGTGACTGGATTATCTACTGTATACAAAGGTGACTGGATTATCTACTGTATACAAAGATGACTGGATTATCTACTGTATACAAAGGTGACTGGATTATCTACTGTATACAAAGGTGACTGGATTATCTACTGTACATAAAGGTGACTGGATTATCTACTGTACATAAAGGTGACTGGATTATCTACTGTATACAAAGGTGACTGGATTATCTACTGTACATAAAGGTGACTGGATTATCTACTGTATACAAAGGTGACTGTTATATCTACTGTATACAAAGGTGACTGGATTATCTACTGTACATAAAGGTGACTGGATTATCTACTGTATATAAAGGTGACTGGATTATCTACTGTACACAAAGGTGACTGGATTATCTACTGTACACAAAGGTGACTGGATTATCTACTGTACATAAAGGTGACTGGATTATCTACTGTACATAAAGGTGACTGGATTATCTACTGTATACAAAGATGACTGGATAATTTACTGTATACAAAGGTGACTGGATTATCTACTGTATATAAAGGTGACTGGATTATCTACTGTATACAAAGGTGACTGGATTATCTACTGTATACAAAGGTGACTGGATTATCTACTGTACATAAAGGTGGCTGGATTATCTACTGTACATAAAGGTGGCTCGATTATCTACTGTACATTATCTACTGTACATAAATATGACTAAATTATCTTATGGATTTAAAGGAACAGAATGGTTTAATGTATATTTTTTCTGTACAGTGAATCATCAAACTTTTTTCATGCAAATGATAAAAGTTACATTTTCCTCGTCTCTATAATTATCTAGATCTACCAATCATCATTTTGTAAATTCTGTGATTTTTTTTTATAAAAGTGACCATTGTCATTTAGGCAATATTTGAAAAAAAGATAGGACATCAGGAATCTCATTCAGTCTGACCATCAAGGGGCCTATCAATAATGAATTAAAATCTCCTTGGTAGGTTTGACTAAGTGATTGGTTGCTGTAGATGGTCTATTAAAGGCCCTAACAACTAGGATAATTGATTGATAATGTTGTCATCTATCGTCCCTATCGGGTCTAACCCATTAGCACTGCAAAGCCTGTTATTTTTGCAGGAATGATATTTCACGATTTTGCAGCACATTGCTATGATCGCTAAAATTTTATCAGCGAAACAAAGAGAAATATTTGAATTATATCTATCTACCCTTAAATCCATATCGAAAACATTAAAAACACTAAAAATCATGATTTTCTCGTTTTAGATCTAATCGCGAAAATTGTGATTTGTGAAAATCACAGCTATATACAGTATATCTAATCACTGTAAACCAACTTATCTTTACAGTGACTTAATTTCACATTTTTACACCAAAGAGTGATTTTTATTGAAATTTGATTTCACAATTTTGTTGTCTGGAGTCCTACTTTACCTGTATTATTTAACAGTGTTGCGTCGATTCATGTTTATGATTGCTTATTGCCTGTGAAATCCCCAAACTATAGTCGCACCCAAAAATAATTCGGTTTACGATAAAATTAAAACAAAGCATTTAAACACACCAAGTTTTTGTACACTGGTGGTCTTACTATCATATGTATAAACCACATTTTTTACTGATCTTTTTTAATGATCTTAATATTTTTTCTTATAAATTTTTTTTCATTGATTTAATTAATGGCCAATAGCTATCGGAAAAGTTTTTAAATTGTCTAATCAATTTCAAAATATATATTAATGATATTAATACATATTTGACACAATTAGTGTCTCCATCCCTATATAAGCACCCCTCACTCCTTTTTTAGCCTCAATTTTACTTACTTCAAATTAAATTCAAACACAAAATATGAAAACTCTGGGTTACTTTACTGAATTTTTTCCTTTTATTTTGCAAAATGATTCAATTTGCTTACTTTGTTTAATAATTTTTTGAAAGGCAAGTCCACATTTGGTTCTATTCAGCACCCCTTATTTGTTTCAATCTTTTAATCGCACTAGGCATTAAAAAGATCAATTATGATATAGGTATCATGCTGGATGTGTCCAGGTAAATTGGTTAAGATAATTACAGGAGCAAAAAAATAGTACTCAGAGTATTCTGTTTTTACAAAGTTATCTGCCCTTGCAGGTAGGTAATGATTGTGACAGCATCTGTTTGCAATTAACATCACTTATAGCGAGTCATATTTTCTGAGAAAATTATTTCAATTACGAATATAATGATGTTACATTCGATATCTACCCACAAGGGAGCCAATTCTGCAATATGCAAAGACAGAATATATACGTACTAGTAGTACTACTTTTATTACCATAACAATATTTAAATTCTTATGAATATTTCAGTGAAAAGGACTTCTGTCCATGTATTACTGTTGATTAGTATTTAAGCAAGTAAATATTAATTGACTGATTGCCTGGCAGTATGCACATGTAACCACTGCTCATGCTCGCACACGCTTGTGTTTGTCGAAGCAAACATTGTAACATATATACATTTGATTGACAGGTGGCGATCTGTCAATTAAAAAGTGAAGTTATGTCATTTTTACAAAAATTAATTCTTCTGTTAATCTGACATTAGCAAATGGCATAACAATTAATACTTTTACTAGGAGAGGAAAATGTCTATTATATTAGATGACTAAGAATAAAAAGATTTCATTAAATGTTACAATAACATCTACATGAACATTATTATTGTGTACATGTACCTTAACGTCTTCAAATACATTTGTCTACAACAAAAACAAAGACAATGGTAACAACATGTGCTCTTATAACCATAATAAATAAAATGGTTTGTTAAACACAATATGAATATGTCATGTTTTCTTCAAACATTGATCTCAAAGTCAGAGGGTAAAGATTTACGTATAATTTATCTTCAAGTTTGAAACTTCTCTAATAATTTGCATTGTATCACTGTGTTAAAAACAAGAGGCACAAAGGACCTAAATGGTCATCTGGCACCATTTGCACAGCACATATGTTTGTGTTTACAGCAAAACTTTAATAAAGGTGTGAAATGGTAGCTATTAGATCTATTCAGTGCTTGATGTCTACGGATAGTAGTTTTTAGCCAGAACCCAGCTAAACAAAATTAGACATGGCCATTATACTACTGTCCAAATCAGAAATAATCTGTGTGACGCAAGAATGATTCTTCTCTCAGAGTATACATAACATCGTAGTCAATTTCATGAGCCGTTGTTTTGACTCGTTGTTTCACCCGTTTTTTGTTGTAGTAGAGGGTCACCGATTTGACCTCATTCAAAGGTTGGCTCTAATACTGGCACCATTTGCAACCCGCACAAAGAGTAAAACAATTCATGGTGAACTATAATGTTAGTGTCAGGACAAGGCAACTAATGTACATTGTTGTTCGTCCTTTACTTGTATGTATATTTCAATAGCCAAATAAATCTTTGTTAATCTAATTAGCAATGAAATCACAGCATTCAAACACTACCATATTATATCCTAATGAATCAAACTGCAAATGATTTAACAAGATACGCCATTCTCAATTTCTTTATGCCATTACATGTTACACATACTACAGTGTTTTCAGCTTAATTACCAAACTCTAGTAAAGCTAGTATAGCGCTTTAAAGTTGTGGGGCACATGTTATGCAGTTTTGTTAAGGGAACATGTTCCTAAGGTTTTAATTTTAGTTAGCACACCGATTCTTCTATACATTATAACAGTTAGTGAAATTCAAAAGATATCACTGTTACTTTGAATTCAGACTTCAGGAAAACTATTGCTACATCTTAATAAGGGCAAAACTTTGTGTTTTTCATACAATACAATATAGGTGACTAATCTGATTTAAAACTTCTATATTGATATCAATAGAAGTCAGTTAATTAAGGTAAGCTTAAAGGCATAGTTACATAACATTAAAGATAAAAGCTTAGCTGAAATCCAAAGCAACACCAAAAATTGGTTATATGTATATATTTCAATCATGCTACATTATGTTACACATGTTTTTGGCTTGAGAGTTTATAAGGCCAAGACAACCAATGTACCTTTGTTGTTCGTCCTTCACACAAGTACGGAGGAAGTTGAAGTCCATAGTTGCCTGAACAGCAGCAGGAATAACATAGCTGGACCTACTGATATTAAAATATTCATTTTTGATTGATTGTAATTAATTCAATTCTAATTTAAAGAATATATTAAAAAAATTCTATTTGAGGAAAAGAAAGATCTTTATTATCTGTTTTAGCATATTATAGAGTTACCTCCCTGTCAAGGTCAGAAATCAATACCGATCCACAAAGGTAGATAACTCTGTATTATGCAATACAGAATATGTTCTATGAATAATGATCATAACTACAAGGAAGTTGAAAATATTTTACCGGTAAATGTAAATTCTGTTACACAGCTGCCCATACAGGCTTATGTTCAACCGATTCTCATACAGATATCTTTTTTTTTTTTTTTTTTTTTTTCACATGATTCACACTGTAACTCAGGTTTTGATCACTGATTTTTGATACTTTATGTAAATAGAACATATTTATATTTGTTATGTATATGACTCTGAATTTACAGTCAATGTCCAGGTATTCTCAAAACAAGTAAAAATTATTTTACATTCAGCTTTCTAAAGTCTGACTGCATACATATCTCCATATACACAGTCAAAAAGATCATTCCTTATATGAAAGTCAAACTGTCTTCTTGAAGTCTTTTATGTACCAAAGGTAAATTTGCTTATCCAACAACCAAATCTATCTGATAATCATAGGCCCAATGCAGCAGACTTTTTTGGATTTATCAATTTAACATCCTATTAACAGCCAGGGTCATGTGAGGACGAGCCAGGTTTGTTGGTGGAGGAAAGCCGGTATACCGGGAGTAAAACCACCGACCCGGTCCAGTACCTGGCAACTGCCCCACATGGGATTCAAACTTGTGACCCAGAGGTGGTAATGTGTCGAGACAGGTAAATGTGTCGAGACATCTTAAACACTCGGCCACCGCGGCCCCATGCAGCAGACAATTTGTAACACTTCCACAGTCCTTGTAAAAGTGATCTAAACTTGTCACAATGAATGGACCATTTGTTAAATGAGCAAGCCTGGTGAATTGTTATACAAATTAATCCTAATAATGAAATTATCTATAATCATTATGATTCACACACCAGTCTGCTGCTGATATCCATGTGTATGCCAACTGTAGAAGGTAAGCCACCTTTCACTAATACTGGAGCAGCATGTGTATAATTAAATGGTCAAATCATTAAACACTACACCATCAAATACAATGACCATGAAATCTAATGAAGAAATTATCTATAATAATGACCATGACATGATCAAACAGATCCTGCCTTACAACAGATGACCCTGGAGAGCAGTCTGAAGTGAATACAAGGTTAGCTATACCCAATGTACTAATGGAGCAGCATGGTTTCACATGGTCAACTCTTTTGATAACACCTTCATCATTTTAAGTACTGCCTTGACTATGAAACTATATCTACATGTAGGGTAAAGCCAATACTGTTAGGGTTATCCAATTGCCAGGTATCAGCATGCCACCAGTATTCAGCTATTGAATGAGGTTCACAACAGAAATAATAGCACTTTAACACTTCAATAATTACAGATGATGCACTGACCATGAAGATTAAATAGTTTTCATATCTAAATTAAGGACTTTTTGACAGGTTTAAGGTTTTGTTATTCTTAGAGGTCAATGTCATCCATTTGAATAAACAAATGCTGTAACCCAAGTTGAATTTGGCATACTTTAATTCAATAGGTAATTATAATTGATAGGTCATTTAAAGGTTTTAGTACACTATATTTGACTCTTGTGACCTTGAATGATTAAGTTTGATCATACATTAAAACCAGCATAATGAAGGTCTAATATTAGATCTGTTTGCTTGGCATGGTCTTAATCTAAGACAGTGCCACCTGTCAGCCATTCATCAAGTCTGGAATATGTACAACTAAATGAAAGATCTAAGATGGAGGTATCTTTTAAAAGTAAATTCTGGGAAATAGCTTAAAACATATCTAGAAAGTAGCATTACATACACGTGCAAAACTACACAAAGAAAGGGACATAACTCTTGTATAAAGGGGCATAATCACTCTCAAAAATCTATTTCCATTACAAAAGTCAGATGTGTTCACATTACATGCACAAATATTAATGTCAGTTTATAGGTCTATTGTCGTTTTCTTTTTTTGTTCATATGTATAACTCATATTTTCACGTACACATGAATCTTTGTGTGTGGATATTTTATCAAACTATATGTGATCTATGATAATTTTTGCAATGAGTATCCTATAGTCAGAGCTTCTTCTGAATACAAGTTAAGATTTCCACTTAAAATGGTCATTTATGGATAAGAAACAAAAATGTTCACACCATATTCCACTTTTACAACACCTACTAAACAAATGAATCAAAACTTTTAGGTGTAAAATGAACAGATCAATAAAAATGTCACAATGTATGTACAAAAGTTTGGCTTTTAAAATTGATTTAGGTCCACATTGGTCTCACAACTGAAAATCTCTACAGTAATTATCTCTTAGTCCAACTCTATATAATCCTTCTGTAAAGAATCAATCCTAACAGACACAAGAATGTCTGGTCAACAAATCAATTAAATGCATACCTAAAGCAAACATATACTGATATAGTCAAATCTGTCTATATAGAGACCACCCAAAAGACAAAGGGGAAATGGTCTGATATACAGTCAATCCTGTCTATAGAGGCCATCCTAGGGACAAACCTGTCTATAGAGGCCACCTAAGGGACAAAGGGGAAATGGTCTACAGTCAAACCTGTCTATTGAGGCCACCCAAGGGACAAAGGGAAAATGGTCTACAGTCAAACCTGTCTACAGAAGTCACCCAAGTGACAAAGGGAAAATGGTCTGATGCCAACCAAAGGATAATGGGAAAATGGTCTGATATACAGTCAAACCTGTCTATAGAGGCCATCCTAGGGACCAAACCTGTCTATAGAGGGCCACCTAAGGGACAAAGGGGCAATGGTCTGATATAACAGTTAAACCTGTCTATAAAGGCCACCCAAAGGATAAAGGGGAAATGGTCTGATATACAGTCAAACCTGTCTGAAGCCACCCTAGGGAAAACCTTCTATAGAGGCCTAAGGGACAATGGGGAAATGGTCTACAGTCAAAGATAAAGGGGACAAAGGGTCTGATATACAGTCAAACCTGTCTATAGAGGTATCAAGGACAGTAATTGAGGGCCACCAAGGGACAAAGTAAAATTGGACAAACCTTTCTATAGAGGCCACCTAGGGGACAAAGAGGGAAATGGTCTACAGTCAAACCTGTCTACAGAAGTCACCCAAGGGACAAAGTGGGAAATGGTCTGATATACAATTAAACCTGTCTATAGAGGTCATTCAAGGGACAAAGTAAAATTGTTCTACAGTCAAACCTGTCTATAGAGGCCATCCCATGGGACAAAAGGGAAATGATCTACAGTCAAACCTATCTATAGAGGCCACCTAAGGGACAAAGGGAAATGGTCTACAGTCAAACCTGTCTATAGAGGCCATCCCAGGGACAAAGGGAAATGATTTACAGTCAAACCTGTCTATAGAGGCATCCAAGGGACAAAGTAAAATTGTTCTACAGTCAAACCTGTCTATAGAGGCCACTCAAGGGACAAAGGGGAAATGGTCTAACATACCATTAAACCTGTCTATAGAGGCCACCCATAGGATAATGGGGAAATGGTCTTATATACAATCAAACCTGTCAATTGAAGCCATCCTAGGGACAAACCTGTCTATAGAGGCCACCTAAGGGACAAAGGGGAAATGGTCTGATATACAATTAAACCTGTCTATAGAGGCCACTCAAGGGACAAAGGGGAAATGGTCTACAGACAAACCTGTCTAATAAAGACCATTCAAAGGGGAAATGGTCCTTATATTCAAGGGGTCTTTATACACAGGTCACAATGTATGGAAATTGGTCATTTAGGACCTTATAAAGAAAGTGATCTTATCAACTCTGATCAACACCTAGCAAACATGTTAAGATTAATTGGACACTTAGCCTTCCAATTAACACATACAATATCAAACAAACAGAATTAGGCTTACTGAGCCTGAACTGCTAATATTTCATATGATCTTGGTTCATGCTAATAATGTCCATGAATATGATATTCAAAAGCCTCTTGGATGTTCAAGTACATAGTGAATTTACAAGTTTTGCAGGTATGCAAGATAAAAATGTCGCCCAAATAAAATACCTAAAAGCCGAGGTGCACTGCATGTTCCACTCTGAAATTGTTCAAGGGAAAATGGACTATTTTCCTGTCTCTGTCCCACGAGGAAGTCTGATTACTATTTTGGTGTGCTTACATATAATTGTCATGTGTGGCGAGTTGGAGAGATTGGAATATCTTAATTTTGCTCATTTTAATTGTGTTATTTATGTAGCATGGTGTAATGTTGATTTTGTTGTGTGTTATTTCTTGCAGTCACAGTTTTTTATATGTAGTTTGATTGAATGCCAGCCGGTGTTGCACATACAGCACATATCGTCACCAACGCTGGAGGTGTTTCAATAGCTGATCATTACTATTTTTACATTATTTACAAACACATTATGTAGTCATGCACATAAGACCACACCATTGACCTTACACAATTTATCAAAGATTTAGGATTAAATGTGTCTTCTATAAGCCTGCAAATGTATTCCGTATGACATAATCATATACACTACAAATATTTATTAAATAAGTCATGTTTTGAAGGCATTAGTTGATAAATGAACTTGAGAATTTCCAGTGTCTCTCTGTATATCTGAGTGGGTAGGATGTCTCAACAAACAAAAATCAAATCTTATATATCTATAACAAGTACCATATCTGTTGATTATCATCCCTACTTCACACAAACTACGGCTTATCAAAACACCTCTGACATGGGGATATAATGGAAATATCCAGATCAGATTCTGACCTATAAACAGGTACAACTTAAGTCCCATTATATTTTTGTGAATGCTCTACAAACTAAACATTGATGATCCTTATGAATTTATCTTTACTTAATTTCATTCAAATATCTACAAATTCGACAAAAATGCATATTAAAAAAAAGGAGTTTCCTGGTATTCCCCGATCATTGCTACAATCCTGATTAACTACGACATTTTTAATTAAGAAATATCGCCATGAGGGAATCAACTGCATCAATTGACGAAATTTGTATTTTTTTATGATTAAAATTAATTACGAAAACATAATGGGACTTTAACTCATTCATCCCGGAAGACACATTTGAACTCTTCCAATTCAAAGGCTAAAAAAAATTCATTTTTAGGGGTCAATAAGTCAACCCAAGGTCAATAAGTCAACTTGAGGTCAATAAGTCAACTCAAGGTCAATAAGTCAACTCAAGGTCAATAAGTCAACTCAAGGCCAATAAGTCCACTCAAAGTCAATAAGTCCATTCAAGGTCAATAAATCAACTCAAGGTCAATAAGTCAATTTGAGGTCAATAAGTCAACTCAAGGCCAATAAGTCCACTCAATGTCAATAAGTCCATTCAAGGTCAATAAGTCAACCCAAGGTCAATAAGTCGACTTGAGGTCAATAAATCAACTCAAGGTCAATAAGTCAATTTGAGGTCAATAAGTCAACTCAATGTCAATAAGTCAACTCAATGTCAATAAGTCCATTCAAGGTCAATAATTCAACTCAAGGTCAATGAGGTCAAATGAAGATATTCGATCTATAACTACAGTACACCATTGAGCAAAGTGCTATCAAGCAGACAGGATAAATATATGAATGAGATTTGAAATTGATTGAAATTTCCAAAATTTTAAATCATAAATTTGGTCATTCTTTGAAAGGTTTAGAAATGCAGATGTCCAGGTTATAAAATATTTATATAATTTAACCAATTTATTTTCAAGAAAACCAATTTTGTCGATTAAGTCATTAATTACGACAGATCTCAATGGGTTTTCCCATCATAAAATTAAGACAACTTCTGTTAAATACACAGAGTTCAATTCATGAAAATATAAAGCCATTGACAAAATATTTATTGAAACCTATCCAAGCAATCATGAATCCACGCATGCATTCATGAACCACAATCATTATAATGAGATGAATATTGCCCCAAGCAGAGTACCTAGGCCTACTTAAAAAAACAAAACAAACAAACAAACAAAAAACGTCCCTGTTACAGAATACTCATTTTTGGAATAGTGATCTGCGATGATTGTGAAATTGTACTATGGTCTTTTGATCACTGTGGAAAGTTTTAATTAATTCATACCATATAGCAATTGAATAAATCTGACACATTAATAGACAAGAAGTCTAGACGCTTGTAAACAAACAAAAAATCTGCATACACAGTCATTATGATAATTAAAATCTAACTGCATTGCTCGTTTAGAGATTAAATGTAGTGATAAATCGTTTAATAGACTAACAGTCTGAATGGATCATTTAACGGTAAATATCTAACAGTCTGAATATCAATTGAATTCTATCTATCACATTAATTATTCATTATATAAACAGGAATCTCCATACCACTACAGTATATGTGTACCCTATACAGTCTAGTTTTTACACCCTGATACACAGTGTGTATGAAGTGTAACAAATCTTGTGGGATTCTACTGCAAGAGGAGCAGAAAAATGAAAGGTTCAAACCTTGAACCTAAGTGCCTGCCATACCAGACCAGGGTTTGAACCATGGACCCACATGTATGTAACAGCTTGTGATGCCAAAACCAAAGAGCTTGTGATGTCAGACAAGGGTTTGAACCTTGGTTGCTTTTGTGATCAAAGCAATCCAGAAATTTTACACTCTCCTGTCTCCCTTTTATTTAGTCTGTGCACCAAAGAATCAACCTAGTTTCGGGTACAAATTCCTTTGTCAAGTATCTATATCATTTGAATGTTTGGTCAAATATAGGTTATTTTACATGTAAACACTTGCCATGACCATATCTTTATAAAGATGAAGGGCCAATGGTAGAATCTAATGGTAAAATTTATAAGGTAGGTCATATCTTCCATGTAACCACTTGACCACAATAGCTTAAGATGGAGAGCTTGTGGTAGAATCCAGTGGTAGAATTACATACATCATTCTACATAAAACTACTTGGCCATCATAGCTTGGTTGATGGAAGACAAATGGTAGAATCTAGTGGTAGAATTACATACATCATTCTACATATAACTACTTGGCCATCATAGCTTGACAGATGGAAGACAAAGTGGTAGGTAGACAGATGGAAGACAAATGGTAGAATCTAGTGGTAGAATTACATACATCATTCTACATATAACTACTTGGCCATCATAGCTTGACGGATGGAAGACAAATGGTAGAATCTAGTGGTAGAATTACATACATCATTCTACATATAACTACTTGGCCATCATAGCTTGACGGATGGAAGACAAATGGTAGAATCTAGTGGTAGAATTACATACATCATTCTACATATAACTACTTGGCCATCATAGCTTGACGGATGGAAGACAAATGGTAGAATCTAGTGGTAGAATTACATACATCATTCTACATATAACTACTTGGCCATCATAGCTTGACGGATGGAAGACAAATGGTAGAATCTAGTGGTAGAATTACATACATCATTCTACATATAACTACTTGGCCATCATAGCTTGACGGATGGAAGACAAATGGTAGAATCTAGTGGTAGAATTACATACATCATTCTACATATAACTACTTGGCCATCATAGCTTGACGGATGGAAGACAAATGGTAGAATCTAGTGGTAGAATTACATACATCATTCTAACATATAACTACTTGGCCATCATAGCTTGACGGATGGAAGACAAATGGTAGAATCTAGTGGTAGAATTACATACATCATTCTACATATAACTACTTGGCCATCATAGCTTGACGGATGGAAGACAAATGGTAGAATCTAGTGGTAGAATTACATACATCATTCTACATATAACTACTTGGCCATCATAGCTTGACGGAGGATTGACGGATGGAAGACAAATGGTAGAATCTAGTGGTAAGAATTACATACATCATTCTACATATAACTACTTGGCCATCATAGCTTGACGGATGGAAGACAAATGGTAGAATCTAGTGGTAGAATTACATACATCATTCTACATATAACTACTTGGCCATCATAGCTTGACGGATGGAAGACAAATGGTAGAATCTAGTGGTAGAATTACATACAATCATTCTACATATAACTACTTGGCCATCATAGCTTGACGGATGGAAGACAAATGGTAGAATCCAGTGGTAGAATTACATACATCATTCTACATATAACTACTTGGCCATCATAGCTTGAAGGATGGAAGACAAATGTAGAATCCAGTGGTAGAATTACATAACATCATTTCTACATATAACTAACTACTTGGCCATCATAGCTTGACAGATGGAAGACAAATGGTAGAATCTAGTGGTAGAATATAGGTCGTCTTACATGTAACTCCTGGGCCACCAGAGCAGAGGGTCAGTGGTAGAATACAATTTAGTATTTATGCTTACTTGGCTATCATAGGTTAAATGTGGAGCACAAATGGTAGAGTCTCAGAAGTGATAGAACCTAATGATAGAGTATAAGTCCTCATACCAAATTACAAAAATGTACTTGGCCATCATAGCAAAGGGTGATGGTAGAAATAAACCACATGGCCATCTATCATGGTAATGGAGGGCTATAATGGTATGATGTTACTTAAATTATGCCCACCACAACTCAGTGGTAGATCTCAAGCTAATGACAAAATGATTTAAATTTTAAATTTAGCTTCAATAGATGACAAAATACAGGTGATAAAAACAAGTTTTTAGGTTCTCTCTACAGTATGTAAATGCTCCTATAAGCCTAGGGCCACTACAAAAACCTTTTTTCTATTTTTCTTCAATAGAATCAAGAGAAAGTATTATATTTACCCTGAAATAAATATAAATTTGTATCCAAGGTATAAATGTGGTGTAAATTATCAAGGATTTTTGCTCCCGTTTTAACTTTGGGTGCCCCAGCTAGGAACTCCAAGGTTTGAAGTGTGGGAGTCCCTTATAACATTGGACTCTTTTTGTTAAAATTTATTGTAGATCTTATAAAACTTTCTATGCTGTATCAGAAATATATCTTGTAATGTAATAACTGTACATGATTTTGAAAAATTAGACGACATAGCTTCTACTTCATCTTATTAACATATAATTTTCATTTTAAATTCCTTCCACGTTGAGTCCCACAGACTCCCTTCATATTATTTTAGGAGTTCCTTGGCATTTTTGTGTTGTGCATTATAAATCAAATATTTTGAATATCATATAACTTTACAAATGGAGGTGTACATACCTTCTCCTCTTGTTGTTCTGTTTGAACGGATTCATGGATATTACAATTTACACGTAATCTTTCTCCTGAGTGACCATGTACATATTTGACAAATCTCCATCCAGAATAGGATTGATATAATCACAGAATATTACAAATACCACAGACTTAGTGACAACTCCAAAAAAATGTGTATCAGTTATTCACAGCTCATCTGCACATCATAAAATATGTAAACAGTATCAATTAGTCACAATTCCTGTGCACCTCCAAAACATCTGTGCATCAAATTTTGTTGTTGACCTTTAAAATATTCCAGCCTTGACTGCGAGTTAAAGGTAGAGTTTGGTCCTAAAATAAAAATGTCAATCCATCAAGTGCATCCAATTTGTTTGTTTACATTTCTTATCACAGCACTACAAACAAAACAGTTTAAAAACGTTTACATGGAGAAGTATCGGTCCGGAAATAGGTTTTATCATATCTGTTTGTATTGTTGCATAATCAAATCTGAATTGTTTTCATTTTGCCTTGTGATAGTGTAATCCAAGTGTCCTCTGATCCTCTCACCAGTTACAGACCTCGGATCAGAATTGTTAATTATTTGTTTTCCTTTTGAGAAATATCTCGGATCAGAACTGTTTTTCTTTTGTTAAATATCTTTATTTCCTTTTGTGAATTATCTCGGATCAGAATTGTTTTCCTTTTGCGAAATATCTTGGATCAGAATTGTTTTCCTTTTGTGAAATATCTCGGATCGGAAGTCTAATTTTTACTTTGTGAAAAATACATGGTGTAATTCAGGTTTACTGTGATCCTCACACCGCTGACAGACAATATTTTGTTAAAACTGTCTGATTCTGATCATGAAGCTGAAGATAATAATTAATATGAATGGTTATATACAGTTCTCCAAGGATGACTGTCGCGTTAGATTTACCATTAACCTCATACCGGTAGCCATGGACATGTATCTTTACTTATTGACCAACTCCTCGCATGGCATCAAAATTTAATCTGATCATTAACACTACTGAACATGGAGTCTGGTCATTGAAATCACCATAGTTGTAAACAGGTGTGAATTACTGAGAAACAATTACAGCACGAAGGTCTCACACCGTAATCAGTACACAATCCAATACCACTGCAGTTATTTGTAGTTAATCATCTTCATTTGCGCTAGATTTGATCACCAGACAACGCCATACTAACTGACTTGGCCATTTTATATGGCTTAAAGCACGACCTGCGTTATTAAAGAACTGCTCCATGCACCAAGATTCGCATTCTTCCACAAAATATTGTATGTCCAATTTTTACTGCAATTATATAGCATAATCACCATTGATCACAAAGGGCCGTGGTTTAGAATTCCCCCCAATTATACTTTGTGTTGTAGGCTATTAACAACTACAGGCGTAGTTAAATGATGCCACTGTTCAATGTTGCAGGCTGGCATATAGTCATTGGCCTTAACCAATACACAACACACCAGAGGCCAGCACTATGAACTTATTAAATACTAAATAAATACTTCATATCTGCGTAGACATTTCGATGAATAAAACATAACTATATAGTTAGCATATGTCTTTATGATGTGTACCCACCAGTATCTAGCCGTCATATATATGACAACAGAACGGTACTACCAGGAGATTTAAAATATTTGAGAGCAGACAAACAAAAGACAGAGGATATTACCTGTATTGATAGAAAATACAACTTTGAATGAACTGGCTGATATTATGGCTTTAGCACTGAGAGATAATGGCCTTTTACCCATTACATTCTGAACACTTCAGGTAGCCAAGCGGTAATGAACTATGCACTAAGAAAAAGATAAAAAGTATTGATCATGGTGGATATGACAGCTATCACCAAATGTCAGTTGACCTCTTTCTTTAGTTTTCCATAACAAAAAGGTCTTCAAGGTAGAAAATTAATTTACTATACAGCGCACTTTAAAGGGGCGGGTCTTTTGTTGGAAATGATTTGAGGATGTCAGAATGAAAATAAATAGAAAATAGGTTTTTCCTTAACAGTAAAAGTACTGTATGATTTTAACATATGTAAAAGGAGCGAGTCGGTGTGGTTGGTTTGTAATAAAGTATAGTGTTAAAAATGGTTACTGTCACTCAGCTGACTGTGGAACCTATGGAAATATTGGGTTGGAATTTAGGAAAATCTGAAGAAAAACAGGGGGAGAAGTGTAAATGTAGCGGGTCGGTGTGATTTGTACTGCATTAGGAGTGTTAAAGGTGATAAAAACAAAAGGGACATGGAAAATGAGACAATATGCTAGAAACATTTGTATGTCCAATTTAAACATATATCAGTTTAGTTTTTGCTTATATTTTGTCTCTAAAAAGTAAAATTAATGAAAACAATCTTCACATCTTTTTGACGACAATTTTTTTTTCTATGACTTACCTTCCTTGAGTTCCAATGATTTGTGATGTCATCTGAGACAACCAACTATTGGAAGTGCCGATCGTGGAACTGTCAACATGCATGTGGATTTTAAGCCACAGGTCTAGATCTTATAATTAGTACTTATGGAAATACACATGGAGAAAAATATTACCGTGTTTTCCCTAATGAGGGCGCAGAGGGCTGGTGATTTCCAGGGTGGCGGGGTGAAAATGACCATGGGGGGCGCTGCTTTTAATCACCTTTAAAATACGGTCTCTGTTATCTTTATTGCTTTTTAGACCAGTTTTTAGATGGGTTTTTTTCTGAAAACAGACTATAGTCATCTTGCTTTTAGTTTCGTATGAAGAAGAAAGAATCGGCCAATCAGAAAGTCAGATTTGGTACAAAAACAAAGAAAATGAAATATTTGTAAAATATACATGTACTTCAATCATCAAACTAGAGTCAGCATTATATTTATGAATGAACCTCGCAACATCCATTCCCTGCACCCTCTATTTTTCACAACTGATATAGAGATTTAATTGTATTCAGTTTCATGCAGGTAAATAAAATTTTGGAAATCAAAATTTGTTATTGTAATTTACTTTTCAGTGTTATATTTTCTGTGGATATGGAATATTCACACAAAAGTCATAATTAAAATACTCATATGTTTCATTTTCTGACGAGAATTAGAGTAGATTTAATAGGAACGCAGAAAAGAATGAAAGGATATCTGTTAAACTACCCCTATATATGTCAAAGTTAAGTCCACTTCATACATTTTACCAATTTGATTTGCGATTGTGGATACTCTTCATAATTGATACTTTGAATCGGAAAGGACATATATCAACTTATTTTTGATTATCGGCCTGCCACTATGTTGTGTGAACTATATAAGGTAAAACTTACTGTTGGGGGGTGTGTGTGTTTGTATAATCACTGGGGATTGAGGTTTAATACCAAACCCAACAGAAAGATCAATTCAGTAAACACAAGTTTCACCTGTTGTCACTTTATACAAAGACATTTACTAGTCAGAAAATTCACATTCCTGCCTCATGATTGAGGAACTCCTCTGGTGTCCCCAACATGAAACCTGTAATCCCTACCTACACGTTCTTCAATTTGAAATAATACATAGTTATAATTTTTTAGTGTTTCTTTTTTTAAATTACAACATCTACAATTTAATGTACTATATAATACGATATTTTTTCAGTATACATGAATAAAACCTTTTCACCGCAAAAGTAATAAAGATTAATTTGTATTCATTAAGTATATGTCTATTTAATGTTATATCAGTAGTTTCCATTTCATATCTTAAATTATCTATATTACGTTTTCAAAAGTCAATGTTTTATGGGTAAATTGCATTAAATTTTACATGAAATAGTAAATATAAGTCAAAAACAACTTTGAATTGCGGCAAAAACTAGAACTGGAATATTCGTACCCGCCTACTAAGACGACACCAATTTTCTGTCTACAAAGTCTTTTGAGCTTACAATCTGCAGCTGCAAGAAAAGCTACTGGCAAAAAACCATTCCTAATTGTGCTTTTGAGACAACTTTTCTTCTTATATAATTTAAGCTTATTAGTAAATACAATCATTATACTCGAGTAATACAATAGCTTTTAAAGTAAAAAGATTTGGTCCCTATCAATCGGTTTTCTAGCGACACCCTTGTATATCGTCTTTCATAAAAATATACACTTTTATAATATATTTTTCTTTGCTATATCAAGTTCTAAAATTATTGTACGTAAAAATAGCCTTAATTACATATTCTTTATTAAAAACTGAACGTCCTTTAAAAGAGCAATGCAGAATAAATCCACTTCAAACTTTTATGACGTAGCTATAGTCTACCTACAAGTACCCAATTCAGTTTGTTTTAATTCTTAATTACCCGGTAAACACAATATGTTTATGATCCCAACCCCGCAAAGTTATCTTGACCGTAATATTGCGTCAGTGGTCCAATAATTATAACTTGTCAAACATACAGGTAAGCCACAGAAATCCAGCTATACAGGTACCTCAAGGTGACCATCGATAGATGGCCAGAGGGCAGAATCGTTGTCTTCTGTGTTTGCACGGCTTTATATGAGAATGGAGGCAGATAGTAATCTTTATATAATATGTGATTTTAGAACTTGTTTCAATGGAAGTTTGTTAAGACAAACAAATACACTTTACCTTTTAAAAATCATATAGGTTTGTGAGTTTGAAACACAAAAGTACCATTTCTTATTAGATACATGTACAGGTGTTTGTTGTAGAGCCTGGGGTAAACATGTAAACACCATTTCCCGGGGAGGGGCAGGGGGGTAGTATTGGATGAGGTAAAAACTAGCTGGCAAAACATATAGTAAGTGATGCTTGAATACACCTCAATTATTGTCATGACAGACAGCCATTGAAGTGGAGCTGACGGGAGCTGTACAATGCGTTAAATCAAGCATGTCTGTCACAACCTTGAATTTACCAATAATACATGTATATATTATAATCAAAATTAATTTAGATTATGTACTTATTCAACATTGTAATATGGTAATTTTATATACATATTCATGATAATCAGGTTTCTGATAGATATGTAAAAAGCCAGTGTAAAAAAAATTAAATAATGAAAAGATATTGGATGAAATATGATTTTCCAATAATTTTGAAATAAATGTTTTAGTTAAATTATACACTTGGTATTTTGATTATTTTTTATTTTAATATATAAAGCTTCATTATCAAATAAATTAAATATGCACTACCAGTGATTAAAATACATATCCCTATTGACTTACCATTGTTGTATAACTGTTACTGCTTATATTTGTGTGATGAGTACAATGTATATGTAGAGAGGCTGCCGCCTAAGTACAGCATGCTATAAATGGACCTCCTGGGGTTGGGATAAGGTACTTCATTTATACAGGTGTTGTTAGTCTGTGATACACTTGACTGAACATATTGAAGGGTGTCCCAAAGAAGCCCCAGGCCCCTGGCCCCACTCTGACCAATGTTAGGTAATTTAGATTATCATATCCGTGTCGGTTGATGGAACAGTATGAAGTCCAAGTGACCATGGCAACTGCTGTCCTAGCCATAGGGGTCTAACCTTTCGAGCAGGCATATTTTTAAGTGTACAATATACTATGTATACATGTATGGATCACATATTGTAAAGAAGGGTCATAAATAGGATATTGCCAAATTATCCAGAGTTTTTCTAGAATTAAAATAATTGTGACAAATTCAGAATCTAAATCAGACAACTATGAATCTACAAGTTTAAATGGGTATAAGTTGGATTTATTTTGATTGTCTGTTTAATTTATTATCAGGCATGTGACCTACATTTATTTCCGATCGGTACTTTGAACAGTGTTGATACTAAGATTTTTGCTTTCTATAAACCAGTGCTTTACAGGTTCCTCAATCGGTTGACACAATAAAATGTTATTTCTAATGCCGATTTTTAACGTCTATGGACGAATTGCCGATTTTTAACGTCTATGGGACGATTTTCACATATTTTCAATTGCTTTGCAATCGCGCCAGTGTTCTATGAAGTAAATGTATACGTATATACATTTGGACAGGATTAAAACTATTTCGCGCACCTTGCCGTTTAGAAAACTATATTCCATAGCATACATAGTTAAACATCTTATGAAGAATTTTATATTTGTTTTATGTTTATCATGATGTCCTTGCTTTTATTATGCCCATCAATATATCCTTTTTTATCAAAATATTTTGCCGATCAAAATATCTCTTGGGCGACGATTTGCTAACACTGAAAAATCTTTACTCCCATGCAAGTTTCATCACTTTATGCGTTCGAAAAAGAATTTCATCTTTAAAACTACATATCACTATGCTAAGAAAAATAGATTTTACTCGGTAAAATGCGGACTTGAACTATCCATTGATGATACATAACCAGTACGTGGTTTTAACCTGTGTGTTTACCGTACGCAGTTAGTTAATTTGCTTATATCATAACTTCTAATAAACGTCCTTATTTTATAAATTAAATTGTATGATAATATATATTGATACATTGTTTACTTTTATATGTATCTCTTCAAATAAAAACAATACAGTACTAATGATTTCCAGTAATATAACGCAATTTATTATGTATGCAATAAATATTATGTTTCTGATCGCTCAATAGAATATTTCTATCTGTCAAAGTCCATATAGACTGCAGAATAAATACATATTTTCTCACAATCTCTGTGGCACATCATCTAGTTCTGTCTGATGGTCTTGATTGTAGTTGACATTTTACCTGACACGATGTCCACCTGTAGTGGGACACCGTGTTCACACGTAGCTGCACTCGTTGTCTACCTGTAGTTATTAAATCTTGTGCACTACGTGTCTACCCTGTTAGTCTAAATCCTCTTTCTGCAATCTCGTTGTCTACCTGTAGTCTAAAACCTTGTGCACTCCGTTGTCTTCCCTGTTGTCGGAAACCTTGTGACACTCCGTGTCAACTCGTAGTTCCACACCGTGTGGCAAAATGTGTAACCTTTTAGTCTTACTACAACTGTACTATTTTGTACCTTCCAGCATCAAAGATGAAACAATACACCAGTCAAAAAGGATCAGGGTTAAAACAAAACAGTTACCATTGGTAGATGATCTCCATCTTCCAAAAGTATTTTTTCCTATTGATTGCCAAATGTTAATTATCTTTTTCATATGAATGCATGTCTGTATATCAGTTAAAATTGACATGTAGTTTATAACTATTTGTTTTTAGAATAAGCTTAGGCCTATAAAGTTCTTGTTAATACAAGTTCAATTTGTCAGTCATCAGTATTCTGCTGTGTTGGCGTCAGTTCTCATTACTTTTGTTTTTCAAAACCCCGCCCTCACTCAAGGGGAAACCCATGGCAACCATTTGCAAAATTTTAAGATTAAAATAAGACAGGTTGCTTTTGGTTGACATATACTGCTTCTCAAGCTGACCCTTCAGCCACAACAGCTTTGGGGGGATTTTTTTTTTTAGTTTCCTGTCAAATTTAGCGCGGAGAGTTCCTGCGGTAGAAAACCACGAACCCAAAACTAACCCTTTACTTGTCTGTGGGTGTCTGTTGTAGAGGTTTCAGCTAACTCTAGACTAGGCTACCTCAATTAATGTATCCAAAACCCCTGATGACGATGAATTAAATAACCACTTGGACCTTAGTGCTATGGAGTATTGAATCGACCTTTGGGAGATGTTCAAATGAAAAATACCCAAGAAATCGGTTAAATATAAGTCTCCATTCATAAATCACCCATTCACTTGTCCACTTTCATCGAGCGTGCTCTAATCCGTTACTAAAACACATTATTCTCGATGCGATGTTTTTGCTCCATGCTATTAATTACAGAAATAGTACCGTTAAACAATATTCTCTTACATTTCCTCTTTTTTCCTCTTCATGGCGATTGCAGGGGACTGATGGTCTGGCAAACGTTTCAAAAGAACTCTTTGAAGCAGACGAAAGGATGCACAGGTAATATTAATTTTACGAATCTCTCATTTCAAAAAAAAAAAACATATGGAACGCCATAAAATGGAAAGTCAAAAACTATTCTCGAAGATGGGCATGTAGGGCTACTTCACCTTTTGAAATTAAATTGTTTTAATTCGTATGCTGAGTAAAATGGAAATGCAGTAGATATGGGATTTAACGTAAATTCGTTCCAAACAATAGAAGATCGAAAGGAGGAGGAGGATGCGTGGAAAGGGTTAGGGGTAAAGGTTACACAGTCAAGTGTGACCTTAGACCATCCTCATACGTTTCGAAAACTTATGTCATATACGTTTCTGCCTAACGCTCATGATGTAGACTTGTAATAAATTAGGTTTATGTACAGCTACGTTTCCCACTTTTTCAGCAGTAATTATTTGATTGGACTTACATTTCCCAAAAGGTCACCTGGACATGACCTCTAATGGGTATGTTGTCAGATCCTATTATCTCAAGTGATACCACCAAGGACGTATATGAGATTTATTAAAGTCCTTGGTGAGTACTAAGGCTCATTTTTTTTTATTAAAGTTGCGTAATGATCCAAAATTCAGTAGGAATCTACACTGTCAATTTTGCTCTATTTTTGTTTTGATTTATATTTTGTGTTACTTTCAAAGTACGAAAACCTTGAAGGAAATTGCATTTAGGAATCATGCACCAAGTCATCAGGTTTCAAAAATACACTATTATTCAAGTTAGAAAGCGTGTTCGTGACAAGGATGTGGGTCAAATTACTTCAGTAGGATATGTACTATGACAAACATTGTTTTTATTAAATATGATTGATGTTGAATGTCCCATTGTATATATATATAAACTAAGATTTCGAATAGTAAACGGGGACTCACTCTTTGAAGGACTCCACGAATAAACAACAGAAGCTCCCAACCTGTGTTTGGAGTCCTATAACCTCACTACAACAGAACATATACATCAAACAAATATATAGATACAGTAATATCATAAAGAACTTTCAATATTTACATTGGCTATCCTCAGACTCCCAGGACCGCATATCCTTCATTAAACTTTGATGGAACTACATTGCTGCATTTGAACTCTACACTTCACCATCTAACACTACAGGCAACATCAACTTTTAATTATATATACATGTATAAGCATTTATCTTATTAAGACACACATGTGGCTCAAATTGAGATATACTAAATATATTCATCCTCAGTACGGTATATAGAGAATGTTCACGTGATCGATAGGTATCGTTACATAGTTTTCAGACCCGCGTCAATTGTGTGTGTGTGTGTGTAGGGGGGAAGATGTGGGGTCTTATTGCGGCCGATGGCTTTGTGTTTTAGTGCACTGTACCTGCAGCATTCTTATTTTTGTCAAGGGGAATTAGTGTAGTTTTGCGGACCAACTTCGATAATTGAGGATACCTTTGTAGAGAAAAGCACAAATAAAAACTGACATCCACAATATCAAAAATTGACCAACGCAACTACACCTATTTTGAGAGAAAAATATCCTGGTATATATTGACATGCTATTGCAAGGTGCCGATAGCTCCAAAATTGCAAAAATATATCCGGTTTCATTAAATGGAATTTCGTACTGTAAATGAGGGGCTTTACAGGTTAGAGGGTTACCCTGATGGACAAACTATTTGCATGATCGTAATTAAGGTTGATCTAAACTTAAGACCTAATCTTTAATTTATTCCTAGCGTCTCCCTTGACGCAGCGCTCCATTTTTGGTCTTCTGTTGATCAGCGCTCGACCCTATGTAGCATGGGCTCTGGGGGTTTATGTACGCTAGGCCGAGACACACATTAGTCTATAAAAGTGGTATTGTTTCTGGTCTTGCATAGCGCTCAATATATAAAGGGAGTTATATTCTCGTATATTCCGGGGTTACCTATCACGTTATCTTGTTATAATCAAAAATGTTCATTTATTTTAGTCATGTGGGATGATACCCATATATTGTTTTAATTACCAGTTATAATAGCTTAATGTTAATGGTACCACGTAATCGGAGCATCATGTGGGGAAAAAGGGAATAACTCGCAAGGTTGCAGCAGCAAAAATATTATCGAATCGGTTTTGGTTGTCACGTGACTTTGTATCCGGACGCCATTAAAATTTGAAAAGCCTGCTGGATTTGTCCAAACCACACGAGTTACAACTCTTTGGGGGGCTTCGTCCGGGATTTGACAGTTCGATGAGAATTACGTGATGACTTTAGGAAAGATTAACCAGGCCACATTCAAAATGATCTTCAGGAAGGTGGCTTAGCAGTAATGAAAGTAATGGTCGAAGAGAGGAAATATATAAAAAACAAAGGTTCGCATTAATATGCGTCATACAAAAATGGTTTGAGAATCAGGAAAATTTTTTGCAGAGGAAAAAGACTTGGCTGCACTGATTATTGCCCAAAAACTCATACTTGATGCTGGGAGAATCCCATACAACTCTTGGAGCGCGAGGTGAAGACAGAACCTGGAATCACATTCTGACGCGATTACTTCACAAGATACGGACTTTCAACGATGGTTAACAGCCTGTGAGTTCAAAATAATATGGTCAGATTGATGCCAAGAATGCGAAAAATACCATATGTTTAGTGTTAATTCAGGACAAATACTGCTAGAAGAAAAAGAAAAGGGTACCCAGAATACGAAAGCTTGTTGGATGGACGTTGTTTAAAGCTGTGCCAAACCAGTTCAGGACTTAAGAGATATCTGGAAGGGCGCCATGAACTTTCATTATGGCAAGTAGCTGATAGGGGGCTATAATTAGGCCTCATGTATCCCAAGTGTGCGTATGTCAGAGTGTAATACTTCAACTGAAATTTACAAATGAATTAAATAGAGCGGTTCACCTAGACCTCAGATGACAGTTTGATTTTCCTGCATGCGGAGCGTTAATTCCTTTAAACAGATTCGGATTTCTTGTTTGCTGTCAAACACAGAATATCTGATTCAAAAAGTCGTCATCATTGTGACTGTGAGCTTGCTTAAGTCAGCTGTTTTGAAGCGTTCAGTCCTTACCGGTCTCAGGAGTGAAGCGGTACGAATGGAGTTTGAAGCTGTTTTGAAGAGAACAAAACAGGACGAGGATCTCATCAAGGAAATGAATGAAATTTCTGTCAAGGAAATGGAAAGAAACTCCAAATTTGGTCGAAAGAGTAACACCACCGTTAACCAGGTGCACACGTGCACTGACACCCCTGTAAAACTGAGAGCCCTTTCACCACTGAACTGAAAGAAATCAAAGCAGAGGTAGCCGAGCTCCGAGAAGCTTTACAGGGAGCTACATTAAAAACAAAGCACAGTTCTGGGACGGCCGAACATTCACCACGTCATGGGTGTCCCTCGTGTCGCCAGTCCGATAACCTGAAAGGTAACCATTGCTTTCGTTGCGGCCGCCTTGAGCATTTCAAACGTGGATGTTGAGCGGCTCGGAAAGATAAACAACAGGGAAACGAATAAGGGTTACTCCCGAGGAACAAGGAGGACCCAAGGAAACTATGTCCCAGCCTACTTATTGCGGGTATTATAGTAAGGCTAAGCCAACATTGCTTTGCCTCAGATGTGGTGCAGCGAGATATTGTAGTCACATGTGTCGGAAGAGGGCGTGGCCTAAACACAAGCAGTTATATCAGAAAATCAAGCCTTTGGAGACAGGTTCATCAGGGAAAGTGACTGTCAATGAATTAAAAGGAAATGTGTTGAGTTTGGCACCAAAATTAAAGAATAAAATTGCTAGACTTGTGGTAGGTTCAAAGTGTGTTGTCAAGACAACTTTAAACAATGTGAAGACTGATGTTCTGTGGGATACTGGGGCACAGGTATCTTGACTGTATTACAAATGGCTATGTCAAAACCTACCCAGAAAAAGGTGAAACCAATCACCGATTTAGTCCCTGATTTGTCCATATTTCTGCCAACGGTACTGCTGTACCATTTCGGGAAATGCTCGAGATCGAAGTTCAACTTAACAAATCAGCAACCACCGTCTCGGTGCCGTTTATTGTTGCCGATACTACTTGGGCTACAATGTAATTGAACACCTAGCTACAACTATGGACACCAATTTACCACAAGGGGCATTCCCAAGCCTTAAGGACAGTGATGTAATATCTCTGTGCGCACTGCTTCGTCAGGCTAGGGATGAGGATGTTGGTGTGGCGCGCACTGGCCGTAACAACCTGGTAATTCGAGCGCACGGTGCTAAAACAATAAGAGCTGTTGTCAGGGGAGATAATTGTGAACACCCGATAAACGCACTGTTTGTTCCTACATTGGACGAAATACATGGATTATCCCTTATGGAGACATTGGTGAAAATCAAAACTGGGAAAACTAGCACTGTGAAGGTAGTTGTGACAAACAATACATCAAACTGCGTCAGGTAGCAACCAAACTCAAGATGATGACACATGGGAACCACTAGTAGATTTGACGGATTCCGGTCTTTCAGAGGAGCAGAATAAAGTTGTTCGACAACTACGGAGTGATGAGAGGTATGCTTTCTCGAAATCTGAGGATGATACTGGTGATGCATCGGGACTTAAAATGGACATTAATCTTATAGATAAGACCCCCGTTCAGCAGTGCTATACTTCCATCCCAAAACCATTATACCAAGAGGTCAAAGACTACTTACTTGACTTGTTGGCCAAGGGCTGGATCAGAAAGTCAAAGTCATCCTACTCGAGTCCTGTTGTCTGTGTTAGGCAAAAGGATCAGAGTTTGAGACTTTGTTGTGACTACCGTCGCTTGAATCAGAAAACCATTGATGATCGTCATCCTCTTCCAAGGATACAAGATGCTTGATAGTCTCGGAGGTAGTCAGTGGTTTACACTACTAGACCAGGGAAAGGCCTACCATCAGGGGTATGTTAGCAAGGAGTGTCGACATTATACTGCTTTTATAACCCCCTGAGGTTTATACGAGTGGAATCGCATTCCGTTTGGCTTGTCGGGGGCACCAGGAGGAACGTTCCAGCATTTTATGAGCGAGTGCCTAGATGGATCGAGGGATCAGTTATGTTTAACCTACCTGGATGACATAATAGTTTACAGTAAATCTGTTGAGGAACATGTGGAACATATACGGGTTGTGCTGCAGAGACTCAAACAAATCGGAATTAAGCTTAAACCACGCAAGTGCGAGCTATTTAAGCACAAAGTACGGTATTTGGGTCACCTGGTCACGCCTGATGGTTACTGTATGGACCCTGCAGACACAGAGGCAGTGCGTAGTTTTAAAGAGAAAACTCCTGGTACTGTTGGTGAGGTACGTCAAATACTCGGTTTCATTGGCTACTATCGCCGTTAAATACCAGATTTTGCACGAAAAGCAAAACCCCTGTATGACTTTTTACAGAGCGATCGTCAGGACAATACAAGTTCTCAAGAGGGACAGGCTCTGCGCTCGCGCTAAGCAGAAGATAGTTGGTAAATTGTGCTAAAGAATTTTCTGTATATTCTGACAACAACCCACTACAGTGCATCTTCACATGGAGGAAACTCGATGCCACACGTCTGAAATGGGTCTCGGAGCTAGCGGACTTCCGATTCAAAATCTATTACAAACCAGGACGTCAAAACAAGGCAGCTGATGTTCTGAGCCGCATGATGTCATACTGTACCGAGACAATGGATCCCGGTCTGAGGGAGAAAACGTTTGGGTGGCTTCCCTTAGTGAAAAAGTATGTGACGTTGAGAACAGACTGTCAGCGGACTCAAAACTAATTCCATTCTCACTCTTAGGGCAGTACAGCGTGATGATGCCGACATTGGGCCAGTATTGAGCTTTCTCAGAGACAATAAGAAACCTAGTCAAAATGGGATTCTTGAACTAAGGCATGATACCTAGGCCTTGCTGAGGGAAGGGCAGAGTTGTATATAGATGAAAATAGTCTCCTGAAGAGGCGATCAACAGGTCCTAAAGGGCCGCGAGTCCAACTGGTCTTACCTCATAGATTTCACTCGAAGGTACTACATGAGCTGCATGTCAACATGGGACATTTAGGTGTCGACAGAGTACTCGATTTAGCAAGAGCAAGGTTCTATTGGCCACACATGGGGACAGATGTAGACTGTTTTGTGAAATCTTCATGTCTGTGCTTGAAAGATAAACGTCCAAATCAACGCCGGGATACGCCATTAACACCTATAGAAACAACATTCCCATTCGAATTAGTTTCTATCGACTTCCTTCATCTAGAGCGTTGTAAGGGTGGTTACGAATATATCCTCGTAGTAATGGACCATTACACGCGTTTATCCAAGCTTATGCATCGACCAACAAAAGCAGAAAGATC